>NC_141694.1:1893888106-1895088106 GCF_964263255.1 Lissotriton vulgaris
CTTGACTTGGAAGGCAATGTGTGATGTATTTGTGCCATATCTCATACAGCAAATACACCACAAAACCAGACCCCACACCTGGCTGGAAGAAATAATACATCTTTATCCGGGCAAAATGAAACCAAAACTACAGAAATCCAGGCAGGATATCACAAGCGATGCTTCTGTAACGGTGACGGTCAAAAACAATACTTTAGCACCAATGAGCTCCTCTCAGTGCCAGGGGCGGCTGGTGACATTTGAAAGTGGTGAGGCGTAAATACTGCACTGTGGCGAGCGCGCGCAGCGTGCAAGGCCCAACCACCTATGGGGGATTCGTGGGTTCTCCCACGAGAACATTTTGAAAAAAGAGTGGGCAAATGGTGCATTCTTAAGCACATTTAAGAAAGAGGTATCTTGGCCACTACATCTCTGGGAGTAGCCAGACAAGTCTCTTTGCACTTGCACAGATACATCTCTCTCCCTGCATTCGCATAGGCACAGTCACCCTGCACTCATAGACCCATTACTCACCCTTCCCTGACACATCACTAAGCCAGCATTCACCCATCCACATCACTCACCCTGGACTCACACAGACATCACTCACCCAGGACTCACACAGGCACACTGCACACCCTGCGCTCACACAGACATCACCCACCCTGCACTGTCACAGACATCACTCACACAGGCACACTGCTGACCCTGCGCTCACACAGACATCACCGACCCTGCACTGTCACAGACATCACTCACCCTGGACTCACACAGACATCACTCACCCAGGACTCACACAGGCACACTGCACACCCTGCGCTCACACAGACATCACCGACCCTGCACTGTCACAGACATCACTCACCCTGGACTCACACAGGCACACTGCTCACCCTAAGCTTACGCAGACATCACCGACCCTGCACTGTCACAGACATCACTCACGCAGGCACACTGCACACCCTGCGCTCACACAGACATCACCGACCCTGCACTGTCACAGACATCACTCACCCTGGACTCACACAGGCACACTGCTCACCCTGCGCTTACGCAGACATCACCGACCCTGCACTGTCACAGACATCACTCACGCAGGCACACTGCACACCCTGCGCTCACACAGACATCACCTACCCTGCACTGTCACAGACATCACTCACCCTGGACTCACACAGGCACACTGCTGACCCTGCACTCACACAGACATCACCGACCCTGCACTGTCACAGACATCACTCACACAGGCACACTGCTGACCCTGCGCTCACACAGACATCACCGACCCTGCACTGTCACAGACATCACTCACACAGGCACACTGCTGACCCTGCGCTTACACAGACATCACCAACCCTGCACTGTCACAGACATCACTCACACAGGCACACTGCTGACCCTGCGCTCACACAGACATCACTGACCCTGCACTGTCACAGACATCACTCACACAGGCACACTGCTGACCCTGCGCTTACACAGACATCACCGACCCTGCACTGTCACAGACATCACTCACACAGGCACACTGCTGACCCTGCGCTCACACAGACATCACCGACCCTGCACTGTCACAGACATCACTCACACAGGCACACTGCTGACCCTGCGCTCACACAGACATCACCGACCCTGCACTGTCACAGACATCACTCACACAGGCACACTGCTGACCCTGCGCTCACACAGACATCACCGACCCTGCACTGTCACAGACATCACTCACACAGGCACACTGCTGACCCTGCGCTTACACAGACATCACCGAACCTGCACTGTCACAGACATCACTCACATAGGCACACTGCTCACCCTGCGCTCACACAGACATCACCGACCCTGCACTGTCACAGACATCACTCACACAGGCACACTGCTGACCCTGCGCTCACACAGACATCACCGACCCTGCACTGTCACAGACATCACTCACACAGGCACACTGCTGACCCTGCACTCACACAGACATCACCGACCCTGCACTGTCACAGACATCACTCACACAGGCACACTGCTGACCCTGCGCTTACACAGACATCACCGACCCTGCACTGTCACAGACATCACTCACACAGGCACACTGCTCACCCTGCGCTCACACAGACATCACCGACCCTGCACTGTCACAGACATCACTCACACAGGCACACTGCTGACCCTGCGCTCACACAGACATCACCGACCCTGCACTGTCACAGACATCACTCACACAGGCACACTGCTGACCCTGCACTCACACAGACATCACCGACCCTGCACTGTCACAGACATCACTCACACAGGCACACTGCTGACCCTGCGCTCACACAGACATCACCGACCCTGCACTGTCACAGACATCACTCACACAGGCACACTGCTGACCCTGCGCTCACACAGACATCACCGACCCTGCACTGTCACAGACATCACTCACACAGGCACACTGCTGACCCTGCGCTCACACAGACATCACTGACCCTGCACTGTCACAGACATCACTCACACAGGCACACTGCTCACCCTGCGCTCACACAGACATCACCGACCCTGCACTGTCACAGACATCACTCACACAGGCACACTGCTCACCCTGCGCTCACACAGACATCACCGACCCTGCACTGTCACAGACATCACTCACACAGGCACACTGCTGACCCTGCGCTCACACAGACATCACCGACCCTGCACTGTCACAGACATCACTCACACAGGCACACTGCTCACCCTGCGCTCACACAGACATCACCGACCCTGCACTGTCACAGACATCACTCACACAGGCACACTGCTCACCCTGCGCTCACACAGACATCACCGACCCTGCACTGTCACAGACATCACTCACCCTGGACTCACACAGGCACACTGCTCACCCTGCGCTTACGCAGACATCACCGACCCTGCACTGTCACAGACATCACTCACACATGCACACTGCTCACCCTGCGCTTACACAGTCATCACCGACCCTGCACTGTCACAGACATCACTCACACAGGCACACTGCTGACCCTGCGCTTACACAGACATCACCGACCCTGCACTGTCACAGACATCACTCACACAGGCACACTGCTGACCCTGCGCTTACACAGACATCACCGACCCTGCACTGTCACAGACATCACTCACACAGGCACACTGCTGACCCTGCGCTCACACAGACATCACTGACCCTGCACTGTCACAGACATCACTCACACAGGCACACTGCTGACCCTGCGCTTACACAGACATCACCAACCCTGCACTGTCACAGACATCACTCACACAGGCACACTGCTGACCCTGCGCTCACACAGACATCACCGACCCTGCACTGTCACAGACATCACTCACACAGGCACACTGCTGACCCTGCGCTTACACAGACATCACCGACCCTGCACTGTCACAGACATCACTCACACAGGCACACTGCTCACCCTGCGCTCACACAGACATCACCGACCATGCACTGTCACAGACATCACTCACACAGGCACACTGCTCACCCTGCGCTCACACAGACATCACCGACCCTGCACTGTCACAGACATCACTCACACAGGCACACTGCTGACCCTGCGCTTACACAGACATCACCAACCCTGCACTGTCACAGACATCACTCACACAGGCACACTGCTGACCCTGCGCTTACACAGACATCACCGACCCTGCACTGTCACAGACATCACTCACACAGGCACACTGCTCACCCTGCGCTTACACAGACATCACCGACCCTGCACTGTCACAGACATCACTCACACAGGCACACTGCTGACCCTGCGCTTACACAGACATCACCGACCCTGCACTGTCACAGACATCACTCACACAGGCACACTGCTGACCCTGCGCTCACACAGACATCACTGACCCTGCACTGTCACAGACATCACTCACACAGGCACACTGCTGACCCTGCGCTTACACAGACATCACCCACCCTGCACTGTCACAGACATCACTCACACAGGCACACTGCTGACCCTGCGCTCACACAAACATCACCGACCCTGCACTGTCACAGACATCACTCACACAGGCACACTGCTGACCCTGCGCTTACACAGACATCACCCACCCTGCACTGTCACAGACATCACTCACCCTGGACTCACACAGGCACACTGCTCACCCTGGACTCACACAGGCACACTGCTCACCCTGCGCTCACACAGACATCACTGACCCTGCACTGTCACAGACATCACTCACACAGGCACACTGCTGACCCTGCGCTCACACAGACATCACTGACCCTGCACTGTCACAGACATCACTCACACAGGCACACTGCTGACCCTGCGCTTACACAGACATCACCCACCCTGCACTGTCACAGACATCACTCACCCTGGACTCACACAGGCACACTGCTCACCCTGGACTCACACAGGCACACTGCTCACCCTGCGCTCACACAGACATCACCGACCCTGCACTGTCACAGACATCACTCACACAGGCACACTGCTGACCCTGCGCTTACACAGACATCACCCACCCTGCACTGTCACAGACATCACTCACCCTGGACTCACACAGGCACACTGCTCACCCTGCGCTCACACAGACATCACCGACCCTGCACTGTCACAGACATCACTCACACAGGCACACTGCTGACCCTGCGCTTACACAGACATCACCCACCCTGCACTGTCACAGACATCACTCACCCTGGACTCACACAGGCACACTGCTCACCCTGCGCTCACACAGACATCACCGACCCTGCACTGTCACAGACATCACTCACACAGGCACACTGCTGACCCTGCGCTCACACAGACATCACCGACCCTGCACTGTCACAGACATCGCTCACACAGGCACACTGCTGACCCTGCGCTCACACAGACATCACCGACCCTGCACTGTCACAGACATCGCTCACACAGGCACACTGCACACCCTGCGCTCACACAGACATCACCGACCCTGCACTGTCACAGACATCACTCACACAGGCACACTGCTGACCCTGCGCTCACACAGACATCACCGACCCTGCACTGTCACAGACATCACTCACACAGGCACACTGCTGACCCTGCGCTCACACAGACATCACCGACCCTGCACTGTCACAGACATCACTCACACAGGCACACTGCTGACCCTGCGCTCACACAGACATCACCGACCCTGCACTGTCACAGACATCACTCACACAGGCACACTGCTGACCCTGCGCTCACACAGACATCACCGACCCTGCACTGTCACAGACATCACTCACACAGGCACACTGCTGACCCTGCGCTTACACAGACATCACCGACCCTGCACTGTCACAGACATCACTCACACAGGCACACTGCTGACCCTGCGCTCACACAGACATCACTGACCCTGCACTGTCACAGACATCACTCACACAGGCACACTGCTGACCCTGCGCTCACACAGACATCACTGACCCTGCACTGTCACAGACATCACTCACACAGGCACACTGCTGACCCTGCGCTCACACAGACATCACCGACCCTGCACTGTCACAGACATCACTCACACAGGCTCACTTCTGACTCTGCGCTCACACAGACATCACTGACCCTGCACTGTCACAGACATCACTCACACAGGCACACTGCTGACCCTGCGCTTACACAGACATCACCGACCCTGCACTGTCACAGACATCACTCACACAGGCACACTGCTGACCCTGCGCTCACACAGACATCACCGACCCTGCACTGTCACAGACATCACTCACACAGGCACACTGCTGACCCTGCGCTTACACAGACATCACCGACCCTGCACTGTCACAGACATCACTCACACAGGCACACTGCTCACCCTGCGCTCACACAGACATCACCGACCCTGCACTGTCACAGACATCACTCACACAGGCACACTGCTGACCCTGCGCTCACACAGACATCACCGACCCTGCACTGTCACAGACATCACTCACACAGGCACACTGCTGACCCTGCGCTCACACAGACATCACTGACCCTGCACTGTCACAAACATCACTCACACAGGCACACTGCTGACCCTGCGCTTACACAGACATCACCGACCCTGCACTGTCACAGACATCACTCACACAGGCACACTGCTGACCCTGCGCTCACACAGACATCACCGACCCTGCACTGTCACAGACATCACTCACACAGGCACATTGCTGACCCTGCGCTCACACAGACATCACCGACCCTGCACTGTCACAGACATCACTCACACAGGCACACTGCTCACCCTGCGCTCACACAGACATCACTGACCCTGCACTGTCACAGACATCACTCACACAGGCACACTGCTGACCCTGCGCTCACACAGACATCACCGACCCTGCACTGTCACAGACATCACTCACACAGGCACACTGCTCACCCTGCGCTCACACAGACATCACCGACCCTGCACTGTCACAGACATCACTCACACAGGCACACTGCTGACCCTGCGCTCACACAGACATCACCGACCCTGCACTGTCACAGACATCACTCACACAGGCACACTGCTGACCCTGCGCTCGCACAGACATCACTGACCCTGCACTGTCACAGACATCACTCACACAGGCACACTGCTCACCCTGCGCTCACACAGACATCACCGACCCTGCACTGTCACAGACATCACTCACACAGGCACACTGCTCACCCTGCGCTCACACAGACATCACCGAACCTGCACTGTCACAGACATCACTCACACAGGCACACTGCTGACCCTGCGCTCACACAGACATCACCGACCCTGCACTGTCACAGACATCACTCACACAGGCACACTGCTCACCCTGCGCTCACACAGACATCACCGACCCTGCACTGTCACAGACATCACTCACACAGGCACACTGCTGACCCTGCGCTCACACAGACATCTAGCCTACATACCATTGCTTAATACCAAAACTGTTTCCAATCAGCTGTTGGGCTTTGAGAAGGCAACAGTCTATATAAATGATGCCATTCCCTGGCTCTGAAATATTCAGATAAGGCCTGGCCTTCACTGAGAAGGTTTGCAGGACACACCTCGTATGAAGCACCCAAGAAAAGCAGAAGATGTTTCCCCCTGAAGATGTGTCTGAACCAGACTTAAATACCCTTTTGTGGTTATTATGCTGCACCACATGATTGATGATGGAAAATGCGAGTATTAGAAGGCGTTCTATTACACATTCACTAAAATATGCTAAATATTTTAATGAAGTAATACATGATATTTGAGCAATTGGCGCACCATTAAGCTATAATAAATCAAGCAATATGTGATAAATGTTCATTTGATACTAAATGAAACATACATTTATAAATGAAAATTATGCACTGGAATATATGAATACATGGAAACGCATACATTGCACAAGGGTCTAGGGTCACGTGCTTTATAATCAGAAGCAAAGATAGCACCCTGAGCTGCTGCAGCACTAGTACTAGCAACACCCCCCCCAGCTCTCTCAATGCAGCGCCAAGGCACAGTTAATCCTCGCCCGCAGCACGCCCATTAAGAGACCGAGGGGCTCCTAATGGGCATGCGCTAACAAGTTAAAACACAAGTGCGCATGAGTGGGCAAGGTGCGAAAATTCGCCCTCCGTCCCCACTCATGCGCACTTGTGTTGTGCTGCCTGCTGCCCCCATGTCTGACAATGCATGTCAGTCAACATGACGCCAGACCGTGGTCTGACATCAGGCCGGCTGGCATGCATTGTCAGTTCTCCCTCGGCGTCGGTCTTTGAACTTAAGTAAACTATTCAGTTTACTTAAGTTCATAAACGTCGGAGCTGCGGGCGGCTGCGGGCGGGGGAGCTACGCCCCCATGCCTTAATGGACGCACCGCGCCTGCTCAGTGCGTTACAATAATCCTTTACTCGTGTGACGTAAATAATTAATTTACTCTCTTAATTTCTATGCAGGTAAGTACTTAATCAATAATAACTCAGATCGGAAGAAGGAGACAGAGTCCGTGGTGTTAGAGTTCTTAGGGGTTTTATTCCTCAAAAAGGAATGGTCATGGCCAGGATATCATGTTCTGACCACCACAGGGGTGTCAGAAGGGATAGAGCGCTTTATTTTATTAACAGTACATAGCTTATATACTTAATTTACACCATTGGAAACAGTATAGAAGGCGTAACAGCTGAGAGAAGACAAGATAACAGTATACACGTGGTACAAGTGCGTAATCAAGAGGCGTGAACTAGAGGTGTGTGCTAGAAACGTCACTGATAGGTGTCACCAAAGGGGTGGCACTAACAGAAATGTTGCAATGTCAGCAGAAATCGGAAACTTGGATGCGCGCGCAGCTGCATGACGTGTGATTGACGTGAAGCTGGAGGGTGCAGGGGACTTGACATTTACACTGACGGAAAGAGACAGAAGTCTGGCATGTCAGATCAACTTGTGCTTCTATCATATCTGATATCTGATGTTTAGAAACTAAGCTATCTGGGCGGAAAGGTCTCTAGGGCAGAAGCTATTCTATACTTGCTGTGAGTGCGTGTATAAGCGCCTGAGTGTCTGTATGAGAAGCGTGGGGGCATGGGCCTTCCATGGAAGCATGGCAACAGAGGCTATGAATTTACTTGAATTAGTTGCATAGAGACAGGTCGGCCCTTTGGCCCTGCAGCTGGGGAAGGATGTTTACTGAAGCTAGCAGGCAGGAATGTATTTTTGGGGAGGGAAACAGATAACTCGAAGGTTATAGTCGATCTTGGCAGGCAGCAGGCTGAGCTGAGCGCGAGGGGCCGCGCTGAAAGTAAGTCAGAGTTCACGGGTACAGAGCCAGCCTGGGCAGAGGCCCTTGTAGTCAGAAGCCAGAAAAGAGGCTCGGTGGCAGAGATTCAGGGCCTACTCAGCCAGGGCTGAAAAACGTAGAAGTGTACTACAAAAAGACGTTGGCATAGCATACTTAGGAACGGACCATTCAACCCATTCATGGTGGGTCTGAAAGAGGACATATTAACGTTGGACGCAAATGTATTTGCGTCTTCATAGCTGGTACAGGAGGGAAGTTACATGAACTTTAACTCGTACATGGAGACGGTGGGGTACGCGCTAGGGAACACATCTTGACCATAAAATTTATATTTCCTCATTCCCTCCTTGTTCCCTACGGACCCTTCATGATATATCAATCATCATAAATTGATCAGTTTGTTCTTGTAACATCATTTGCTCATCTTTCTTTCTTTGACGGTTTGAGAGGAAACTGGAATGTTCAATGCATGATGTGGCACACAGTCCACATATCGCCGGCCCACACTGTAGGCACAGGCAGCAGCTGAATACTATGACAAGGCCGAAACCTAGGAAGGATAGGATCTTCCATCCCCAGGCAGTTAACGTTGTCCAGAACCAACCGGACCAAGTCCAGGTGCCTGGATTCTGATGTATCTGATTTGCAATTTTATGCAGACGGGTAATAGCTTGATAGACAGATGGTGCGTTTTGTGGAATGAAAACACAGCAACTCGACCCGATGACCTTACAGGCTCCACCTCTATCTGCCAAGATGACGTCAATTACAAGACGATTTTGAAGGACAACAACCCGCATAGCAGATTGCTCCTCTGTTAGGTTACCTAAGGCGGAGGCAGTTTCATGTACTACAGCTTCAAGTGTTCTAGTTAATCTACGTATTAATTTACTGTTTTGGACGGGGCCTAGAAAGAAAAAGAATCCTTTATTAAAATCAGTGTACTGTTCCCATGCCGTTTCTGTGTAGTCGACAAGTGGGATATCTCTTCTGGGTCTATTCTTTACTAGATTCGTATTTCTATGGTAATCAGGGGGAGCTAGAAAAACAGGTGGCAGAAGGAATGCAAACAGGTACCATCCCAATCCGGAGGCAAGCGTATGTATGCGGTATGACCACAAACAAAATAGGAGTGACTGATAGCTTTAAAGGACGATTTACCATGGTCACTGAATTCGACCACAGTAGTGCATTTACTATGACCTAAGTGTACTGAACCTTTCTTACGGACACATAATTCACCAGTGACTGGTAATACTAGCATGTGGGGCAGAACTGGAGCAGCTTCGGATTCAACAGTGAGGATCATAAGGCTAATTGTGTAGTTACCTAATCCATATACTTCATTTTCTAGATCAGTTCCTATTCGAGTAGGGAGTCCCTCCTTATCAGGGTAACAGACGTCGAGCAGGACTAAGTTCAGGTTTCCCCAAACCCAGCCTCCATCGAAAACAGCAATATCAGGATCTAAGGAATTAATTATTTTAAACCATGCCCCACAGGAGCCATTGTGAGTGAACGGGTACGGAAAGAGGGGCAGAGCTCCCTTGTAGTTCTGGTAGGGAGGGAGTCGGCCACATATCCAGCAGTCTGTAGCATTGTTCGTCTGATGGGAATGGTGTAACATACTAATGAACGTATTGTTGCGCAGCGCAAGTCTGTAAGAAAGTTCGTGTGCAGGTAATTCACTAAAAGTGTGTTCAGCAGAGACATTGTAAACAGATTGTTCACGCCTGAAAATAGGCCAATAGATAGGTAGCAGAATGCTGGCAATAATAATTAGAACACTTAGAAAAAACATTATTAACAACGTCACTATACAGTGACTACGCAGTGATTTGCAGTATGTATTTCTTTTGACTTGTCTCTCTCTCTCTCTATCTCGATCTAGGGGATACATGTCAGGAACTATTTAACCGATTCACCTAGGGGAGGACTTAAACAATTAAACTGTCTGACTTGCTAGATCGGAGTTTCATACGGTATTTTTCTTGGGGAGTTTTTTCTCGTTCGGATACTGTAAAGTCTTTTTCCTCAACACAGTCTTTGGTGGGGGTGGACGAGTCTCGATCAGGTTTCAGTCCAGAAATTTTTTTCACATGACTCGTGTGGACCCACCCCTTTCTCCCCTCTATCTTCACGGCGGTCCTCGTGGTGAGAAGGACGGTCTTCGGAGATTTCCAGCGGGGCTCCAACGGATTTTTCCGGTCGAAATTCCGGACGAGTACCAGGTCCCCAGGACGGACCTCGTGCGGCTTTACATCAGTGTTGTCGGGGAAGGCTGCGGCAACCTGTGAACGACATGATTGGAGTGCAGACATCAAGGAGGCAAGGTAATCTGTCAACATATTACAATCGATATCAGTGATTTTCTTCGGAATGGGCGTCCCCCACATATTCGGTGGTCTGCCAAAGACCACTTCGTACGGGGATAGCCCTGATCTTGAGTGGGCGACCATCCTCATGTAGAATAGCGCCACTGGCAGGGCGACTATCCAGTCGACCCCTTTCTCCTGACATATCTTTGCAAGGCGAATCTTTAGTGTCTGGTTATGCCTTTCTACAAGGCCTGCTGCTTCAGGATGTCGGACACAATGGAATTTCCACTGGTATCCTAGCAAAAGGGAAACCTGCTTCATTAACTCGGATGAGAATGGCTGTCCATTATCTGAGTACACGACACGGGGCAAACCGTACCGGGGGAAGAATTCACGAACCAACTGTCTGGCAGTGGTCGGAGCAGTGTAGTCTGGAACTGGGTATGCTTCGGTCCAACGGGACAGAGCACAAACAATTACAAGGACATACTTGAATCCTCGACAACTGTTCATCTGGATATAATCCATCTGGAGGACTTCAAAAGGGTGATCGGGAGGATGAAATCCACCTTGCTCTACAGGGACGCTTTTACCTGGATTGAACTGACAACAGATCATGCAAGTACGCACTTTCTGTTTTGCTGCTGCTCGTAAGTGTTTATTGTACCAGAGATTCTGTAGACTGTCTAACATCGCTTTCTCTCCTAGATGTGCCGGGCTATGTGCTGTATTAATCATGACTTGAACCATAGAGTCAGGGAGAAACCATATAGATTTTCCCTTCGTCATCCAACCTTGATCTGTCTGGATCCCTCCTAGTTCAGTCCATTTCTTTATTTCATCGGGAGTCGCATGTGTCTGGATATCGATTACGTCTAGGGTGGGATCTCTAACTGCCATACACTTTGTCGGTACTATTGTCTTTGTCACATCAGTAATCTGGGTGTGAGTCAGTGCTGTATGTTTTGCTGTCTGGTCTGCCAGGTCGTTACCCTGGGAAACAGAATCTGTAACTTTAGTATGTGCTTTACACTTCATGACTGATATGCCCGAGGGCAAATGTATTGCTTCTAACAGTGCTTGAATGAGGGGACCATGTTGAATCTTGGCCCCATGAGAGGTCAGGAAACCTTGTTCTTGCCAGAGGACTCCGAAGTCGTGTACAACTCCGAATGCATAACGGGAATCAGTGTATATGTTAACATTTCTGTTCTTGGCTAGAATACAAGCTCGGGTCAGAGCAATGAGCTCTGCTGCTTGAGCAGACAGTGTGTCAATACGATGTGTTTCTTTAACTTCAGTTTCAGTGGTCACGGCATACGCGGCCACTAATTCTCCTGTACTTGTTCTCATACATGAACCGTCCACATAAAGTGTCAGGTCTGGATTTGTCAATGGGACATCTGTTAAGTCTCGTCGTGGCTTTGTTACTGCATTAATTATTTCTATACAATCATGCTGAACTGAATCTGTCATAATTGTAGGTAACAATGTTGCGGGGTTCAGGATACTGCAGCGTCTGATTTCTATGTGTGGCTGGAATAGTGTTAATTCATAACCTGTCAATCGTGCTATAGTTAAGTGCTGAGTCTGGGTTCTGTTTAACAAAACCTCTACAGAGTGTGGTACTTGAACTGTTAACTGATGACCTAAAACAATTGAGTCGCTTTGTCTGATTGCTAACGCTGTTGCTGCTACTGACTTCAAACATGCAGGGAGTGCCTGAGCTACTGAATCCAATGTACTTGAGAAATAAGCGCAAGGCTTATGTGAACCTGCTTGATCTTGGGTGAGGACAGACAACGCTGTACCATCACGTTCTGTGACGAAAAGTGTAAACGGTTTGCTGTAACATGGTGTCGCTAAAACTGGTGCTTGGCATAATGCTTTCTTTAATTCTTCAAAAGCTTGTGTGTGTTCCTGAGTCCAAGGGAGGGCAGTCGAAGTTGCTGCCTCCTGTGTCGTTAACTGGATGAGTGGTTTAGCTAGAAATGCATATTGAGGAATCCATTGTCTGCAGTATGAGGTGAGGCCTATGAAGGCCCGCACTTCCTTTTGTGTCTGGGGTTGCGGCATATTTACAATTAACTGAATGCGATCGGGAGTGAGCTGTCTCCCCACTTTGGACAGCAAGTGACCCAAGTACACAACTTGCTGAACACAGAATTGTAGCTTCGAAGGAGACACCTTGTGCCCCTTGTCGGCCAAGAAATGTAAAACTGTCAATGATGCTTGTTCACATTCGGGCTCACTTCGTGCGGTGATCAGTAGATCATCGACGTATTGCAGTAAAGCGGTGTTAACTGGCATTTGAATACAATCTAGTTGTCTTTTCAGTGCTTGACTATAGATGCTGGGGCTTTCTGTGAATCCTTGAGGTGCGCGCGAAAATTTGAAGCTGCGTCCATTTAAACTGAATCCGAAGAGATATTGGCTCTCTGGATCAATAGGCACGCTGAAGAAGGCGTTCTTGAGATCAATTACAGTAAAGAACGTTGCTTCTGAATCAATGGCAGTCAATAGGGATGAGATATCTGGGACCACAGGGTACTGTGGTATGATGCATTTATTTAATTCTCGAAGATCAATCACCAACCGGTATACTGGCGGTGCATTGGGATCAGTACGTTTAAGAATCGGAATGATGGGTGAATTACAGATATTGGAGTCGGTCTCGACGACCACTCCTTGGGCAATGAGCTCGTCAATGATTTTCAGTAAAACCACTACAGCATCGGTGATAACTTGTATTGTCTGATTCGGGGTAATACAACACCTGCCTTGAGTGTAACACAGTATGGTGTAATGTGCATACAGCCTACATCTGTTGGGCCTTTTGCCCACAGGTAATCTGGTACATTTTTCAATCTGACATCGAATTCTCGCAAAACATAATGACCCTTGAAATCCCGCAGAAAGAGTCTAACTCCCTCCGGGGAACAGCATATTATAGCTCCTAGAGCCTTCAATGTTTTAATTCCTAACAGATTTTCTGGACATGATTTTGTAAGTAACAAGTCTGTAACACGTGATAACGGACCCACAGCCAGGGGAACTGGTTCTGATACCTCATTTACAATAGGCTGTCCTGAAAAACCAAGGGAAACATTCTGTGAGCCTGAGAGGGGTGCCCCTGGGACTTCATCATGGCTGATCGTAGTGCGACTTGCCCCTGTGTCAATTAAAAACTTTCTGTCTTTTCCCAATACTTGACTGTGTACATAAGGACCTTCTTGATCTACAGGAATCTCAATAAGAGGCAAGCCACCTTCCCTCTCTAGGCTGTTTCATGTATATCGGGAATATTCGGGATAAGCAGACTGGGCATACTGGTACATCTGTTGTGAAACTTGCTGAGACGCGGCAATAGGCTGTGGCTGTGGTATCGCTACTGTCTGTGCTGGAGTCGAAGAAGCATGCATAGGCTGTGTATTCTGTGTATTCTGTGAAGACTGATGCTGGTTATGGTCTTGTCTAGGTGGATGCGGTCTTTCTTTAGTTTTACCTGTCGCTATGTTATGTTTCAGGACTGGGCATTCATGTACATAATGACCTGGCTGCTTGCAATAATTGCATGTCCCTTTAACGGGAACTGCAGTGTGACCTGTCTGGGTCGTACCCTTTCTGTGACTGTCGGCTGGGACCGTTTGTGCTACTAACATTTTCATCTTCGTGTCTTTCATACGTTTCTGTTCCTGATCTTGTTCTTCTCTAATTCTGTTCTGGTGATATTGTAACATTTGTAACATCTGTGATGGCGTGTTCGCTTGCCATGTACTCTCGACCTTGTATACACGGTTTTCAACTAACGGTAGGGAATTCTCCACTAACTTTGATACAAAAAGATGCGGGTACGACTCGCTACTTGGCTTGAGGCCACTATTAATAATAAAACATTTCTCGAATCTTGAATAGAAGTCACTAGTATCTTCATCATGTTTCTGTTTACAGGACGAGATGGCGTCCCAATCTTCCTTTCTAGTTGTCAATAATCTGGGCAGAACCTGTACTATCAAACCTGGTAATGCTTTAGTTTTGTCCCCAAGGCCTAACCCCGGGACCCGTTTTCTTTCTTCGTCCTCTATTTCTGCCCATGCAATCTTTGTGTCCCCCACCTCCCATTCCTTTTCTTTTAATTTCTCGAAGATGCCCGTGGGCAACAGTACTTTTAACATTTTCATAATGTCATCATATGTGTAATCCCCCATCAGTAACATGTCTTTAAGCTCTCTGTGAAAACCTGCAGGGTCTTTATCATGGCACGGTACTAGTTTCTTCATTTCTAACAGTTCCAATTTAGTCAGAGGCGTGTGTACATACACGCGTTTCAAGACATTATCCTCACCCATAACAGGGTGCACTTCTCGTAAGGGGTTCTGACTTTCAATGCCACCCCCGCATTGCATGTGATACATTTTCCTTTCTGGGGGCGGGGCGGGAACGTATTCGGAGCTTACAAAAGTATTATATCTGTGTCGTTGTTCTAGAATTATTTGAATTAATTTGGTGCTTAAGCCTCTCCATCTATCCATGAGTAGTGCTTCTAGTGTTTCGTGTAAGGGACCGGGATCAGAATAGTGTTTCCTGTATTTTATGAGAAGGTGCTGAATCATGTATACACCTGCTAATTTCTGTTCGTCGGGGGAGAGGTTCAGAAATGTCTGCGCCACTGTGTCATCATTATATATGTCTGCATTTTCGGCCCATGATACAGCTGACTAGTTCTTGTTCATCCATAGAATTGAGTACGTGGTACCCAACTCGATCTCGAAGCCTTTTATCAGTTTCCTGGAACTGATGCTCAGCAGAATTCGGATTTGTCAAAGCAGAGAAGAAAACTCTCTTGCTTTCTGGACGGATGCCCTTCCTAAGGTAAGTTCCCTTACCTACATATGCTATGGTACCTGCAGTCTTTTCTGGTTCTTCAGGTTCTTCTTCCTCCTCGGAGGAAGCTTTGTCTTTCTCTTTTTGGTGTATCTCTATTACTGTTTTTCTTATTTTCTTGTACATACTGGCTATGCAATTTTGTCTATCATGTTTTCCTTCCGATATATTTTGACCCCACTTGTGGAGTGCCTCTATTTCATCCCGATCTGTCTCAGGCCGGTCTCGTTCTCTTATTAGACAATTTATGAAAAAACGTAATATATATGCTTGAGTGTCAACTTTCTGATGCTCCAAGGCATCTTTAATGCTTTCGGGATCTTTTCCAGTCTGTATAAACCGGTAGATTCTGTCCAGGTGCTCTTTCATACCGGAGAACATTAACAGAAAGTCAGTAGCGGCACGTAACCGCAATGATGCCATCATCATTCTATCCTCTTTTCCGGGTACTGGATCATATCTGCAGACTGTAAGTTGTCCTTTGAGTGCATCAAGACGAGGGGATTTGTACACGGTGGGACTCCGCAAGTCCCCTAGGGATAACCTGTGCGTTACGGGCGGGGTCCGGGGACCCGCGGTCGCACCTCCTGAAGCGGAAGCTTGGGCATCCTCCCTGTGTGGAGTCTGTAATTGAATTTGTCTTTTAGTAGGATCTGGTAGACGTGGTTTCGGTAGGTCTGTTTTGAGTGCAGGAAGCGGCGGGGCTGGCGGAACAGGGGAAGTCTGTCGTAGTACTGGCGAAGCATGATCTGGGGGCGGGGTGCCACCCCCGTCCCTGTCAGTAGGCAGGGCACGGACAGGCAGATTGGTGTAAGCTGGAGCTACATCTTCTAGGTAGGAATTCAGGAATATATCTTTAGTAGTCTTATGCATTACTTTAGTTGGAACCAGTGGTGGCGGCAGATTTTTCGGTATTTCTGAAATGGCGTCAGGTGTACCCTCGGCCATAAGATACATGCCGTTTACTTGGCTATTTCGGATGCGATCTATTTGTTCTGATTTTACTCGGATTCCTTCAGTAACTAATTCGTTTTCTTGAGCTTTCTCTGATTCTTTAAGTCTGTCTTCTCTACGGAGTGCTCTTTCAGCACGTTTATGTGATTCCTTACGCCAAAATTCTATGGCGTCTTTCTGAGATTGTCTGGCTTTCTTTTTCCGTAATGCCTCTTCTACCTTTATGATGCATTCGGCATCCCATGTTCCATTAGCTGGCCATCGGTATCTTTCGTCTAGGTGCTTTGTATAATCGGTCCATAATTCTAGATACAATATGGCATCTATGCCATGCTTGTTATACATAAAGTTACCTGGAGTGTCCCTAGGGGGGATAGGAATTTCTTCCTCTAACATCCCTTTCCTAGTTCCTATCTGCTTTAACTTGTTGAAGAACGGCATTGTGCCTACTTGATACTGAAATGCGTGATGCTTGATACTTAATTCTGAATATAACTAGTTATACACGAAAACACAATAATGCACATAAAAAAAAACAGTCACATTCATACCACGACATTAATTACATGAAAAGACATTTGAGACATAGATGACTACCCCCTATACCGGATGTACTGCTAAACAGTACAGATACACTGGTGTAACAGTGCAGAAATTCAGAAATTCGGAATACTAGATATACTGCTAAACAGTACAGATACACTGCCTAAAAACAGTGCAGACCGGACTTGTGTACCCAAACCCGTCTAGATACGTCCCAGCAATGGTACTCACCGGGAAGCACGGAAACAGAAGGCCTCGGAAAACTCGACTGGACTCGGCTCGATACTTCGGAAAACTTCGGAAAACTTCGGAAAACCTCGGAAAACTTCGGAAACCTGGTGGGCCTCTGGACACCTCGGACCTTGTTTCCTTCGGCTAGGCTCTGGTCGGGATCCTCCGCACTCCTCACCGCCTCGTCTGGGCACTGATCGCAGTCTTCGTCACCTCCGTGGGTTAGAGGGAGATGCAGGAAATCCTGCCGGTACGCGTATGGTCCATCTAACTGATGGCAGGGGACAGAGCTTGCAATGCGCCAACCGGCGCGTGAGGTGGGGGAGGGGTCCCTATTCGGGCGCCAAATGACGTAAATAATTAATTTACTCTCTTAATTTCTATGCAGGTAAGTACTTAATCAATAATAACTCAGATCGGAAGAAGGAGACAGAGTCCGTGGTGTTAGAGTTCTTAGGGGTTTTATTCCTCAAAAAGGAATGGTCATGGCCAGGATATCATGTTCTGACCACCACAGGGGTGTCAGAAGGGATAGAGCGCTTTATTTTATTAACAGTACATAGCTTATATACTTAATTTACACCATTGGAAACAGTATAGAAGGCGTAACAGCTGAGAGAAGACAAGATAACAGTATACACGTGGTACAAGTGCGTAATCAAGAGGCGTGAACTAGAGGTGTGTGCTAGAAACGTCACTGATAGGTGTCACCAAAGGGGTGGCACTAACAGAAATGTTGCAATGTCAGCAGAAATCGGAAGCTTGGATGCGCGCGCAGCTGCATGACGTGTGATTGACGTGAAGCTGGAGGGTGCAGGGGACTTGACATTTACACTGACGGAAAGAGACAGAAGTCTGGCATGTCAGATCAACTTGTGCTTCTATCATATCTGATATCTGATGTTTAGAAACTAAGCTATCTGGGCGGAAAGGTCTCTAGGGCAGAAGCTATTCTATACTTGCTGTGAGTGCGTGTATAAGCGCCTGAGTGTCTGTATGAGAAGCGTGGGGGCATGGGCCTTCCATGGAAGCATGGCAACAGAGGCTATGAATTTACTTGAATTAGTTGCATAGAGACAGGTCGGCCCTTTGGCCCTGCAGCTGGGGAAGGATGTTTACTGAAGCTAGCAGGCAGGAATGTATTTTTGGGGAGGGAAACAGATAACTCGAAGGTTATAGTCGATCTTGGCAGGCAGCAGGCTGAGCTGAGCGCGAGGGGCCGCGCTGAAAGTAAGTCAGAGTTCACGGGTACAGAGCCAGCCTGGGCAGAGGCCCTTGTAGTCAGAAGCCAGAAAAGAGGCTCGGTGGCAGAGATTCAGGGCCTACTCAGCCAGGGCTGAAAAACGTAGAAGTGTACTACAAAAAGACGTTGGCATAGCATACTTAGGAACGGACCATTCAACCCATTCATGGTGGGTCTGAAAGAGGACATATTAACGTTGGACGCAAATGTATTTGCGTCTTCATAGCTGGTACAGGAGGGAAGTTACATGCACTTTAACTCGTACATGGAGACGGTGGGGTACGCGCTAGGGAACACATCTTGACCATAAAATTTATATTTCCTCACGTGAACAAAAATAGAACCGGTGTGCCTGGGGACTCAGTGTATCCCTTCATTTTGGTACCTTTTGGGCGAGATAGGCATGTCTAGGAGTCTCCACCCCAGGACCCTCGCTGTTGCGGATGAGGGCCCAGTGTCTGGGTCTGCCTGAAAGCTGGGCCGAGTCCCACACAGTGGTCGGGGTCTCCAGCGGCAACAGACCCGCTGCAGGACGGAACTGGGTGGGAAGTGAAGCACCGCGCTCACTTCTCCGACTTGCCAGCGGCAACACTCAGGCCTGGGTGGTGCAGGGGTTAAGATGAAGCATGAGGTCTTTGATATTCCTGAGAACTCGAAGAGAACAGGGGGCACGCCGACAACCTCTTGGAGATCACTTTGGGGGGAAAGCAGAGTCAAACACTCCTTAAACAGAGTCAGGGAGTAGCAGGCAGCAGGGCAACAAACAGGAGCAGTCCAGTGGAGTCCTTTGGGCAGCAGTGCAGTTCTTCTGACAGAGTTTCAGTCCAAGGTCCAAAAGTGCTGGATTGTTTGGGGGAAGGGTAGTGAGAGGTCCAGTACTTATACCCTAATGTGCCTTTGATGTGGGGGGAACTTCAAACAGTGGTTTTGAAGTTCACCCGTACCCCCTTCAAACCAGTCTTGTCTGCCAGGCTATCTGTGGGGGTCATTAGCTCATTGTGTGAGGTCAGGACATTACTCTCTGATGTGCCAGTGCGAGCCCCTTCCTCTCATCTGCCAAGGCACGGCCATCAGAATGCAGATGGGTGCTCAGACACACCTGGCCTTCCTGTGTTTGAGGCTGTCCAAAGGAAAGCACAGAGGGGAACTGTCACCCAGTCCAGACGTGTGCTGGTGACAGGCTGCAGGTCAACAGAGTAAAGTTAAGAGCAGAGAAATAACCTCTTTCCAAAAAGGGCATTTCTACCATAGTAGTGTTAAATCTGCCTTAACCAGCAAGGAGGATTCATGACTACCATTCCAACCACACCAAACATGAGAAATCTACTCCTCTGGGGTCAGGAACTATCAACTAACTGAATGTCAGGAGATTCCCAATGCTAGTCTCAGTTGCCTTGCTAGACATTCCTCTGGTCTAGTAAAAGCAGCAGGGCCAATCCTTGGTGGCACTTCTAGATGCAACCATCCTCCAGCTGTGTGTCCCTGCATGGCTATTCTAGCAGATGTTCCAGTGTTATGACCTAGTGCAAGTGAGTCCACCCTCAACTCTGTAGACTGGATAAAAAAGATTACCAGGCTCCGTGGACGCCTCTTCTCGGATATCCTCATGGTCAGGAAGGAATGTGCATAAGGAATTTAAGGGGATTGTGTCATCGCGTCACCCTTAGGAATGGCTAGGGAACTAATTGGGTAACCAAAGCTGGCCAAATATATCAGTGGTAAAATAATAGTTCTGCCCCTGGATTAACACCACATGCCCTATCCCCTCGTCAACATCACAATTCTCTCTCTCTGTTTTTCACTGCATTACTCTCCAGGGTGATTTATCTGAAAATGACTGACTTAACCCTGCAATGTGCGTGACCCCTCATCTACCCCGGTGTCTAGTCGGGCCTGACCCATCTCGCTGCCCACCCCATCAGACCCCCTACTTTGGACCTCCCTATTGTCTCTACGTGTATCCGGACTCCCGCCCCCCTAATGAGCTGATTCTTTCTACACATGAGGACTTGGGAAATTATGCAGATATACTATTTTGGAAAATTAGAGGCCTTGTAAGCATATCAGATTGTGAAGAATAGGGACACTACATACATATTTATGATATGTTTTTTGCCAGGAGGCTTGGACCACTGAGGTCATTATTATGGATGGATGTTATTCCCACTCAATCCCGGAAGGGCAGAGGCGGGTCTAACTTCGTGGTTGAAAGTCACCCTGGAGTGTAGCATTATCCAAACTCGCACAGGTACCCTCCTATTCCAAGCTTTTGTATCCTTGTGGCCTAATTGCATGAGTATTGTTTTAATTAATTTTTACAATGGCTACTTTGACCTAGACCAGGTTGCTAATCGAAACAAATTGTCAAGAGTGTATCTCAGGCCTGGAGGGCCAGTACGCATCTTTGCACAATGGTTTTGATATTATGTTAGGAGGCGATTAGGTGGCAATTTTAATGTTAAATTAGAGCCAACCCTAGTGGAAAATGTCCAACTCATGTTTGAATGTTTTAGTATTGAGAATGACAGGTGACTCAGGGTGAAGGGGGCTGGGCTCTTTTTCAGTTTACCACAATGTTCCATCTCTCTGATATCACGGAACGTCAAGATCCACATTATACGACTTCGTGAGGGGGAGACTTCCTCGGAGATAGATTACATTTTTGTTAGTGTGGAGTTGGGTCCTTGGGTCTCTGGGGCCATAATTAACGGAAGCCGCCATAGCGATCATAACCCCCTCAGCCCTGGATTACGAACTTCCAGGAGAGGGGTGTGCCCAAAGATCCTGACTGCACAGACCCTTGAAGTTAAGACCCAGGGGTTAACTCTGGCATGGAGAAATGTGGATATGGATTCCCTCTTTAGAAACATTTGCTCTGATCACTTCCCTGCACTACGTGTCTGGTACCGCCCTAGAGGTACCATGTAGTGTCGACTCAGTCTGTTAAATTGGGTTCAGAGGTCAGTAGTCTGCAGACGAAACCTTGCAAACTCAGGCCAGACGGACCCCAGTGGTTTGATCATTCGTGCAGAAAGGCCTCAAAGCGACACCAAACCAAGGGACGCACTTTAGTGCACTAATCCCGAAAGGATTGTAGGCTTGCACCAAGGGTTAGATGTCAAGATCTACACGATGAGTCCTGGCGTGAGATGGTGGTGGCACTGATGCTGAAAGGATTGTAGGCTTGCACCAAGGGTTAGACGTAAAGATCTACACGATGAGTCCTGGCGTGAGATGGTGGTGGCACCCAGGATGAAAGGATTGCAGGCTTGCACCAAGGGCTAGACGTAAAGATCTACACGATGAGTCCTGGCATGAGAAGGTGGTGGCACCGATGCCGAAAGGATTGTAGGCTTGCACCAAGGGCTAGACGTAAAGATTTGCACGATGAGTCCTGGCGTGAGATGGTGGTGGCACCGATGCCGAAAGGATTGTAGGCTTACACCAAGGGTTAAACGTAAAGATCTGCACGATGAGTCCTGGCGTGAGATGGTGGTGGCACCCAGGATGAAAGGATTGTAGGCTTGCACCAAGGGTTAGACGTAAAGATCTACAAGATGAGTCCTGGCGTGAGATGGTGGTGACACCGATGCAGAAAGGATTGTAGGCTTGCACCAAGGGTTAGACGTAAAGATCTACACGATGAGTGCTGGCGTGAGATGGTGGTGGCACCCAGGATGAAAGGATTGTAGGCTTGCACCAAGGGTTAGACGTAAAGATCTACAAGATGAGTCCTGGCGTGAGATGGTGGTGGCACTGATGCCGAAAGGATTGTAGGCTTGCACCAAGGGTTAGACGTAAAGATCTACACGATAAGTCCTAGCGTGAGATGGTGGTGGCACCGATGCTGAAAGGATTGTAGGCTTACACCAAGGGTTAGACGTAAAGATCTGCACGATGAGTCCTGGCGTGAGATGGTGGTGGCACCCAGGATGAAAGGATTGTAGGCTTGCACCAAGGGTTAGATGTAAAGATCTACAAGATGAGTCCTGGCGTGAGATGGTGGTGGCACCCAGGCTGAAAGGATTGTAGGCTTGCACCAATGCTTAGACGTAAAGATCTACACAATAAGTCCTGGCGTGAGATGGTGGTGGCACCGATGCCGAAAGGATTGTAGGCTTGCACCAAGGGTTAGACGTAAAGATCTGCACGATGAGTCCTGGCGTGAGATGGTGGTGGCACCCAGGATGAAAGGATTGTAGGCTTGCACCAAGGGTTAGACGTAAAGATTTGCACGATGAGTCCTGGCGTGAGATGGTGGTGGCACCGATGCCGAAAGGATTGTAGGCTTACACCAAGGGTTAGACGTAAAGATCTGCACGATGAGTCCTGGCGTGAGATGGTGGTGGCACCCAGGATGAAAGGATTGTAGGCTTGCACCAAGGGTTAGACTTAAAGATCTACAAGATGAGTCCTGGCGTGAGATGGTGGTGACACCGATGCTGAAAGGATTGTAGGCTTGCACCAAGGGTTAGACGTAAAGATCTACACGATGAGTGCTGGCGTGAGATGGTGGTGGCACCCAGGATGAAAGGATTGTAGGCTTGCACCAAGGGTTAGACGTAAAGATCTACAAGATGAGTCCTGGCATGAGATGGTGATGGCACCCAGGCTGAAAGGATTGTAGGCTTACACCAAGGGTTAGACGTAAAGATCTACACGATGAGTCCTGGCGTGAGATGGTGGTGGCACCCAGGATGAAAGGATTGTAGGCTTGCACCAAGGGTTAGACGTAAAGTTCTACAAGATGAGTCCTGGCGTGAGATGGTGATGGCACCCAGGCTGAAAGGATTGTAGGCTTACACCAAGGGTTAGACGTAAAGATCTACACGATGAGTCCTGGCGTGAGATGGTGGTGGCACCCAGGATGAAGGGATTGTAGGCTTGCACCAAGGGTTAGATGTAAAGATCTACACGATAAGTCCTGGCGTGAGATGGTGGTGGCACCGATGCTGAAAGGATTGTAGGCTTGCACCAAGGGTTAGACATAAAGATCTACAAGATGAGTCCTGGCGTGGGATGGTGGTGGCACCGATGCTGAAAGGATTGTAGGCTTGCACCAAGGGTTAGACGTAAAGATCTACACGATAAGTCCTAGCGTGAGATGGTGGTGGCACCGATGCTGAAAGGATTGTAGGCTTACACCAAGGGTTAGACGTAAAGATCTGCACGATGAGTCCTGGCGTGAGATGGTGGTGGCACCCAGGATGAAAGGATTGTAGGCTTGCACCAAGGGTTAGATGTAAAGATCTACAAGATGAGTCCTGGCGTGAGATGGTGGTGGCACCCAGGCTGAAAGGATTGTAGGCTTGCACCAATGCTTAGACGTAAAGATCTACACAATAAGTCCTGGCGTGAGATGGTGGTGGCACCGATGCCGAAAGGATTGTAGGCTTGCACCAAGGGTTAGACGTAAAGATCTGCACGATGAGTCCTGGCGTGAGATGGTGGTGGCACCCAGGATGAAAGGATTGTAGGCTTGCACCAAGGGTTAGACGTAAAGATTTGCACGATGAGTCCTGGCGTGAGATGGTGGTGGCACCGATGCCGAAAGGATTGTAGGCTTACACCAAGGGTTAGACGTAAAGATCTGCACGATGAGTCCTGGCGTGAGATGGTGGTGGCACCCAGGATGAAAGGATTGTAGGCTTGCACCAAGGGTTAGACTTAAAGATCTACAAGATGAGTCCTGGCGTGAGATGGTGGTGACACCGATGCTGAAAGGATTGTAGGCTTGCACCAAGGGTTAGACGTAAAGATCTACACGATGAGTGCTGGCGTGAGATGGTGGTGGCACCCAGGATGAAAGGATTGTAGGCTTGCACCAAGGGTTAGACGTAAAGATCTACAAGATGAGTCCTGGCGTGAGATGGTGGTGGCACCGATGCCGAAAGGATTGTATGCTTGCACCAAGGGTTAGACGTAAAGATCTACAAGATGAGTCCTGGCGTGAGATGGTGATGGCACCCAGGCTGAAAGGATTGTAGGCTTACACCAAGGGTTAGACGTAAAGATCTACACGATGAGTCCTGGCGTGAGATGGTGGTGGCACCCAGGATGAAGGGATTGTAGGCTTGCACCAAGGGTTAGATGTAAAGATCTACACGATAAGTCCTGGCGTGAGATGGTGGTGGCACCGATGCTGAAAGGATTGTAGGCTTGCACCAAGGGTTAGACATAAAGATCTACAAGATGAGTCCTGGCGTGGGATGGTGGTGGCACCGATGCTGAAAGGATTGTAGGCTTGCACCAAGGGTTAGACGTAAAGATCTACACAATAAGTCCTGGCGTGAGATGGTGGTGGCACCGATGCCGAAAGGATTGTAGGCTTGCACCAAGGGTTAGACGTAAAGATCTACAAGATGAGTCCTGGCGTGAGATGGTGGTGGCACCGATGCCGAAAGGATTGTATGCTTGCACCAAGGGTTAGACGTAAAGATCTACAAGATGAGTCCTGGCGTGAGATGGTGATGGCACCCAGGCTGAAAGGATTGTAGGCTTGCACCAAGGGTTAGACGTAAAGATCTACACGATGAGTCCTGGCGTGAGATGGTGGTGGCACCGATGCTGAAAGGATTGTAGGCTTGCACCAAGGGTTAGACATAAAGATCTGCGCGAGGAGTCCTGGCGTGAGATGGTGGTGGCACCGATGCCGAAAGGATTGTAGGCTTGCACCAAGGGTTAGACATAAAGATCTACAAGATGAGTCCTGGCGTGAGATGGTGGTGGCACCGATGCTGAAAGGATTGCAGGCTTGCACCAAGGGTTAGACGTAAAGATCTACACGATGAGTCCTGGCGTGAGATGGTGGTGGCACCGATGCCGAAAGGATTGTAGGCTTGCACCAAGGGTTAGACATAAAGATCTACACGATGAGTCCTGGCGTGAGATGGTGGTGGCACCCAGGATGAAAGGATTGCAGGCTTGCACCAAGGGTTAGACGTAAAGATCTACACGATAAGTCCTGGCGTGAGATGGTGGTGGCACCGATGCCGAAAGGATTGCAGGCTTGCACCAAAGGGTTAGACGTAAAGATCTACACGATGAGTCCTGGCGTGAGATGGTGGTGGCACCCAGGATGAAGGGATTGTAGGCTTGCTCCAAGGGTTAGACGTAAAGATCTACACGATGAGTCCTGGCGTGAGATGGTGGTGGCACCGATGCCGAAAGGATTGTAGGCTTGCACCAAGGGTTAGACATAAAGATCTACAAGATGAGTCCTGGCGTGAGATGGTGGTGGCACCAATGCCGAATGGATTGTAGGCTTGCACCAAGGGTTAGACGTAAAGATCTACAAGATGAGTCCTGGTGTGAGATGGAGGTAGCACGTGGGCTAAAAGGCACCACAGCCGCTTGGGCAGCCATAGGTAACATCAAAACTGTGGGGGTGAAGTCCAGGACGGTCCTTACCACTATTAGTCAGGAGGCATGGGGCTGTCACTTTAAGCAGTCTGTGGATCCTCAAATGAAATTCTAGTGGATGAGGAAGAGGTGGGTTTCCCTTTCTCAGTGGAATTTTCTGTAGAAGAGGTAAGTGAGGCAGTCATTAGAAGTCTGTGTAAGAAGACACCTGGCCCGGATGGGGTCCCTATGGACTTACATTAATCTGCCCAAGGCCTCTGGGCCCCTCTACTGTGCAATAGCTTCAATGCTCTCTATAAGACACTCTGCCGTATGTGTCCTAGTTTTTAGAAAGGGCAACCCCCAATCCCCAGAATGCTATCATCCAATATTGTTGGTGAATTCTGCTGTTAATCTGGTCGAGAGAATGGTCTTCACACGCCTGTTGGACTGAGGGGGCAAGGCTGGCATTCTGTCGGTGAGTAGTATGGTTCCATGAGGGGTGGGGCACAATGGAGCAGTGTTTAAACTTACACCCGCAGGTGAGTAAATACACCATTGTCAAGCAGGGCTGCATCTGCCTGGCCGCCATGGACCTGTCATACGCCTTCGGCAGTGTGGTGAGGTTTAAACTCTGAGAAACACTGACTGACGTGTGGGTGGAGGGCGGCCTGGTTCCGTTTCTCAGAGCCCTTCACTACGACCACTCTGCCTCTTTCAGGGTTGATCCCTCTGGAGAGAGGACAGACAGGTATAATAAGGGGCTAGGGGTACGTCAGGGGGCACGTTTTAGCCTCCCCCCTCTCTTTCTAATGTATATAAATAGTCTAGGTACAGCTCTGTTCGCTCAAATCTCAGAGGCCCCCTCCGCAGGCAGCAGAAAGGTCCCCGTCCTTTTATACACTGACAGCGTCGTCCTGCTGCCTAGGATCCCCAATGGTTTGCATTGCTTGTTCCAAGAATTTGTCATCTTAATGGGCTCCCAAGGACTGGTTACTAATCGTTTTAAAACCTTTATAATGACAAATTAAAACAGACCAAGCTGTAGGGTATTACATTACAAGGTCTCCCAGTGGCTCTCACCCAGGAGGTTTCTTACCTGGGTATTGTTTTTGGTGCAAATTGTAATAGGGGTCCCTCTGTGGCTAAATTCCACCAGGAAAACTGTTGTATATTCATGGAAGGAGACTGGTTTCTTTAGCGTAGTTAGGCTTTATTCTACAAGAAAGAGCGAAGAGAAAAACCCAACAGCAGTGCTAGGCTCCCTCCCCTTCCCTGCCAACGGCTGTCCCCAGAACGCTCGGCTCGCAGGCACGAGAGGAAGCTGCCACGAGCCCAGCACGAGACAAGGAATAAGACACAAGCAATGAAAATGACATATCTCCTTTCCTTGTACATAAAACAGAGAACAAAAATGGAAATGAATTGATAAAGTATTGATTTAAGAAGTAAGTTGCTTCAAACGTGAAAGTTATGTGATTACAGAAACAAAGAAGGAGGAAATGTGGTTAATGCAGTAAAGAGAATAAAATATGCTAATCACTATATGCTAATAACTGCAATTTTATAACTATATGCTAATAACTACAAAATAGTCTTCCATCTCTTTCGATGTGAACTGTGTGCAATTGTCTGACAGGACTAGAGCTGGAATCCCTTCCCTTCTGAAAATATCATTAAGCACTTTAATGGTTGATTGCGCATTAATATTCTCTAAAAATGCAACTTCAACCCACCTTGAAGCAGAATCAACTAACACCATTGTGAATTTCTCACTCTCCTGAAGCTCATGAAACGGGCCTATGAAATCAATACACACTTTCTTCCAAACGCCCTCCTCAGATACTATTTGTCCACCAAGTCGAGCCTTCGCTCCCACCTGAAGTCTCTTTTCTGACTCTCTACATGGTTCACAGCGTTCCACCCAAGCCTTGACCTGTAAATCGATGGCTGGCCACCAAAAATGTTCTTTAAGACGTCTTGCAGTGAGAGTCTGGCCTAAGTGACCTTCATGTGCTAAGCCAATGATGCGAGATCTCAATGAAACTGGGGGAATATACCTTTCCCCTCTGACCACGATGAAATCACCATGCATGGATATCTCGTCTTGTAGTTGTACATAAGGTCTATGTCAGGTGACACAGTGCTCTGTCTAGACACTCCTTCCCTGCATACTTTAATCAGACTCCCCATAAGCTGGTCTTTCTTCATAGCCTGTACCCATTCATCCTTAGAAATAGAGCTTGAAAGATCTCCTACCAGATCCTCCAAATAAGCAACAACATTCTCAGTCTCAAATCCCTCTGGTCTAACCTTGGTGTCTGGCAACCTGGACAGGCAATCTGCTTCACTATTACTCCATCCAGGTACATACTCTATGTTGCACGTAAAGTCTTGGACACTAACAGCCAACCTAGCTAGTCTGCCGGAACAACTTTTAATTCCCCCTGGAGCCAAAATTTTCAACAGAGGTTTATGGTCTTTCCTGAGTGTGAATTTAACTCCCCACAAATAAACCCTAAAGTATCTTGTTGCCCATGCAGCTGCTAATGCCTCTCGCTCGATGACCGAATAGTTCCTCTCACATGCGGTCAAAGAACGAGACGCAAAAGCAACTGTGTTCAATTGTGCACCTTGTTTCTGTTGTAAAACTGCCCTAATTCCCACAGAGCTAGCATCCACAGTGAGGAATGTAGGCATAGAATGTTCAAAACTTGACAAAATGTTGGCATTTACAATATTATTCTTAATTAGTTCAAAAGCATCCCTTTGTGCTGCCCCCCACGTAAATACTTTTCCTTTCCTCAATATATCTCTCAGGGGTTCGACCTTTTCTGAAAAATTGTGCACAAATTTCGCATAGTACTCCACCATGCCCATAAAGGAACGAAGTTTATCCTTGTCATCAGGTTGTGCAACATTACATATAGCACTAATAAGATCTTTTTTTGGTTGAATACCATTTCCAGTAACATGGTACCTTAGATAGTCAACTTCTTTAACTGCAAAGACACATTTGTCTTTTTGCAATGTCAGTCCAGCTTGTGTTAGGCACGACAGTACTTTCTCCAAAATGCAATTGTGGTCATTCAAGTCTTTACCATATATTAATATGTTGTCATGAAAAAAAACAACTCTTTCAATATTCTTGAGGATGTTAGTGATAATCCTTTGAAAAGCACTCGCAGCTGAACAAAGTCCAAAAGGTAACCTCTTGAACTGATATGTGCCCTCTGGGGTGATGAACGAAGTGTACTCTTTAGAATCTTGATGGAGTTTTATCTGGTGGTAGGCACTTCGTAGATCAAGTTTGGAGAACACCTTACTACCACCCAAGCTTAATATAATTTCATTGATGTTGGGCAGGGGAAAATTATCCATCACTACTGCTTTGTTCAAGCTTCTCATATCGACACACAAGCGTAATGAGCCATCCTGTTTTTGAGTGATGACGACCGTACTTAACCATTGTGTTACTTCTATTGGCTCAATGATATCCTCTTCCAACATTTGACTAATGATCTTCCTCACCTCATCTCTGGCGGACAAGGGTATCTTTCGCGCAACATGTTTTACTGGTACAGCATTCTTTTTTATTTTAATAACATGTTGGTATCATATTGCCTCTCCCAACACTGTGTTGAAAACCTTCTCATACTTATTTAAAATTACATTTATATCACTTTTATCATCATCAATGCACATGACTGGTGGATCAGCCCTAGGGTCTATTCTTATATTTAAAGCATATTTATGTAACCAGCCCAAAATAGCAGTACCATGAGGCGAAACATAGATCCTACCGTGAGTGGATCTTCCTTTGGAGGTGATGGATGTTTCAAAATACCCTAAAACTCCAACGCTCACCCCTTGATAACCTTTTAAAATGACATCCGTCACAATTAACTTCTTTGTAGAACAAGAAGTGTCATACAATTCCTTTGGGATGATCGTGTACAGTGAACCAGTATCTACTAAAAGACTCAACGTCTTCCCATTCACATCAAAATCTGCTTTTGGACGGGACAAGAGAATGTGCCCCGTTTCCCCTGGATCATGGTTAGAAACAATCATCATGACTTCTGCCTCGTCATCCGTCGTGTCACATTCAGCCATCGCTATCTTTTTAGTGTTTCCAGTCTTACACATACGTGCAAAATATCTCCTCCTTCCGCATTTCAAGCAATCTCTCGTTAAAGCACTACAATTCCTAGAGTCAGCTAAATGAAATGGACCTCCACATCTAGTGCAAGAACGTACATTCTGTTTATACCTACTTTGTGGAGTTGATTTAGGAAATGAAATAGCACCCTTGTTGCTTGTTTTAAAAGGGACATGTTTTGTGCGTATTGGATTTATAGTTTTACTACTCTCACCTTGTACCGCTGCAATCTCTGTGGTGTTACCTTGCTGAATACTTTTCAATTCTCTCATACACCTGACACTTTCTTCTGCCACTTCCGCTATGGTAATGGCTTCATTCACGGTGGGGTTCTTAGCAGCCCATAATTTTTCTTGAGTTTTCTTACTGTGACACTGCACTATTAACTGATCCCCGATCATTTTGTCCTGTATGCCACCAAATTAGGACTTAACGGACAACTCCCATAGCCTGGAAACAAAATCATCAATAGATTCATGTTGTTTCTGCGGCTGTGTGACTTCTTCTTCTGTTGTATTTCGCTCGTTCGCCTCTCCTTTTCGCTGCTCGTTCGCCTCTCCTTAGCGCTGCCCTTCGAGTTACTGCTCCGTGGACCAAGTCGCCAGAAAATGTTGTATATTCATGGATGGAGACTGGTTGCTTTAGCGTAGTTAGGCTTTATTCTACAAGAAAGAGCGAAGAGAAAAACCCAACAGCAGTGCTAGGCTCCCTCCCCTGCCAAAGGCTGTTCCCAGAACGCTCAGCTCGCAGGCACGAGAGGAAGCTGCCACAAGCCCAGCACGAGACAAGGAATAAGACACAAGCAATGAATATGACAAAAACGTAGGTTCTCTTAACCCCTTCACCGTGGGGGTAATTCCCCAGCGGTGCAGGTGGGCAGGGCGGGTGCCGGGCGCTGCGGCGCGGAGCTCATGACGCAGCACGGTGGTGCTGTGCTCATGACGAGCTGAGCTCGTCATGACCACGCCCGTTTCCGTAGAACGCTCAGCACAGCAGGGGAATTATCCCCGCGTGGGAGAGCAGCGGCGGTTATGACGAGCTCGGCTCATTATGAGCACAGTGCCACTGTGCCTCATGACAAGCTGAGCTCGTCATGAGCACAGATGGTGTTCAGTTTGCTTGTTAATTCGGCCGGACGTATCAGAAAAAAAACAGTGGCCCCTTTTCTGGAAATATATAGGAGTGTCACCATATTTCAACTTACGGATCAGGCATCTGGGGATATATTAACCCCAAAATTTTTAGGGCACACAAAATGGAGAGTTAAGGAGACTCATGGGCTTCCCCCTGACTTGTTCCACTTTCATCTTTCACCAGGAGCTAGGAATGGATAATGTGGAGAACTCTATTAACCCGGCTCCCCTCCTGCTATGGTGTTCTATCTGGAACAAGCCATATGCTGCTTTTTTAGCAGGGAAATTGATCAGGATTGCTTATCTTGTGACAGAGGTCTGGATATTCCCTGGATTAGCGACGTTAAACGTTAAATCCTCCTTAACGGATTTGGGTGAGCCGCAGCTTTTTGTAAGCCCAAAACTTTGTCCAAACACAGGGCCTGTGTGAAAACCTTGATCGAAATGAAACAGCGCAATCTCAGAGAGGGGAATGAGTGATCTAAATCTAATGCTAGGGAGTATGTTGCTACTCCTAATACTCCAGACAGGGCACCCTCTCTGGAGGGGAAAGACTCCTCCTGGGACAGATGCTACTCACACGCTATCATTTGGGCTTTGTGAGGCGGCATTTGGGTTTTCCTTTGGGACAGTTTGGCCAATCCAAGATCATGATATGTCCATGTGATGCATCATCTGCCAGAGCCTGCCTTACTTATTTTTGTAAATGTTATTATAATTTTAGTAAGCAGTACTTACTTCCCATCCTCAGCGGTGTGTGCTGTCACTTGAATATCTGCGATTGCTGGATTCCCCATTGAATTGTGTCCATATATGCTCTTTCCTAAAATGTGCTGTTAATAGGAGAAATGTAATGCTTTTTAATCAGAGGGTTGTTTTTCCCTTAGAACAGAAGTAAATGTACAAGATTGTTGTTAGCTGGGCGATCCTTAAAGTGTGATATGTGGGGTCTATAGCGGGCGTGTGCACTTTAGTAGCTCAATGCAGAGGTGGGACGTAGATAGTTTTAACTAAGGGGGTTGACGCCACCTTATATGAGATTTGTCGGACCCTATTTGATGCCTTCTGCCCTGAATATTGTAGTTTATTGATGTTGTTTTTTGATGTATGGCCAATGTTATTTGATACTTGTTGTTTTTGATAATGTGCTCTATTTATACTTGCTGCACTTTTATGGCTACTTTGGTGGCCGAAAAAATATCTTAATAATAATTAAACAAAAGTGGGGGTCTGAGTAAGTTATGAAGTTTGCAAGTGACATCATGGCACGTGACATCATGATGTGTTACATCGCACGTGGAGTCACAGGAAGTGACATCAGATCTTTAGACCTCACACATGTTAAGCAGGTCTATCATAAGCTCATATGAGCGCATTACAATATTTAACAAATATGTTTTTGTGTTAGGGTTGTCCTATAAAAGTGACACAACCTTGACGCAAAATCCGGCCCCCAACTTTTACATACATTTTTTAAAACTCTACCAAAAGAAAATGACAGCAACGAGAAATGTGGCAGTAAATCTATTCTGCTTAGTTGGTTGAAAAGTCTGCATTATAAAATGTCTTATGGGCTGATGCAGAGATCTTTGTGTGCCAACTAAATCTCAGGGAATAATAATAATGTTAGATAACTCTGGAGGTTAACGTTCTTGCTGGAGAGATCTGAGTTTTGTCTAGTCTCAGTTTTGAATCAAAGTAGCACGGAGGGCTAATATGTCTCCTGCAAAGCACATTAATTAAAATGCCGATAACAGATTCTTATTTTATGTAACTGGGCGAGTTACTGCTTATAACACAGAGATGGTTTTCTTAACTGCAGTTTATAAATTGTAATCCTCCTAATATTGCACAATGAGTGGTGAAAGGCGTGATTCCTACACCTTGTAATTCTCACTGTCTTATGTAAGACATACTGTACACTGATTGATACACAATTGGTTTATTGTCACTCAGGAGCAGCTGGTGGAGGGAGTGCTGCGGGGGAGGAGCAGGGTGGGGGTAGTAAACTACGGAATACGGATAAACGGCGGTAAATAAATAAATAAATAAAACAGATTTCACTGCGGACGCTGCATTGCCAAATGCGATGCAGCACTCGCAACAAAATTGAAAGCAACACTCAGTCCAAGTAATGGGCACTGGAATGTAGACACTAAATGTAAGTTACAGGCAGTGAATGGACCGACGAGAGAGGCGTGGGTGTGAGAAATGGGGGACACAAGAGAGGTGCAAGAGGTAGGACATGAGAGAGGCGCTAGACAGAAGCCACAGGCACCTCTGAGTGCCCCTTGTCCTCACCTGTAACAGATCCGGAGTCACTCGGACCCCAAAAGTAAATAAGGCACGGTATTATACACTGCATTTCAGAAAAAGCGTTCTGTTGTGAAGGCACGGCTAGAAAGAGTCCAGTTCCACAATGGGTGGCATCATAGCAAATTATATTACATGGTACCTTGCCCCTAGTGTTTAAATAAAAGCGCAACTCAGCCCCTTAATCTGATTTCATCACTGAAATGACAAAACAAGGCCTGTAATTTGCAGCTAGAGTAGGTACTTTTAATTAGTGACTCAGAAGTTTGGAGACATCACTCCTCAGCATAAGGACAGTCAATTTATTGATCAGGCCCACTTTACTCATCCATTACCAATAATGCTGAGCTTACTCTGCATTCTTGTTAATCAATGTTTTGATTAATCTAATTTCTGATGACATTCAGAATCACTCAGTTGATGATAACACCCATTCGATATATTATTGATAGCGCCTACACACCGCCACAGCTCTTCTTCTAACAGCCACCCTATTACAGTCGTACAGTCCACACAATGCCTCATTAGGTCTCGCCTGTCGATGCGCATGCGCATCGAGCTTGCGAGACTATGGGGGCTTATCCACTCTTTACCCAACTTGCAAGGAATCGTGGTGATTCCTTGCAGTGCACGAGAAATTTAAGCTCAATGCGCATGCGCATTGAGCTTAAAAGCGCGTGCACATGCCCCCAGCCGCCTGCCTTGCCTACTCTCTCTCTTACAGCCTCCCCCAGCTCCGCCCCCTCACTTCCTGATTGCACGGCCGCTAGGCCGTGCCTCCCCTACTCTCCTCCCCCCTCCAGCCCGTCTGCAATCTGACTCATAGCGGCCGTGCCTCCCCTACTCTCCTCCCCCCTCCAGCCCATCTGCAATCTGACTCATGACCCTGAGAAGTCCGAGCCCGTCGGTGGCAACAGCTTCCTCCACTGCACTTCCCTACGCCAACCACCCTCTGTTCAGCACCGCCTTGTGATGACTCTACCCTTCGACCTGTGCCTCTGGTGCATCTAGTCCACACTGCCTTGTTTCCTTTCTTATCCGCTGCCATCACCCTCCAGAAACTCCTTGCACAGCTTACGGCCCACAGAGAGCTGAGCCTGTCCTCTGGGTGAACTGTGACTGGTGTGTCTGTCCCCGACTCCCGCGCCATTCAATCCAGCCGTAATCTTTCCCTTTGTGGGGGTACACATGATGCCAAAACACTTGAATAAATGAATTTGTATCCTTAACATGACATGTCACGTTCCTTGTCCGCCAGCACCAGGATACCAGTATTGGTGACAATCGTTCTCTATAAATGTCATAAATAAATAAAATAACAGTCTATCATGTATAGCAGGCTGAATGCTGTTCTAGAGGAAGGGTCACAATGACTTCAGTGTCATGGGGAGCAGCAGCCTTTGATGTGCCGGCCGGCCATGCAGTGAGGAGAAATGCCATCTGTTGCTTTGCGCTCGGCCTCAGGCCGGCATTTCTCCTCCCCTAATTATTCAAAGGCTGCTGCTCCCCATGCGTCTCGTCATCACCCTTCCTCCCTTGTTTACATCTCTCCTTCCGCTAACACGCTGTTCTCTCCCGAATCCTCCCTTCCCTCACAACCCATTACTTGCTCATTACATTTCTTGTTTGATATTCTAACGCACTTACTTCTGCCCAGATGCATAAATATAAAAATGGTCATGTATTTCTACGCCCTCCCCTAACGTGTGTTGTATGCTGCGCTAAAGAAACATCTAGCAGGGTTTGCAGTTTCAGCACTCTTATTTTGTTTGGCTGATTTGAGCACGACTGTGTATATGCACTTAGATGCAAAATATAACCTAATTTCATTGCACAATACATGCTGCTGATACTTTTAATATATAAACTACATTGTGCTTGATTTCTTTTTAATAGATTCGTATTATATTTTGTGAAACTGACACTCTGCAAAAAAGGTGCGATAGACTATTTTATAAAATCGAGCTCCTGACATTTGCTCGTAGCTCTGTAAGTGATTGCAGTTCTTGGGCATTCCAGCCAGTTCCCGCCAGTGCGCTGTGCTCTGGGTTCAAGGCGCTGTGTTTGGCTCGTGCCTTCGCTGGACACAGTCTCAGGCTTGGGGGCGATTGTGTTTCTTAATTTGCCGTGATTTCGAGGTCTACCTTTGTGCCAGTGCATCCCGCCAGCCTCTTTGTCGAGGAACTAGTAGACCGCGATGGACAGGGCTGACCTTTTTGCAAACCATAGATGTAACTATGGTCATGTACTTCTACGTGTGTTGTATGCTGCGCTAAAGAAACATTTAGCAGTGTTTACAGTTTCAGGACTCTTATTTTGTTTATTCAGTTCAAAGGGCATTCTAAATGTAGTGCTTAATGGCTGGTCGATTTTAAGATACATTTATTTTTCACTTGTCTTGAAAAGTTGAAGTGCATAAAAAAGTATGGAAACTGTAATCCTGAGTGACTCTCCTCCCCCCTCCTCCTCCTACTCTCCTCCCCTGCCTGCTGTGTCGCACCTCTCCCCTCTCCACCCCCTCCCCTGCCCGCCGTGTTACGGTCTTTGCAACTCCCCAGCCATATGTTGCTTTGTTTTCGCTGCTTCTTTGTTGTTGTGTCGCCCCACATCCGCCTCTCACCGCACCGACGCCACCTCGCCTCAGACAGCCCCCTCCCTCCCCTCTCTTTCTCGCACACTTCTTTCGCCCTTTAGCCTCCACCCTCAACACCTCACCCTCACTCACCCTCACCCTCACCACCCTCAACTCCTCACCCTCACTCACCCTCACCCTCACTCACCCTCAACCTCACTCACCCTCACCCTCACTCACCCTCACTCACCCTCACCCTCACTCACCCTCACCCTCACTCACCCTCACCCTCTCACCCTCAACCCCTCATTCACCCTCACTCTCACTCATCCTCACTCACCCTCAACCCCTCACCCTCACCCTCACTCACCCTCAACCCCTCACCCTAACTCACCCTCACCCTCACTCAACCTCAACCCCTCACTCACCCTCACCCTCACTCACCCTCAACCCCTCACCCTCAACCTCAACCCCTCACCCTCACTCACCCTCACCCTCACTCACCCTCACCCTCACTCACCCTCACTCTCACTCACCCTCAACCCCTCACCCTCACTCACCCTCACTCACCCTCAACCCCTCACCCTCACTCACCCTCACCCACCCTCACCCTCACCCTCACCCTCACTCACCCTCAACCCCTCACCTCACACAGTGCAATAGGTCTCGGAGCATTTGAGTTACAGATTTTAGAAATGTTTATGGCTTTTTTTATTTGTAATTCTTTAGCATTGGCTACAGGAAACAAAAATGCTAAAGATTTACAAAAAAAACCCATAAACAATTCTAAAAGCACTAACTCTAATGAAGCGAGACCTATTGTATTTCCAATGCTTGTTTATATCATTGGCACTCTGTCTGTTCTGTATTCTTCCCAGACTCACTTTGCTGTCGGTAGCGCCTAGCCCCACAGTGTTCTTCATAGCCCCTGCACTTGCTCCGCAAAAGGTTGTGCCTAGACCCGCTGCTCTAGATGGCATCTACACCTGCTCTGTTCAGGGTCATACCTTATTGTGCCCTTAACATTGCTATATCCGCTCTGCTATAGATAGTGCCTAGATCCACTGTGCAGTGCAAAGCACCTACCCTTTCTGAGCTATACTTTAGCGCCTATACCCGTTCCTAAATAGCATCTACACCTCCTCTGGGTCCTACCTTATTTTACCTTTAATATTCCTGTTCTCTCTCTGCTACAGCTATCGCCTAGATGCTCTTTGGTCTGTATAGGACCCTTGACCGCTCTGCATGGGGGTGTAACTGTGCTCTGTCCAGGAGTATTAACCTGCTGTGCTCTGGATAGTCATGTTGTTGCTCTGTGAGAGATAGTGCCCAGACCCACGATGATTGCAATCGCACCTACACCCGCCCTGCTCGGGTTATCTGTGGTGTCGCTCCGCTCTGCATAGTGCCTAGACCCATTGTGTTCTTTGTAGGCCCTGCACTGGTTCTGCTATAGGTAGCGCGTAGACCTGCTTCTCTAGATCGTATCTACATGTGTTCTGTTCAGGGTTATACCTTAATGTGCCTTTAATATTCTGATTTCTGCTCTACCAAACATTGTGCTTAGACCCGCTGTGCATAACGCATACACTTGCTGTGGATTAGCCCCAAGACCCACTGTGAATATCGCCCAGTTTCATAAACTGTTCAAACGCCGACCGCGGTCAAGGGTCAGTCGAGATGCGTGACTTCAGAAAGATTGAAAAATAACTGCCTCAGTAATAATAGGGTCACGTTTGCTCTGCACCATGTACTCTTTAAGGTAGTAGCTCTTATTTTAAAACTATTATGACAATTTGAGTAACATTTTAGGTCATCCTGAGCACATTTCTAATAAAAATCTAAAGCCAAATTTAAAAAAACAAATGCACACTTGTTCCCCTGAATTTTGGGGTGATTCTGCTGAAACCGTACGAAGACACCAACATACTTGACTAGGACCCCTGAGCCCCACTATTGACTACGGGATAATGTTATTAGGTTCTGGGACACCCCACACTTCCCTAATGAAGAGGCACTCCAAAGAGAGACCGTATGGTTTCTTGCATTGGTTTTGGGTAGACAGGTCTTTATTGCTTTTCTGAATTCTAGATCAGTATTGCCGGTCCATATTCTCTTTGGAAGTTTGCTCCACGGGTTGTATGTCTGTATGGAGAAAGACCTTCCAACAATTCAAAGTTTGTACCATGAGAGGAGCCATTCTTGAAATGAGGGTTCTCCTCTGAGTGCACAGGTTGAGTTTAGATTGTGAGAAGGTTGATCCATTCCACAGAAGGCTCAGTTTGAAATGAGGGTTCTCCTCTGAGTGCACAGGTTGAGTTTAGATTGTGAGAAGGTTGATCCATTCCACAGAAGGCTCAGTTTGAAATGCTCCGAATTACATAATCTTCCTACTGGATGCCAGTGTAGAACCCCAGTTGCAGGTGAAATTCCTTTCAGGAATCTACTCAAAACGTTCATATAAAAGTTCACCCATGTTGCGTTCTGCATTGCAGCTTTTGTGCAGGCCCTCCAACTGGGGGACAAACGTGGGCTTTCCTATTTTAATTCCCACAGGAACCTTTGCTCTCAAATACAGAATCAAAACTCTGAAGGATTTAACCCAACACGCGGCATCAATGTAGAACTTTTCTCAAGGAACTGTCTTTTCTTGGATTGGTTTAAATTGATTTAGTAGCTTCCAAGAAATGAGTGTTTAAAAACATTTTTGTTGGGTTTGAAATTGTTCACACGCAATCTGTGTTAGCCGATTTCTGTGGCCCCACCATTAAAAGAATGACTTAATCCTAATGGTTGAGGAAGCAATTTTTTGTGTCGTCCGTATCTGGTTCCTGAAATTGTCTGTGAATCTGATTGACTGGCTGTGACAACAACCAATCAGCATTTGTAGAGCACAGCACTGTCATCCCTAGGGGTATCAGGGCGCTGTCGGTGGGAAGTCCCCATCGAAAAGGCAGACAAATTAGCAGAAAAGGGCAAAATAGAGTGCAGAAAATGAACAGATGCAGCACAATCAGAAGGAAGGAGAGGGTCGGGGACTGTGGGCAAGCTGGACCAGAGAATTGTTGCAGAGGGAGCTGGCACGGAGACCTGCACAATGGGGTCGCACTGCGGCCTCTATTAAGGAATTCTGTAGGGAAGGCGGGGTCCTGGATGGCAGGAGGAGAGAGGCAGATAGAGGAGGGAGATAGTGGCATGAGCAGAAAAGGCAAAATGGAGTGCTGAAAAGGAGCAGGCGACGCAGAAAAATAAGCAGAAAATACACCAATTTTTGTAGGATTCACTCGCAGCCAAAACAACACTACAGGGCAAAATGAAAAATTAATCTCAGAGATGCTCTCCCTTGGTTCTAACCTTAAAGAACCCCTAAATTGACACAACAGATTAAATAACGATTTTCATTTCATCTAAATTCTGTATAATTCATTTTAATTACATGTGTTATGTAAATGCAGCGGTTTTAATGAATCATACATAAAAAATTACCTTACCAATGGGGCCACGCTGCAGCCTCCATTTAGTAAGTTCTGGTGGGAGGAGTGAAACAGCGGGAAGAGGGAAGAAAAGAGCAGAAAAAGGCAAAATAAAGTGCAGAAAAGCAGCAGCAGAACCAGAAAAAAAAGCATACTTGGTGGAAAAACTTGGAGAAAATGAACAGAAAAAGGCAAATAGAGTGCAGAAAAACAAGCAGAGGAGGCCCAAACAGAAGACAGCAGAGGGTAGCAGACTGTAGGCAAGCTGGGCAAGAGACTGTTGTAGGGGGATATAGCACAAGGACCTACTCCAACATAAGAAAAATGTTCCAGCTGTCATTATAGAAATCAGCCACTCGCTCCCCACATCCTAAAAGGTAAGGCACACTAACCTCAGACGGCCATGTTGAGCGACCCGAATGGTTCCCCTTCAAAAAACGACATTTTTAAAAGGTATATTTTGTTGTGGAACACTTCAGCATGACTCCCGAGATATGCAAACGTGCAGCAAGAGATAATGGTAAATTGTGGACCTCCTGCTGTTTTGTGAACCCCATGGGAGGTTGGACAAGGGACCAAGACCGTGCAAGAGATCCCAAATGGTTGACTACAGTCCACAAACCTCAGCAACATTTTTAGATAACTCCAGGCATTCACTGAAAAAGAAAGTTTAAAGTGAAGTTATAATTTGCGTTTGTTTATATGATCTTAATTATGTTAAAACAAATTTAGAGGTGTAAGGCTACCTTCTGCCATGGTGGTGGAGGACTTAATGCCTGAAACCCTGACAGATAGTAGTTCATACTAAAAAGAGATGACAGCTGACTAGCGGGAAGCTCTTTATGTTGAAAGGAAACACACAACACATCAAAGTAGTTTCCTTCATTATGCAAAAAGTTTCATAGCTTGCTGTCGTTTTTTTTTTACGGCTATCCACCAGACATATAATAATGTTTGTTTTTCAAAAACCAACTCCAGATGTAGTTATTGACTGTCTGTCTGTCTGTCCTTTTTAATTTCCAATGTCCCTCCCAACCAGGCAAGCCTGAAGCCACGTTACATTCTCACTGTAGTGGATGGCACCATAAATGCTGCAGTCCAGGCCTGAAACGACTTTTCATTGCCACTTTAGTGGATGAGACAATAAATGCTGCAGTCCAGGCATGAGGCCATGTTTCGTTGACACTCTAGTGGATGACACTATAAATGCTGAATGCCAGGCCTGAAGCCACGTTTTGTTGCCACTCTAGCGGATGACACGATAAATGCTGCAGTCCAAGGCAACAGTTTTGGCGTTAGCCTCCAGCCTTTTGACTTTGGAAATTCTTGATTTGTTCTGTCATGGTTTTTGCAAAATGTTATTGGTGAGGAAGCTGCCATGCCCTCAGCAAACTAAAAACATTGAGTAAAAGAATAAATACTAAAAAGTGAATGACACTACTGATGCAGTCTGACTGAAAGAGACCATATGTAGCTATGTATTACACATACATTTTGTTTTAAAAAAAACTAACACCTAACCTAAAAAAGCCAATTGATTTGGTGTTGGCTGCTAGCCTCTTCCTTTTCTAAGGCTTTTTATTTTTTGTAAACCTTTATTACAAATAGATATGGTTGAAAAGATAGCTAAATGGAGGCTTGCAAAATAGATAGATCGGCTCACAAAGACAGGTGGACACTGTTGGATAGATAGATTAATAGATATAACTTTGCAGATAAAGATAGATAGATACACTTCAAAAGGTAGGCACATTGATAGATTTGCAGAGATAGGAGTTGCATAGATAGAGGGATAAACAGGTACATAGAGGCAGAGTAGATAGGTTAATAGAAAGGTAGATACATAGACGAGCAGGTAGATAGACGGGTAGATTGACACACACAGAGCTAGATAGATAGGATTGCAAAGCTAGACTGCACAGCGAAGGTTCAATTAGTAATATAATAATTGAATATATAAGCACGGCAAACAAGAGCACAGAAAGCAAAATAGCAAGACAGACAAACAGAACGTACATACGAACTTAGTTTAAAGAATAGATGTATTCCTCAATTAAAATACATACAGGAGTGCAGTTATAAGTGCATTTCTTTGCATACATTCTAAAAAGTAAATTACTTTATAAAGAATAGATTCAAATGGACCACTCCTGGGATACTGTTACGTAACATCAACCAAATAAACACAGACAGCTACAAAAGAAATTTCAACATCATTAGCAGGAACTGATACGCTGGAATGTGTCCTGTGCTGTGAAGAGTTGGTAGAAAGTGTTCTGCTATACCCTGAGGCTTTAAGCGCACAGGCAACACTAACGTCATTAAGTACAAACGAGAACATTGGCACTGAAGGAAGCTACCTTCTTGTGAAATAGTAAAATGCAGTCACTTAAAGTGAAGTTAGCCTGTAGCTGAAGTAGGCAGACCCACTGCCTGATGCTGCATTCTCTAGTGGGCAGCAGTAAAATGTGGATGGCACAACAGCGGACCTATGGATGCAGAGCTGAAAGCCCCTTTAAGTAAGCATGTAATTCTTGTAATTTCTGTAAAAAAATGAATTAAGTTAACAACAGACCAAAAATGGGAAATGATGCATGTGTCATTCTGTAGGTGTACAAATTTGTAGAGAAACACCTGCATGCATGCAGAATGATGAAACAGTACCCACATCATTGCACCTTTTGTTTTTCTTTCTTGATGTTTTGCAGCATTGGGAAAGCCTATACATCGAAAAGGTGAGACTTATAGACTTTGCCAATGTGAGTTTAAAAGGGTTGTAAAACTCCTGTTTCTTGTGTAGCTCTGGTCAGAGCCTCAGATTTCTGGAGTTACACTGTGTCGGTGTAGAAGATGCTCAGATTACCTGTCCGGTTCCTATCCCGGGCTCTCTGACAGTATAATGGACTTGCTTGCAGCAGTTGCTTATGTTTCTCGCCATTATTGTAATGCTCTGTATTGCATGGTCCATTCACTGGAAAAGGCTCCATCTTGCATTATTTGTTACACTGTGTGATAATAGGAAGCATTCGCTGGATAAGAATGGAGGCATCTTGTCGCTATGGATTTAACATTGTAGTGTGTTGTGGGGAGAGGGTCTTACTCACTGAACAAGTAACCTCCTCTGGTGTCTTTGTTACCCCTTGAGTCCAAACTCTTCGATAATGGGATCACTGACGGATTGTGTGCCCTTACTCTGCCTACTGCATCTTTACCTTGAATGTATAATCTACAATTTCTTTAGCACACTTGTCTATATGGACAATTAAATAGCTCAATGAGTTCCAATAGATGTTTGTGAGTGACTCTGCATTTCAGCCTATTCATGACATTTTTCTTAATCTAACAGGTTAAATAAATGCAGTACTAAATGAAAAAGTTCAAGGCTTTAAACATCACTTGTGTAGGCAGCAATCTAAAAACAGTATGTCTTGAAATCTCTTCCCTTGAAGGCTTAAGCCTCACCAAAGTCTTTCTACAGCAGAAAAAGCAAACTGCCCAATGAGGCATGTACTTTGCTTTTGGGTATCAGATGATATACCAAGAAGACATAACACACTGACCTACTAAAGCATGTCTGATGAGGTGCTCATGACGAAGAAGTGCTAACCTGGAATCAGAAAGAAGACACAAGTGAGAAACTGTATAAATATCCGAAATGTGACAACTCATATATTAGACAGAGAAAGAGCAAGTGTGACATCAGCAGTGTCATATTGGAAAAAAACATATTGATGGACTGAGTGTGGAAAAGTGTTCTTTGCAATGAACGACCTAATGCAGCATCACAGTGTTCTTGTAGAGGAGAACCCATATACATGTATGGACTGTAATAAAGTGTTCAGAACAAATGGAAACCTAAAACAGCATCAAAAAATCCACAAGGGTGAGAAACTCTATAAATGTACAGAATGTGACAAAGCATTTATTAACAATGGACACCTAACTCAGCATCTGAAAGTCCACACCGGGGAGAAACCCTATAAATGCAATAAATGTGACAAAGTATTTAAAACAAATAGACAGCTAAAACGACATCAGAAAATCCACACTGGGGAGAAACCATATCAATGTACTGTGTGTGACAAAGCATTTATAACAAATGGAGAGCTGAAGCAACATCAAAAAGTTCACACTGAGGAGAAACAATATAAATGTACTGAATGTAATAAAGTGTTCAAGTGGAAGAGTAATCTAAAGCTCCATAGGCAAACCCACACTTGGGAGAACCCAGGTGAACGTACAGAATGTAATAAAGTATTACAAAGCAAAACAAACCTAAAGCAGCATCAACAAATTGACACTGGGGAGAAACTGTATAAATGCACAGAATGTGAAAAAGCATTTATGACAAATGGAGTGTTAAAGCAACATCAAAAAGTCCACACAGGGGAGAAACCATATCAATGTACTGAATGTGACAAGGCATTTATTAGAAAGTCATATCTAATGCAACATCAAAAAGTTCACACAGGGAAGAAACCCTATGAATGTACAGTATGTGACAAAGCATTTATAACAAATGGAGAGATAAAACGACATCAGAAAATCCACACTGGAGAGAGACCATATCAATGTACAGAATGTGACAAAGCATTTATTACAAATGGAGAGCTGAAGCAACATCAGAAAATCCACACTGGGGAGAAACCATATCAATGTACAGAATGTGACAAAGCATTTATAACAAATGGAGAGCTAAAACAACATCTGAAAGTCCACACCGGAGAGAAACCGTATCAATGTACAGAATGTAAGAAAGTGTTCCGAAGGAAGAAGAATCTAAAACAGCATCAAAAATTCCACACTGGTGATAAACCCTATAAATGTACTAAATGCAACAAGGCATATATTACCAACGCACACCTAGCGCAACATCAGAAAGTCCACGCAGGAGAGAAACCATATCAATGTGCTGAATGTGACAAGGCTTTTATTACAAATGGTGGGCTGAAACGACATGAAAAAGTCCACACTGGAGAGAGACTATTCAACTGCACTGATTGCGACAAGGCATTTATTAGAAAGTCACATCTAGCTGAACATCAAAAAGTCCACACAGGAGAGAAACCCTATGAATGTACAGAATGTGAGAAGTCATTTATTAGAAAGTCCCATCTAATGCGACATCAGAAAGTCCACACCAGGGAGCCACCGTATGAATGTACTGAAAGTGACCAGGCACTTAATACTCATGGAAAGCTAATGCAACATCAGAAAATCTATGCTGGGGAGAAACCGTATAAATGCACTGAATGTGACAAGGGATTTATTGCAAAGCTAAGTTTAATACACCACGTGAAAATTCACACAGGAGAGAAACCATATAAATGTACTGAATGTGACAAGGGATTTATTACAAAGCAAAGGTTACTAGTACATCAGAGAGTCCATACAAGGGAGGAACTGTATGAATGTACAGAATGCAACATGTCATTTATTACAAGGAAGAGGTTAATAGTACATCAGAAAGTTCATACCGAGGAGAAACCTTATGAATGTACGGAATGTAATAAAGTGTTCCAAAGGAAGAAGTATCTAAAACAGCATAAAAAAATCCACGCTGGTGAGAAACCGTATAAATGTACTGAATGCGACAATGCATATTTCACCAATGGACAGCTAATGCTACATCAGAAAGTTCACACAGGAGAGAAACCATATCAATGTCCTAAATGTGACCAGGCATTCATAACAAATGGAATGCTGAGGCGACATCAAAATGTCCACACTGGAGAGAGACCATTCAACTGCACTGATTGCGAGAAGGCATTTATTATAAAGTCACAGCTAACACAACATCAGAAAATCCACACTGGAGAGAAACCCTATGAATGTACAGAATGTGAGAAGGCATTTATTAGAAGGTCACATCTAATGCAACATCAGAAAGTCCACACCGGGGAGAAGCCGTATGAATGCACTGAATGTGACAAGGCATTTATTACTCATGGAAACCTAATGCAACATCAGAAAATCCACACTGGGGAGAAACTGTATATATGCACTGAATGTGACAAGGGATTTATTGAAAAGCAAAAATTAATACACCACCTGAAAATTCACACAGGAGAGAAACCATATGAATGTTCGGAATGTGATAAGGCATTTATTACAAGGCAAAGGTTACTAGTACATCAGAGAGTCCACACAGGGGAGAAACCATATGAATGTAGTGAATGCAACAAGGCATTCATTACAAGACAAAGGTTAATAGTACATCAGATAGTCCATACTGGGGAAAAACCATATGAATGCACAGAATGTGAAAAAACATTTATTGCAAAGCAAAATTTAACACACCATCTGAAAGTTCACACTGGGGAGAAACAATTCAACTGCACAGAATTAGAGAAGACATTTATCAGAGAGTCACAATTAATGCAACATCAAAGTGTCCACATAGGGACAGAAACGTTATGAATGTACTGAATGTGACAAGGGAACTATTAAAAGGTGATTGTTAATACTACATCAGAAAGTCCATACTGGGGAGAAACCATATGAACGTCCTGAATGGAAATAAGCATGTATTGCAAAGCACAGTTTAATGCAACATCATTAAGTTCATAAAGGAGAAAGACCATATTTATATCAAAATGTAATAAAGTGTTCAGAAGGAAGACTAGCCTAAAGCGGCTTCAACAGATCCACCCTGGGGAGTAGGTGAATAAATGTACTGAATGTGCCAATTATTTTATTTGCAGGGCCCAGCTGACACAGTAATAATAAATTAACACAGAGTCAAGTCAAGTCAAGTCATAAAATTTGTATAGCGCACTACATACCCAGAGGGTTTCAAGGCGCTTAGGAGGGGGAGGAGGATTATTTGTCAAATATCCACGTTTTAAGCTGCTTTCTGAACGCTAGGTGATTCTGGGTGAGGCGAAGGTAAGCGGGGAGTGAATTCCATGTTTTGGCAGCCAGGTATGAAAAGGATCTGCCTCCCATGGTGGTCTTGTTGATGCGAGGTACCGTGGCGAAGGCTTGGCTGGAAGAGCGAAGTTGGCGGGAGGGGGTGTAGAAGGACAGTCGAGAGTTGAGGCAATCTGGTCCGATGTCGTAGAGTGATTTGTGTGCGTGGGTAAGCAGTCGGAAAGTGATCCTCTTATTAACGGGTAGCCAGTGGAGGTCTTTAAGGTGACCAGAAATGTGTTCGTTGCGTGGGATGTCTAGTATGAGCCTGGCTGAGGCGTTTTGGATTCATTGTAGTTTCTTCTGGAGTTTAGCGGTGGTGCCTGCGTATAGGGTGTTTCCGTAGTCCAGTCGGCTCGTGACTAGAGCGTGGGTGACTGTTTTCCTTGTTTCGGAGGGGATCCAGCGAAATGTTTTTCTGAGCATGCGAAGAATGTTAAAGCAGGAAGAGGATACGGCGTTGACTTGTCTGTTCATGGAGAGTGAAGAATCCAGGATGACGCCAAGGTTCCGTGCGTGGTCTGTCGGGATGGGTGCTTTTCCGAGGGCTTCCGGCCACCAGGAGTCGTCCCATGCGGAGGGGGATGTACCTAAGATGAGGACTTCTGTTTTGTCTGAATTCAGTTTCAGACGGCTTTGTTTCATCCATTCGGCGACTTCTTTCATTCCTTCGTGTAGGTTAGTTTTGGCGGTGCTGGGGTCCTTGGTGAGAGAAAGGATCAGTTGAGTGTCGTCCGCGTAAGAGATGATGTTGAGGTTGTGTTGGCGGGCGATGGTCGCAAGGGGGCTCATGTATACGTTGAAGAGGGTGGGACTGAGTGAAGATCCTTGAGGTACGCCGCAAATGATTTCAGAGGCCTCGGATTTGAATGGTGGGAGGCGGACTCTCTGAGTTCTTCCGGTGAGGAACGAGGTGATCCATTCCAGTGCTTTTCCTTGGATTCCGATGTTTCTGAGGCGTTGTAAAAGGGTGCTGTGGCCGACTGTGTCGAAGGCTGCAGAGAGGTCGAGGAGGATGAGGGCAACTGTGTCTCCATTGTCCAGTAGAGTTCGAATGTCGTCTGTTGCTGCGATGAGGGCGGTCTCAGTGCTGTGTTTGGCTCGGAAGCCAGATTGTGAGGGGTCGAGTGATTTGTTGGCTTCGAGGAAGGCGGCCAGCTGGATGTTGACGGCTTTCTCGATGACTTTGGCCGGGAATGGAAGAAGCGAGATGGGGCGGTAGTTTTTGAGTTCGGTGGGGTCTGCTGTTGGTTTTTTCAGAAGGGCGGTGAGTTCAGCGTGTTTCCAGTCTTCTGGGAAGGTAGCGGAGTTGAAGGAGCAGTTGATGACGTCTCGGAGGTGCGGGGCTATGATGGAGTCTGCTTTGTTGAAGATGTGGTGAGGGCATGGGTCTGTGGGGGATCCAGAGTGGATGGAATTCATCAGGCGGATGGTGTCTTCAGTGGAGATTGGGTTCCAGGCGTTAAGGGTGTTTACGGGGGGAAGATGGTCAGCAGAAGGTAGGGCGGGTTGGCTTCCGGGTTGGTTGTCAAAGCTGTTGTGGATGTCAGCAATCTTGTTGTGGAAAAAAGAGGCAAGGGAGTCGCAGAGGGTTTGGGAGGGGGTGATGTCATTGGAGTTGGCCGAGGGGTTGGAAAATTCCTTGACGATGTTGAAAAGTTCCTTGCTGTTGTGGGCGTTGTTGTCAAGTCGATCCTTGAATGCTGTTTTCTTGGCTTTTCGGATCAGTTGGTGGTGAGTACGGGTGGCGCTTTTGAAGGCGTCCTTGTTGCTAGTGGATGGGTCTTTTTTCCAGGCCTTTTCAAGGGAGCGGCATAGTTTCTTGGACTTCTTGAGATCATCGTTGAACCATGAGGCCTTCTTGTTGTCAAGTTTGTGTTGACGTTTTTTCAGTGGTGCTAAGGTGTCGGCGGTGTTGGATAACCAAAGGGTGAGGTTGGAGGCACAGAGGAGAAAGTCATGATATTGGAGAATGCACATCATTGCACTCAATGTGGCAAGTCATCCTTTACAAAGGCAAGGCTAATGCAAAATCAGAAAGTCATTACTAGTGGGACACCTGTCCTCCACACAGGAGCAACACCATATCAGGTCTCAAAATCCACTCACCGACTCGCCACTGCGAGTTATATTTGATCAGGTCAGGTTGTTTTTAGGATCTAATGGTCCATTCTGGTGAGTGAACTCAAGCTGAAAGAAACAGGTGTTCTGTTCCTTCAGAAAATGAATGAGCATTAAAGATGTCTTTAAATCTTGTTTTTATCTTGAAAGATTTGCTGTCTGTTGAAGGAGAGAGGTCAAATATTAGTTTGTCTTTTTACTAATTGCTGCTGATCTTGGAAAATTGTATTTACTTTTCTTTATCTTACTACAGTTGGAGTTTTTGCCAACAGAGCTGTTGAATAATCATTGGGAAACAAAAAGGCTGTATTATATCATTTTTCTTTCTAACAAAATTTAAAAAGCTTGCAAATTTATAGTAAAGAAATTCAAAAATATGTCAGGAATTATGAAAGCACATTTTATTAACATTTAGAAGTGTGATGCAAACAAACATTTAACATCAAAATAAATCAGAACACTTTACTTGAGGTGCAAGTGACAAATATTTGCAGAAACTCAATTTACAAACATTGTTCGTACACTCCATAATTATATCAATAAAACCACATATCAGTGGGAAATCTTGTGGCCATTTCAATAGAAAATCGGCTTACTGCAAATGACTGTGTGCTACCACTTCATGCTTTAGTTATGTATTTATTAAAAGTGATAGTTTTTAAATATGATTTGAGAAAGATTCCTGCCCGTGCAACGATGACAATGCTGATAATGCTGTTAATAAACAAAGCAGCAAATTAGGGGTCATTTGTATTCTATATGTGGCTAGATTTGTATTATATATGGAGCAAATGTTTAGTCTATTAAAACAAACAAATAAAATCGTTTTTTGTACAGCAGACCTGCTGAACTCATATATTTGAAGGTGCTCTTACATTTAATAATGAAGAAAATGGCAGCTCAGTGAATTAAAATATTTTCCTTGGATCACATAGTTTGAAAGCAGTTTACGGGTCAAGAGCATTACAATTTGTTCAAGTAGGTTATTTATGTCAACAGACCTGCAGGTCTGGTAAAATGTTTATGATTTTTTGAATGTGACCAACCCATCATTACAAAGGGACAATTAATGCAGCATCTGAAAATTCACACTGGGAAGTAACTGAAGCAAAACATGTGACCAGTTGTTGATCAGATAGTCTATATTGGCAGAAACAACTTTTTCTTGTGAAAATGTTTTTTCACAGGTTTAACCTAATGTGTCAACATGCATTCCAGGTAGAAACTGTATTTGCCTTCGGTGTGACAAGACATTAATTACAAAGGAATAGCTAACATTTGATCAGAAATTATACACTGGAGAGAAGCTATGTGCATATTATACATGTGAAGGAGCATTTCCTACCACAAGCTCTCTGATGAGGCATCAAAAAGGCCACCTGGCTTTAAAATGTATTGATTGTAAAGTCCTTCAGTGAAAATAGCCTAAGTTCCTATGTCACAAAATCCACACCTGCACACAGATATAGGGGGATAAAATACCTAAACAAAATGTGCAACAAAGGAACAGAAATAGTGTCAGTGATCGCAGTTGCTGAAGGATTGGTCAAGAAAATGTCCTAGGACAACTTAGATCTTTCCCACAGAGGTGACAAAATGAAAATTCCAGAGAGCATCAACCTTCAACAGAATGCAAATGTTCTAGAAAGCAACAGCGAGCTTTCTTTTCCTGTTCCCAGCCTACTGTGGCATAAGGACTAGTTTGGCTGCCTTTTGATAAGACCTGGCTCTGCCTATTTTCGCAGTTTTATGAAATTGTTCTGCAAGGCCTTCTAGGGCTCAAGTCACAGTTTTGGGGACATTTGTGATAATAATATTCAGAGTTTATATAGGATGTTATGCTCATGCTGTTTATTGTTGACATTTTATTTCTTTCATTAATAATAATGTCCGGGAGTGGACGAGAGTAGTTTTGTAGTCGGTTGGAAGTCAGATGCCACTGGCCTTATAGGTGTACAGTGTAGTGTATTTTTAACATGCTGATCTGCAATAAATAAATATCTGCTGAAAGTGCCGACTGCAATCCTAGATGTTTGAACACTGTAAACATTCTTATACTGTTCATTTTATATAGGTATTTACTTTTCTAAAGCGCTCTCATGTCCATTCAGGCTATGCCTGCGCAATAGAAAAAAAACATATAAATAAATCTGTTTGTCTGAATAAAGAAAGACAAAGCAAACGTTTTATCTCCCCACGAGCCTTGTTCCAAAAGGGTAAACTCTGTGGCCACAATCCGGCGAGAGGGAGGGGATGTTGATGAGGAGAATCATACAGAGGATTTACGTTTAGAGGCCACTTAGAGGGACTCAAAATGTCAGCAATGTTTACCCCACCCCTTAGTCGCATAAAATGTGGACACCTCATTAATTGACCCCCTTGGTTTATTCTAGTGTGAGTAAATGGTATAGTATCCCCCTTGGTGTCTTGATGTGGATAAAATTCATTCAATTCCGATCCTTTCTATAATTATTTATACATTTTTATTTAGAGTGCTTTATAAAATGCGAACATGACCCAAAAGAATCCGAGCACAGTACGTAGGAAAAGATAGTGCAATTTGATCAACTTTATGTCCCCATACCTAGATTGAGGTGGTCTACGATGTCACTGTTTGTTATGTTGACGGGATAACACATCCAATGATGTGTCCCATTTACAATGGTGACTCATGGTCACTAAACATCTTGTCAAAGTTATTTCCTGTTCCAGAGCCTACTATAATGCACTGTCCTGACAAATACAACAGAGCTGTACCACACTCTTGTCCGATCTGGCCTCCAACTGGGCTCCCACCTAGTAACAATGAAAAAAGCCCATATTGTTACTGAACTGAATGGGCCCATCTGGTGACCGAAGAGCTACAGTGGAAGAATACAAAGCTGAATATTCAGTTTATGAATGGAGAGACGGTGGCAATTGATAGGCCATTATATCACCATCCTGAAGACATTGAAACTTGGATAGCGGCTCTCCACACATAGTCTTCTTTCTCCGATTGCAGCCCGGCCTCCAGGAAACTCCCTTGACCAATGCTGGTGCTGCTCTCATGCAGCATTAGAGCACCGCTCTGATTGGAGGGAGCAGGCTCACTCGGTGCTTCACAGCGCCCTGGAGGCTTGCACTTGCTCTAACCCAGCTGTCTCATGACAGCTGGGCCAGAGATGTTTAAAGTGAGTATGTGTGGCTGGCCATCGCAAGATGGCTGGCCAAAAAGACATGTGCAATTTAAACAGTGTATTCGCATCCCTCCCTGCTTACGTCACCCAGCAGGCCCCACCCATCCTGCTGTTCTGTTCAGGATGGAGGATGAAAAATAAAATGCTAATGAATTACCATTTTATATTTCATCTCTGGGGGTAATTTACGTAGGGGATGCTCATCTGCTCCAGAGGAGGAGGTACCCCTGCTCTCTTGCCTTTAAGATTGTAAAAGAGGAAGGCACTCAAACAGTTTCTGAATTACTGCCACAGCTCACCTCTCATGACTATCACAATATACCAGCATGACTCATATCATTCCTTCCAACACTTAGGAATGAACAAACGTCTTGTATCCTGGCTTTTGACCATATTACATGTTGTTGGTAATAGCTGGATACAGCTGGTGTTCATAGATTTTACAAATGATTTACCATGCATATGCAAGGTCAGGTTTCAAGCATCATGGAAACAGAATAAGCAACAAGCAATCGGCATAGATTATCTCAACTGGGACCTTCCGGAAGGCAGGCTTCATCAAATTAATCCGCTGCAATTGTTCCCGGCAATAAGCATTTAAAGAATGCAACCTTAGTGAACAGTCTAAACCACCTAGACGACAGCCTCATCAAATTATTCATATGACCTGTTCCTTGCTATAAGCAATTAGAACGTGACCTTTGTGAACATTCTAAAACATCTTCCAGAAGAGAGCCTCATCAAATTAATCATCTGCATTTCTTCTCTATATGCAATTAGAATGCAACATTTGTGAATGTTCTAAAGCAGTCTTATTTAAAGACTACCCATACACTTCCCCTTCACTAAGTCTCTTCACCTGCCACTTACCTGTTTCCCGACTTCTCACAATATATGACCAGTGTTTGAACACAAAGTCTGTGGCATCTGACTATCTGAGTCACAATAATCATGGGAGGAAGATCCTTCTCCTACCTGGCGGCTAAAACCTGGAACTCACTTCCCATTCACCTTCGCCTCACTCAAAACCACCTAGCATTCAGAAAGCAACTTAAAACCTGGTTATTCGACAAGTAATTCCCCACCCTTCCCCAAGCGCCTTGAGACCCTCTGGGTATGTAGCGTGCTATATAAATTAATTGAATTGAATTGAATTATTAACTCAGGGACCACAGGCAATTTCTTTCATCTGACCTGAGATGTTAAGCTCAGACTCACAAAGTTCCCAAAGAAAAACCTGAGCCTGTATGAGAAGTAGATGGTTCAGAGTTGTCTTCTGGACTAATTTGTTTTCAGACAAAGGTTCTAAACCTAGTGTGCAATAATGGGCTTACTGATTGAATAGTCTTTGATCTAATAGACACTCCCACCTTCGTGGTAATTTTGGGAGTACCTTGGCTAGAACACTATGATCCGAAAATTAATTGGGCACACCGCACAGTAACCTTGGACTCACCATTCTGCACTACGACCTGCTACCATGAGGCTCCAGAGGTGGGAATACCTTGCATTGCGTCTTGGTCCAATAAACAGAAACTTTAAACTGCCCAAAGAATACCAGGACTTTCAAGATGTTTTTGACCCTGTGAAAAGCTACCCAACTGCCCCCACACAGAGCCTTTGATTGCGGCATGGATCTCCTTCCAGGAGCAATGCTGCCCTGCAGTAGAGAATACACATTAACAGAACCTGAAACATAATATCTATGCAAGTATCTGGATGAACTACTATGATAGGTTTTATACACCTCTCCACATCGCCTGTGTTTTCCCCACTCTTCTTGGTACCTAAGAAGAATGGGGAGTTGCAAGCTTATGTGGATTATAGGGTGGTCAATAAGGTGACTATTAAGAACTGCTATCCTCTCCTATTAATTACGGTACTACTTGATCAGGTCAGAAATTTCACCATGTACATGAAACTCGATTTAAGGGGAGCTTACCACTTAATCTGTGTACTCAAAGACGATGAATGGAAAACCGCCTTCAGGACTCACTTCATGCTGTTTGAGTATACTGGAATGTCCTTTGTGTCATATAATGCTCTTGATGCATTTCACTATTTAATTAAAGAGGCCGTGATGGAGATTTTGGATGTTTGTGCAATTGTCTACATAAACAACATTCTGATTTATTCAGACTCAGAACAAAAAGATGTACAGCATGTACGCGCCATCTTGCAGCGCCTTAGTTAAAATGCTCTCTTTGCTGAATTAAAACAAAATTTCCTTCCATGTACAATCAGGAGTGTTTTTTGGGTACCACGTATCTCCAACAGGCATGACTATGAACCCCAGAAATGTAGAAGCCATTACCAATTGGACAACTCCAACACATGCCAATGAAATTCAACAGATAGTTGGCTTTTGCCAATTTTTATCATTGTTTCATCCCACACTTTTCAGAAATAGTAGCACCCATAACACAGCTGCTAAAAAAAGGGCCAATAATTTGCGTGGTCTTCAGAAGCCAATCAGGCTTTGCTACTGTTGAAAGCTAAATTCACCACCGCACCCATTCTTCATCATCCCAATCCAGACCAACCCTATTATATCAAAGCTGATGCTTCTCAGGTAGCCGTAGGAGGAATTTTATCTTAAAAGAACCCAGGAACTGGCCACAAGCATGCCATAGCTGTTTACCCCCAAAAACTTCTACTTATGGGGAAAATTATACGGTGGCTGAAAGAGAACTTCTGGCCATCAAACTGGTGTTCACTGAATGGAATTACTGTCACAATATTCTCAGATCATAACAATTTACAATTCTTTTAACTCTGTTAGGGCTCTTACCCCCTGTCAAATGAGATGGCTGCATTTCTTTAGAGGGTTTGATTTCATCATCACCTATCGCCCAGGGACCAAGCAGTTACAGGCTGATGATCTTTCTAGACTGGGTTTTGTTCACTCTTCCCATTCCCCATCATACTCCCCTACTATCCTTCCACGAGAAAAGATAGCCGCAGCCAGAATTGGTGACACTGTTATGGCAGCCTTGCATGAAGAATATAAAAAACAAAAAGCCGAAGAAGGGATAAAAAACACCTAACCCTACAATCACATACTAACTGTTCCTTTATGCTCACAAACTGTACATCCCTACTATAGAATTAAGACATCAGGTAAGTCAATGGAATAGCAACACAGCATTAGCAGGACCACCAGGTATAATGAAAACTCTAAGGAATTGTCAAAAAACCTTCTGGTGGAACAACATGCAGAAGGATACACATAAATATGTATCTGGTTGAAACAAGAACACTCACACTTCACCTGCAGGTTTATTGCAGCCTCTGCCTATACCTCCAGTTCCTTGACACATCATTAGTCTGGATTGTATTACCAACCTTTCAGCAAGCAATACCTTCACTACTATTCTAGTAGTTGTGGACATGTTATCAAAAATGGCACGTTTCATCACCCTCAAAAAGAAACCTACCGCCACAGAATTTAATCAAATATTCATTTATCATATCGTAAGACTGCATGGTCTACCAGCTAAAATCATCTCAGAGTTCAGTTCACACCAAATTTGGGAGGATAAATTAGGAAGAGAGTAGCCTTGTTGTCATCTGCCTTCCATCCATATACCAAAGGACAAACTGATGGATTCAACCAATCCCTAGAAACTACACTAAGATGCTTACTATCCATGTACACATGACAATGGGATAAGGCCTATCCCCTAGCTGAATTCACTTATAATAACAGCACCCACTCAGCCACCAACTACACACCGTTTGTCAGGCTCAGTCTTCCGATGTGTTCGGGATTGTGCTGAAGATAAAGGGTTCCACCTCTTGACGTCCCCGGTGTCTGGAGTTTGAATATACAGATCACCAGGATAATCAAGCGAGGAAGGGAAAGGAAGGGGACAGCGGGGAGGGAGATCTGCAACAACAATAAGTGTATTAAGAATACACACTACGAGGCTGCATATAGTCTAACTGAATTTCCTTCCTTTACCACTTAACAGCAGTGAGAACACTTTCCTGCCTGAAAAGGAAAATACGGGAGCCTCAAATGTAAGAAGAGATAAGGAGATACCAGGGGTTTTAGACCTACTAGAAAGAAACAAAGAACATATTGGAAACACGGAATTTGTGGCAGTAGAACTTTAGATAAGACGTCTCATAACATACCAACACGCTTCATGTAACGTTGTTAGGTCTGTAAATCCCAAGAGAATCCCCTGTAACTCTCTCTTCTGTGTCTCAGACAAAATAAACAGGTTGCGGAGAAAGAAAGCAGGTAGGGACAACAGATGTCGTTAATACGTCTTATCGTATCTGCACCCCAGCAAAGTCCTTTACTCAGTGAATACTTTCAGTCTTTAAGTGGCTGAACAAAACTCTTCGGAATCCTGTGAAAAAGGCGAGTCCTAGCTTGGACCCCCCCAAACCTGGTAGCAACAATTGCCCAATACACTTAATGTCTCGTGTTTTGACTCCACACGTCAAGTGTTTGGAATATAGGTCAGAGACCAGTTCGCAGAACGTCTGTTCCGTTCCACTGAACACAATAGAGGCACTCCCGTCCTCGGGAGCAACAAACCAATTCAGGATAGCAGGATCAGCCTACACAAAGAAAAACGCTAGCAAAACGTTTTCTTCCCGCTGAGCCAAGATCAACATACAGCAAAGTACCCAACCCAATACGGGGTACGAAGGAGTCAGTGCAAGCTCTCTAAGCACTTACCCCGATTCTGAAGACTCTCCGATTACCAGGGTCCACAGGCAAGAATATTCGGCAGCGCCGGCTCCAGCTCGCTACACTTTATTTCCTGCTTGTACGCGGATGCGTATCACGCCGCTTACGTCCCGGGCATGATGGGAAATGTAGTTCAAGACCCTAGAACTCAACTGAAGATTGGAACAAAGAGGTCAGCGTTACCGGTGCATAAACCGTGACACCGTTCTTCTGCATGTCAGAACAACATCCTTGGGCCCTTTCCATTGATATATATTGTGAGTTTCCACTACTCTACCTTCAGTCAAAGAAAGATCAGAACAACTGCAGGTGATTAAAAAACGCACGTGAACAAGTTTAGCAATCGCCAAATTGGTCATGAAGGCACAAGATAACAAGCATAGAATCCCTGCACCTATATACAAGGAAGGAGATGGGGTATGTTATCAACATGACACCTAAAGCAAGAAGGCCCGAGGAAACTATGACCAAAGTTTATAGGTCCTAATGACATTATCATGACAATCAATCCAGTCGCCATCATGCTATGGCTTTCCCCTGAATATACTATCCACCCAGTGTTTTACATTTCACTGATAAAGCCATACCAAATCGCCACATGAAAAGATACACTACCCCCCCCGTTCTGATTAATGGCCAACAAGAGTACGAAGTTCACTGTATCCTGGACTCTAATCGATCTCAGGGAAAACTATATTACCTTATAAATTGGAAGTGTTATGACCCTTCAGAGAGTTCCTGGGAACCATCCTCCTTGGTTCATGCCCCCCGTCTGGTTTGATGATTTCCTGTCCTCCACCCCGCCAAACTATGAATTGTAAGACTGCCTTTGGGAGGGGCGACTGTCAGGTTTCCTGCCACAGCTCACCTCTCGACTAACACAGTATAGGGCATGACAAATGTCATTTCTTCCAACACTTATGAATGAACAAACATCTTGTACCCTGACTTTTGACCATATTACATGCTGTTGGTAATAGCTAGCTGTAGCTGGTGTTCCCTGGTTTGTTTGAAAAGGCTCAAAAGCTTTTACAAATATTTTACAATGCACATCGAAGGTCAGGTTTCAGCTGCCATAGAAACATCCAGAAATTCCACCAGAATAAGCATCAAGCAACTGGCATAGATGACCTCAAAGTGAACCTTCTGGAAGACAACCCTCATCATATTTCCCCCTGTTCCTTGCTCTAAGCAATTAGAATGCGACCTTTGTGAGCATTCTAAAACACCTTCTAGAAGACAGCCTCATCAAACTAATCATCTGCACCTGTTCCTTGCTATAAGCAATTAGAATGTGACCTTTATGAACATTCTAAAGCAGTCTTATTTAAAGACAGTCCACACTCCCCTTCACCTAACCTCTTCTCCTGTCACTTGCATGTTTTCCGGCTCCCAGGACTCTGTCTTGCCAGCTTCCTTGATCCTCCCGATTCAACCTCACTGCGAAGAACTTCCCGCATTAGTCTCACTCCTGGATGGAAAAAAGAACAAGAAGAAAAGGAGAGACACATTAACAGATTTGATTTTACTATGCACTGAGCTCAGTCACATCGTGCTGCAAACAAATGTACACAATGTTTTTGTTCAACTTGTATCTACTGTTGGCAGGGCTGTGACAGAGAGGAGTTGGGTGAAGCTACCCCACTCAAATGTGGGTTTGATGCTGAAATCATACTCACTCCCGTTTCCAAAATTTTGATTAAAGGAGCCTCTATGGACAATCTAAATAAAAACAAAACTACTCTAAAACTAAAGGTTGGTTGAGATTTGAAAAGCTTTCATGAGATGATACTTTAAGCGATAGAGTTAATACTAGACTAAAGCCTTATTATTTCTTTGTTTATAGGTACCATATCTGCCGGAACCATTCTTCAGACTGGTGTGAATGCCTGCTGCAGTGTTGCTGTTGAGTAGACGAGCTATAGAATATTTGCTTCTACACGTTCTCTCCATCCCAACCCCCTTCCCCCTGGGATTTGCCATCAGAGCAGTGTCTGCTCATGTTAACCTGAGGACAAGTCTTGGAAGGATACGGGAACTAGAGTTGCAGTCCCATTGGAATCATCTGGAATCCAGGTAGGTGGCTTTTGACAGACAGTGTTAGAGCAAGAACAGGTCTCCCCCGCCCATAATTCACCAGCTACTAATTCTAAAATAATCACCCACAGTCTCAAGACAAGTTACATCTCTCATTGATATGAAACAAGGACAGGCATTTAACACTGCACTTATAACGAACACTGTGTAGCATCACATGAGTCTGAGAGACAATGTTATTGATGCCAATCTAGCCATTGAGGCGGGACAGTAATGCTCTGGCAAGGTTATTCATGAAATGTGGGTAGGGGTTTGTTGGGAACGCTGTTTGAGTGACTATGTCTAGAACACAGGTAGCAGAAGGGTTTGATGTCAAAAATACTTCTAATCCGACAGATAAGCTTAGAGGAAAGAGAGGTTTGACACTACAGATACAACACATATAGTTAGGTCAAGCACGGCATTTAAGATTAAGCTGCCCACCTAGAATGTGAGAGGGGTGAATGACCACCACCAGGCTCAAATGATGATTGTGTACCTCAATAGACCTAAGGTGGATGTTACAGTAATTCAGGACACATGTTCTGCTTCTGTGATTGTTAATCATTTTGCCAAACGATGGAGCTCATACCTCTATTTCGCTCCCCAGTCCTCCTTTGCTAGGTAAGTGTGATATTGGTTGAACAAGGCTTGTGATACAGTCCTGTTTATGTTTATGTTTACATGCTTATATAGCGCTCGATTGCCATGGCATCTTGGCGCTGGGGTGTGTGGACAGGAACAGTGCACTGGGTTGACAAAAACCTATGCAGACGTGAACAGCCAGGTTTTCAGGCTCTTCCTGATGAGCTGCAGGTTGGATTGGAGCTTCATGGATAGTGGTAGTTTATTCCAAAGCTTTGCAGCACATTGGGATATCGCCCTGTCTCCCCATCTTGCCCCTCTGGTCTTTGAGATCTTAATGAGACCCAGGCTGGCAGATCTATGGGCGCGTGCGGGAATGTACGGTGGGAACAGTTGTTGAATGTCCTCAGCACCACCACCATATATTGCCTTGTGCACAAGGCTAAGAGATTTGAATTCCACGTGCTGTTCGATGGGAAGCCAATGGAGTGATTTAATTCCTGCAGGGGTTGACTGTCTTCTGGGAATGTCCAGGAGTAATCTCGCTGCGGCGTTTTGTAAGGACTGCATTTTTTCTCAGTTGGAATTTGTCAATGCCCAAAAAGAGGGCACTGCAATAGTCCAGCTTGGAAATGAAGAGTGATGCCATCACCGTCTTTTGCTGCTCTTGAGAAATGTATGGAAACATTTTTCTCAAGGTTTTTAGTAAAAAAAGCAGGATGAAGTACGGCTGTTTTTACCTGGGCACCAAAGTTTAGTTTGTCATCAAAGATGATCCCTAGGTTCATGACCTTATTTACCGGGCGGGGACATTCTCCGGCCTCAATTGGCTACCCGGACTTGTTCCACAGGGGCTGGCCCGGGCCGAATTCCATCACCTCTGTCTTGTCTGTATTTATTTTCAGGAAGCTGTGCTTCATCCAGGTCATGATCTCAGTGAGACAGACATGGAACCTCGCTACTGTGGTCTCAGGCTTATTGGTAACAGAAATGACAAGTTGTGAATCATCAGCGTAAGAGACCAGGGCGAAACCATGCCTCGTAATAAGATTAGCCAGTGGGGTGACGTAGAGATTGAACATTGTTGGAGAAAGGGCAGACCTCTGTGGAACACCGCATGGGAGGTGGAAACTATCTGATTTCAAGCCATCCCAGAACAACCTCGGCTCTCTTGCCTCAAAGAAGGAGGACAGGAGGGCCAAGGCGGTTCCCTCGACCCCTACATCCCTCAGCCGTTGCACCGGAACCGCGTGGTTCACTGTGTCAAGCACGGCTGATAGATCCAGGAGTACGAGGACCACCCTACCCCCCTCGTCCACCACCCTGCAGATCTCTTCGTGGCAAGAATTAAGGCAGATTCAGTGGAATGGCGTGAACGGAAGCCATGCTGGGAGGTGTCCAGTAGGTTATTAACGTCTAAGTAGTCAGTCAGCACTGTATTTAATTGTTTTTCCAGGATCTTAGCCACCATATGTAGGCCAGCAATGGGGCAATAGTTTTTTGGTTTGTTGGGGTCCAGATTGGGTTTCTTTAAAAGAGGTGTAATCGATACCTTTTCCCAGATATCTGGATAGCAGCCTGATTCCAAGACTTGGTTTAAGAGGGGGTGAGATTGTCACAGAACTTATGAGCAGCCTGATGCATAATAGCGGGGGGACAGGGCGAGCCTGTTTTCATGCAAAGCAGGAGTTTTTGTGCTTCCTCGCTAGTTATTGGCTGGAAAAAGGATAGTCTGCAGTGGGTAGGTCCCATTGATACAATTTTGTCCTGAGGCCCTGGAGCAATTAAAAAATTGTTGTAAATTCCTTGCACCTTGTCTTGAAAAAACACAGCAAGTTTGTTGCACAAGGTTTGATCAGGCTTAAAGGCATTATCCTGTTGCGGTTTAGCAGGCATATTGACAGATTTAAACAATTCCTTTGTGGAGTTGCCGGCCTTCTTTATTTTGGTTGAAAAAAAATATTTTTTGCGGCAATTATCACCTCCTTGTATTGTAAGATAGCTAAGTTATACATTGATTTCATTTGATTATTATAGTCTTGTCTCCAGTGGGGCTCGGCTCTTCTACAGTTGATTTTTAAACGTTTGAGCTCTGGGGTATAACAGGATGACGATTTCTTGACTCTCTTCACCGTCAGTAGTTTTTTAGGTGCAACCTGATCGGCTGCTGACAGTAGCCAGCCAATAAACTGCAGGGCTGATTCATTGCTGTCCTTTCCTAGTGTTTGTTACTAAAGACAGGGGTCCCTAGAAAACGAATACTGGAAATCAAATTAACATACGCTAAATGGACGATATACTCTTTGTCCAGCCGGACAGAGTTTATTTAATCAGTGTAGGTGATAACAACATTATTATCAACAAGGGGGCACAGCCTGTGACCCACACAAACAAGAAAAAACAACAATAGGAAAAAGAAAATTCAGGCAAAAAGAGAAGGGGTCTGTTTTCTAGTAATCAGTAGACAGGCTTAATTGCATATAAGTACCATTGCGCAAAACATTCAGAATTTTTAACGCATATGGCACATTAGTGTCGACGATTCGATCCCTTAACTAAGATGTATGGGACCATCTTCAGGACAATAGTATTAAAGCATGTCTGTCTTGGACACTGGAGTGGGAGGATAAAATTTCACTTTACGCCAACGACATCCTGCTGTACCTCACCAACCCTAGGGAATCCCTGGTCTGCTTTCTTGACGTGCTTGCTATAATTGGGAGATACCCCATCTTCGGGATTAACTGGTTGAAGTCAGTGCTCTTTGTCCTTAGAGGAGAACCCCCGATGCTCCCGTGTACCTGCCTGACACAGATTGAGCCGGTGAAAGTCACTGATTATTTGCTAAGATTGGTCTGTGCCTAGCAACTGTCTAAATATTGCCTTTTCTCTTCTTTTTGCCCCCCCCTTTTCTAACCCTCATTCCTTCTTGTTAATGACCTATGTTTAAATGCATATATAAAGGATTTACATATGCATTTAAACATAGGTCATTAACAAGAAGGAATGAGGGTTAGAAAAGGGGGGCAAAAAGAAGAGAAAAGGCAATATTAAGACAGTTGCTAGGCACAGACCAATCTTAGCAAATAATCAGTGACTTTCACCGGCTCAATCTGTATCAGGCAGGTACACGGGAGCACCGGGGGTTCTCCCCTAAGGACAAAGAGCACTTACTTCGACCAGTTAATCCCGAAGCTGGGGTATCTCCCAAATATAGCAAGCACGTCAAGAAAGCAGATAAGGGATTCCCTACGGTTGCTGAGGTACAGCAGGATGTCGTTGGTGTAAAGTGAAATTTTATCCTCCCACTCCAGTGTCCAACGCAGCCCTCTGATTGACCGGTCCCACCAGACCCACGCCGCCAACGGCTCAAGTGCCAGGGCAAATAATAGTAAGGACATGGGACACCCCTGTCTGGTGCACCTGCCCTGAGAAAAGTCAGCGGACTTCCGATTATTCAGCACCACCCTGGCGAGGGGGTTTGCATACAGGAGACGGACCCAGCTAATGACTTTAGGGCCGAAGCCCATCTTCCCCAAAACTGCAAATAAGTAGGGCCACTCGACCCTGTCAAAGGCCATGGTGGCATCCAGAGGCACCACCGGCTCCTGAATCTTTGGGGCACCTTCCAATATCCCGTGCAGCCTCCGCAGGTGTAGGGCCGTGCTCCGACGCGGCATAAAGCCGACTGGTCTGGGTGAACCAGGGTGGTAATGACTTTGGCTTATTTCGTCAACAGGAGTTTCGCCAGAATTTTAGGCTCCGCATTAAGCAGTGAAATGGGCCTGTAGGACAAGCAGTGTGACTTAGGCTTCCCTGGTTTATAAATAACAACGATATTAGCTACCCGTTGGTCATAGGGGAACTTACCCCCCTCTTAACTCTCAACAAACATAGCACGGAGAAACGGAGCCAGCCTGTTCGCACTCAGTTTGTACAGTTCTACAGGGATACCAAAATGTACTCCCCTAACGGCTTGCGCCACTTCATCGTTCATGAGAGGGAAATCAAGGTATTTCTGGTCGCCCTCTGATAGTGTGGGCATAAGAATATCGTGTATCATGGCCGCGTTTTCTGCCTCTGTGAATCCTCCAGTAGAGGTATACACTTCACCATAATATTCCGAGAATTCATTAGCTATAAGTTGCAGGTCAGTTATCCTTCCGGAGTCACCTTTCCGCAATTCCGGCACCAGTGTCGACGCCCACACTTCCCTCTCGAGCCACGCTATCAGTTTGCCCGCCCTATCTCCTGGTTCGTATATCCCGCTTTGGGTGTACGCGTGCTGGGATTTGGCCCTATCTCTAGCTAGCTTCCTGTATTCATCATGAAGGAGCTGCAACCGGTGTTTGCCCTCAGGGGTCACTTCCTAGGATACCTCAGTCTCCATCCTAGTTAACTCCGCCTCTACTCGGTCTACTTCTGCCCAACTTTTCCTTTTTATCCGTGCAATTAAAGACAAGGCCTCCCCTCTGACAGACGTCTTGTACACCTCCCACAAGATCAGAGCCCAACTGGCTGTGTGCCTGACACACTCTAGCAATACACACTAACTAAAGGTAGTAACGGGGAGGAGAATCAATGTCCCATGCTCCCCTCCCAGCTCCACCCCAAACACAAGTCTACTGCCTCAGAGACGCCCGCTCACACCTTACAGCGCTGCACCTACAGGCAAAGCCCCAAAACAGGATCAGACTCCCAAAGTCTACATTGTCACAGTTTTACAATCAAGTCCAACACCTTCACTTTCACTCCCACTGTTCTTCTTCTCCCTCATGGGATTGTCCCTCTGCTTCGGCCGGATGGAATCAACCCAGTCTGCTGACACCTCCGGATTGTCAAAAAACCATGTTTTCCCTTTGGCTTAACTCTCAATCTCACAGGAAACATCATCCCGTACCTCATGCCCTTGTCTCTAAGTTTCTTTTTCACCAGTAGGAAGCTTTGTCGTTGTTTCTGCACGAGTTGTGTAAAGTCCGGAAAGAAGGAGAGGGAGGCATTTTCATACTGGAGGGGCCCTCCCAAGCGGTCCGCCTGTAATATAACATCTCGGTCCCTAAAATTCAGGACCCTCGCCTCATCGGGCGGGGTGGGGCTCCAGGTCTGGGCCGACCCCCAGGGACCCTGTGCGCCCGTTCAACAGTGAAGAAATTTCCCAGTCCCTTGGGTTTGGGGTGATTGAGGATTATATCTTCTACAAACAGGTCATGGGCAGGGTTCTCCGCCCCCTCCGGGACCCCAAGGATGCGAATGTTATTTCCTCTGGCCCTTCCCTCAAAATCATCAGGCTTCCTACCTGTCAGGGCTCGAGAGGCCATTAGATCACGCACCTCTTGCTGGAGCAGGGCCATATCATCTATGAGGCTGGCCGTCTTAATATCCAATGACTTCACCTTCTCGCTTGCTTTTGTAAGGTCTGCCTGGATGATATTTACTTCTATCTTTATCGTATCCAGTTTGGTGTCCAATGATTTCATTTGTTGCCCTAACGATGTCCGGATACCTTCTATTGCCACTATCACATCTGATAACGTCAGTTCCGACGGCGTTCCCGAAGAGTCACCACTCGTTGATTGGGCCCGTAGCCTTCACAGGCGAATCCCTGGGCATGGTGTAGCGGTCCAGCTTGTTGGACTGGACCTGCTTAGTTCCTCTAGAAGAACTGGGCAGGTTTTTTATCAGCATCTGCCTTGGCCGCCATCTGTAAAAGATTTAACATTCTTTCTCCTCTGACAAGCCGACACTCCAAATGCAGATATCTGCCAGTGAAGACTCCTGCTCTGCCATCATAGAGCTGTTATTCCCTAGCCAGAGCCGCACTTGTAGTCCCAGTCAGATGTACACATAAAGCCTTATAAAAGAACACAAGAGCACAAACAGAGACAACACCTTGTTGTTGGAGAAACCTTGGCATAATTGTATTTAAACTTAGGCACATGTAATGTGTTATCTTGAAAGCAATCCAAGGGTAGATGGTAGGATCTAAGATGCTTGCCCACCTGATAATCCACTGAGCTCAAGACTTATCCTTCATCCTGTGCTTAGACCTTCTGAGTCATCTGAGCTGCAGTCATCCAAAGAGGTGTAAATTTATGTAGGATGTGAGTAGGTTGTGCAAGTTCTTAAAGTTTGTGTTGCTCAATGAGTGTAATTTCTGATAATTATATGTTTCTAGTGTCTTCATTGCTTGATTTTTGCTTACGAGGAAGTGTCACTCATAGTAGTTGAATGTCACTCATAATTACACTGAAATTGTGAGAATGTCACACATAAGCAATCTGAAACCTTGGCAGCTATGGAGATCGTTTGGGTTGCCGGGTGTGGCAGGGCAAACATTGAAGTTCATTAATAGGGAAACGTATTTATTTGTTAACTGATGTTCAGTGAGGACGTGCCAGGGGGGCACGTCGACTGCTTAATGCGACAAGACACAGTGAGCATGCACCTTGGAGCATTGACATCCACAGCCCTCCAGTGCACCACCCCCCTACCTCGGGTCAGTTCAAAGCAGAACAAAAGCAAGCTCACAGCTGTTTCTTTATTAGCGCTTACTTGTCTTGAAGTTCCAGCTTAGTCTGGGAGACCGAAGACACCTACAATACGGAGGCCAGAGTCAGACTGGCAACATTGTGAGTGCAGCGATTTCTGGCTCCTCATCTGCTCCCAGCCTCGCTCACTGACCACAATCCCCATTTCAGATCCTGGCTCCATCCCTTCTTCTCCTCCTCACCCCAGCTCCTCTGCTTTCCGCGAAGGCCCAGGTGGTGTATAGTGCGCGCGCTTAGGGTAGGAAAGAAACGAAAATTGGTTCATGTTGACATTGTGCCAAGGTGAACCTAACCAATCCTGCAGCTGCTCTCAGCATGAGAGAAGCCCCAGGATTGGTTTGAGCAGGCTAACCTAGTGTTCCTTTTGAGCCTAGGTCCCTGTTCCTGTAATACGCGTCAGGTTAACACAAGCTGTACATTGTGCAGTGTGAAGTGCGCATGTCTAGCTGGCCGTTGCAAGACGGCCAGCCATTCCGACATGCGCACTGGGCAGCCAGCTTCCAAACTCACCCCACTCCTGCCTCTGCCAGGTTGACCGCCCTGAAACTCTGACACTCGCCACTAGAACAGCACGCACGTGCCTGACTGCCTGTGATAATTATAAAGTAGTAACAATGGTATGGTCTAGAGGCTGGGGGAGAGTCACCGCAGGTGGGGCGACGCTCCTCCGCCCTTTAAAAGGAACCCCCCAGGGGTCATATTAGATACAGTGCCATAGGGGCCCAATTGGCACTTGTGCACATTTTCTTCACATAGCGCTGTATAATTTTAGGCCAAGCGCCTGTTTGTTTTTTGTTCGAGTCTGGGCAGCGCATGTGCTGCTCTGCGAGTGTTGGACTTGGCCCTTCTGGCAGGTCCACCCCTGAAGTTTTTTCTTGTTATATGTAACCTGGGGATGGTGATTCCCACTCTGAGTGCGTGTGGTGAGAGAGGCCTACCCTCCCATAGGAATGCATGGGGAATGTATGTGTCCCTGGTAGTTCCTGATGCGTGGGGTGTGCAGGGTCAAGTCTAGTATGTGCGAACTCGTGAGATTGAATGCTGCGCAATGGTATATGCGGTATGATTGTGTCTAGTGTAGAAGCGCCACTTTTAGAAGTTGGCATGTTTGTGTAATTTGCGTCTGGCGTGTGATTGGCTGAGGTTGGCTGGTGAGCCTGGCTCCACGAGTCTGGGAGGGTCTGCCCCGGTGGTGAATGGAGTGTTTAGCATTCTGATTTGAGGGGAGGAGGAGCCTGGGCCTGCTTGTGGATTGACTGTCTGGTTTGAGGGTCCTGAATGAGGCTGGGGTTTCCCCACAGAATGCTGGCTCCACCCCCTGTGGTGCGTATGATGTCCCTAGCCTGGCCAGTGAAAAGAATCCCCCATAACCAGTTCTAGCTGGTTCTCCCCCTGCCTGCCCCTTTAGACTTAGGATGTTGTGTATAAAAAGGGTGCTGTGACACTCTGAAAATGTTCTTGTTTCTGACTTGAATCCTGCCAGGGGCGTGCTGCTGCTTGGGCTCAGGGGAAGGCTTGCCTCCCTGAGCCCTGCCCAGCCCCTGAACTACTGCTGTCCTGGACTCTACCAAGACTCTGCTACTTTTTGAGACCCTAGTGCCTGGAAGCGCTTTACTTTCTGCCTAGCGCTTGGGAAGCGCTCTACTTTCTGCCTAGCGCTTGGGAAGCGCTTTATTTCCCCTCTCGCCGCTGCCCTCGCCGCTGCTTGCCGATGGTAACCTCCCCTGATAAATGCATACCCTGCCCAGGGACCCTGCTCTGTTCCCATCGAGTGCCACCTCGATTTATGGCAAATTCTAAACGAACCGGTGCCCACCCGGCATTGCCCTGAGATTGTCCCCGTCAACGCCGCAGCCCGGAGTCAGCTGTGGAGGCGCTGCGCCCGCCTCCCTATCCAGGGCCGCGCTGCCATTGAAAGCATCGCCGCAAGTTCATTGGTTCCGGCCGCCGGGACTCCTGCTGGGCCGCGCAGGGATTGGCCCGACCTTGAGGGCTTCCCCACGCGCACCCGGGAGTCCCGGGAGCCCTGCCGCCTCATCGGAAAGCAGAAAAGAAGAAAGGCAAAGAGACAGTAAGCGGCAGGCGCCTACTCTGCGCCCCTGCTTCTCCCCCAAGAATCTGTCGTCTCCCCCCCAGGGGCTCTCAGGAGCGAGAGAGAGCCCCGGAGAGTGAGAAGAGACCGGCACGTCTCCATTGCTGCCCGACCCGGTGAGTGCTTCAGACACAGAGAGGAGGGGCGTCGGGGTACATTGCCGGTGCCCGCCCTTCCCTCCAGCACGAGCGCCGGTTGCTCGAAGGCCCGTGGGGTCCCCCCTAATGCCGAGTCCCCCAAGAAGGACTCCACCAAGCCCCCCCCGTTATTCTTGAGCCCAGAGAGGCTCGAGTGCCAGTCCTTGTGTGCAGAGCCCGAGGGGCTTACAGGCGGCCCAGTTGTTTCTAGAGCCCGAGAGGCTCCACTATTTGGCGCTCATTTCCTCCGAGCCTGCGAGGCTCCCACGATGGCCCTATCATTTACAGCTGCCCAGCACTTCGTGGGCAACTGCCACGTTTAGGTTTATATTGGCTACCTGCAGCCTGTCCTGACATTGAGACTTTTGGGGCGTCCTAGCCCATAGAGGCCAGATGGCCTGTTAAAGTTGTGAGCTCCTTCTAATGTGATTCCTGAGAGTTATTCTGTGTTACCTCCCTTCAGGTGCTTCGAACGCGTTATGTACCTTATCATTTTCCCCTCTTGAATATCCTGTGCCTCATGTATGTTGCTGCTGGTTAGAGTGAGTTCTAAGCTAGTTCTATGAATCTTCCAGTTTTTATATGTTCTAATGCCAATTCCATCATGTGCATATTCCTAGCAGTGGTCCCTTGGCCCTGCCCTGTACATAGTCCCTTGTAAATCCTGCCCGTGCCACTGGCACCTTGTAAAGTGTGTGTTCCTATCTAATGTGTCCTTTTTAATACAAAGACTATTTTCCTATATACCTTGTGTGGAGTTCCTTTTGTAGGGGGCCCTGGATGTTGTTGCTGGTGGGTGCGCGCGCAAATTTATTTATTTTTATTTATTTTAGGATTTTATAGAGCGCACGGCTACCCCCGAGGGGGTGTCCCGGCGCTAACAACTAAAGAGCCCAGAGACAAGAAAAAGAACAGAAAATCAAGAGGAGAACAACCAAGTCTTTAATTTGCGGCGAAAGATGGGTTCAGTAGAGGCAAATCTTAGCTCCAAGGGGAGATTATTCCACAATCTGGCTGCTGCTACTCCAAATGCTCTACCGCCTACTCTAGATAGGCGGAAGCGTGGGACAACCAGAAGACGTAGACTATTAGAACGTAAGGATCTCACAGAATGTGAGAGAACAAGCCTTTTTTTCAGATAGCCTGGGCCGAGGTTGTTCAAGGCTCGATAAGCAAGTATCAGTATCTTAAAGTGGATACGTTTTGTGATAGGGAGCCAGTGCAGTTGTTTACGATAGGATGCTACGGATTGACGATAAGGAATATTACCAATCAATCTAGCCGCGGCGTTCTGCACGATTGGTAGCCGTTCAATCTGGTATAAAGGGGCACCTGCGTAGAGACTGTTGGCATAGTCTAAGTGAGACGTAATTAATGACTGAACCACCGTTCTACGAGCATTCACAGGAAGGTATGGCAGAATCTTTTTAATCATACACAGTTTCGCAAAACAAGCAGATGTAGTTTTGTTAATGTGGGGAGCACAGGAAAGGGTATTGTCAAACTGGAAGCCCAGATTGCGAACTGTAATAGCTGGAATCGGGGGGGGGTCAAGGGCCATTGGCCACCACAGGCTGGAGGGGATGGTCGTTTTCTGATTAAAAAACATTACCTCCGTTTTATCAGTATTAAGCCTGAGGTGGTTAGTGGTCATCCAGTTGCAGATGTTATTAAGACACTGACGGAAGTTGGCAAAAGAGGTGTCAGAGTGATCCCTAAAAGAAAACACCAGCTGGGTATCATCAGCGTAGGAGATCACTCTGACTCCCCAGGATTCCACCACCTTGGCCAGAGGGGCAAGATATACATTAAATAACAAAGGGCTCAAGGCCGAGCCCTGGGGGACACCACAAAGAAGGGGTTTCCCAGCCGATGTAAAAGGCCTCAAAAAGACCCTCTGAGAACGATCCTTCAAGAAAGAACTAATCCATGTCAACACAGTACCTCCTATGCCCACCTGGCTCAGGCGATCCAATAAGATCGTATGGGAAACCGTATCAAAGGCGGCGGATAGGTCGAGGAGGACCAACATGGCCTCCTCGCCCCTATCCACACACTCTCTGACAGTTTCGGAGACTTCGAGCAGAGCCGTCTCCGTGCTGAAGCCTGCTCTAAAACCCGACTGAGAATCATGGAGGAGCATATTAGTCTCCAGAAATTCAGCCAGTTGCAGTTGAACTGCTTTCTCCAGGATCTTAGCTGACTGAGGGAGGAGGGAAATGGGCCGATAGTTTGAGAAAAGGCCGGGATCTGAATTCGCCTTTTTGAGGATCGGGACCAGCATGGCCTCCTTCCATATAGAGGGGAACTGGCCCGAACCAAGAGAGCAATTCCAGATATCAAGGAGGGGCTCAGTCAATAAAGGGGCTAGAATACCCATCATTGTAGCCGGAATCAGGTCAAGAGGGGAACCAGATTTGCATTGGGTAATTAATCTGTGAGAAGATTCAATAGTCATCTCCTTGAAAGATTCAAGGAGAGGATTGTCCCCGTAAATCTCACTAGGAGCTGGTAAAATTCCCTCCGCGGGGAAGGAAGACCTGATGGTCACGATCTTCTCCTGAAAGTATTCCGAGAGACCATTACATAGTGCCTGGCTAGCCAGGATCTGGGAAGATAAGGCAGCAGGATGCGAAAAATCCTTTACAATTTTAAAAAGGGATTTGGAGGAATTCTTAGATTTCTCAATTTGGAGAGAGAAAAAATCTCTCATAGTCGACCGTTTTAAGGAAAGAAATTTTCTCAGAGCGGCTTTGTAAATGGATTTGGCCTCTGAATCATAGTTTTTACGCCATAGACGTTCAAGTTTTTTACAACGGCTCTTCTCCTCCCTAAGAGTCGAAGAGAACCAGGGAGATGAAGGACGGGATCTAGAGGACGTGATGGGTTGAAGGGGCGCGATAGTATCTATGGCGCTCAGCAAGGTTGCATTAAGCTTAGACACCCTTTCATCAACAGTGTTACAGGACATGGGTTCATCGCCATAGAGCAAAAGAGGACTCAGAGTGGCACAGGTGACTTTGTGCCATTTTCTCCCGTACTCCTTATTGAGTGCGATAGGTAAGGGCGCCACGGTAAGGGTAAGATCAAAAGGCAAGAGATAGTGGTCCGACCAAATAAGCGGAAGAGGTGGGTGAAGCAAGATGGCCAGGTGCCTTGAAAAAATTAAATCCAGAGTATGGCCTGCTTTATGCGTTGGGCCCTGAACTAGTTGAGATAAATTTAGACCCTTCAAAGTATCCAAAAACTGGGTGGCCGGGGAACATAGTGGATCATCCACGTGTAAATTAAAGTCACCAAGCACAATAAAGTTCGAATGTTTAAGGGACAGATTTGCAATCAAGTGTACAAGCGACATAAGAGAACCAGACGAGGCGGTGGGTGGATTATATACCAGAATCCCGGCTAAAATGACGGCCGCGGAATCTGCCAAAGTGAAGTGCATGGCTTCAATTTTTCCAATATTTACGAGTTTAGTGGTCGTCACTTTGAGATGGGCCTTGGCTATAATAGCAATACCCCCACCCATTTGGCCACCTTCACGATGACAACCTTTGAAGAGGTAGCCCGGAGGCGTGGCCAAAAGGATATCAGGGTTCGAGGAATCCTTCAACCACGTCTCAGTGAGAAACAGTACATCCCAAGCGTCTAAAGTGAGGGATGACCAGATCTCACCAGCATGGCGTGGCAGCGAACGACAGTTAAGCAACGCAATTTTAAGCGTAGGCGCTCGAGTCTGCCGCTTATTTATATTACCATACTGAGAAACACGTTTTCTAGCTGGTAGCAGTCTAAATGTACATAGCGGGCATTCAAACGAGGAATCCTCTAGTAGACTAGGGCAGCATGAAGGAGTCAGGGTACACACCCTCGGGCGCAGTTGTAATAATGCTGTTTTGGACCAAGTTACGCTAGGAGCCCCTAAAAGACGGGCAGGGGGACCGGCACTAAGCACTGGCCAGGCGCGGACGGGCGCAGACGGGCTTGCCTTAGGCGCGCCTTCAGCGCGCCATCGGCGCGCCCGCTGCGCCCGTCCGCTGCAAATACTTAACCTACATAGCCTCCGAGTTTAGCCTTGCTGTTCGCCCCACGTTACCTAGAGGGTGAGCAGGGGTTATCTTGGCGTGTAACTCCCTTGCCCTGACTTAGGAGTGATGGTCTCTGACTGACTTTGGCGCAAGCCCTGGCCAGCCGGGGATCCCATTTCTAACAGCGAGGCATGCTATATTGAGGTATGGCATAGAAGCCCTGCCCATTTCCCAACAATCTTTTTAATTGGCTCTTGTTACTGTCCTTTCAAAATCGTTGCTTTTCATTTGTGAATAGGCTTAGTTGTCCCTCCTTGGTACCGCCTTGTCTGCATTTGTATCCTCTCATAACGACTGGACTTTTTACTTGTGTTGTTACAAGGTCTGCTTTTTCTAGTGGGTGAGCACTATTTTCTTTAATGGTCTTCCCTATTCCACCCACGATGTCGCAGCATGCCACCACCTTTTATATGATGTCATTTGCTCATGTATTTTTTTCATTTCCAGCGCAGTCCACTTTAACTACTGTGGTCGCGCTCATTTATTTAATTTTCATTGCGGTCCGCTTTCACTTGAGCAGCTGAGCTTATTTATTTATTTAATTTACAGTACAGCCGCTTTCACTTTAGTGGCTGTGCTACAAAAGCGTTCTTCCTTTCTTTTTATTACACTTTGTCTAAATGCACCCCAAAGGAACTTTCACTTTAATGTTGGCCACACCCCTTTTCTTAGATGCTGCACCCACACACGCGGTCTTGTTCCTGGCGCACATAACCTTGGCTGCCGCGCACAGAGACCTTACACTGCTGCACACAGAGGAAAAGAATTAGAGGGAACATTGATCTCAACACAAGAGCTGAGTCTGAAGCAGCTCCCCAGCAGGTACCAGAGGGGGCGTAGATCTCTGTCAGAGTCTGGTTACCCCAAAGAATGCCTGGTCCGTGCCGGTGCACCGGAGTAAGGATGGCAGGAGTAACTCGATCTGGAAACACCTACCCTCGAGGCAGAGAGACTGACTTGAAGGTGGGACTCGCAGCGATTCCTCCATGGGACTATAGTATGGCATTGGAGTACACAGCGTAGGCCACACAGTCCTGTGGAAGCCTGGTGAAGAGGACCTCAGGGAATCCCATGAGAGGGGAATCCTGGTGAGAGATGGGTGCTGGAGTTTACGCCACCGTCATGCAGCTGGAAGCGCTGCGGCATCTGAGGAAGACTCATCAGCAGTAACCAGCATGTCATCAGTCTTAGGAGGCTGGATGGTCTTGGAACCAGGACGTACTTTGAGAATGCATCATCCACAGACTTCACTATTGCTCCACGTGCACCCTCACAGCAAACTGTGCCTATAGACATTGCATATAGACTTCCACACATTGAGTCCAGGTGGGAGAGCATCCACAGTGCCCAACTGAACTGTGACAACTGGAACTGGTGAGCGAGAAATCCAGAGTTCATCTACACTGCCATTCATGCCAAGAGGAGACTGGTTAAACCGGCCCAGGCGTGCCATGATGCCTGGTGACCCCCGCTGCACTCGTTCGTTCATCCTGTCCGAAAAGCAGCCGAACAGACTCTGTGGAGTTGTTTTGTGTGGTTTTATTCTCTCCCACAGGTTGGACTTGTTCCATTTTCAATAAAGTTTGGGAGGGATGTTTTGACCGGCTGGTCATTGTTCTAGTGTTTCTAATTGTATGATCGTACCACCCACTCCCTGAGGGCTGGCGCACACCATCACCCGCACCCATCCACCACAGGGGTCACAGGTCATGTGAACTTGTCAATAAAAGTGGCCGGGCGCACATGCCATGGGCCCGTTCCTGTGTCTGTGTGGTTATTATTAGTGTATGGGGCCTAGGGCCTTGACACTTTACAATGCCCTGTGTAGTCCAATGCATAATATGTGTTTGTGGTTCAGGAAATTACCATATACCTGATGCCAGAGAATACATGTTATTCTTGTCAAATGGCCCTGATGTCTCACAATGTATATCACTCGTCCCAAGCGAACCCAGGTCAATGCATGTACAGCGCAGTATGTATGAACCCCCCTAACTTGCTATGACAGAGGGCCAGTGTCCCTCACCAGGATAGTGTAGGGCCATAACACTTACTCCACTCATAGACCTTTCCAAATACACGTTCAACAGTGTAAGATTGTAATGCATGGTTTACATTTAAAGTTGCATTCTGGGACTTGTAGTTTCATGTACTATTTGTCTATGTGCTTAAATATGGCAGGAAGCGAGCCAGGGATCGTTCCAAAAGACCCTCATCCAGACAGCAGCAGCTCTCTGGATGAGGGTCTGCTGCCTCCCAGCTGCCAAGGCCCTCTTGATGACTCGTCCCACAACAGAGTGCGTCAAAGCGCTGCATATGAAGAGAGGGTTCCCTGGGGGCTGTTAATATAACAGCCCCAACCCTCAAGAATTTGGTTGGGTAGGACTCCAGGGGGCAGGAATGAGGGCTATCGGAATAAGTGAACAGCCCCTGCTGTTAAAATCTAGTTTGCGGCATCAACACTATTGGCGCCATCTTGTCCCTTTTTAGGTCCCTTTGTGCGCGTAAGTGGCAGCCATTTTGAAAGCCATGGCCTCTCTGCCCACTGCCGACAGCCAGCGCGTCTCTTTCTCTCTCTCTCTTAACCTCGCAAGCATCCCCCGCGCGATGGCGGCCCCCGTTCTCACACGCTTGGACCATAAAAACCCCTCTCCAGCGCAACCCTGCCTCGGAACCCCATCCTGTTCCCGGCTCAACACCTCCCTCCATTCCTTTCATCATCCCGCGTCCTTTGATAAGACCCCCCCCCCCTTTTCTCTGTGCCCGATTGTCCTGCTTGTTCCCAGGCCACCACCTGGCCCTGTGGATGCTGTTTATTGCCCTCGTACAGTAGGAAGCTTCCCCATCAAAGGATCCGATTGATCAAGGCCCCCCCACCCCGTGAGATCCGATCAGATGTGCCCATTCCAGGAATCGGCGGAATATCCTGCTGTGGGATGATCATCACCTACCGTGACCGGGGTGGGGACTTCTACTGTAAATGTGTGTGGGAACGGGTTTGAAGTGGGGATTCTGTGGATGTCTTTTCCGAACATCAAAGTATTGACAAGGATGTGTCTTATGTAATAAAGTTATAAACCCGTGTATAAGAGGCCAGGCCACCAGGATGCGTTTAGAGCACCTCGAGGAGATACCCTGTTGTCTGATTTGACGTGTTCTGCTCCGTCGGAATAAACTCCTGTTTCCTGTCTTCCAGTCTCCAGCGCCTGCCTCTTTGTTTGGTAATATCGAATGGTATGAGAGGCGGCTAACGCCGGGCAAATACTGAAGCGTTCCAGGTCGAAATCAGCCCCTACTGTTTTACAATTGGCGTCCCAAACGCGGGGCCCATCAGCGACACGTGGATCCAGTGGGAGAGGTCCTGACGACAGAGTGAACGACGGCAGCGATCGGGAGGGCTCCTGTCCGATAGACCCTCGTCTGACAGCCGATCATCCGAACTTCACTGGTTCCGAACAGACCTCTCTCGAGTGATCTACGGTCCTGACTGGGAACCATCAGGAGTGCCGCGACAGAAGATAGAGGACGATCGGGCGCTGGATTCGGTAGACAAGAAACTGCCCATGCGGTCCGGGTAAGGTCGTGTAACACGACAAAATTGCGAAATGATTGTTGTTTGATTGTTTGGAAAATACTAGTATTACTCTTCGAATTGTTGGTTCTCTTTGGAGATTCTCTGTCTGCAAACGGAGAAGAATAGAAAGATTCTCTCTTCCTTTGCGGGTAGTGAAGGGTAGGTAACGCAGACTTTTGTCCCCAGTTGTAACCCATCGTGCCTATTTTTCTCCCCCACTGATTGATTGTTTGCCCGAACATTGTTTGTTCGAGGATTGTTCTCTCGAGAATTCTCTGTCTACAAACGGGGAAAAAGTACCCTATCCTCCTTTGCAGATAGTGAAGGGTAGGTAACGCAGACTTTTGTCTCCCGTTGTAACCCGTCGTGCCTATCTCTTTCTCGCCATTGATTGTTTGATTGTCCGAACACTGGTTGTTCGATATTGGTTCTTTGGAGGTATTCTCTGCTTACAAATAACGTGGAATAGAGATATTCTGTCTAGTCTTTGCAAGCAGTGAAAAGATAGGTAGTGCAGACTTTTGTCTCCCGTTGTAACCCGTCATGCCCATCTTCTCCCCACTGATTGGTAGTTGGGTCAGCCCGGACCGCTTATTAGAGATGAACCATCCGGCTCCACTGGAGGGCACTCCTAATAAGGACATGTACACAAAGCATGGACTAGTCGCCATAGCCTATAGTAGACTGTGGCATAAATACACCAAAAAGGATCAAGAAAGTCAGTGGCCACTGATAGGATCCTTCGATGAAGATAAAATAAGCGCGCTAGAAACAGCTCTTCGTAACAGCAAGACAACGTCTACTATGCTTGATGGCTTCGGCATGTGGCGTAAAGAAACAGAACAACGTAAGAAAAGAAACAAGATTAGATTAGAGAAAGAACAACGGAAAGCAGCTCACCTAGCTGCTAGGAAATTGGAAGAAGAGATTAAGGAGAGAGAGGAAGCCAAGCGGAAACAAGAGTCCGAAACATCAAGTAGGTGTCCTGTTAGAACGCCCTCTACGCTCTACCCTGAATTACCCTCGAAACAGCGAGCCAACGATGATCTCTTATTAGGTCCTCCGATCATCTACATGCCCCCTCCATATGCCCCCTCCCAACCATTAGCACAGCACCCACCGCCCCCAAGCACAGGTGAGAGTAGCACCAGGGCCTCGGCCCTCATGGCCTCTGTGCCGGCCGAACCCCTTGTACTAGATACAGCACAAGCAACAATGTTAGATGACCCGAGACCCGCAAGTCAGATTCCACAAGAATGAACAGGTTGAGCAAAGATGAGCGAGCAGGGATTGACAAGGTAGTGAGGACACTAGTAGAACGAAAGGAGAGTGAGGAACACATCATGGATATGTTCAACTCATATGCTGGGAGCCACAGACGACACTTTGTTGTACGATTATGTTATCATGCCCTAAACGCATATGAGGATCGATACCAAGAAAAAGGGCCAGAGAGCCTAACGAGCCTATATAGAAAGGTCGATATCGGGGATGAGAGTGAGAGTGATGTGACGGACCTCCTTGTGCGAACGCTCGAGGTTCTCCGCCACCTCACTGGACAGGAGTTGGAAGCTAAACCTACGATACCTGTAGCAACCGAAGCACAAACAGAACAAGCTAGCACCATGATGCCGATAAGAGAGGCCGCTCCCTATTGGGTCCCCCCACGAGGTCAGGGAACGCACGATGATGTTAACCATCAGGATGCAAGAGGGAGGGTCATGTATAAATGGGTTTACCAACCATGGGGCCGGCAAGACATCTAGACGTTCCGAAACTCTATGCCCGATTTGCGGAAAAACCCCACTGCCTTCTACACTGAACTAGGTACAGCCTTAGGTTCCACGATTATGACTCTAGCCGACATCGACTTGTTTTTCGGGTTATGTCTGCCAGCTGATGTGTGGAAGCAAATCCGGAAAGTCGACCACCTTGAGCTGTTCGGACATACCTGGTCACAACTCGATGGCATAGATAGACAACGAGAGCCCGGACAGAAGCCTCTGAAACCCATTTTAGAACTCCCAGACAAAATTGTACAGAAATTGAAAACCCTGATCCCAGAAAAGAAAGTAGACTGGTCGATAGTGACGGCCTGCCGCCAGAAACCCCAGGAAGACGTGTCAGAATATTTCTCCCGATTTGAAACGGTGTTTTCCGATTACAGTGGCCAAGACATGACCTCTGCAACTGGACACCACCTATTTGTCCAGAACTACGCCAAAGGTCTGTTGCAGGAAGTCTCCCAGAAACTGCAAGCCAGCGAGAGTAGTTGGGCAGCCTCCAAACCCGCGGCAATCCTCCAGATGGCTCAATATTACGAGCATCAGAAAAACGAGAATGACAGAGCGACGGAGAGAAAGAAAAAGGACTTGAAGAAAAGGGTGATGATTGCACAGTTGCAAGGGGTGACTATAGGACGAGAGCAGTACAAGGGAAATTACCAAACGAATGCCCCTAGGAACCCACCCCCTAAAGACCGTACTCCTGCACCCCATGTTGGACGTGAAGACATTAGCGAAGACCAAAGCGCATTTTGCAAGGGATTCGGCCACTGGAAATCCCAGTGTCCGGTTTTGTTGGAAATGAATACGAATAGGGACCCCCGAAACGTAGCGGGTGGTCCGAGAAATAGAGGTCAGGGGCGAGGGTCCACAAATGATAGGAATAACGACAGATCAGGCAGACCGAATACGTTTGACCGTCCCCGACAGAACCAATACCAACAGTCTGACTGCGACGACACTCACGACTCCGCATAGGACTGCCTAGGGCAAGGGAGGGATCCAGTCGAGCTCTATGTTGACCAGCAAGGTCCTTATGTCACCGCTAAGGTCCTTGGTACAAAGTCTCCGTTCCTGGTAGACACTGGCACAACACGTAGTGCGTTATCTAAACGACTGATTCCAAGGGCACCCTTGTCTGGCTCACTTGTAACATCGATAGGTTTCGATGGAACGCCCTCCACTAACCCTTTGTCCACACCGATCTCCTTTGACTTGGAAAATAACACCACTGACACGACGTTTTTGCTTTCCTCCAATACCCCCGACGCCATTATGGGTCTTGACTTGCTGAAGCACTTCCGAGCCACTATTAGGTGCTCGCAAGATGGAGTTCGAGTCTTTTTGTATGACAACCCGGCCCTGCTCAGACTTTGTCCCTCCCGACGCATGTTTTCCATTTCCGATGCTGACTCGTCCCTACTTGACACCCTACCCCCGTACCTGTGGGCCAAAACTGACTCGGACGTAGGGCGCATGATGATTGACCCAGTGCACATAACTGTTCGGCAGGATGCAATACTCCCAAAACTTCCACAATACCGGATATCGCCCGAGGGCGAGAAGGCCTTGGTAAAGATTATTCAGTCCCTGATAGATGCAGGAGTAGTAGAGGAGGTGGTTAGCAATGTTTGCAACAGCCCTATCCTACCCATCATAAAGAAACAAGGAGAGGGAGATGAGAAAGCGTACCGCTTTATCATCGACCTACGAGAAGTCAACAAGCTGGTGGTACCCCAGTACCCCGTAGTTTCGGACATCACCACTATTCTGACTCTGATTCCTTCCACTGCCACTACCTTCACTGTTATTGACCTCAAAAACGCATTTTTCCCCATCTCCATCCACCCAGACAGCCGGTACCTCTTCGGCTTCACCCTGAAAGCCCGCTCATATAGATTTTGTCGAGCACCACAGGGCTACACCGAAAGTCCCAGCATCTATAGCCAGGCCCTAAAGAGACAACTAGACACAGTCCAGCTACCGGATGGAGTGGTGTTGATACAGTACGTCGATGACATCCTTCTGGCGGCCGACACCACTCCGCTTGCAGGCAAGGCCACCATCCAACTCCTGCACTTCCTTGCGGAAAATGGCCACAAGGTCTCCAAAAAGAAGCTACAATTCTGCCAACCCCAGGTCACTTACTTAGGCCACCTTTTGTCCAAAGACGGAAGAAAACTTACTCCTGATCGAATCCAAACAATTCTAGAGACCCCCGTCCCAAAAACCCAGAAACAAGTCCTTTCCCTCTTAGGCCTCACTTCCTTCTGCCGACAGTGGTTGCCAAATTTCAGCCTCATTGTAAAACCACTGCTTTCCCTACTGGCTAAAGATGTCCCTTTCCCACTCCCTTGGACCACTGAATGTCAATCTTCCTTCTTAGAATTAAGAAATGCCCTCTGCTCAGCCCCTGTCCTAGGAACCCCCGACTACACGAAGCCCTTCTCCCTCTACACTCACGAAAGGGAGGGATGTGCCTTGTCTGTCTTGACCCAGTCTATTGGCCCGAAGCAACGCCCATGCGCCTACTTCTCTGCCACTCTGGACTCCGTAGCCAGAGCTTTGCCTGCCTGCCTCCGAGCTGTAGCTGCCGCTGCTATCTCTATCCGACAGAGTGAAGGGATCGTACTCTCAAACTCCCTCACGGTGCTGGTACCCCATGCAGTTGATACCCTTCTGAACCAGACCAAGACGCAACACCTGACTAGTGCACGACTGACTGGGTACGAGTTGACTCTGCTTGCTCCCCACATCACCCTGAAGAGATGCACCACCCTGAACCCAGCGACTTTGTTACCCCTACCAGAGAACGACCCCAATGTGCCCCCTGTACATGACTGTGTGACCCTCACAGACGAACAGACGAGGAGTAGGGCTGACCTCAGAGACACAGCCTTCCCAGACCCCGACGGAGAGCTGTGGGTGGACGGCTCTTGCATCAAACTCCCCGATGGCACCACCTCAGCCGCTTATGCAGTTACCACAGCCCAAACTGTAGTGGAAACCGCACGCATTGCACAACGATCTGCACAGGCAGCAGAACTGATTGCCCTCACCCGAGCATGCATCTTAGCAGCAGGAACCACAACAAACATTTACACCGACAGCCAGTACGCCTTCGGGGTGGTTCACCATTTTGGGCTCCTTTGGAAGGAGAGGGGATTCCTGACTTCACATGGTACACCCATCTTACACGGAGATCTAGTCTCCGCCCTGACTGAAGCCGTCCTCCTCCCAAAATGACTTGCGGTCATCAAATGCCAGGCACACAAGAAAGTGACAGACATCATTGGACGAGGAAACGCACTAGCCGACATCACTGCCCGAACAACAGCTGAGAATAGGACAATGACACGCATGTACGTGACTAGGTCACAGGCAGAGAAGTGGACGAACACTAGGGATACTATTAGAGACATCCAAATGGCCAGCACACAACACAAATTGACTGAATGGGCACGGGTGGGACTGAAAGATGATGAAGGCTGCTGGCGGACAAAAGACACGAACAAATGGCTGCTACCCGATTCATACCTGATCCCCATACTGACCATGGCACACTCCCCTGCTCACATAGGACCAGCCCCCATGAACGAACTTGTTTCCAAAGTCTGGCACAATGATAAGATCGCAGACTCCGCCAAACGATTAGTCCAGCAATGTTTGATATGCTTACAACACAACCCTGGGAAAGGAACTGTAGTACCCCGGGGAGGGTTTGGGGTTCCCAATCATCCATTCGAAGTCCTACAAATGGACTACATCCAGCTGGAAAGATGTCAAGGCCTGAAGTACGTGCTTGTTGTTGTGTGTGCCTTTAGCAAGTGGGTGGAGGCCTATCCAACCCGTGACAACACTGCCATTGCCACCGCAGAGGTACTACTAAAAGAATTCTTCCCTCGCTACGGCCTTTGTCGAATTTTGTGGAGCGATAATGGCCCCCACTTCGTAGCCGAAGTTATCCAACTCATCTTGAAAGGGTTGGGTGTAAAACAAAAGTTCCACGCGGTCTTCCACCCCCAATCTGCTGGACTAGTTGAACGACATAATGCCACACTGAAACTCAAATTGGCCAAAATAGTGGCTACCACAGGACTGAAATGGCCAGACGCTCTCCCACTAGCATTGCTCTCAATGCGTTCCACTCCCACCAAACACCACTTGACACCTTACGAGGTCGTATTCGGCCGTCCAATGAATGTCTGGTCTGCACCAAAACCGACGTCCATTCATGACGTCCCAGACGTCCTGATGTCTGATTACTTGTACCAGTTGACTAAAACACTGTCTGTTATCCACCAACAGGTGCTGCATGCTATACCCGAAGCTTCCAGGGGTCCCGGAAACACCATCCAACCTGGAGATTTTGTGCTGATCCGGAACTTCCAGCGTGCAAAGAGTCTGGAACCTCGATGGACAGGCCCCTGGCAAGTTCTAATCACCACCCGAACGGTGCTTCGAGTTTAAGGAAAACGCAACTGGGTACATGCACACCACTGCAAAAGAATCCCTTCGACTCTGACGACGACCGAAGACGTGGCCACCCAAGAAGAGCTCCTGAACAAAGACCGACCGTCACTGAACTGCTATCCGGACACAGAGACACTTGAATTGCCAAAAACTCCCGACCCCACTGTGCCATCCAGAGAAGGGTATAACCTGCGACGAAAGGAGGGAGCTTCGGCTAAGCAGACCATTGACTAAGTCGAAATTCTGAGAGCGGTGGCCTAACACTACTAGGGCCACCAGGAGAGAAGTCAGACGAAGTTTGTGGTTCTGCCCGCTATCGAGCCCCTTGAAGATGATGGAAGCGCCCGACAAGAAGGTGATGGAAGCAACCGGACATCAGAAGATCCACTACAGGAACCCAAAGACTGACAAAATCCACAGTTTTAAGACTATTGCCCTTTTTATCACCCTTCTCTTTTGCCTCCTCCTCATGACCACCCTCTGGATTGTGGAAGAGAGCACACCGGCCCATGAGACATTCCTAACCACTGCACAACCAACCACAATGAAGGAAAATTATCTGATTTCTCTTTCACCCCAGCTCCGAGAGAGGCGGAGGGAGTTTTGGAACAACTCCTTCGTGCAACTGCTGCACCAGCAAAATCTCGCTACCAATGCCACCAACTGCTGGATCTGCGGGTTGCTACCCCACGCCACTGGACATTCCATACCCTTCATCCCTTCGCCCTTCTCAGTTCACGGCTCCTGCCTTGCTTGGCTGATCCTCTTGCAAGAAAGCTATAGGGATAATACCACCTCCAGCAGGACTGTGGCGCACTTCTTTCATGAGGTTTGGCAGAACAGAACGAAGACGCACTTCTGCCCGCAGACTTCCAACGATTCCATCCATATGGACATCCCCGTCAAAGAACGGATTGAGATGCAGGTGTTTAACAATCCGACCAGGCCCACCTTCTCCTACCTCCGTAAGCGAACGGCCGCCACCCTGACCGTGGCCTTATCCGTCATCAACGTCACAGGCCTTATGTGCATCGAAGGGCTTGGGACACAGCTGGTAGGCCGTAGCGCTTGCCACATCATCAGAAACTTGGACTCCATTGATCCACCCTCTTTTGTCTCCTCACCAAATATGTACTTTGTTTGTGGTACAAGGGCCTACACCTGGCTCCCCAAAGGCTGGAGGGACACCTGTTATATTGCCTTCATCCTTCCCCTGACCTATGTGGCTCCAGCGAATCATCACAGACAGAAACGAGCCAAGGACATCGAACAAGCCGACTCCACCGGAACGCAGTTCCTCGATGCAATGAAGGGACTTGTTCCATTCTGGGGTCCGATGGCGAACAGCCGTGCCATCCGACATCTGACTCAGGCAGTTGAAATGACAATGAATATCACAGCTGGCATCCTCACGAACAATACGGCCGAGCTTCAGGTGGTCCGCTTAGTGGCTCTTCAAAACCGCCTTGTTCTAGATGTGGTTCTAGCAGACCGTGGAGGAGCATGCCGCATCATCGGGTCCAGCTGCTGCACCTACATACCGGATAATTCACCTTCGGTGTACAAAGCCATCGAACATCTCCACAGACTTTCCTCAGAAGTTCACCAGGAACAAGAAGAATGGTCACTTGGTGGATGGTTCTGGAGTACTGTAAAGAACTGGGGGTGGAGGCTGTTTACAATTATATTGATACCTATTGTTGTGATATGTGGGTTCTGCCTAGGAATCCAGTGCCTGCCACCTCTGTGTTCACTATGCGCAAATTGTATCTGCCCTAAGACTTTGGACTTCGAAAGGGAACGCATGAGAGCAATGTACGATGTTGAGGTTGGGAACCTGATGAAGATAGATGTCGATTAGGGCAAGCTGGCTAGATATGTTGAAAAGGGAGGACTGTTAAAATCTAGTTTGAGGCATCAACATTATCGGCGCCATCTTGTCCCTTTTTAGGTCCCTTCGTGCGCGTAAGTGGCAGCCATTTTGAAAGCCATGGCCTCTCTGCCCACTGCCGACAGCCAGCGCGTCTCTCTCTCTCTCTCTCTCTCTCTCTCTCTTAACCTCGCAAGCATCCCCCGCGTGCTGGCGGCCCCCGTTCTCACACGCTTGGACCATAAAAACCCCTCTCCAGCGCAACCCTGCCTCGGAACCCCATCCTGTTCCCAGCTCAACACCTCCCTCCATTCCTTTCATCATCCTGCGTCCTTTGATAAGACCCCCCCCTTTTCTCTGTGCCCGATTGTCCTGCTTGTTCCCAGGCCACCACCTGACACTGTGGATGCTGTTTATTGCCCTCGTACAGTAGGAAGCTTCCCCATCAAAGGATCCGATTGATCAAGGCCCCCCCCCACCCCGTGAGATCCGATCAGATGCGCCCATTCCAGGAATCGGCGGAATATCCTGCTGTGGGATGATCATCACCTACCGTGACCGGGGTGGGGACTTCTACTGTAAATGTGTGTGGGAACGGGTTTGAAGTGGGGATTCTGGGGATGTCTTTTCCGAACATCAAAGTATTGACAAGGATGTGCCTTATGTAATAAAGTTATAAACCCGTGTATAAGAGGCCAGGCCACCAGGATGCGTTTAGAGCACCTCGAGGAGATACCCTGTTGTCTGATTTGACGTGTTCTGCTCCGTCGGAATAAACTCCTGTTTCCTGTCTTCCAGTCTCCAGCGCCTGCCTCTTTGTTTGGTAATATCGAATGGTATGAGAGGCGGCTAACGCCGGCCAAATACTGAAGCGTTCCAGGTCGAAATCGGCCCCTACTGTTTTACACTGCCTCAAGCTTTTAGCGGAGGGAAGGTGAGTCTGCGGTGGTACGAACGGGGCCTGTCAGCAGGGGTGTAGGAGACAATACATTTTGGGGGGGCAGGGTCAACCTCAGGGCCCTACTACAAGTTGCATGTGGTCTTGACTCCGCTTGCTCAGATAAACCTGTACAATCAGAGTTTAGAAGGGAAATAGTAATATTAAAATAAGGTATTTTTATATAAAGTTAAGGTGCAGTTTTATCAAACACAGAGGTTAAGCCCAATGACAGGAACCAGGTAGGGCCAATAATACAACATACACAGAAAGAGAACCCGGATTCCCACTCTTAGTTTTTTCAATATACCACACTATATTCTTTTTGTGGTTGGGTTATTTTATTCAACCTCTTATTTTTCCTTTTCTGTATTTATTCTGAATAGGAAATCTCTTCTATTCTCAGAAGTACATATGCTTTACACCACAATTACACATTGAATACAACATATACACATAACTTTGGACAAAATCAATTAAACCAAATGGACATACTTATATACACAAAATTGCTCCAAAATTGCAACATACAATACAACGCACTACATTTCATTTATGCGTGTATAACCACGTTTCTTTTTTGGTTCAAAGAAAATGCTGCTCCATACAATTCATCAACAAAGCAACAAAGCAGATAATTGCCTATTTATAAAATCAATTCATTCAATTAAGAATATGCCTTCAATTAAGAATATGCCGACGTGTTTCCAGCCACAATTAAATTCTTCGTGGGCTTTCATCAGGGCTTCTTATTATGGGCATAATGAGGCAATCTTTTGGGCGTTTCTTAAATGGGGAGCGTATAGTGACTTCAAAAACAATTGTCATTCTTCAGATCTACAAGGGCCTTCTGCTGTCCTACAGTTATGTTTCTCTTTACATATTTAGAGCGTTTCTCTAGTTGTATCAATGAGGACATCACTGCTTGTTCATTCGCCCCGATTGCTTTTGGGACACTAGAGGCAGTGGGAATGAATTTAGATTTGTTTGCCAACCCTGTATCTTCAAGGTTCTGTTTATATTCTTTATCCGCAAAAAACACCTTTAGACGGATCTTGCGGCAAAACTCAAATGTTTCTAATTTCAATTTTGTAAAGTCCATCATTCGATTGGGAACAAATTTTAAACCTAATTCTAACACTGAACGCTCACTCGGGGTCAGTGTTTTTGTTGACAGATTTACGATCGAACTTTCTTCTAGGATTTTTAAAACTGCCTCCTTGTTCGCATCTCCCAAGGGGTTTGCTTGAACCTTACTTTGTTTTTTTGCTGGCCCTTTTCTAAAAAAGAAGCCCCACCCTGTTTCTTTTGTTGTTGTTGTCCTGTTCTAGAGTCTGAGTCAGTAGAGGAGTCAGATGATGAAGTTTCAGAAAGGGTCTTGAACCTATTTCTGGAGCGGCCCTGGTAATTTGCCAGTGCTCTTCGGGCCTCGCCTAATGTATAATAATCCTCTTTTAAATAAGGATAAGCTTGTTCTAAGCTGAAAGCTTTACTATCTTTCTCAAATTTAAATGTCTTATAGCTAATCGTGTTATCCTTAAAGGTCACGATTTCCTTTTCAATCTTTTCTAACAGAGCCTTAGCTTCAATGTCCGAGTGATTATTTTTTAGCTCTTCAGTTAATTTTTCAAGTTCTTCAAGCTCTTTTTTGCCTAGTCGGGCGGCAGTTTCAATCGTATGGACCATTAAATCCCTGCTGCACTTTGTGCTAATTCCACTGAAGCCCTTTTTATATTCTGGATCATCAATAAATATGACCGGGTGTTTTTAACTTGTAAACCCAGGGAATTGCGCCTGCTCTTAAGTGCTGTAGTAGGAAGTGTCCATGTAGTTCAGTTCTAATATGCTTCTTGCTTAATCAAACCAAACTGTCAGCCTCATTCTGTTGTTTTGCTTTAGTACTTAATGCGATAGCTGCAAAGGGGGAAGGTGCCGAACATAAATTCTGTATATGTTCCTCTGAGAAACAGAGAGTGTCCTTTTCTGACATCCTAATTCAGGTGGACAACCACCTCGACAAAGAAAAGCGTCAAACTACTTACTTAAATGCTTTTCGTTGTCCGAAACCCTTGCGAGTAAATACCCGCTCTATAGTCAATCAACCCAGGGGTTAAGCCCAATAACAGGAACCAGGTAGCGCCAATATTACAACATACACAGAAAGAGAACCTGGATTCCCACTCTTAGTTTTTTCAATATACCACACTATATTCTTTTTGTGGTTGGGTTATTTTATTCAACCTCTTAGTTTTATTTTCCAGTATTTATTCTGAATAGGAAATCTCTTCTATTTTCAGAAGTACAAACAAGGTGACGGTAAATAAAGTGAAAACATTGGTGAAAACAGGGCGTATATTCTATGTACTCATTATACAAAGGAGTGATTTTTCGATGCGGCCAGTATATTGATCAAGGCAAAAAGAACAGTTGATGGACAGAATGCAGAACAATGTCATACATTCACCCCAGTACAAAGATCTGGGCCTAAATCCATCGTTTTTTGCTCACCATGCCATTCCAGTTTAAACCCAGCCATATGCAAATCAGTCTTGACCCTGCGCCCAATGGGAACAGTCCAGCCCGAACTGCCAAGCCAGGTCCTCCCTGGACTGGAAACAAGCATCCTAGGACCGTTTTGGGCTTTCAGCCCTCATCAGCCAGGATAGCTTGACTCCAGTGGCATGGAGAGCACGGGACTACCGATTTCGTTTTAACGGGGTCAGTCAATGAACCGAAAAGCTGCGAGACGTGGCTGTAGTCAATGTCAGGTACCTGAAACAATTTAAGGACCTGGTTTCCAAGAGGAGCTTAGGTTCGTCAAAGGTGAGCATTAACAAGGTCCTCACCTTTTATGCATAGTACCACTGACCCACCTGTGAAACATGTTCATTATGTCCAATAGGCTGTCCTACAACTGCACAGTCCTGAAGAAGACCCGCCTTTGATGTTCAAAATCATCGCATCGCCCCAGGGTCGAAACGTCGACGCAATTCCTTCTTTTATGAACCAACTATACAAAATCCCCTAGGACCCAAGAATTAATTGATGTACCTAGTGGATTATTGCATATATAGTTGTCTCCGCCAATAAGTTTGTGAATTGACATTTTTATATGTTGTTTTAATGTGTATCAGCCTTGCACAGAATTTGTGTTTTTATGTTTTATGTTTGTTTTTGGACAGCAAAACTAACAATTGAATACAATACAGAGAATATAAAAGTATACGAGTAAAACTTTACTTGAATTTTCTTTGTGGCCAGTGTGTTTGGTTATACTGGTATATGTACCACGGTCTGTATACCCTATATAGGGACGGATGTTTGTAAATAACACAATTGAAATACTATACTACTGTGTATTTCGGTCCGACAAAACCATTATTACTTATTTCATTACCCACCCAGGTTCTGAGGGTTAAAGGGTTACCCCATTACATGAAAATACATCGCATTAGTAGGCAGCCCACCCCCTCCCTCTCCATATGGTCGCTCGAGCTGCAGGCAGCCCATCCCCTCCCTCTCCATATGGTCGCTCGAGTTACAGGCAGCCCACCCCCTCCCTCTCCAGGGCCTGCCTCCTCTCTGCCCACGCATTTCGCGGCCGCTATTGCAGCCGCTAATGCTTGTTAGTATTACTTCCCTCTGTCCGGGGTACACCAACCCACCAGAAGTGTGCCAGTACCCTGCTCTACCTCTCATGCCCCCTTTGTCGAAAGCCCAATGGCTCTCTTCAGTTCTGACTGAAAGCCAGCATCTGCATCTACCATCTCTTCCTGCGGCCAGCTCTGAATTACTGACCTCATGTCTTCTAGCTTATCAGACAATGGCTAATAAATAATTTTAAGGTGAAGGGCTTTCATCTCGTTTTCTCTATTTTTTTTTTAATGTAAACAACTTTTATTTTGCTTCACAATTACTGGATTCATGTGAATATTACACACTCCCAGGTGTATCGTTAGGGTACCTCTTATGAGGTGGGAAGGTACACAAAATGGGATACTTACATGGACGAGCTAGATTCTTCATCTGACGACTGCCCCCTTGAAGTAAGATGCAGGTTTTCTCTGTTTTTTTTAAACAAATGGTGGAGTACGTTTAGTTCTTTCTGGTGAGCAAATGGCAGTGATGTTGTGATGCTGTAATCTCAGCATGCGCCCATTATGTTAAGTTTCGGTGACACTGCGAGATTAGGGAGGCTTTCGTGCCAGGGGTAGGCGGTGTTTCACCAACACCCTGTCAAAGGCCGCTAAGAGTGTGCCATGCTTTGTTTTTTTTTCGAATAAGAGCGGATCTCCAATAGCAATGGCGTAGGTCATACAATAGCTGTCCACCTGTAATCTCAGAGATACAATGCAGCACTTCTATACAAAACGCAGCAATTATTACGCACTGCCAAACCATATGATAGAAATCTGCTATTGGCTTAGTATATCTGGGGCGTTTACTATAAGCTGCCGGGTGCATCCGGCCTCTACCCCTCGGGGTCAGGTTTGTGTGATGAATGTAGTTAAACTGCATATAACTTAGACCCGCATTTTTAGAAATGCTTTTCGCCGATCCAACAATGTTTTTCCATGATGAAGTTGACATTTCCTGCCCTAGTTTGGGCTTCCATGATTCTTTGGGTGGAGCCAGTTTTATATCCCTCCACTGTAATAATGCATGACATAGGACTGTTCCCGCCTTTTTATTTTGCTTGTTTGTTAACATTAACGTGCTAAAACATCTCCCGATGTGCCCCACGTTTCGTGTGTTTAGTAAGAATTATGTGGTCCCCAAGCCACATGTTATCAAGTTGTGAAAGGACCGCAGATGGCCATCATCTATTAGGTCCACTCACACCTCCAGTCCCTTATCCTCCCAGATGGCTGTACAGCTCAAGGATCGTAAAGCTCTATGTGCAATATTTGCTAAGGTCTCGAGGATCTGTCTTATCTTTCACTTCCATGAATGTTCTTTTGGCTGCAGTGTGTGTACGAAATCGGGATTATACTCTATTTAAGATACCGTGATATAGGGATATATGTAAACAAGGTCATCCAACCTAGATCACTGCCTTCTACTTTGAATCTTAATGTTGTTTTTGTCCTCCTTTTTTTGTACAGTGTATCTGAAGTATACTTCTCACCTCAGATTCCTCACCTGGCTTCAGAATGGATCAAGAAGTTTTCAGAGCAGTTCTCCTTTGAGCCACTGAGTGGCTGCAGCTTGACCTCAATATGCCCAGAAAGTGACAGAGGATCTGCATATAAGCTCCAACCCTGTGTGACGACGTCTGTTCCTTTCTTTCTGTACCTTTGAATGCTGTTCCAGAGCACCGCTCCCTTCTTCGTTGGTTCACGATTTTATCTAAACTAAATTGCAGATCTGCTCATTGTGGAAACGTGCTTATTTTATAGCGCTACCCCAGCATCACTCAGCACCACCACATTATCACTCAGCACCACCACATTACCCCTCAGCACCACTCAGCACCACCAGAGCATCACTCAGCGCCACCACAGCATCACTCAGCGCCACCACAGCATCACTGAGTGCCACCACAACACCACTCAGCGCCACCACAGCATAACTCAGTGCCACCACAGCATCACTCAGTGCTACCACAGCACCACTCAACACCACCACCGCACCACCCAGCAACACCACAGCACCACTCAGCGCAACCACAGCATCACTCAGCGCAACCACAGCATCACTCAGCGCAACCTCAGCATCACTCAGCACCACCACAGCATCACTTGTGCAAATATATTCTCTCAATGTTTCAAGCGTTATTACAAATGTCACAAAAAAGATGTTAATATTTCACTTCTGTTCTTGGATTTTCGTCACAATAAAACACACTGAACATAATCTTCACAAAAGTTATTTACAAAAGTTTAAGCTATTGCCATTATAAATTACAATCACTTTTATTTAAGTATTAATTATCTAAAAAAATGTAAAGCCATTGTTTTTTGTAATATCAATACATCTAAGTCACGTAAATACAAAACAAGTTGCATTACAAATATTATAGGTGTCACATTTGCGAAAGTTATAACTATTGGCATTGTAAATAACAAAGCTATTAATTAAGCTATTTTAAAAAACAACACCTAAATAAAAAAAAATGTCATTTACAAGACAAATAGCTCAAACTTTCCTAATGCGAGACCCATTGCATTTCCAATGCTTGTTGTATATATAATGTTTGTTTGTTAGCCACTTGTATGGCATGTGAATTGTTTGTTTTGTTTGCCAACATCTCCCTTTTTCTGAGCGTTACTGTCCCCCTTGTTTGGAACCTTTTTAAACAAAGCATATGTATAATAAATTATAATTGTTTTTGTAAATTTGTCAATGTGTGCATATAGGCTTCTTCACTCGCTTTTTTCACTTTCTTGATGTTCATTGTCTTATTGTTGATTTTTAGTTTTTCACCTGATCCTCTTGTTAGGTGTAATAATTGATTGTTCCTGGTTCAGGGTGGTTGGAAAGCCCCTGTAGTCTGTGAATGATTTATGTACATGGAGGCCACGCCCCTTTCTTTAGACGAGCCGCGTCTAAAGAAATGTTCACAGCCGCTATTAAAGTGAAACCGCGATATGGGGCGCTTTTGCAAAAGAAAGCATTTGCTTGTCTTGACAAACAAATGCTTGTTTTTTTGTAAAAGTGCCCCATACCGCGCTTTCACTGTAATTGCGCCAGGCCCTTTCTTTAGACAGGGCTCGTCTAAACAAAGGGGCGGGCCACCATTGACCTAAAGGTGCCGTGGGCGCTTTTACATAAAAAAAATATTTGCCATGCAATAGGTCTCGCATTTGCGAGGCTTTAAGCTAATGTAATTTACAATGCCAATAGCTCAAACTCTTGTAAATGCGCCAGCTATTGTAGTTCAAACGCGTGTTACACTTGTTCACACTGTCTGGGCATGGCTTGCACCTCATTTAGTACCAGTTTAATATCCACATACATCAGTATGCCACAGAAAGGTGACGTCAGCTCTTGCAGGGAGCCTTCCACTCAGTGCTTTAAATGGGCCGGTACTCACCGGTACTGAGTACCGGCACTTCTCATTTTTACCACTCTGAGTACCGGCACTTCTCTGCTGCCAAGGAGAGTACCGGTACTCATCAAAGGTAGGCTCATTGTTGCTTTGGCTCAGGCGTGCACGAACGAAGGAGGCTTTCTGACAGCCAAAGCGCCTCTAGCCCAAGCTGAGCCACCTCCTAACAGTTCAGCAGGGCTCATCTGCATAATGTCCAGTGTTCACCACCACGCTGTGTTTGACAGAGCAGGGTCCATTCACGCCCTGTGCTGTCAATCACATTCACACCATGGTGTGCATTTGTGCACACACTCGAATCCAGGCATCCGGCTGACTGCAGTAATTAAGAAAGCCACCGGAGATAAGCGGTGTAAAATGGCCTTTATCCCAACTGAGTCTTTTGTGTGAGTGTCTGTCTGCTTCTGTCTGGGCGTTTGCCTGCTTGTGTGCGTGTGTGAGAGAAAAGTGAGTGAAAGAGGAAGAGAATCCAAACTAGGGGGGTATTTTAAAGTACATTCTTGGAATGCTTTGTGTGAGCATTGCTGCTTGTTTATGTGAGTGCGCAATCAAGAATATATAAGTATTCGGCCACATAGTAGAAGCGTCTTATATGCCTTGTCCTTAGCCCCGCCCCTAGCCCCGCCCACTTGCTATCAATCAATCAATTTAAGAGTACCTGCACTTATTTTTTCCCATTTAAAGCACTGCTTCCACTGTGCGCCAACACGTGTCGCTGCGTTTTTTCAGCAACGTTTGAAGCGTTTGAGCCACGCTTAGTTTTCATCAGAATCCGCAGATTACGCGGCATGTGGTGGATTCTGTGGCAAATGTATGTATATTCGAAAAACACTGCGGCTGCGCAGTCACATGATTCCAGCGGGCCTGGGTACGACAGACTACATACATGTGCGTGTGCTACAAGCAATGTTTGTGGTGCACAGTCACATGATTCCAGAGGGCCTGGGTACGACAGACTACATACATGTGCGTGTGCTACAAGCAATGTTTGTGGTGCACAGTCACATGATTCCAGCGGGCCTGGGTACGACAGACTACATACATGTGCGTGTGCTACAAGCAATGTTTGTGGTGCACAGTCACATGATTCCAGCGGGCCTGGGTACGACAGACTACATACATGTGCGTGTGCTACAAGCAATGTTTGTGGTGCACAGTCACATGATTCCAGAGGGCCTGGGTACGATAGACTACATACATGTGCGTGTGCTACAAGCAATGTTTGTGGTGCACAGTCACATGATTCCAGAGGGCCTGGGTACGATGGACTACATACATGTGCGTGTGCTACAAGCAATGTTTGTGGTGCACAGTCACATTATTCCGGAGGGCCTGGGTACGAAAGACTACATACATGTGCGTGTGCCATAAGCAATGTTTGTGGCTGCGCAGTCGCATGATTCCAGCAGGCCTGGGTACGAAAGACTACATACATGTGCGTGTGCCACAAGCAATGTTTGTGGTGCACAGTCACATGATTCCTGCAGGCCTGGGTACCACAGACTACATACATGTGCCACAAGCAATGTTTGTGGTGATATCAGGGAAAGCAACAGTAAAAGCAGCCACCAGACCATGAAACACCACAGCAGCCCAACACTGCCCTGGAGCCTACAGGCGGGTATTCTGAAATTCCCCAACTCGACCAACGGAATCCCACCAATACTATTAATCAACATCTACCACAACTCGCAGGAGAACACAATTAACTCGCTCACACTCGCAAATCAACTAGAAACTTTACTGCTAGGCCACCCATCACTAGACTGCATTATCCTCGGTGACTTTAACATTCACAACATAGGGGTTTCAACCAAGCAAAAACAACACCGCGGGGGGACCGAAGCACTGAATGAACTCTTAAACTCTCACAAACTGGCGACGGCCCACACATTGCTTTTAAATAACACCCCGGGAGCCTTGATCGGTCACACGTATAATAACCAAACGACGATCGATTACATCATCTTAAGCGATAACCTGCAAGACAAAATGATAAATTTCATGGTTCACCAACGTAATGATAGCGACCATGCAGCTTTAACAATAACCATGAACTTATCGGTGCAATCACGTTATCAGCCGATATGTGTGGGAGCATCGGACGGCCAAGAATTAACAAAACTGCCCAGAAGAATAAAATGGGGGCAGGTAGCCACATCAACCTTTAACAACTGGGTAAACACGTGGGCAGGCTGGCCCCCGCGTAAACACAATCAGGAGATGATAGCCACATGGGAAGGAATCACTTTGACACTAGCGGCAGAACTCAGGGGAGGTGGAGACAAACCCAGAGCAATCCGCTGGCATCCTCCGACCACACTTGGATTCAATGCAGAAATTAAAACCAGTGCAAAGGACTTAAACAAAAAACGTAAAGCCTATAGTAAAAACCGCACAACTAAGAACAAAATCCAATTGCAAGAGGTTGCAAAGAGCCACTCCATAAAAGTGTGGGCTGCAAAGCGTAACCATTGCGAGGCCCAGTGGCTGAAAATTTTCGATCTACTGAGCCCCGGAAAAACACAAGAGTTTTGGAGTTACATCAGTCACCTTGGTCGAGGCACGAATCATAGAGAAAACGCCCTCGAGGCATCTGTCTGGGTTCGCCACGTAACAGCACTTTACCAGGAAGAAGGACTTACCATCAAGCCTCACAACACGACCCCACAAAAATTGGACCCGGCTTTAACTACCAACATAACATCCCCTCCTGGAAAAACTCTAGTGTCCAAAATATTGAAAAAAATTCGAGCAAACGGCGCACCGGGCCCTAACGGTCTACCAGGCCACCTATTCAAATCAAACATCGAATTCTGGTCCGAAAACCTGACCCACCTATTTTCTGACTGTTGGCTGTCGGGGGCTGTGCCTGACTCATGGCGAGGCTCGCTCCTGCACCCAATCTATAAAAAAGGGACCAAATCAGACCCAACAAATTACCGTATGATCGCCCTGCTGGACATAGAGGGTAAAGCTTATGCAAGTGCCATCCTGAAAGATCTCACAGACTGGGCAAGTGAAGAAAATCTCCTGCCATTCTGCCAAACCGGTTTCAGATCAGGGTCCTCGACCGCGGACAACATCACTGCACTTTCTTATCTAATCAATCGAGCACGGCTGCGTAAAAGCCTCCCCTTATTTGCCTGCTTCATTGACTATTCTGCCGCGTTCGATGGGGTAGACCGTACCATCCTTTGGAGAAAGCTGGTCCACTGGAACATTGATCCTTCCCTGTTAAGAGCGATACAATCCCTGTACCAAAACACCTGGGTAAGAATCAAACTTTCAAACGACTGCGCAACTGATAAGATAGACACGAACCGCGGTTTAAAACAAGGGTGCGTGTTGGCGCCCCTACTGTTCAACTTATATACAGCAGACATGGAGACAGCCTTGCAGGGGGCCACCTTAGTAACACCAAAGATCGGGGCAACCAAAATACATTTCATGCAGTATGCGGACGATCTCGTAATTTTGGATCACACAAAAACAGGACTCCAAAAGGCACTCACTGCCCTCGCAATATATAACAACAAAAACAGGCTGGTGGCAAACCCGACTAAATCAAAAATAGTCATTTTTGGGCACTACCCCAAAAAAAAAAGAGCAAAATGGAGCCTTGGCCATTTAACCTTGGACAGTACCCAGAAATACTTATACTTAGGGGCTTCCTTTCACGAATCAGGGTCGTGCAGTGCCCACTTAAAGAAAGTTCAGGGTAAAGGTAAGTCCATCACCTTCGCCCTATGCAAACTACAAGCTCTTATGCATAGTCCATCAGCAACGGCCATCCAAAGAGTCCTTAAGGCCAAGCTAATGCCGGCCCTTAACTACGCACAACAGGCGTACCCAGGCAAATTAAACAAGGAGCTGGAAAAAATCCATTGCGGGGCATATAAGAGACTGTATCACCTGCCGAAATGTATAAGAAACACTCTAATCCGCTTGGAATTCGCCCTTAACCAACAAACTTTGGAAGAAATGGCAGCCCTAAGCAAATATTATTACCTCGCAACAGCGGCACGCGATAACACACTAAAGGCTGTCCTGAAATACATCTTTACGGAACCAGGGAACCCCTGGTCAGTTACCATCGAAGCTGCTATGACGCAATTGAACCTGGCGATCGAGTCGTGGAACCCAGATCTTGTCAACTACACTACCATCAAACAAGTGATAAAGAGACAAGTGCGTGCACGCTCCCGGGAGCTGGACCTGGAGTCCCTCAGGAAAAGAGCCTTCCATGAGTCCTTATGCTTGCCACACATCGCGCAAAATCCTCGAAATCATCTCACGCAGGCCGTGGGCCTCCCAGCACTCCATAAGATCCTCGCCTACAGATTGCACCCCCTGCCGCTCAATGAACTATATGACCCGGAAAATGCAGGCGCAGGAGTCCGGGATTGCAGACTCTGCAACTATAAACGAGAGTCACTGGCCCACTTACTGTTTTGCTGCCCCGCCCTACGTGCACCCCGCACTCTCTACCTTAGGCCCATTCTGAGGGATGCTGGGACACGTACAGTCAAGGAAGCAATCCATCATCTATACACCTTGAGCGTTGTAAAACAGATGGCCTCATTCGGAAAATTTATTCAACAGACCCGGCTCGAATTGACAGCAGTAAGGGCCACGCAGGAATAGAGACCTTGCCGTACGAACCCCCGGTGGATCTCTCAGGCCCCCGACCGCGTGTGCCCGTACGAACTTTGGGAACTCCTTATAAATGCTTGTCACCAGAAACTCTGTGGCCTTTTGCCCTCACGAACTTTGGGAACTTTTAACATACGCTTGACTACTGGAATTTTGTGTTTTTTTTAAACTTTTGTAATTTTACACTTGATCTTAATGTAATGGTTTTAAGTAACCACACAATAAAAGTTATTCATTCATTCATTCACTGCCCTGGAGCCCCAGCCCCGCCCTCTCGCACCGCCAGAGCCCAAGAAGCCAGTCCGACCCACAGCAGGAAGCCCCCGCCACATCCGAGGGATTATTAACTGTTAAACTGCCGCCAGGAACACTTTCAGGTTCACTTGTCTGGCGTGTACGCGCCTTTCAAATGGGAAATGTAATGCTTAATTTAAGCCGGTGGTTTCCTTTTTCTCAGCACCTGCACTTAATCAACACCGGTGCTTTTCATGAGCACCAGTTCAGATACTCATTCATGGTAGGCGGGGGCAGATGCGTGTTTCGCCCTGAATCACAACAGTGTGAAGTGAAGCCGGGACTCGAACCTGCTTCCCCAGCTCCGGAGTCGCTGCTCTGGTCTCTCCCCCTCTTTATGGTCAGTAGTTCGCTCCGTTTTGGGTGTCCCGGAGAAATGGGCTGGTGCACGCGGCCTTCTGACGAATTAAATACTGCCCTCTATAGAGGGACCAACAGTGTGTGCTAAGTGGGGGCCGGCCCCAAACCTGGAAGAAACAACCCCCGTCTGGCTTCAGGAGTCTGTGCTCGGGCCCCGGCGAATAACCGTAACCCCGACCCTGGCAGAGGACAGGGTAGCGCCTCGAAGGCAGCGACGTCACAGGCAGCGCTATAGCGCCCAGGGGCCCGGCGAACAGCAGAAGTGCACAGGCGGGGTGCCATCAAAAAACCATCATGAAACCCCAATACTTCCTACGCCCATGGCTGCCAGAATAGGTCACCAGCATTAATCCTATAGCGCTGACATGACCCGGAGGCGCCGCAGCGCTTTACAAGAGGAAGATTTGGTTCGAGGAGAAGGAAGGGGTGTCAGGTCCGAGGGACGAGGCTGGGGAGGTCTGGAGGGAGCGAGAGTCGGAGGCTGGACTGTGTCAAGAGGGGAGGGGGCTGGGAGATACAGTATAGCGCCCCTCTCCCCTCCCCTCCCCCCCTCAATGTGTGTGAGGGACAGAGACTGGTCTGGACTGTGCAACGGGCGGGGGAGATAAGTATATCAGACCTCCCCCCCAGGAATGCGTGTGAGAGGGGAGAGACTGGGGGGGGGGGTGTGGCAGGACAGAGCCTGGCAGGAGAAGAGCTCCAGGGGTGTGAGGGAGAGGCCCCCCAGACTGCTCAAACACGCAGCCCCCAGCAGGACTTGGGCACCGGCCCCGCGGGCATTGCCCAATGCCCGCCTTGCCAATCCAACGCTGATTGGAGGGTGCAGGTGGGCTGCCCCCGTCTGACCACCCCCACTGGATGACGCAATTCTGAGGGCGGGGCGAGCACAATCAGTCATAAGCCCTGGATGCCAGACGGTGAGTTCTTTTCATCCCACAGTGCTGTGAAGTGAGCGCGCCGTGTGATCTGCGGCAGGTGAGCGCGCCGTGTGATCTGCGGCAGGTGAGGGCGCCGTGTGATCTGCTGCAGGTGAGCGCGCCCTGTGATCTGCTGCAGGTGAGCGCGCCGTGTGATCTGCGGCGGGTGAGCGCGCCGTGTGATCTGCGGCAGGTGAGCGCGCCTTGTGATCTGCGGCAGGTGAGCGTGCCGTGTGATCTGCGGCAGGTGAGCCGCCGTGTGATCGTGAGCTGTCAACGTGGTTAGGATGGAGGGGGCTGGAGCCGGGGAAGGTACAGAGTCAGATTGTTTTGGTCCCTCTTTCTGTAATTGTGGCGTAAGGGCCTGAGCTGTGGACTGTTGTGCTGGGAGGCCAGGTTGGAGTCTCGGCGTCTGTCCCACATCCTGTGATTTTGGGCAGATCACTTACTGGCCCATGCCCGAGCTGCAAACACTTCAATGTAGCTGTAAGCGCTGTACGAGCACTTTTTATAGCGCTTTAAACTAGGCCAGCGGTGCAGATGAATTCAATGGGAGTGTCGCTTTGCTGCTTTCAGCTGCCTTGCGCCTGTGGCCTCTCTTCCTGACCCCTGCTCTCCGGATCTGGCGCCTGTGCCCCCCCCCCCACACCCCTTGCTGGCTATGGCGGCCCTCGTACTGGACTTTCGCACTTGAACCTGTGTGCTCCCGCCATTTTCTTTTTATGACTCGCTTTTTCTTCTTCTACCTTTCTCCTCCGCCATGTTATCCATCTCTAACCTCCCCATCTGTCTTAGCGACCTTTCTATTGTCTCTGACACACGCCTCGCTGTCCTACTCGTGACTATCTGCTTCCCTCTCTCGTTTGTCTCCCTTTCCTGCCCTTCTCTGTCCCTCCCTTGGTGCTGTGACTGCATCCCCCCTCCGACCCCACCTAATGCAACTCTGCTTTTCTGTATACAGAGATTACTCTAATCACTAGTTTATGCAGTAGACCTTTGTACTCTCTACCATTCCTATGTGATTCTGAGTATATCCATTCGTATCTCTTCCTTGAGTGACTTTACTATTTGTACATTTGCAATTTTTCTTTGTTTGTATCTCTTCCTTGTGTGACTTTACATCTTGTACGTTTGCAATTTTTTCTGTTTGTATCTTTTATGTAACGCATGTAATCCTAAGTCCTTATGTTTTGCAACTGGTTCTTATGTAAAGCGCTCTGACACCTTCGGGTAAAGTTCGCGCTATATAAAATCGCTGCATGAGTGGCACGTTTCAGCACGACCCCCGGGGTCTGCAAACGTGCAGCTAGAGGACATAGTCGCTTTTTGGACCTCCTGCACTTTGGGGTATCCCATGCAAGGCTGGGCAGGGACCAGCGCCCATTGCAAGAGTTTGTACATGCCTGACCAGCACCTGCAAACCTCAGAAACATTTCAAAAGAACCCCAGAAGCTCACAGTCACAGAAAATGTTTAATGTGAAGTTTTGATTTGCGTTTGGTTATAAAATCCTAATATCCGTTAATAAAATTAGAAGTTTATCGATAGACTATATAGGGCAGGCTCCCTTTCATCACAGTGGATGAGGATTTAACAACCGCCACCCTTACAGACAGTAGGTCACCCTATATAGAGAAGGCAGCTGACCAGCGGCCAGCTCTGTATGTTGAAAGGAACCACCAATACAGCGGTTCCCTCAGCTGTACAAAAGGTGTCATAGCCAGCTGTTGTTGGTTTTCACACACTCTCTGTCTCTGTGTCTCTGTCTCTGTCCCTGTCTCTGTCTCTCTCTCTCTCCCACACACTCATACACGGGGGCTCCATATATGTTTTCGTTTCCATTGTCCCTTCCAACCAGGAACACATAGGCAGGCCTGGGGCCACATGGAATTGTCACTCTGGTTTATTGCAATTGTATAACAAAACGTTAAAATGTTATACATGTCACTACGTGCAATGTGATTATAATATGACGTGACAGAATTATGTAGGGAAATCAAAAAAAGGGGGGGGAGGAAGAGGTGGTGCTGTAGGGCACTGAGGTGGGCACGTCCTCCTCTTGCAAAAGTAACAGTAATCAAAAGAGGTCCACCTCTAGGAGGATCTGTGTGTATCCTGATGTCTATGGAATACACACACTGTGTTAAAATACCCCTCACACACCAAAAGGGCCCTTGGTGTCATGCTTCATCATCGGGGTCTTCCCGCCCGGCTGCCGGACGGGGCAGTGCTGCGACAAGCGACTACGCTGGAGCACCTTTTAAATGAGGGTGCTATATGAGTGAATTGGAGTGAGTGTCAGTGGGGTCAGGAGTGATGAAAAAGTGATGTTAAAAAATACCTGGCCAAGTGATAGAAAAAATTATTTAATAAACACTGGCTGGTATTATTAAAAGAAGTGGTGTCGGAAAGGGTAAGCGGGTTAATGGGCTTACTTTCCTGTGCGGGTCAACATGTTTCGGGGCGCCATGCCCCTTCGTCAGGACCGGGGTCAGATCCCCCTGTCACTCCCTAATGTATCTCCACAAAAGGTGTATGTACAAAAAAAGTTGTGGTAAATAAATATATCAATTTATCAATGTGTATAGATATGTAGTTTATATTAATACACTTCCCTTGCTAATGTTAAGATACTATTGTAGTATGCCTGAAAGACAAGAGCACCGTATTATTAATGCGCGGATCCCACATCGCTAATCTCTGAATTACCTGTGGGGGAGAAAAAGACATACATACAAATAGCAGTAGTCTGGCGTCATGGAACCCCATGTGAGGTCCATAGTTTCAATAATTAAAGAGGTGATTTGACTTGGCACGGTACAACACACACACACATGAACACACACACTATTGGCAGAGCCAGTAATTCTGTTGGAAGAATTCTGTACTTGTTGTTATTTATATACATACTTAGCAAGTTGAGGAAAAATGCCCCATGAGCCAACTCTAGACCGAAGGGTATTCAAGGGTCCAACTGCAGGTGAGACAAAATAAGGGAAAAGGGGGGGTTTCTAGTGCTAGGTTTTAAAGGTAAGTTCCTTCTAAGTTGTGGTGGTGACACAGCAAATGCCATGGTATTATTGTTTCCCCCAATCGGCTATGCAGTACTTACTCAACCCCCAGCCTCCATGTGCTTCCTCCTCCGTCCGTGGCTTCCGTGATAGTGAGGATGGAAGCAAGGGTGGGTGCTTTTATAGTGGTGTTAATAGGCATAACCGGGATGGTCAGGTTAATTAAGGGCTGCTGACTTCGGACAACTGTGTCCGAAATGGGAGGTTGCCTAGGTCTCGGTAACGTGGTGGCCATTGCTGACTAGTCATGCAACTAACTTCAAGTTTATGGAAGAATCAGCGAGATGCAAACGCTTTCCGCCATTACGAAGTATTTGTTTTGTTAATTTAGAGTAGCACATGATCAAACACGAAACAGCCCTACTAGACAGGGCCATGAAGTTTTAGGAGAGCACTAAGTCAAAAGAACAACATAATACATTTCAAAACACAAAGTAAAAATGACTGTCAAGCAAGTGGCGGAAGTGTCTAGTAAATGTCGTAGAGGCTATAGCTGGTGAAGTTCATCCAATAGTAGCAATTTGACCTGTTTTTTGAATGAAGCAATCAAATGAACAAAGGCATCTCCAAAAGGAATTTACAACATCATTAGCAGGAGGCAGGAACTGATAAAGCTGGAATGTGTCCTCTGCTGTGAAGAGCTCGTAGAAAGCATCCTGCTGTTACATGAGGCTCTAAACTCAGAGGCAACGCTAACGTAATGATTAAGTACAAACAAAAATATTGGCCCTGAGGGTAACTACCTCCTTGTTAAAGAGAAATGATAGTCACTCAAAGTGAAGTTAGCCAGTGGCTGAAGTAGGCGGGCCCACTGATCCATGCTGTATTCTGCAGTGGCCGAAAGCAACATGAGAATGGCACAACAACAGACCAATGGATGGAGAGCTGAAAGCACATCACAAAAAATACAGGGGCTCATCAAAAAGATACACCTGGAGTCCTCACTAATAAAGGTGACACGCAGAGCAATCCTAAAGAATGTGTAGTATCCAGATCCCGCTTTGTCCAGTAGATTTTTTCAAGTGCTCCCTACTAGCGCCAAGTCTTCAGGTCGGTCTGAGTCCGCTCTGGTGGTATTGTCTAACCAGGTTGGGGCGAGGATGCCGATGATGAATCATGACACTATTAGGTGTGTGAGGCTTCCTCTTCTATAAAGGATGTTACTGTTAATGTTAATTACATTTATAGAGCGCAGCTGCTACCTGGAGGTGTCCTGGCGCTGGAGTGAAGAACTCGAGAGGGATCATAAATGAGTGTGTTGCGTGGGCTAGTCTGTGAAAAGCCATGTTTTTAAAGCCTGCCTGGAAGCCATCAGATTGGGCATGCGTCTCAGATGTATTGGGAGGGTATTCCATGCTTTAGCAGCGCTGGCACTGAAGCTTCTGCTGCCCCAACTAGCATTTTTCATCCGGGGTAACATCCCTAATTTAGCATCTGAGGACCGGAGAGCTCTTTTAGGTGAGTAACAACGGAAGTGTTGTTTTAAAAAGTCTGGGCCTGTTCCCTGGAGGGCCTTGAAGACCAGACATAGCGCCTTGAATTGGGTTCGCTTCCTAATCGGTAGCCAATGAAGTTTTTTGATCTCTGTTTTAACCAGTGGATATTATGGAGTGCCCGTAAGGAGTCAGGCCGCTGCATTTTGCAGCATTTGTAGTTTATTCATTGCTCCTTCTTGTAACTTGAGTTAGAGACTATTGCAATAGTCTAACCTCGACATTACCAAAGCTGTAACTACTATCAGTTGCGTGTCTTTAGGTAGTAACTGCATTATTTTCTTGCATGATCTGTTAATGTATGAAGTTTCAGATGCCACGAAGTTCACCTGGTCCTTGAAACTAAGTGTATCGTCAATCCATACTCCTGGGTTCTTAACCTTTCTATTTGGGGAGGGCAGTGGTCCTAGTGAGTTCGGGCAACAGTCTGGGGTACAGAAGGTTGGACTATTGCCGAAGAGCACCACCTCCATTTTGCTGGAGTTTAGCTTTAAACAATTTTGTGCCATCCAGGTTCCTACTGCATTCATGCAGTCTTGTAGTCCGGATGTGATATCCTGTAGCAGCTCTGGTTGTATCGCCACCACAAGTTGGGTGTCATCTGCGTACGTTGTTAAGCTAAAACCGAAGGATTCAATAAGGGGGGGCCAGGGAGGACACATAAATGTTAAAAAGTGTCAGACTCAATGAAGACTCCTGAGGAACTCCACAAGAAAAAGAGAATGCCCCTGCCTCAAATTTGTCCAGGTTGACCCTTTGGGTACTTTCTGAGAGAAAGAATTTGAGTAGTTTAAGGGCCGTGCCCTTTACTTCTATTTCTTCTTATTGGCCCACCAGTAGAGTGTGATGGACCGTGTCAAATGCTGCCAAGAGGTCCAGCATGATCAGGGCGGCCTTACCTCCCTGATCCAGAATGGTCATCATTTCCTCAGTGGACTTTAAGAGCGCCGTTTCTGTGCTGTGGCCCTCTCTGAATCCATATTGGGTCGGGTTCGGAGCCTAGGATGATTTTAGAAACTGATTGAGTTCGGTGTTCATATTCCTTCCTATTATTTTTGCTGAAGGGGTAGTCTGGAGATAGGTCTAAAATTATTCGGATCTTTAACATCCAAATTGGGTTTCTACAATTGGGGTGATATTGAGGCCTGTTTCCAGTCTTTTGGGAAGTATCCTTCTGTGTACATTAATTTGAAGATAGATGTCAGTTTACCAGCCACTATCTTTGACGCTAGTTTAGCTATCTCTGTCGGACAGGGGTCATACGGGGAGCCTGAATTCACCTTGGCAAGTAGATTATGGGTATCCCCTTCTAAGAGGGGGCTGAACCTGTTAAGTTCGATGTTATCATTTAATTCTTTCCGGTAAGTAGGTGTATCAGGAGGCTTTGTGTTTGAGAAGGTAAGGAAGATGGCATTAACTTTGTCTTTTTTTTAATTTATTTTTTTGAAGGTTTTATACAGCGAGAACAAGACTCTTGCGAGTATCAGAGCGTTTTACAAGTCAAAGTAGACAGTGTGATATAGTCTACCACGAATAAAGAGAGTAGGTTATAATAGTACTAGAGAATACAGTGCTAAGCTAGCGCAAACAATATAAACAGCAGGATGAATATGAGCACAAGACACAGCAAGTAATACAGTACATTGAATAGACAAATAGTTCACTTGAATTTAGCCACGAGGATAGCTTTCACTTCTCTTTTGAAGGAGGCGGAGGAAGGATTCATTCGAGTTTCACTGGGCAAGGCGTTCCATATTCTAGGAGCCATACCAGAAAAGGACCGGTTATACGTTTTTTTCTTGCCAAATCGTTGAGGTTGTAGAAGAAGAGTCTTGGCACTCCTGGAAGATCTGCTGCCCGCTGAGAGCACCAGTTTCTGAGCTAGGTATTGTGGGGCTTTGTGGTGGAGGGCCTTGTGCGTCATACACACAATTTTAAAATGAATTCTGGCTTCAAACAGAAGCCAGTTGAGGGCTCTCAAGTCTGGGGATATATGAGTGTTTCTCTTAGAGCCAGTAATGAGTCTTGCCGCTGAGTTGATCATGGCTCTTAGCGGGGCTATCGAAGATCTTGGGAGGCCGCATAAGGTTACTGCTCCATATTCCACGCGGGGGATAACTAGAGCTTGCACAGCATGTTTGAAATCGTGGGAGGGCAGATAGGGTTTCAGTTTTCACAGGGTTTTTAGGTGGAAATTAGCTCCTTTTGTAGAGGCGCTGATGTGTTTCTGCATCTTGAATTGATTGTCCAGCACTACCCCAAGAGATTTTGCTGAGTCGACTATGAGTGGTTGACCATTGAGAGCTGTTACGTGCTTCATCCAGTCCAGGATAGAGTGAGATTTGTTAGGAGGGGTGATTAAAAGGAATTCCGTTTTGAGGGCTTTAAGTTTCAAATGGTTTTCGGCCAGCCAACTTTGGGTTTTTTGAAGTGTGGTGTTGAGTGATTTGATGACCTCCAGGGAGTGGATCTTGATGTATATTTGGGTGTCATCTGCATACATGTGGAAGTGAATCTTGGAGAGGCTGAGAAGATCAGTAAGAGGTTCCATGAAGAGGTTGAACAGAGTTGGAGAGAAGGTAGAGCCTTTTGGAACTCCCAGTGTGACTGGTGCGGGGAGGGACAGGGATTGGTTGACCTTGAATCTTTGGGATCTATTTTGGAGGAAAGGTGAACCAGTTGAAAACAGTTCCAGACAAACCCATTCTGTGTTTCAGGAGATCCAGCATGTTTTCGTGTTTGACGGTGTCAAAAGCAGATGACAGGTCGAGTAGGATTAGAAGACAGGCTTCATTTTGGTCTAAGATTTTTAGAGCGTCATCTAATACATGTGTCATGGCTGATTCTGTGCTGTGACCAGCTCTGAAGCCGGATTGAAATTGGTTCAGCAGGTTGAATAGATCAATGTGACTGTTCAGTTGTATGTTGACGCATTTTTCCAGGAGTTTGGCTAACATAGGGATGTTAGAGATCGGGCGATAGTTATTAGGGTTTGTGGGGTCCTCTGTGGGTTTCTTTAGGCGATTGATAGGCGAGACCTGTCCAGTTTTCAGGATGTCTGGAATGGACCCTTGAAAAAGGGATGTGTTAATGATCTTGGTCCAGAGGGGTAGTAAGAGAGGGATGAAGTCTTTTATGTAGTTCGCGGAGAGCGGGTCCGAGAAGTGATTGGAGGGTTTCGGCGCATTTAGCGTCTTTAGTATGGTATCTTCACTGTAAGTATTGAAGTGGGACCAGGATGCATTGTTTTTTAGTTTGAGTAACGGAAGGTCATTAGCTGGGGAGACAGCTAGGGGCAATGATGAGCTGTCTTTTGAGTCTGAGATGGATATTAGGTCCATGAGTAAATCTGATTTAATGGATTCTGTCTGAGCGGCAAAGTAGGAGGCAAATTCATCACAGTGCCGAGTAGAAAGAGGGTTGTCAATGTGGACATTGGGTAGGTTTTTGGTTTGGGCTTTGATCAGACCGAATTGTTTCTTGGGGCGGTTCTTGGCTAGGTCTAGTTGAGACCTGAAGAAATCGGTTTTGGATTTTCAGATTTTTCTAAAGTAAGCATTTCTAGCATCCAAGTTTGAGGAGGTCAGTAGAGGGTGTAGCTCTCCAGCGACGTTCAATTACTCTAAGAGAGCGTCTGTCATCATTTAGCCTCCCATCGTACCATGGTTTAGAGTCTTTTGAGGAGGTTCTTTTCAGTTGCAATGGGGCAATTTTGTCTAGGAGGTTGTTTATGGAGTGAAAGTAGTGATTTGTCAGCCCCTGTACATCAGTTATGTCTTCCGGGGGACTAAGAGGGTTTGAGTTAGCTAAGGCTGCAATATCAGATCCAACGTTTTTCAGGTTTCTCTTCCAGATCTTAGTTCTCAGGGGTTGAGTAGGGAGTCGTTTAATGGTTTCCAAGACTTGGAATGAAATGACATGATGGTCAGACCAGTTGCAAGGGAGTATCGAGTCGAGCTGAGTGGAGTCCAATTTTGGAGATAATTAGGTCGAGAGTTGCACCTTTGTCCTGTGTCAGGCTGTTATATATTTGGTTGAGATTGAGGCCTGTGAGAAAGGCTTTGAGGCTGTTTACCCCCGGGTCGTTGTGGTCGTTCCAGTGAAGGTTGAAGTCCCCCAAGAAAATTTGCTTCATGTGTTGGTTGTCATTTGATGCTAGAATGTCCATGAGGTGTTCTATGAAAGTGAGGTTATCTCCCGGAGAATGGTAGAAGGTGTGTAAAGAGCATATTTGTTTATTGTTGTTGGCGGTGTTTAAGCATAGGTTTTCGCATGAAGATAGAGCCGGGGCATTGGAGTTGGTCACTGTTAAGCAGATCTGGTGTATGCAAGCTATCCACCGCATAGCCTGTCTTTTCTGTCTGGTCTGGTGATGTCATAGTTAGGGGGTAGCAGAATGTCCATGATGGGAGTAGAGGTTTCCTTTAGCCAGGTTTCTGTTAGGATCATAACGTCAGGTTTGTTTGTGATAATTAGGTTAGCTATATCTGCTGCATGTCTAGAGGCGGACCTGCAGTTTAGGAGGATACAGCTTAGAAGTGGCTGGGAGAGTATTGAGGTGGGCTCGGCAGTGATGGGAATTCTGGTGAGGTTATTTTCTACAATGCCTCTGGAATTTAATCTGGTGGCTCTATGAGTGTTGATCGGGATGAATTGTATTCGGGAGTCTGTAAGTGGGCTAACTGGACTAACCACAAGACCTGTGCTAAGCCGAGTGTACGGCTGATCGTACAAATGTAAAAGGGCCACTAGATCTGAGTCAGATAGCAAGTTTAGTCCCCTGATAGGGCGGAAGATGGCATTAGGGAGTGGGACTGTGCTACAACGTGGGGAACCATGTGCTTGGAAGTTTGCCGGAAGATGTTGGATGCGATTATTGATCTTGGGGGGTGGAGACGGGTTGTGATCCTGTTTAAAGCAGGAGGACTTGGATTATAGTACACTTAGGTTGTGAAGGGTTCGGCTGTCCGATTTGACCTGTTGAAGGGCTGATAATATTAAGTCAAGTCTAGTGTCAGGTGTGATGGTTTCAATATTGGATTGTTGGACAAAGGGAGTAGACTGTGTAGTGGTTTCTGAGGGTACGGGAGTGCCCAGAGCAGTGGGGGTAAAGGAAGGGCTGTTGGGCCAAAGGGGGGAGCTGTGGGTAGAGGTGGGGAGGGAGGGTGAGATATGGAGATCAGGATGAGTGGTAAGGGGGGTGTCTAAGCTGGGATCCAAAGGTGAATTGGAGGGGCTATTAATCTGAGGGGAGGTGCTGGGAGTGAAGATGATGGGGGGGAACGAGGGTCCGAAAGTGTAGGGTGAGGGCGGAAGGTGGGATCCAATGGGGAGTTGGGGAGGCTGTTAAGTCGGGGTGGGGTGCTGGGATTGGAGGTGAGGGGGGATGTTGGGGGCAAAAGTGTGTGGTGAGGAGTGAAGGTTAGTGAATTGGTGGTGCTACTACGTGAGGTGGTAGTAAGGTAGAGAGTGATGTTGGGTGGGTAGTCGGTGAGATTAGAAGGTAATGTCGCGGGAGATGGAGTCTGGGAGTTCTGATTAACTTCGAGAGCTGGATGGGAGTTGAAGATATCAGCATGAGTGGATGGAGGGGAGGGATGTGTATGAGTGACTGTCTCTTTAATGAGCGGAAAAATGTGGTCGATCAAGTTGAGGTTATGGTTATTGGATTGGATTAGGATGATACCATTATGATAGATATTGACGGTGGCAGCTACGTTGAAGAATAGGGAGGGGAGGATAGATAAGGCAAAACCGTGCGCTGTTTTCCTCAGGTTAGATACCTTAAAGAGAGCGAGAAAGGCTTTTCTCCATTGAGCTCTTCTTTTAGTGTAGAAAATGATGTCATTCTTAATGGGCCCATTATTCATTGAGAAGTAAGGGTCAGAGATGGGGGTTTCTGGATGAGATTTTAATAGGTTATGTTTGAAGCCTTTGGCTGCCTTTTTTGAGAGGTGCAGGGGGTATGTGATGGAGTAGGTGCATATGCCAGAGCCCGCCATAGTGTAGGTGTTACAGAAAGGACGGAGGATGGACCGACGTGAGGAAGTCTAATCGGGGGGAGCCCTTAAAAGGGGGTCTTTAAACAGGGTAATAAGGGTTGACCTATAGGGGGAGGGGTGGCAAGGTAGTGAGGAATGTTGCCCTAACGGGGTCGGTATGTGTGGACCTTTAGGGGGAGGGGAGGCAAGGTAATGAGGAATGCTTCCCTGACTGGGTTGTTGCATCTGGGTTTAAGAGAGAAGCTGACCTAGGTGGGGTGAAAGTGATTGTGTTGTGAGGTGAGACGGTCCAGGCAGTCAATATTAATTAAATATTAGTGAAGAGCTAGCAATTGTAGACCGTTTCTATTTCCGGACCAGAGAGGCAGTCTTATAACTATGGAAAAAATGTTTGCGGCCATTTTGGGAGCTCAGTAGAGGAGGCAGTGAAGTCCTCTTTCTATTACCATTGAGCTCAGTAGAGGGGGGCAATGAAGACCTCTTTCTATTGCCATTGAGCAGTGACTCCAGGGAGGTAGTCCTTTTTAGGTCTCGCCTGTCGATGTGCATGCGCATCGAGCTTGCGAGACTATGGGGGCTTAAACAGTCTTTAACCAACTTGCAAGGAATCGTGGCGATTCCTTGCAGTGCCCGTGAAAATCAAGGTCAATGCGCATGCGCATTGAGCTTACAAGCGCGTGCACATGCCCCCAGCCGCCTGCCTTGCACTCCTCCCACACCCCGCTCCGCCCCCTCCCCTGCCTGCCGTGTCACAACCCCCGCTCGATAATTCTCCGGCTGAAACCCTCGAGAGGCAGGTTCAGGAGGAAAGCCTGCCTTTCTCATCACCGGGGCAGCAAGCATCCAGTGGCCGCCTCTCGCCCCTCCTCAGAAGAGCATGCAGAGTTAGGAGGGGGGGGGGTGGGGGCACCACTGGGCGAGAGAAGAGTGCTTGAAGTGCTGCGGCAGACCGGGGGAGAAGGGGGAAGAAACAACGCAGGCCCAGGGAGGAGCCCGCATATATGCATATCGGCGCAGGTCCCTCGAGGCGCAGCCTTTGTGGAGGGCCGACGGTCTGTCCGGGTCTTTGAACCTAGCGCAAGCCAGAAGCCCGGCTACCAGGATGCGAGACCGGAACTTAGAGGGCCACAACGAGACGGGTCCGGAGGCCCAACATACGTCACCCGGCTTCCACAGACATCAGTGGAGGAGGCGCTCAGCTCCAGTGACGAGCTGTGGTGGCAAGGTGGGTTTTCTGCGCTATCTGCAGCTAAGCGGGAGGTTCGCAGATAAAAAGCTTTTTTGGAATCCCAGCGAGTAAGGCGAACGTTTTGCTTTAGTAATTGGTTCACTTGTGATTTTCTCCTCATGTATCCTTAACCTTCCTATTGCGAAGCGCTTTGACACCTTCGGGTAAAGCCCGCACTATATAAAAGAAAAAATAAGAATAATAAATAAATAAATAAAGTAAGGGAGGGAGGGCTGTAGTCAGCACTGAGGCTCTAAAGACAGGTGGTCCACCATACTTGTGAGGGGAGATGGGGGTGAAGCCTCCGTGAACGCCAGTAACCCACACACACAATCTTTGGACTACAGTTAAAAGCAAGGATATTGAATTGCTCACGGCCCCAGCTGAGAAGGTAAAATCCGTCCAAAATGGCTTCATGTGGTTGGTTGGACGATGCCTCGAAGTAACGGACGGCACGCTGTTGGCCTTAACCCGGTAGTTCTGCCTTAGCGATGCCCACTCGCTTTACCAGGGCCCGCATCAGGCATGGGGGGCCGCTTAATTCTAATAGGGCACCGGGCAAGTGGCGCAATGGATAACGCGCCGGCCCACGAAGCAGAAGATTCCAGGTTCGAGTCTCCTGGCTGGCACCACGCTGCAGCGTGCTCACCTCTTCCTGCGATAAGAAGTGCAGTGTAGATTTTAAGTAAAAGGCAATTACGGCAGGTAGAAACTGCGATGCCCTACTGCCATCACTAAAATGGTGTTCATTTGTCCCACAGTGGCGCGAGGACACTGGTGGGAGAAGAATTACAGCTAATTATTATACCTTCCTGATCAGAAACCTAGCGGATAGGGGAGCATGTGCAGCGCAAATGTACTTTTTTCTAAATCCGATCTGTACACGGTGCGGGCACTGCCGCTTTACAAACGGCATGGGGCGGACGTGGCGTAAGGGCCAGAGCCACCAACTTCGTGTCCGAGTTCGTGCCTCGGCAAAATCCCGGGCCTCGAGGCTAAGCTCGGCGCCCACCAGTGAGTTTAGCCGGTGTGACTAGGGGAAGTTCTTTTGAAACAGTCAGCGCGTAAATGAATATATAAAATGCTGCCACACGAAACTGCGTGCAAAAGGGAGAGGCCCAGGGGCAACATTTCTGTGAGGTTAGCGCGAAGTGCTGCTGTGAGGGAAGAACAGCGGATCAAAGGAATCCGCAGGAGCTTGTGAACTGCTCGCCACTGGGTCAGTGAAAGGGGGCGGCGCCAGCATCCTCTCGGGGGATGGAGCGTTTCTGAGGAGGCGGCTGCAGCACCGACACGCGCTCTCAGAATGCAGTGTAACAAAACAACTATCCCATTGCAAAAATGAGGAAACAGTCCCTCGTCATCACCATTGCAGGCACCCAGAGGATGCACAACGACACATCAACCTTAGGGATATATGACGGTGAGAGAGCATTTCTCCCAGAACTGAGCTAAAATGCAAATGTCAATTCCTCAAGCCAGCAATTGACTGGGGGACAATAAAACAAGGTTTGTTAGGGTTAAAACCATCACGACACTTAGGAAGGCAAGTAACTTTAAGAAGTACACCCCCCCCCCTTTTCTCTTAGCACACGCTTTTGCCGGTGCTCACCGCATATGTACCAGGTTACAATAATGCTGCCTGTTGAAAGCCACTTGGCGGGGTAACAGCAGTTCCCGTGCCATAATACGAGCGTTTGCGTGTGTAATGAAACAGGTTTTCATAGAAGGCGCTCTAGTACCTTCGGGTCGACCTTGCGCTGTATAAAAGCACCGGGCTATAAGTAGAAGATACAAAACGCTTCGCAGAAAAGGTGGGGGGGCATCTCCAAATATGCAAATCACGTGCGTCCGAGCAGTGCATCATCTAACAGGACATAGTAGTAGAATTAAGCATGCGCGCGCCATCTACCATCGCTGCGCTTCCCAGCTTTCTGGCGCCCGTACCGAAGGGGCCGGTCCAGTTGGTATGGTTTTAGGCACACAGAGCCGAAATTACACAGCGCTGCCAAGGGAGCCCCAAGCCTGTATCACCAGGTGTCACTGGGGGCGGTATTCAGCACAAGGGAAACACCAGGTTAAAGTGTTCGTTTACTGTGAAAGAGGTTTTGAGAAATTGTAGTTCTAGCGTTCCAAAGAGCCTTTGAGTCCAGCGGATGTAAAACACATGCGGGAGTCCACGCAGTGGGCGCAATATCGGAACACTTTCCTTGCCCTCCTTTCCCAAGCGTCACATTTGTAGAGGCCTCATCTGGTGTATCAGTGGATTTCTGTACCCATCACCGGAGCCGGTGTTAGACCTCATGGTCACAGGTTCAAATCCCGGCGGGCCCACCCAGCCTCTCATTCATCTGGGGTCGATAAAATGAATACGTAGTGGGGGTAACATGGAACGGCTGTTCTTCAGCAGCGAGGTGAACGCGCGTGCTAAAATACACATGTTCGGTTATGTCATGCTAATGAATCTGAACAACCGATCCAACCTGAGGAAATAGAAATTTTTAGGTAACCAATGTGTCCCCCACTTGCACCCTATCCATGTACCCATGTTCTATGTATGGTGTGTATTTCCCTTTCCGTGCATGCTAGGAAGACGCATATGCATTTGCGTCCAACGTTAACATGTTAGTTATTCAGTTCTCCAAGAAAACCACATTTATTTGGCTTCTAGGCCTATGGTGCCAACGTCTTTACATGGTGCACTTTCAGATCTCGCACACGTTTTCTCCATGTTTTCTGGCTCAGTCGAGCCAGGCCCTTAATTGAGGCTCCGAGTCTCTTCTGTTTCTGAAAGCTGTAGTTTAGGTATGCATCCCTGACCTCTGCCTTACTTCCTGCCCAGCGAAGCGGTGCCCGGCTCGGCCTGGCCTGCCTGCCAAAATAGTATTTTGCCTACAAGTTATCTGCTCAGCCTCCTCGAACACATTCCAGTCTAGTGAAATAGGTAAACATGTTTCCGGCTGCAGAGCAAAGGGCCCAGTTCTCCTGTCTCCATGCAAGTGATTCACTGAACCCGTTACCATGGTAGGCCCATGGCCCCCGCTCATTGCACCAAGACACGTCTGCACGCACTAGCATTCAGTATTGAACGGCCTCTGCCCGAGAGACCTTTTACTTCAGATAATACATCCTCCAAACACAAGATACCAGATATGCTATAGGTTCAGGTCGTTCTGACACCCCAGATACCAGACTCCTCTACTAGTGCTAAAAGTCAAGCCCCCAGCTCTCCCCAGTTATACGTCATGTTTAGTTGCGCGCGCATCTTTAACAAAGGTTTCTGCTGACCCTGCAGAATCTCTCCATGCATCCATCCACTTATGACATTTCTGTGACGTTTTCTAGCACACACCTCCGTGTCTGCCCATGTACACGCCTTCTCTTACGCACATGTGTTCTTATCTTTCTCTTTCCACTTGTTACGCCTACTGTATTCATTTCAATTATACTGTTTTACTATATATAATGTGAGATGTTAATAAAACATTGAATGTCCCTTCCTGAACCTTAGTGGTGATGGAACCCGATGTCCCATGCCTCGAGGCATTTCATTAAAGCCCTTATGACTCAGATACCACGGACTCTGCCTCTCATTTATTGAGCTATCCTTATTATTTGTCATGTAATGTATAGAAAAATAGTACGGTAAATTTATTTACCACAAACCAGTCACTGCTACTGACCTCCACCGACCCAGAGACATGGCTGAGATCGGCAGACTGGTGGCAAACTGTCGCACGCCACCGCAAGTGCTCCAGTGGTACTGTGTTTGAACGACGGGCATTTTAAAGGGTTTAAAGTAGGCAAGGCTTTCTTTGGGCCTAACTACGTTACTTTAGCAAGCAAGAGAGCGATGCGTCAGAAAACAAACACGGGCGGTTTTGAACAGCCGAGTGAGATTATATTGCGTGAGGAACTTGATATACTGGTTGCGCATATGTCAGTTACCTACTGTCTTGCAGCAAGCCGTTAATTAAAAAAAAAAAAAAAAAGAAGAAGAGATATGAAGCTCTTATCGGTACCCTGTGGAGCAAAAAGATGCGAATAACACAACAACTACGGCCGTCAGATTTCATTGTTAAGCGTTGTAACGCGCAGAATCACGGAAGGCCACAGTTCCTAGAAAGCCCCCGCTAATATTCAGTTCACAAAGGGTGCTTAATCTCCAGGCAAGGGCTGTGTGCAGGCGGACAGCCAATGCAGCATAGTGGTTAATCGATTTTTAGAGGAATGTGATGATAAACACGCACACAGGCGGCTCTCACGCGGCAGACAGAGCCAAGCAGCGATTTAAAAAAAAAAAAAAAAAAAAAAACGTGGAGCGGAAGGCAGTGGGCTGCCGGGCACGTGTTGCCATTGAATACCGCAAGGAAACAAGAGGTGATTGTTGCGCCGGGTGCGAGTGGCCCCGAGCGCAGATCCCGCGCCCACCTCGGCGTGGAAAAGGGGGGCCGGCCTCACAAATAAAGGAAAAAGCACAGCTGCGCACAGGTCCAAAAGGCCGGCTCAGAATATGTGTGGCGGCTTTCGCTTGGGGTTTGCCAAGGTCGCTCAGACCCTCTCGGCCACGACCGAGTGCAGCTGGCGGAAGGAGGGATGAGAGTCAGCGAGGTGACGCAATTGCGCACGTAAGCCACAAGAACCACGGGAGCTGGGGGGAGCCGCAGGAAGACGTGCGCCTCCCTGCGGCGTGGCGGGAATGGTTACAACGGATGGCTAAGGAGACACACCAACAGGGCGGTGTGTAGAAGTAGGCCACTCATTTTGGGATGCCGCACGGCAGGGTGAGGTGGCCTGGCCAAGGAGGGGAGTAGCGAACGGAGACGGCGCTCGCGGCCCAGACCCGGCCGGACGGCAGGGCACATAAAGGTAGCGAGTTGGGACATAACTCCTTGGAGAAGCTACCCCTCCATACACTCAAAGGGCGTGGGTGACCAGCCAAAATGGCGGTCCCTGAGGTAACACGACAATGAGGAATACCAACGGACCAACAAAAGAACTGGTTTGGTAGGCGTGCCATCTACGAACTGAATGTACCACGATATGATCTGCACAATATGATGATTGACATGTTTATGACCCAGATATGATTTATGACAATGATGACGACATGTATGATTTATGACCCAGAGATGATTTATGATGATGATGACATGTATGATTTATGACCCAGATATGATTTATGACCACGGCGATGGCATGTATGATTTATGACCCAGACATGTTGTATGACACGTTTATGACCCAGATATAATTTATGGGATATTGTGTTGACATGTATATGACCCAGATATGATTTATGATCCCAATAAAACTGCGGCCAACAACCACCACAACAATTACGACCTTGTTAGCTAAATGTATTGGGATAACATTGGATTGGGTCTTTGGGTAGATACTTCCCACGGTGTGGGGGAGTGCGGGGGTTATTGCAGAGGCCGCCGCACCCCCCCCCCCTTTGGGGGGGGGGGGGGAGGCTCAAGGGCCGGCGCCTTAATCCACGCCGAGCCCCAGTGAAAGAACCGGTTCTGGGCACCCAGAAGCGGCAGGAAGACTTAACACCTCGCAGGGGAACATCCTGTTGACACCAAGGAACCCTCAGCCAATCGGGGGGACAGCATGGTACAAACCCCCCAATGGGGGGCCAGCTACAAGGAACCGACGAGCAGAAGTGGGGGGATATAAGCCACCGCTCCCCCCAGTTAGCTCCTAATTTTTGCGGAGCGGGGGAAGCGGCGCACCTGAATTTTTGGACCCACCCACCCACACCTAGGAACCAGCAGTTGTCGCAGTGCTGGACATCAACACAAGCATTGACGGGAATGGTTACAACGGATGGCTAAGGAGACACACCAACAGGGCGGTGTGTAGAAGTAGGCCACTCATTTTGGGATGCCGCACGGCAGGGTGAGGTGGCCTGGCCAAGGAGGGGAGTAGCGAACGGAGACGGCGCTCGTGGCCCAGACCCGGCCGGACGGCAGGGCACATAAAGGTAGCGAGTTGGGGCCTAACTCCTTGGAGAAGCTACCCTTCCATACACGCAAAGGGCGTGGGTGACCAGCCAAAATGGCGGTCCCTGAGGTAACACGACAATGAGGAATACCAACGGACCAACAAAAGAACTGGTTTGGTAGGCGTGCCATCTACGAACTGAATGTACCACGATATGATCTGCACAATATGATGATTGACATGTTTATGACCCAGATATGATTTATGACAATGATGACGACATGTATGATTTATGACCCAGAGATGATTTATGATGATGATGACATGTATGATTTATGACCCAGATATGATTTATGACCACGGCGATGGCATGTATGATTTATGACCCAGACATGTTGTATGACACGTTTATGACCCAGATATAATTTATGGGATATTGTGTTGACATGTATATGACCAAGATATGATTTATGATCCCAATAAAACTGCGGCCAACAACGACCACAATAATTACAACCTTGTTGGCTAAATGTATTGGGATAACATTGGTTTGGGTCTTTGGGTAGATACTTCCCACGGTATGGGGGAGTGCGGGGGTTAAGGGAATGTTGGGGCCTGTGCCAGAAAAGAAGTCTTTAAGTCTCAGCATGCCCACTGGAGGTCGATGTTAACTAGCCCCCACCATGATCCGTAGTAAAGGTCTCTTGTGGGTCCGAATTACAGGGTCATACAGAGATAAACGGACAACTACTTCCGATCAGAGCGGGGGGGATCCCTGAGATCGCCATTGTGTGGTAGATAACCGGGGGGGTGGGGGTGTTCAGAATCGTGTTGACCCATTACCTTGAATCTGGAGAGATTGAGCCCAAACGCGTTCCTTCCACGAGCCTGGAACGAGTCTCCCATGTCTCTGCATCTGCAATCCTAAGCAATCCTGCAGTCCTGAGTCCCTGCGTCAGCAATCCTCCGTGAGCTACAGGATCAGCTCCGAAGTCCTCGGTCATACAAATAAGGTGACAGGACACCCGAGCGCTCTGGGGGCAGACATGGGCCAGACGTGGGAGAGGGGGGAGGCAACTGGTGCCCGATCGCGCTACCGTAGATGTACGGGCTAGCATCTGAGGAGGATCGTCCGCCCGCCGTGCTGGCTCAGCTGTTCTCCTGTAGGGATTGTCCGTGTCCGCTGCTCTATCCATGATCCAGGGCGCCGTTGTCTCGCCGTCGGTGAAGTCCCATAAGCCAGGGCTCGGTACATCAGTCAGCCTGGTGCAGCTTCGGTAAGTTTAAAGACAATGCTCCTATTTCTCTTTAAATGCGTTTTAATTAGGTTGCGAGTTGGGTGACAGATGGAGCTAATGACGGGGAAATTTGGGTGAATGATTCCTCAGCTAGCGGAGCTCCCTTGAAGAACTCCTCTCCTGTTGGCCTGTTATTTATCTTATTGCATAAGTCTTGACTCGCTGGCATGGGAGGGGAACTGGGGTGGGCAGGGTATTAACTGTTTTAAACAGCACTTTGGGGGAGTTTTTGGCCTCCTGAATTTTTGTTTAGTGCTTTGTAGCATTTGTTTGTATTCAGCCATGCTCAGCTTGTATTCCTTTTTATCTTCCTCGTTATACTCTTTCCTCCAGCTTCTTTCCTTGTGTTTGCAAACTAGTTTTTGGTCCCTGAGCTCTTGTGAATACCAGGGTGATGATGGCCGTTGCCTGCGGATGCGTACCCGAGTGTTGGGGGTTAGCTTATTTCTTGCCTCCTCTGACCAATTTGAGTAGGATTTGGTTGCTTGATCCAGATCTGTTGGGAGCTGGTTATTCGTTGCCGAGAGCAGTCTAAGTAGCTCCTCCTCATCTATACTTTTCCAGGCTTTTGTTTCCAGAAATTTTTGGGGAGGATTGTTTCCCGAATGGTTGTGTGTAATGAGCTTGAACAGTATACCCGTGTGATCGGACCATGTTAGAGGGTGAAGATTCATAATGGATAGCTTAGGGTTGTTTGAAAAAATGCCATCAAGAGTGTGGCCTGCTTGATGGGTGGGTCCATTATAAGTTGTTCTAGATTTCCGCCCTTCATCAGGTCTATCAAATTGGCGGTGTCAGGGTCCGTGACTAGCTCCAGGTGGAAATTGAAGTTGCCCAGAATTGTGTATGAGGGACTGTTTAAGACTATTTCTAATATATTGCCTACTTAAGTTATGCACCAGATTCAGGGGCCTGGGGGCCTATAGATAAGGGTGCCTCTAAAGGAATCATGGTGTGTGAAAGTCTAAGGCTTCGCATTCCTCATTAACTAGTGGGTTGAACGATTACGTAATTGTATTGTGGTGATTATCCGCTAGTCCACCTCCTTTTCTCTGTGCTCTATTTAGTGAGTAACAGAGATAGTCTGGTGGCGTAGCTTTTACTAGGTCAGGACGTGAAGCATCTTCAGTCCAGGTTTCAGTGACGAAGGCAATCATAATTCCCTCTTCCACCAAAAAGGAGGCACATACAGTACTATGCTTGACCAGTGACCTCGCATTGATGAGGACGCAGCTCCAAGCAGTCCCTGTCCTTTCCTGTCTAACATTAAGAGCAGACACTGGGATAGATGTTATTTCCGGTAATTTTTTATGGAAGCCAGGGCAGTTTGCCAAGTTTTTAGTATTCCTGTGTTCTGGTTGAAAAATGTGGCATTTATGGTCTGCCTTGTTGGGGTTGAGGGACTTTAAGAGATTACTGGAGTAGAATATCCTTTTTGTATTACCTGTAGATGTTTGGGCAGGGGGGCTGCCGCTGAGCGCGGGACGAGCGCAGACAGGCGCAAGCGGGCTCGCGTGTGATGCACCGGCAGCGCGCTCATGCCAGCGTATGTTTAATGGCTTTTCTACGTGGCCTGGCAGAAGTCCTGTTATGCACATTGTGAACCATTATGCACATTTGTTGAACATCTTCCTGAAATTTAAGGAACTGTTTGCCTTGTGCTCCCTGCTTCCTTTTTGGTGAGCCCAGTACCTTTATGCGATGTGCTAGATATTTTGGAGGGACGTTCGGTGGCCTATTCCTCTACCTCTCTATTTTGTGATTATAGTGGAGAGCTGAAAGCCCCTTTACGTAAGTATGTTATACATGTACATTTTGTAAAACAAAAGTGCTTGGCTAACACCAGACTTATCAGGAACAACTGAGTCCCCTTTTGTCAATCATTGCTACTTGAGGCTCTGACTCAGGTTGGACCTTCCATTCTTCTTATCTCTTGGAATGGTAAATTGAGCCTAAGGATCAACACTTGATCCAATTCTGCTACCCCTTCTTTGTTACATTTCTGTATTTGTGCACATATGTGGAGAAGAAGTTGCATGACTACAGAATGATGCAACGTAGTCACATCTTCTCACCTTTTGATTTTCTTTCTTTCCTTGATGCTGTGCAGCATTGGCAAAGGCTATACGTCTAAAAGGACAGACTTATTGACATTGCCAGTGTGTGTTTAAAATGGTTCTAACCCTCCTGTTCCTTGTGTAGATCTGGTTAGAGCCTCGGACCTCTGGAGTTACACTGTGTGGAAGATGCTCATAGTACCTGTCCGGGTCCTATCCCAGGCTCTCTGATACTATAAAGGACTCCCTTGCAGCAAATACTTATGTTTCCTGCCATTATTGTGATGCTCAGTGTTGCGTGGTCCATTCACAGGAAAAGGCTTTTTTGTAAGGCTGTGTGATAATGGGAAGCAATCCCTGGATAAGAAGGGAGGCATCTTGTTGCTATGATTTAACATTGCAGTGTGTTGTGGGGAGAGGGTCTCACTCGCTTGAAGAGGGAACCTTCTCTGGTGTCTTGGTTACTCCTTGAGTCCACGGTCTTCGAACAAAGGGGACCATCGAAGGATCGTATGCCCTTACTCTGACGATTGCATCTTTACATTTGAAAGTGCAATCTAGAATTTCTTCAGCTCACTTGTAATTGTTATTTATAGAGCGCCTTATCACCTGCAGGTCTCTAAGCGCTAATCAGAGCACCTATCCAAGCAGAGGGAGATGTCAACAGTTAAATGCTCCCCAAGCTTCCAAAAACAGAATCATCTTCAGCTTCTTCGTAATGGGAACAGAGCTTGTTCCTTACGAACATTCTCTGGCAGAGTGTTCCAGATTTGGGGGATAGATGCTGAAAAGGCTCTGCAGAGGACAGTTTAAAGCGAGGGCAGACTAGTAGGTTAGCTTCTGTCGACCGAAGTACCCTACTAGGGATGTAGTTAACTAAACGGTCTTTGATGTATCTCGGTGCCTGGCCATAAATGGCTTTGCGTGCAATGCAGAGGCCTTTAAACTTAGTTTGTTGCCTGACTGGAAGCCAGTGCAACTGACGCAATAGAGGGGTGGCATGAGATCGTCTGGGCACTCTGTAAATTAATCTGACAGCATTGTTCATAATCACCTGCAATCTGGCCAGCAATTGTAATGGGAGGCCGATGTACAGGGAATTGCCGTAGTCCGAGTGCAACAATATCATGGCTGATACAGCCTGTCTGAGAGTGGCAAAGGTGAGCATAAGAGCAAGTTTCCGCAGCTGTCTCAGCAAGCCGACACATGTTCCCACCACTGCTGACACCTGTTGAGTCATGGAGATTTTGGCGTCAATTTTGATTCCCAGACTCTTAACGGCCTCAGACGGCTCCAGATAAGTACCTAGCTCCTGTGGCCAAAAAAAGATCGATCCAAGGATTGGAATATGTAGTGACAACCAATATCTCCGTCTTGATTTTCAGGGAATTGGCCATCATCCATTTAACAATAAACGTAAGAATATTTTGAGTGTTTGCTGAAGATAGGCATTAAACAGAAGGGGTGACAGTGCTGAACCCTGTGGAACCCCACACATAAGTGTACCAGGGTCAGACATGTGATTAGATAGTTGAACTCTCTGAGACTGGCCACCAAGAAAGGATGTTAACCATGCCAGAGCTGTACCCTGGATTCCCAGCTCGGAAACCAGCGACAAAAGTTGGTCATGATTGACCGTGTCAAATGCCACGTATAAGTCCAGCAGAGCCAGGGAACAGAGCTTTTTATTATCTGCCCTCCATCTCAGCTCATCCAGTATGGATACCATGATCAATTCTGTACTGTGGTGGGCTCTGAATCCTGCCTGATTGGCTTGTAAGAGATGCATGTCCTCTAGGTGGTGTGGAAGGGAGCATAACACATGCTGTTCAAGCACTTTAGCAAGAAATGGCACCTGGGAAATAGGCCTGAAGTTTTTAAGATTCTTCGTGTCAGCCCCCGTATTTTTAGAAGCGGGATGACACAGGCCTCCTTAAAGTTAGCATGAACATGACCCATTTCCAGGAATTGATTAAGCAGTGAAAGAACCTGGCCTTCAATCCCAGGGGGAGCCACCTTAAAGATCTTTGGCGGACAGGGGTCAGCCGGCGAACCTGTTTTTACCCATCCCATTAGGAGAGACGAGGATTCAGTAGTCAGGAAGGGGAACACGGTCAAAGGATTATCAAATATAGGGGGTAGGAAAGTAGGCAGTACTGAGCAGGGTATCGAGGGGGTGAGAGAGATTTCCCTTACCAGATCATTAACTTTAATTGTGAAAAAGGACTGGAATTTATGACAGCCTTCTTGACTGAAAGAGGGCTTGTGTTCCTTCTCTTGTCTTAGCTCTTTTATGATTCAAAAGATCTCCTTTTGTGGATTATCAGCCGTCGCAATTTTTGCTTCATAAAATTCTGCTTTCCTAGTCAGAATAGCCTTTTTATACGCATCAAACATCGGGTGATAGTCTGCCCGGGTTTCTGGGTCATAGGTCTTCCTCCAGGCTCTCTCGCATTGGTGGAGTATTTGTTTCATTTCTCTCAAGGGGTCATTAAACCAAGGTGCCCCTTTCCCTTTATCCCTTATTCTCTCCCTGCGAGCTGGAGCTACTAAATCCGTAGCATTCGTAAATCTTATCACCTGGGCAGAGCTTTCTTCCTCAAGGTCAACCGTAGTTTTCCCTGGAGTGGACGTCTTATGGAGAATAGTGACCAAATCATCAGGTTTTTTTTATGAGTTTTATATAGCGCGAACTTGACCTGATCCGAATCGGGTATCCGAGCGCTTTACATATCACCAGTTACATTACATGAGGACACACATTCATTTTTGTTAGGCACAGGGAGATTAAGTGATTTGCCCAGAACCACAGGATGTTTGGCGTCGTTACCGAGACTCGAACCCAGATTCCGAGGTCGAGCGCCCTAGCCCTTAGGCCAACTCCTATCTCCTCTCTCTTTGATCTTATTCCATCTCCGTAATACTCTCCAGTCCATGGGTGAACTGGCTGTTTGTTTAGAGAGTGATAAGCGGCCATGAATTGCTTAATCGCCGGACCAGGGACAGGGGTCAATGACTATGCGGCTAGTGAGCAGACGTGATGACCAGACCAGGTCAAGTGTGTGGCCCTTCTCATGAGTGGGCCCATCCACTAGTTGGCGGAATTCTAAAGAGGTCATTACTTTGTCTAGCTGTTTAGCTTGGCTATCTTTGGGTGTTTGTTCCCAATGCAGGTTAAAATCCCCCATTACCACCATGAACTGGTATCGTCAACGTAGGTCATGAACTAATTCCATAAAAAGATCAATGAACCTTGGTGCCGTGTGTGGAGGGTGATACACTAGCAAGGTTACCAAAAAATCGGTCTGGGAGCAAAACATTGCCCCCAGAACGTCAGCGCCCTCTATGCTTTCTGAACAAAGGGTCTCAGCTTTTAGTTGATTACTATTCAATTCAATAACACTTTATTTCGGTTTAGTTTGCAAACCACAAAAGTACAATACAGCAAATAGTAGATTACTATAAAGAAGTGCAACACCCCCCCCCTCTGGAATTACCCAGTCTGTTATGGTGAAGGGCTGCATAGTTAAAGGGCATAGCAGCGACCTGGTCCGGGTTAGAGGACTCTTCAAGCCAGGTCTCGGTAATACCCAAAATATCCAAAGTATCATCTTGGAGAAGTGAAAAGACCTCAAGTTATGTTTCTGAAGGGAGCGGGTGTTCAGAGTGGCAAACCCCAGACTTTATGGGCCAGTGAGGTGGCCTGGGGTGAGATGTTATCTGTTTTAAATTCCTCCTGCCTAATTGGAGCCTCAGCAACCCTTCCCTCCTGAGTGCAACCAATGCATTGCCATTAAGTGGCTGCGGACCTTGATTTAGTAGCTGGAGTTCCTTCATGGAGGACAGGAGGTGGGGACCAGGGGTCCTGGCCCCTGGTCCAGGCTGGGCACGGACAGGCACAGACAGGCTTACCTTAGGCGCGCCAGCTTGCTCCATCCTGTTTAAATGCCCTAGGACTCCTCCCACCCACCACTCAGCCCTGCTATGCAGCGGCTGTCAATTCTCAAAACACTAGACCCCCAACCTTGCCGGAAGTGCTGAATATAGGAAGTCAGGGTGCTGGGAGTGAGCCAAAAGTGCAAGGTAAAACACAGAACACAAAGTAAAAAATTTCAAAGTATTTAAAAGTTTTACAAAGGTATCAGCAGCGTGATAAATAGCAGGGTTCTATGAACAATTCAGGCACATTACTTTTTGGTAAGTGCAGCGGCATTCTGAGCCCACTGCAAGTATAGGCCCAGCTCTTTAATTCATGTCTATATGAACAATTAAATGTCTCATTAAGTAGCAAAATATTTTGTGATGGACTCTGCATTTCAGCTTGTTGAGTGTTTCTTTTTCTTACTCCAACAGGTAAAATAAATTCAGTGATAAACAAAAAAAGGTAAAGGCATTAACCATCATTTGTGTTGGAAGTGATATAAAAACAGTATACCTCAAAATCTATTCCCTTGAATGCTAATACCTCACCAAAGTCTTTTTTTCTACAGCAGAAAACGCAAACTGTCCAATGAGGTCTGTACTTGGCTCTTAGGCATCAGATGATATACATTGAAGACATGACATACTGAAGCAAGTCTGATGAGGTGCTCAGTACGGAGAAAGAGCTAACCTGGTATCAACAAGAATGCACGAGAGGGAAACCATGTGAATTTCTGAAATGTGGCAACCTATTTATTAGGCAGAGAAAGAGGAAGTGTGACATACTGGAAAATAACCATATCAAAGGACTGAATGTGGAAAAGTGTTATTTGTAATGAAAGACCCAATGCAGCATCAGAGTGTCCACATAGAGCAGAAACCATATCAATGTACAGAATGCAATAAAGTGTTTGAAAGGAAGAAGACTCTAAAGCAGCATGAACAAATCCACACTGGTGAGAAACCGTATGAATGTACAGAATGTGACAAGGGATTTATTAGAAAGGCACAACTAATGTTACATCAAAAGGTCCACACTGGTGAGAAACAGTATAAATGCACAGAATGTGACAAGGGATTTATTAGAAAGGCAAAACTAATGTTACATCAAAAGGGCCACACTGGTGAGAAACAGTATAAATGTACAGAATGTCCCAAGGCATTTAGAACAAATGAAGGGCTAAAGCAACATCAGAAAATCCACACTGCGGAGAAACCATATCAATGTACAGAATGTGACAAGGCATTTATAACAAATGGAGACCTAAAGCAACATCAGAAAATCCACACTGGGGAGAAACCATATCAATGTACACAATGTGACAAAGCATTTATAAGAAATGGAACGCTAAAGCAACATCAGATAATCCACACTAGGGAGAAACCATATCAATGTACAGAATGTGACAAAGCATTTATGAGAAATGGAGAGCTAACTCGACATCAAAAAATCCACACTGGGGAGAAACCTTATCAATGTACAGAATGTGACAAAGCATTTATTTTCAAGAAAAGTTTAAAAATACATCAACAAGGTCACACAGGAGAGAAGCCATATCAATGTACAGAATGTGGCAAAGAATTTAAAACAAATGGAAATCTAAAACAGCATCAGCAAGTCCACGCTGGAGAGAGACCATTCAACTGCACTGAATGTGAGAAGGCATTTATTAGAAAGTCACAATTAATACGCCATCAGATAGTCCACACCGGGGAGAAACCCTATGAATGTACAGAATGCGACAAGGCATTTAATACCAATGGAACCCTAATGCAACATCAGAAAGTCCACACTGGGGAGAAACCATATGAATGTATAGAATGTGACAAGGTATATATTGCAAAGCAAAGTTTAGAAATACATCAGAAAGTTCACGCAGGAGAGAAACCATATCAATGTACAGAATGTGACAAAGCATTTATAAGAAATGGAGCGCTAAAGCAACATCAGATAATCCACACTGGGGAGAAACCATATCAATGTACAGAATGTGACAAAGCATTTATGAGAAATGGTGACCTAATTCGACATCAGAAAATCCACACTGGGGAGAAACCATATCAATGTACAGAGTGTGACAAAGCATTTATTGAAAAGAAAAGTTTAAAAATACATCAAAAAGTTCACACAGGAGAGAAGCCATATCAATGTACAGAATGTGGTAAAGCATTTAAAACAAATGGAGAGCTAAAACAGCATCAGAAAGTCCACGCTGGAGAGAGACCATTCAACTGCACTGAATGTGAGAAGGCATTTATTAGAAAGTCACAATTAATACGCCATCAGATAGTCCACACCGGGGAGAAACCCTATGAATGTACAGAATGCGACAAGGCATTTAATACCAATGGAACCCTAATGCAACATCAGAAAGTCCACACTGGGGAGAAACCATATGAATGCACTGAATGTGACAAAGCATTTAAAATAAATGGAGAGCTCAAATGTCATCAGAAACTCCACATTTGGGAGAGACCATATGAATGCTCTGAATGTGACAAAGCCTTTATAACAAATGTAGGGCTGAAGCGGCATCTGAAAATCCACACTGGGGAGAAACCATACCAATGTACAGAATGTGACAAGGCATTTATAACAAATGGAGACCTAAAGCAACATCAGAAAATCCACACTGGGGAGAAACCATATCAATGTACACAATGTGACAAAGCATTTATAAGAAATGGAGCGCTGAAGGGACATCAGAAAATCCACAAGAAGATAATTCCCATGTATGTACAGGATGTAATGAAGTCTTCCACAGGAAGATTAAGCTAATGCAGCATAAAAAAGACACTCGAGGCAAAAACCAAAAATAATGTACAGAGTGCAACACATTTATTACTAAACAAAACCTAATATGACATCAGAATATTCACACAGGAGAAACAATATCAATGTATTGAATGTGACAATGCATTCATAAGAAATAGAGAGCTAACGCAACATCAAAAGTCCACCCTAAAGATGGCACTGAATGTGGCAAGGCATTTATTGGCAAGAGAGAGTTAAAACAACATCAGAAAGTACCCAGTGGGGAAAATCTGTATGAATGTACAGAATGTGACAGTGTTCTTATTGAAGTAACCGTATTAATGTACAGAAAGTGACAAGGCATTTATTAGAAGGGCACAGCCAATGCACTAACAAAGTCCACACGGGAGAAACCATGTCATTGCACTTATGGTGACAAAGCATTGTTAAAAATGCAAGCTAACACAGCCGAAAGTTCACACAGGAGAGAAATTACATGAATATACTGAATGCACAAAGCATGTATTTGATAAGGCACAGTTAATGTACCATCAGAGTACACACAGTGAAGAAAGTCATGACACAAAGAACGCATACCACAGCAAATATGTCCTGGCATTTGTCAAAAAAGAAAGACCGAACACAACATCAAAAAACCACCCTGGAGAGAAACCATGTAAATATACTGAATATGGCAATTCATTTATTGGCAGGGCACAGGTAATACAAGAACAGTACGTCAACACAGAGGAAAAAGTCATGTCAGTTGAGAATGCATATCACTGCACTCAATGTGGCAAGGAATCCTTTACAAAGGCAAAGTTAATGCAACATCAGAAAGTCAGTGGATACCCGTCCTCCACACAAGAGCGACACAATGGAAATATACTGAATGCAACAAAGCCATCATTACAAAGGGACTATTCATGCAACATCTGAAAATCCACACTGGGAAGTAACTGAAGCTATAAATGTGACCAAGTGCTGATCAGATAGGCCATATTGTCAGAAACAACTTTTTTTTCTTGCAAAGTATTTTTTTGCAGGGGGAGCCTAATGTGTCAACATGCATTCCAGGGAAAACTGTATCTGTCTTTAGTGTGACAACACATTTATTACAAAGGAATAGCAAATAGTCATCAGTTGCTATGACAAAAAATCCACACCTGCACACAGATACAGGGGGACGAAGTACCGAAATAAAATGTGAAACAAAGGAACAGAAATAGTGACGGTCATCATAGGTGTTGAAGGATTAGTCAAGAAAAGGTCCCGGGACAGCACACCCCTTTCTCACGGAGGTGCAATATGCAAACTCTAGAGCGCATCAAACTCGGACAGAATGCAAGTGTTATACAAAGCAACAGCTAGCTTTCTTTCCCTGTTTCCAGCCTACTGTGGTATAAGGACTGTTTTGGCTTCCTCATGATAAGTCCTGCCTCTGCCTATTTACTCAGTTATGTGAGATGTGTTCTGTAATGCCTTCTAGAGACCACAGTTTTTGGGACATTTGTTGACATTGGTGATAATAAAATTCAGAGTTGGTTACATAGGATCTTATGTTCATGCTGTTTATCGTTGACGTTTTGTTTCTTAAATTAACAATACTGCCCGGGAGATGACAAGTGGAGTTTTAGGGTCAGTTGGAAGTCAGTTGCCACTGGCCTTAGAGGCTTGCAGACCTTGAAGTATGTGTGCATCAGGTTTATGGTTTCATGGGGTCAGGAGCTGCCACCACTTGTGCAGACATTGCAGGACAGCTTGCTGGGCAACCTGTGAATAAGAGGCCTCTACTTACAGCAGTGATTACAATCTCCATTATCACGTGTAGGCAACAACTGTATTCTTTCTACTTTTGTGCAGTGTAGTTTTTTTAGCATGCTGATTTGTAATAAAATGAAGATCTACTGAAAGTACTGACTGCAATCCTAGATGTTTGAACACTAAACTTTCTTAAACCGTACAGTGAATATAGTTATTTACTTTTCTAAAGATCTCTAATGACTAGTCAGACCATGCCCATGCAATAAAAGAAAAGAAATAACCTATTCAGGCCAACTGATTTATTTAAGACAAAGCAAAGGTCTCATCTCTTCACAAGCCTTGTTACAAAAGGATAAACTCTATGGCCACCATTGGGGAAAAATGGGAGGGGATTTATGAGGAGACTCAAACTGAGGATTATGTTTAGAGGCCTTGAATGGGGACTCGAAATGTCAGTAACGTGTACCCTACATGTTAGTCTCATAAAATGTGAGCACCTGGTTGATGGACCCCCTTAGTTTCTTCCAATGTGAGTAAATTAACTAGTACCCCCTAGTGTCTTGCAATGATGCGGATTTGACAAAATGATTCACTCTTGATCTTTTTTTTATAATTATTTGTTTATTTTTATTGAGAGGGTTTTTTAAAAGCATGAATATTACCCAAAAGAATCTGAGCACTATACATAAGAAAGATTGTGCTGGTTACATATATAAGCGTAGTGCAACTTTTATGGGTCAATTCAGTTTATTCATTCTGCCTTCTCAAGTTAATACACAGCATGTCTCCTACAACCCCAGGAGGCCGGCCGCGCTCAGATGTAAAACAGTCAGAGTCGTTTATGACACAACTTTTGCCTGCAACCCTTCGGTCGGCAGCCTGGTTCAGGCATTAAAAAAATAAAACAAGCATTAAAGTAAAGAAACACCCCGCCCCCTTCCTAATTCTCCTTCATTATAGTGATGGAGCCATCAATTATACGGGTACAATATTAGGGGGATGTGGTTATAACGGGTGTAGTAACTGCAAGGGTTAGTGTAGGCCTTGGGAGGGGCCTCATCTGGGATCAGTTGTAGGAGCCGTAAATAGGCTGGGCAGGTTAACTCTCAGAATTCAGTAGAAAGAGTTTGTATAAGGAGACCTATCTGAGTAGGAGGTGTGACCTGGGAGTGTTGCTGAGGAGAGCTTCTCCATCCCCAGAAGAAACCACAATTTATGCAACAAGGAGATGTAGTCTGGAGCCCTGTCTGTGCCCCAGAGAGAGAGTATAACTTGTTTTACTGCTCCCAAAGTGAGGGCCATTTGCTTCCCCCTGTTATAGCGCAATGAATAAGTCGGGGGTTTGAAACACCCAGAAGGGTGTAAGCTGGAAACTTCAGGATGGAAGTGTTAAAAGCAGAATCAATTTCATCCAAAACTTGATTCCAGTATGAAGTGAGCTTAAGGCAGGGCCATAGGAGATGGAGTAGGGCCCCTGTGCCTCCACAAATGGGCCAACAATCCTTCGAGTACCCAGTGTTCTACTTCTGAAGTCTCATCGGAGTGAGATACCAGTAAGAAGCAATTTGTACTTTCAGTACTGGCCATGTTATTTGCTGTGTGATATTCCCTATAAAAATGTCATCCCATTCCTCAGTAGAGAGATCTTCCTAATTCGGTCTCCCATCTAAACTGCCCCCCTTGATTTTATCTGGGGCATCCCACCTCCCAATAAGGCATAACATTCTATTATGAAACATCTGTCATCTACCTTAAGAAGCAGCCCTTTCTTAAAGGGGGTCATCGGCCTTCCCACACCCTGTGGCTTCTCAGAACCTGTTACCCAATGTCATAGTTTTCGCTATGAGACGTGGTCTGAGTCAATTAAGGAGTAATCAGATTGGAGTTGATCAAAAATGATGAGCCTGTGTGTCAAAAACGCATCCCACGCATATACAGCCCCTGTCTAACCAGTGTCGGAACTTCTCTGTACGCATTCCAGGAGTAAATTTGGGATTAGCAAAAATTGCATCATCGGAGAAGGGAAGGTTGTCAGGCCTGCTCTAACCGCCTCAGATTTTCAAACTTTGAACGTAGCACTTGTTACCATGGAGGAGTAGAGGCTCCAGGCTCTGTGTTTACAGGAAAGCCAAACTTCCTTCCATATATTAGTACCCTCAACTGTCTAATCCATGAAGGACCAATGCTTCTCAGAGTTAGTGCTTCCATTCCACTGGTGGATTGGTAATAGCGGAGTAGCTGGGGCACTGCCAGACCTCTGTCTCATGCCGATCAATACATACAGGGCCCGATTCACAGAACAAACTTATGACAAAATCCTAAACTTACTACTCATGGTATTCACAGAATGCACTTACGACTGTCCTAAGTTTACATCTGCACCCGAATTTCTGCACCAGGAGTGTAAGCACCACACCTGGAGTGGAATTTCCACCATCGGTCCGGAATCTCCACTCTCAGGCAGGAATACCCACAATGCCTCAGGTATAGGCAATTAACACCAGATTGTGGGTATTCCGGCCCGGAAGAGGAGATTCCAGTCCGATGGTGGAAATTCCGCTCCGGGTGTGGAGCTTACACTCCGGGTGCGGAGCTTACATTCCGGGTGCGAAAATTCCGTCCAGAGTGCGGGCGTAAACTTAGGGCAGTCGTAACTGCATTCTGTGAATACCATGAGTAGTAAGTTTAGGATTTTGTCGTAAGTTAGTTCTGTGAATCGGGCCCACAGTGTTTGTGAAGGAGGGGTTTCTTCCCATCCCAGATAAATGTATTGATGTCCAATTGAAGGGAGTGGATAGTAATTGTGGTGGGAACAGGGATAAAGTTTGAACTAGATATAAGATGCGTGGGAGCAAAGTCATCTTAACAGCCATGATTCATCCTAACCATGAGATGCGAAGACGGCTCCAAGTTGACAGGTCTTTGCACATTTCAGTGGCAAATGATGCATTGCTAGTGGCTAAAGTATTTAGCAGAGAAATTCAGTGACTAGGGCCAGAAGGGAGGCAATGGGCTCTGATGGATTAAATGACATTTTCAGCATAAAAGCTAATCAGATGTTGGTCGCCACATAAAGGGAATCCCTGTGATGGCCAGATTGTCCCTCAACTATTGCACCAGGTGCTCCATGTATAGAGCAAACAGAAGTGGGAACGAAGGACAGCACTGGCATGTACCCTGCTGGATGAAGAATGGAGGTGAAGATACGTCATTAACCCTGACCCAGGTACAGGGGCGCTATAGATGCTATGCAGCCAGTTGCAAAACCTTTTACCAATGCCGAATGTCTTCAGGTTATTTTTTTAAAAATCTTTTCATTAACAAAACCAAAAACGAAAACATCAGGTGACATACATCGCTTCACATTTGTCTTATATACTTTTCCATACCACAGGATAATGCATACAGAATAACTTTTGGGGTTCACGGGGACTCCTGTGCTACCGCTTCGTCCCAAACAACTGGAGGAGCGCAAATATCACCACGATACCTATTCCAGGCTCCCCAAACCTTCCCCCACTTCGCGGGACAGCCCCTAGCAATGTAGACCGACCTCTATCTGTACATGCACCAATCCAGGTCCTCCACCCACTTCTCGGCCCGGGGTGGTTGACCAGCACACCACGACTGAGCAATGTTACGCTTGGCAATCATTCACGCCAGGGTCGCCCACTGTCTCTCATTCACACTCAGATTCATGGGTTCCCAGACATTTAAAACACATCTTCGTGGCTCCAGTGTCATCTCCACCCCCAACACTTCTAGCATCTTGCCATAAATTTTACTCCAATTGTCCTGTATCGCTGCACAGTGCCACAATATATGCATGAAGGTTCCAAGCTCCCCGCACCCCCTCCGACACTCCCCATCCTCCGCCCGACCCATGTGTACCAACTGGGGCCTATGTAGGATCTTTAACTGGACTAGTCGGAGTCTCATATGAATAGCCACTACCTTTGGCGAGGAGACTGCCTCCCTCCAGTCCTCATCATCTAATTCCAAGCCATCAGTGCTCCATTGTGCCCTAATAATTACCAGCTGGTCTTCCATGTTATTGATGAGTTTTTTATATATTAATGAAATGGTCTTTTCCGGGAGATGACCGTCTAACACTCGATCCTCCAGCGGAGAGGCTTCTGGGAGTGTAGTGCCTCTGGGGACATGAATAAGCAGTGCGTGCCGAACCTGGAGGTAGCGATAATGCTCACTCTCCCGTAGATGGTATTTTCCCTGAAGGGCACAGAATGTAAGAATGCCATCCTTGCCCAGACATCCCTGATCTGCGTAATCCTGTTGAGATCCCATTTATCAAATCCCTTTGTTTTCCACAGGCTGCCCAGCTTTTCCGAGCTCCATAGTGGGGTGGCCAGTGTGAATTTCCTATCCCATTTAAGATATCGATTAGCTGCATGCCAGACACGTACTGCATGAGCCGACGGTCCGTCGAGGGGAAATCGGCCATCCCTGGCATATAATGCCCTTTTGAAATCGCCCTCTGGCACCAGACCACGGTCCATAGCATACCCGGGGTCACCGGGAGACCCACAGACAGCGTGGTTCACCGCCGCCAGCTAGGAGGCCCAATAGTACTTCCGCAGATCTAGCAAGCCAATTCCATCATCATACCAGGAAAGGGAGAGTTTAGAGAAGGCAATGGGCGGTTTCCCCCCCCAAAGAAGCTGTTGTTGAAGGGCCTCAATTTCCCTAATATAGGACCCCGGCACCGGGTCCTTTGCGTTCTGAAGCACATACAGGAATCGGGGGAGGGCCATCATCTTGAAGAGCACAGCCCTACCCAAGAGAGAGAGCGGTAGTACTTTCCATCTCACCACGTCCCTCCTGAGCTGATTCAGCGGGGGTCTAAGTTGTTTACATATCGCAACCGCTGGGCCAGCGTCACATAAACTCAGAGGTATCGGAATCCCACCGGCTCAATCTGTATCAGGCAGGTACACGAGAGCACCGGGGGTTCTCCCCTAAGGACAAAGAGCACTGACTTCGACCAGTTACTCGCGAAGCTGGGGTATCTCTCAAATATAGCAAGGACGTCAAGTAAGCAGATCAGGGATTCCCAAGGGTGGTGAGGTATAGCAGGATGTCATCGGCATAAAGTGAAATGTTATCCTCCCACTCCAGTGTCCAACGCAGCCCTCTGATCGACCAGGCCCACGCCGCCAATGGCTCAAGTGCCAGGGCAAATAATAGTGGGGACAGGGGACGCCCCTGTCTCCTGCCCCTGCCCAGAGAAAAGTCAGCGGACTTCCGATTATTCACCACCACCCTGGCGAGGGGGTTTGCTTATAGGAGACGGACCCAGCTAATGAATTCAGGGCCGAAGCCCATCTTCCCCAAAACTGCAAATAAGTAGGGCCACTCAACCCTGTCAAAGGCCATGGTGGCATCCAGAGGCACCACCGGCTCCTAAATCTTTGGGGCACCTCCCAATATCCCGTGTAGCCTCCGTAGGTTGAGGGCCGTGCTCCGATGCAGCATAAAGCCGGACTGGTCTGGGTGAACCAGGGTGGTAATGACTTTGGCTAATCTCGTCACCAGGAGTTTCACCAGAATTTTAGGCTACGCATTAAGCAGCGAAATGGGCCTGTAGGTAGGACGAGCAGTGTGACTTAGGCTTCCCCGGTTTATGAATAACGACGATATTAGCTACCCGTTGGTCGTAGGGGATCTGACCCCCCCTCTTTACTCTCAACAAACATAGCACGGAGAAACTGAGCCAGCCTGTTCACACTCAGTTTGTACAGTTCTACAGGGATATTGTTTGGGCCAGTGGCTTTCCCGGAATACACACCCCTAACGGCTTGCGCCACTTCATCAATCGTGAGAGGGGAATCAAGGTATTTCTGGCCGCCCTCTGATAGTGTGGGCATACAGATATCTTGTATCATGGCCGCATTTTCTGCCTCTGTGAATCCTCCAGTGGAGGCATACACTTCACCTTAATATTCCGATAATTCATTAGCTATAAATTGCAGGTCAATTATCCTTCTGGAGTCACCTTTCTGCAAATCCAAGGGATAGATTGACCTCCGTGAGGGATCGTTTAGGTGTAGCTTGCATTAGATCTGGAAGATGATGCGAAGTGGATGACCCCAGGAGTAGGAAATGCTGGCACTCCTCTGGTGGGCCACACCTGGTAAAAATTGTGCCGTTCTGTAATATAATAGTCGCTATGTCCTGCTACAGAAGAGGTGCATGCCCTCTGAATAGGAGCAGATGGGTATTTCAGGCATTACGCAGAATAGGTTTTGCCTGAAAGTCATGTATGCACAACAAAATGTCAACCGGGGAACCTTTCACAGGTCTTAATGGTCTCACCCAGTGGAACCAATCCATATTTTATCTCTGGGTCCGCCGAGGCCCCTAGGATGTGGGGGAACTGGGCACCCATGTATTCTTCCAGGTCTGCATGCTCTGCATCAGTTGGAACCTCCCTGATGCTACTAGTGTTCTGCCGAGCCCTGTTTTCTAGGACATCGACATTGCCCTGAAGGTCGATTTGTTGATCTTGGAGACTAAGCTTCTCCTGTTGCAGCCCTTCAATTTCCGCATCACGACCGGCTTCCTTGTCCCCCAAAGAGGAGACTATCTACGCTACTTCATCTAGATCATTGCAGACTTTGCGAATGTCAGAGGAGAGGTCTCTCTGGACCGACTGCAGGTCTTCACATACAGACACGAGAAAGCCTCTAGGAAAGGGTGAGTTACTGGGATGTCCGCGTCTTCAGCCTTAGGAGGATTCTCAGTGTTTGCTGTTGAGGGGGAGTGCCGGTCAAGTGCAGTCTCCATGCCGCCGCATCCGTGACATAGCTTTAGGTTCCCGCACTACAGGCTGTCCATTTAGACATGAGACTTAAGAGTGTATGTAGTAGTGGGGCAGTACAACTCAAAAATGGGGGGAAAACCTTTATCAATGCCCTCTGTGCCAGGCATCTTACAGGCTGCTCGCAGAATACAGCATGCTAGAGATAACTCGATGAGGGGGGGAGTCTAAAGTCACTTTCTTTAGTAGCAAAATTGTTAGGACTTCTTCATACAGACCAGGTCAGGCTTCTAGGGTGGTCAGAACAGGCAGTAGACTGGGGACTGACAGCTATGGAGCTCAAAGCATCATCAATCACCTACAGCACTTTTATAGCAAATGGGTATCTGGCACACTGGTAGGAGTTGTTCAGGCTCTGGGGACACATAGTGTTCACTCCTGTGGAGGGAGCCTAGGGAAGGGACAAGACTCGGGGCACGCACTCACCCGGCCATACCTCCTGCTGAGATCACAGCCCCAGATCGACCTGTCTGCACTTGAGGCTCAGGAAAATCCACTGTTAGCAGGTGTCGGTGCCCAACCAGCGCAGGAGCAAGCCGTGGATCATGGGAAGCGCAGGCCCGATCAGTGGCCTGACCACACTCCAGAAGCTCCTATAGAATCTACACCACAGGTGGCATCCGAGCACTGCTCAGCCACCTCAACTCCAGTCACGGGAGCACAACGCAGGCAGTCCAAGATCAAGGAAGGGGAGCCCTGCCGCCAGCCTCACCTGCTATGTCTCTCGAGGCTCACCCCAGAGGGTCCTCAGTCAGTTATCTGGCGAAGCCCACTAGATCAACCTTTCCTCCCTCTGGGCTCAGCAGGTATGCTAGGCTCACTCAATATACCACATCAGACACAACACAGGCCGCCAGTCACCATCTTATGCTCCCAGATGGCCTTCAGAGATCCTTCAGGAAGCTGACCACTTCCATCATTTTGATGTCAGCAGAGACTCCCACAGCACCATCTCTAGTGCAATGCTATCCCAACCAATACCTGCTGTTGTTGAGTGTCAAATAGCTCGGTGGGTGGGGTGCTGGACGAAACTTTTTCAGTGGCAAGGATGGAGGGCCAGTTAGGAACCTCCTAGCCACCTGCCAATTTGGTCACGTCTCATAATACAACATTTAAACTATCAACACAATGTGAGGGAGACATTGTAACTATTTTATCCACTCTATGCCCGCATACTTATATTGAGGTGGTCAATGATAACACTGGTGGTTGTGGTGGAGGGATAACGCATCCAGTGATGTGTCCTGTTTACAAAGCCGACTCTGACCCCAACACCACCCTCAGAGGAACCCTCGTCTACAGACCGCCAGCACGTATGCCCTTGCCTCCACAGACTACATCCTCCTCGGAGACCTGAACTTCCACCTCAAAAACGCCAACAACAGCAACTCCATCACCCTGCTCAAAAACCTTGCCAACCTCGGACTGAAACAGCTCATCACGACTCCCACCCACTCCACCGAACACACGCTCGACCCCATATTTTCCGCCAGCAACCACGTCACTTTCAGCGACACCACCAAACTCCTCTGGACCGACCATCATCGTGTCCACTTCATCTTCAAGAAACCTACCATGCACCACCACCCGCAGCGGATGCCCCACTGCATCTGGAACAAGGTCACCAAAGACCAGCTGATCCCCACCCTCGCCCGAGACCCACCAACCAACACTTCCGACACCGACAGAGCCGCCCGCAACCTCAGGCAATGGATTGAGGACTTCGCCAACACTATCGCTGTGATCAAGAAACCCTTAAACAGATGCACTGACAGAAAGGCCAGCTGATTCGTCACCGACCTCCAGGAATCCAAGCGGACCTGCCGAAGAAGTGGTGCCACGAACAGACACAGGACAACCATGCCGCCCTCAAGAACGCCAGCCGTAAGCACCACCAACTCATTTGAGCCACCAAAAAGTCCTCCCTCAAGGAACGCATTGACAACAACATGCACAACAGCAAATAGCTCTTCAACATCGTGAAGGAACTCTCCAACCCCAACCCCAGCTCCAGCTCCAACGACGTCCCACCCTCACAAGACCTATGCGACTCCCTAGCCACCTTCTTTCACCGCAAGATCGCAGACAACCATGACAGCTTCAAGTCCCTGACCCTCCCGACAACAACCAATGCTGCAGCCTCACTGCCCCTCAGCCACTCCAACCTCATGCTCTCCTGGACCCACGTCAACGACACCGTCAAAATCATGAACACCATCCACTCCGGCTCACAATCTGACCCCTGCCCTCACCACATCTTCAACAAAGCGAGCACCATCATTGCACCATCAATAGCTTCTTTGAGACCGCCACCTTCCCGGAAAAGCTGGAAGCACGCCGAGATCAACGCCCTACTCAAGAAACCCAAGGCGGACCCAAAGGACCTCAAAAACTTCCAGCCCATCTCCCTGCCCCCGTTTTTGGCAAAAGTCATTGAGAAGATCGTCAACAGGCAACTGACCCACTTCCTCGAGGAGAACAACACCCTGGACCCGTCCCAATCTGGTTTCCGCAGCAGCCACAGCACCTAAACCGCCCTCATCGCTGCCACCAATGACATCGGGTCCCTGCTAGATAACAGCGAAACCGCAGCCCTCATCCTCCTGCACCTCTCGGCCGCCTTCTACACCGTCTGCCACCACGCCCTACGTACACATCTCCATGACGCAGGGATCCGCGACAAAGCCCTGGACTGGATCACCTCTTTCCTCACCGACAGAACGCAGAGGGTCCGCCTCCCTCCATTCCGATCCGAAGCCACCAAGATCACCTGTGGCTTAACACAAGGATCATCCCACAGCCCGACCCTTTTTAACATCTACATGGCACTGCTCGCCAACATCGTCAAATCACACAACCTCAACATCATGTTATGGAGACAACCCCCAGCTGATCCTCACCCTTACCAAGGACCCCACCACCACCAAAACCAACTTCCACGAAGGAATGAAGGCCGTCGCCGAATGGTTGGAAAACAGTCACCTGAAACTGAACTCGGACCAGACAAAGGTCCTGATCCACGGCCCCACCCACTCCACCTGGGATGACTCCTGGTGGCCGACCGCACAGGGAGCCGCACCTACACCAACCAACCATGCACACCACCTGGGATTCATCCTAGACTCATCACTCTCAATGACCCAGCAGCTCAACGCCGTCTCCTCTTCCTGCTACAGCACCCTCTGTATGCTTCACAAGATCTACAGATGGCTCTCCACTGGAACCAGAAAGACATTCACCCAGGCCCTCATCCGCAGCAGACTGGACTACGGCAACGCCCTCTACGCAGGAACAACAGCCAAACTCCAGAAAAGACTACAACGCATACAGAACGCTTCCGCGTGCCTCATCCTCGACATCTCCCGCCGCACCCACATCGCAGCTCACTTGAGAGACCTGCACTGGCTCCCAGTCAACAAGAGGATCACCTTTAAACTCCTCGCACATGCTCACAAAGCACTCCACAACACCGAACCAGTATACCTCAACAAATGACTCCCCTTCTACACCCCGAACCGCCAGCTTTGCTCCGCTTGCCTCGCCAACGTCCCGCGCATCAACAGGACGACCACCGGTAGCAGATCATTCTCCCACCTCGCCGCCAAGACATAGAACACGCTTCCCACCCACCCGCGACAGACCCAGGACCTGCTGACCTTCAGGAGATTTCTCAAGATCTGGTTGTTCGAGCTGTAGCTGCACCCCTTTTCCCCTCAGCGTCTTGAGACCCTCATGGGTGATTAGTGCGCTATACAAATGACTGATTGATTGATTGATGGTCACTAAGCAGCTTGACAACACTCTTTTCTTATTTCATCTTCCATAGCCTACTATAATACTGTCAGACAAATGTAACAGCGCTGTACCACACTCCCGTCGGACCTGGTCTCTTACTGGGCTCCTACCTAGTAACAATGGTAAAACATATGATATTCCTGAACTGTATCTGGACATTTGGTAACCGAAGAGCCACAGTGGGAAGAATATGAAGATGAATCCTCAGTCCATGGACAGATGGGGCAAATTGATAGGTCGTTGTTTCACCATCCTGAAGACATTGATTCTTGGATAGAAACTATAAAAAAACTAAGCTACGCTTCGCTTCCTTATGAAAGGCTAAATGTTGTTAATTCCACAGTGAACAAGGCTTGCTCTTGTGTTTTAAAGATTGTAAAAGAGGGAGGCACTCTGTGTGTGTTAGAAAAGGTCTCCCTGCCCACAATTCACCAGCTATTAGTCCACGAATAACCACCCACACTCTCTAGACCAGTACGTCTCATCGATATGGAAGATGGAAAGGCCTCTAACACTACTGTTCTATCTTACACTGCGGAGCATCACATGAGTCTGAGCAGTAATGTGATTAATACCAATCTATCCGCCCAGAGGCTAGACTGTAAAGCTCTGGCAAGGTCACTCATGCAATGTGTGTAGGTGATTGTTGGGAAGGCTGTTTGGGCGACCATTACTAGAGCACAGATGGCACAGAGTTTTGATGTCAGAAATACTTCTGATCTGACAGGTAAGAGGGGGTGAAAACAGAAGCACAACACATGTGACTGGGGCAAGCCCCGAATGTAAGGTTAGGCTACTCACCTGGAATGTGAAATGGGTGAATGACCACAAGGCCGGACTGGTGACTGCATACCTCCATAAGCCTAAGGTGACTCATTAACAACGACCTGCAACTGAACCACGACCACCTCAACAACTACTACATTAAACAACGGGTAGCCTTATCAACGAATATAAACACGAACACAAATGTAATGTTTTCATTTACCTTGTGAGGCCAATAGATGGCGCTGTAGGGGTTAATTAATTTATTTTCCTCAATTCTTATCTATATTCTGCCATTATTTCTGTATCTCTGGGAAAGGCTCTGCAACGAGTATTTTCCTGTTTGATGACAACATCCTAAAACAGGAGGCCCAGTTCGCAAAGTAAAAATAGATTTCCCTTTAAAAAAAAAAATCAATACAAGCAATATTTTTATTTAATACAAGTATGAAGAATAACAGTTAGTACCAATGTAGAAAATTACATTAAAATCAGAAAGCGTCTAAGTGTAAATATTAGAATCGTTAAAGAAGAAAAACACTGTAAGAATGGCATTTTCAAAGATAGCAGGTTTTCATTTACACCAGTTTAAAAATATAGGTAGATTCGGTTTGCAAGTCAAAATAATTATTTTCGTGGTTCAGTTAAGTCGTGGTTGAATAACTTGATTAGCATTTGGTCTTTGTTTAGCCTTCGTGGTTTAGGCACTCGTGATTTCATAGGTAGTTATTTAATCATACAACCCTCTGTTTCTATTCCATAGTTGATAGTGAAGTGGCCATATTGGTTAAACGAGGCTTATGATTCAGGCCTGTGGACAGGTTCTGTGATGGAGAGTGCTGATTTGTGGTTGTGCAGGGGTGGTTGGGTTTGGCGCACATTACACTGATTAATGTATATGGGTCAAACTTCGACCATGGCTTGTGGGTTTATTTTGGTGGGGGGGGGGGGGTTAATTTTACCAAAGTTGGAGGGAAGCCGGTGACCTCTTCCCCTCACTTTGTAAGATGTGGAGAATACTTTAATGCTGCATGCTGATTTGGATAGTACTGGCAGCGGGTCTTGGGAAGATCTATGAGATATCTTGCACGCACAAACTGCTAGACTTGTACCATGTTGATTGCCCCAAATCCAGAGTGTATACATTGCATTTCGAAGTACATGGATTATCTTCCAGGATCGGTTACTAGTTAGGATCTAGAGATGAGATGGGATGGGTTGAAACACGCACGACTGGACCTTTCTAGGATTCTTCTTCTCTGTCTTTAATCCACTGATCACAGCAGTAAAACACAGAAAACACTACATTTCCCATGAGCCACTTTGCCCTATTCCACCAATCAGGCCCCATACAGCTTATATATCCTCTTGTAACCATAGTCCTCCCTCTTTCTTTACTGCTGACAATCAATCAATCAATCATGGGTTTGTTGAGCGCGACTTCTCAACCGAGACGGTCTCTAGGCGCTGGGGGTACTGGGGGGAGCGGCGAAGGTTCAGGACACAGCTCAGATTACTGCTTTCCACCCTTACTCTGATATATGTCAGCCCGCCGGGGCTGCAGAGACGATAAGGGCTCTGCCCTAGGAGTCAGGTGCCTCCCTCCTTCACTGGCCCAGTGTTAAATACACTCATGGCACCTCCTGAGGCTGCCCCCATTTCCTTCCTTCTTAAACCTCCACGGTCTGCTTCTTTGGAGCTACTGCAGTGCACTGCACTACAATTGCATGTTACTACCAGGAAGGCGATTCCTATGGAGAATGTGCGGAGGCTCCTTATGAGCAACAAATGAAAGAAACTCGTGGAAGCCCTTGAAGTCCAAGTTCACGAGTCGGTAAACAGGGTCATGGTCAGGGCTTTGAAGCCATTCACCCAACCGTTATTGAACTACAGTAGGGGAGAATTTGGCATGGGCTCAGGGGCTGCTCCCTACTTGGAGGTGTTGAATTTGGAGCCCAGCCTCTCTCCCTCAGAAGCCCCTGGAAAGGCTTGTAACTCATCTTTGCCTGACCACCAATATGGCTCTTCAGCCACGCCAGGCCCCTTATGGTTGGCGCATGGGCCTGACCACCCCTCAGATGATTCAGACTCCCAGTGCTCCAGCCCGGTGAAGTCCCAACAAGAGTCACGATCTGCGTCAAAGTGTAAGCGCAAAAGCCATAATAATGTTTACACTCCTCCTGCTCCTCAGAGGAAGAACCTAAAATTCAACCCACATGAGATTATGCACTCTAGCTCCACCCGCTAAATTTGAGGCCCCGAAGTGATGAAATATGTAAATCATTCCTTCGCCAGGGCTTTGATTGAGAGGAATGCAATACTCTGCACTCCTAATTTCCTCACCCATTCCTCCAGGCCAAGCTTACAGACCTCAACTCAAACATATCTACTTTCATCAAGAAGTACACCAAGGACCCGAAGAAGGGCATAGACCAGGCCTGGCGTGGGTGTCAGGACAAGCTCCTAGACGTACCGAGTCCACTTACTAAAATCTTGGACTGAACTGTTCAAGCTAAAGATTCTCATTGCCCGGTGGACCCAGACGTTCTTATAGAATGGGCCCAGCAGGCCATGTGCTTTCTTGGCAATGCCAACTGCACTATCTTGGTGGAAAGGAGCAAATCCCTTTACATTCGTATCGACCAACATTTGCATCCACCAAAGCTGGCCCTTTGGTAAATGGTCTCCTCTTCGGAGATAAATTAGTGAACGATATAGGAAAATACGTGACCATCGACTCTGCTTTGGTTAAGGTCCAATCGAATATTAAAAAAGTTTTCCAAAGAGGCCTTTTTGGGCAGGCTGGGGACTACCGAGGTCATGCGTTAGGTGAAGTAATTACTAGACCTCAACCCAGAGGTTCAAATGCCTGCAGAGGACAAGGGAATGACTACACCGGCAACTCTAACTTTTACTTCTCCCGTCTCAGAGGTGGGAGGGGCGGCTACAACAAGTAATCTTACAGAGGTGGACAACCTGTGATGGATTCATCCTATACAGGTACTGATCATATCTTCTTCAACTGTGATTTTTGGTGGGTGGGATAATGTAATTTTATCACCATTGGAAACCTTACTCAGGATCCTTAGGTTCTGGAGATGGTGCAAGGGTTACGCTTAGAGTTTTATACTACACCCTCTCAAGCAGTCTTTATAGACTCCGAACTGCTAAAATTGCTTCGCAAAGGAGCAATTGTGTATTCCTCTCCTCACCTACGGGGATTCATAAGCACTGTTTTTCTCATGCAGAAAAAAGGCGGAGGTTTCCGCTTGGCTCCCAACTTGCGAAGGTTCAGCTCTTGGATAGTTTCTGCCACTTCAAGATGGATGGCATCCACCTTCCTCACAATCTACTTCAGGAGAGCAATTGGATGGTGCACCTAAATTTGAAGAATGCTTACCTTATGGCCCCCATATATCCTCCTCATCGAAGGTATCTTTAATGTTTCTGGCGCACACATTGTTACAAATTCACAGCTCTAACCTATGGCTTCTCTTCGACCTCTTGGTGTTTCACAAAGCTTTTGTGTCTGAACATGTAGTGTCTCAGGGAGAAGGGGGTGTGGCTTATAGTCTATCTATACGATATTCTCATCATGGCCCAGCACTGCGACACACTTCTATTACATCTTTCATGGGCCATTCAACTTCTCCAAGATTTAGGGTCATAAGAAACAGGGAGAAGTAGCTGCTGAACCCCTCACAATATCTGGACTATCTGGAGTTTCAGATAGTCCAGACATTATCTGTCCAACTCAAACTTCCCCGTCCAAAGATTGTGCCCATAAAGAAGAAATTGAGATGGGCCTTAGCATCTCTGTCTATATCACTGCAGATTCTGGCACGATTGGTGGACCTTCTGGCATCATCCATTCAAGCCATATTTCCGGGGCCTCTGCATTATCAAGACCTTCAGAGGCTCAAGATTCTTCATCGCCGCAAGGGTCTTTCCTACGCAGAACACATTGCTTTGTCGGAGGAAGCCAGGATTGAGATCTCCTTGTGGCTAGCTCATATGGACGCCTGAAATAGCAGAGCAATCTTTGCCTCCTTTCCGGAGAGGATCATTGAGTTGGATGTCAGCAGATGGGATGGGGCTGTGGTGCACGGTGTGGCTCAATCGAGACGAGAGGCCGCTGGTCTCCGGAGAAACATGCCCTTGACATTAATTCTCTGAAGCTCCTCGCAGGCTTTTTTGTGGTGAAGACCTTGTCCCTTCACAAGGCAAAATGTTATATTCTCCTTTGGATGGACAACATTTTGGCAGTTCATTACATCAACAAGCTGGAGGGGTGGACTCGGTCTCGTCCCCTGGTGCAAATCGCCAAGAATGTTTGGCATTACTGCCTGGAGAACCAAATTGCGTTACAAGCAGAGTACATTCCAGGTCAGGTGAATGTAGTGGTGGATTGGAACTCTGGCTTCCTTTGCAACTCCAATGACTGGAGACTTCACCCTCACCTAGTGCGGGCTCTCAATCAGATGCAAGGTTCTTGTGCAGTCGATCCCTTTGCGTCCCGCCTGAATGCCCAGCTTCCAGGCTTTTCCAGCTGGTGTCTGAGCCTAATGGCGGAGAGTTCGGGTGCATAGCTGCAGTCTTGGTCAGTGGCAGTGATGTATGCTTTTCCCCCATTTACAATGATTCAACAAATCCTTGTTCAGACCCGTCTTTGGCAGGTGGAAGTTATATTAGTGACCACATTTTGATTGAGCGCAAATCATGGTGTGCGGAAGCCATGGCTCTGTCATGTGCTCCTCCATTGCAGGTATTTTCCTCCCTGAATCTGCTTTTGGATCCGTTAGGGCTTCCACAAAAAACTGATGCTCAGGGGTCATCTTCCTCTGAAAGCTTGTACACTTTCTCTAGACAATGGCAAATGGCGGGAATTTCAGATCAAGCTCTTTTCTTTTTATCCCAATCATGGGCTCTTAGTACCCACAAGCGATACGCTGCAGCATGGAAGCGATGGTTGTCTTGGTGTGGTGAACAGAGTCTTATGTGCCCGGGTTAGGCCCATGTAGCGAAGCTGCTAATTTCTACAATTTCCTCTTTTGCACAATAACATTACTGTTGCAACCTTTTGCACATATTCATGTGTGTGACAATGTTGGATTAGTTTCTCTGAAACGTCTTCTGTTTACACATCTGGCCTTTCATAACATGATCATGATGCCTCAACCATCAAGTACAAGGTCTGCACGCACTAATGTACAAATGCCGTTCTAACTTCATCCACGGGGCGACAGAGCTAGCTACATATCCATAACATTGCTAATCTATAATTACTTTGCAAGGATGCTTTTTATTATAAATAATTAGCATCTCATAGAATGAGCAGAGGAGGCACTGCAGCTGACACCAAGGATCCCTCCATGCTGAGGCTTCACCAAGCAGCTGTCTGACATTTCGTGAGGGGTGTCCAGTTCATGACCAAAATAGGAACCTCCATTTTCTTCCACCAGGTTATGGGGTTGGATTTTCCATTCGGGGAATTCTGCCTTTACACCTACACACACTCTAGGCACACATATGGTAGGGTTTGCATAGTGGGAGTATGCTTGATTACTACCTTCTTTTATATCCCTGCATATAGGCACTGTTTTAGCACTATAGTGGAACTGTATCTACGATTTAGAGAATGCCAACAGGTATCACTGAACACAACCCACAGCCAGTTATCCTGTCTCGACTGCCGTCAGACCCTCACCGGCCTCCGACACCGCCGACGCTAGCACCGGCGACACCCAAAAATGCATCCTCCTCAATGTATGCTCCATACACAAACACGCCATGGATATGTGCAACCTACTCGACTCTCTCTCGTCCGACATCACCTTCTTCACAGAGACCTGCACCAACACATCCTCCGCCCCCGACATCAGCACCACCATCCCAGACGGATATAAGATCTAGAGGAAACACCACCCCAACCACCCAGGAGGGAGCCTGGCCATCGCCCACAAGAGCACCCTCCACCTCACCACCTCCAGCGAAACCTTCCCCTCTGCCGAACACCTGCACTTCCAGATCCAGACCACACCCAAAGCCACACTCTGAGGAACCCTCGTCTACGGAGCCCTTGGCTCCCAAACACCCTTCGCCACCACCATCACAGACTTCATCGCACCCCATGCCATTGCCTCAACAAACTGCATACTCATTCGAGACCTGAACTTTCACCTCGACAACCCAGTGACCCCAACACCACTATCCTTCGTGACAACCTCGCCAGCATTGGACTTAAACAACTCGTCAACACACCAACCCACAGAGCAAGACACATCCGACCCCCATCTTCGTGGCAAGAAACAGCGTCCAATTCAGCTGCATAACACAGCTGCCATGGACTGACCACCACTGCGTACACTTCGCCATCAACAAACCCAAAGCACCCAAACCAGTCCCACCCCCACCCCACCACGAAGGAACTGGAGCAAGGTTACTGATGCGTAACTTAACTCCACCCTCACCCGAGACAACCACACCTAGGCACCCGACACAAACGACACAGTCAGAGAACTCCACACCTGTATCTCCAACTGCGCAGACGAGTTCATCCCGCTACGCGACCCCAACAGACAATGCCCCAGGAAAGCCACCTGGTTCACCACCGCTCTCCAAGAAGCCAGACGCACCTGCAGACGCATGGAGAAGAACTGGAGAAACACCAAGACAACCAACAAGCATTTGCAATGCAATAGGTCTCGCATTAGGAAAGTTTGATCTATTGGTATTGTAAATGACAAATATTTTATTTATGTGTTGGTTTATAAAATAGCGAAATTAATAGCTTTGTCATTTACAATGCCAATAGTTTTAACTTTCGCAAACGTGACACCTATACCATTTGTAATGCAATATGTGTTGTATTTACATGACTTAGATGTATTAATATTACAAATAACAATGGCTTTTATTTTTTTTAAATAATTAATACTTACATAAAAGTTATTGTAATTTACAATAGCAATAGCTTAAACTTTTGTAAATAACTTTTGGGAAGATTATGTTAATTGTATTTTATTGTGATGAAAATCCAAGAACAGTAGTGAAATATTAAAAACTTTTTGTGACATTTGTAATAAAGCTTGAAACATTGAGAGAACATATTAGAAACAGTTGTTGTTGAATGGTTGCACAGAGTGATGCTGTGGCGTTCAGTGGTGCTGAGTGATGCTGTGGCCTTCAGTGGTGCTGAGTGATGCTGTGGCCTTCAGTGGTGCTGAGTGATGCTGTGGCATTCAGTGGTGCTGAGTGATATGCCACAGCATCATATGTATATGAATATGTATAAGCCTAATTGGTTATGTGTAATTTTTAAAATAGAAAAGGAGGCCAAACAAGCATGTGTACAATGTTTCTAGAAAAAAAGTGTAAATACAGTGTTAAGTGTCCCGGAAGACCCCGCCCTAATTTAAGCTTTTTGCACGTGATAACAATATGGCACTAATTTGACTAAACCGGAACAGTTTTGCACAGTACATTGTCAAATAGGCACTAAACTGTTTATAAAAATTTGATTGCAGAGGAGTAGGCACTGTTTATTAACGGCTCTGGCAGCCTCGTGGAGCTTGAGTGAAATGCGTGCTACGAGAGTCATCGATTAATTAGCCCTGAAACGGAAGATCCTCTACGGGCAGGGACGAATTGTGTGTTGGTGATAGGGAGAGAATTTTAATCTTTTTTATGGACCTTTTATATAGCTCGAACTGGACCCGAAGCACCAGCTGCACATTCATTTGTGTTGTTGTTGGGCATAGGGATTTGCTCACAATCACAGGATGTTGAGCGTCCTCGCCGAGACTCAAAACCGGTCCTCCAGCTTCAAGTTCGGCTGCTCTAGCCGTTAGGCCAAATCCTCTTCCCTACTAGACTGTTTACCGGATTTCAGACTGTCTCGTGGAAAATAAATAGTGAACCATTGAAGCACAAAAAGTGGACAATGAATGAAAGAATGATTATATAGACACCGACTGGGGAGAAAGGGCGAGCAGGGAGTAGCAGAGAGTGGACAGTGAAGTGTGGTTGCTTCTGGTTTGTCTTCACAGAGGCCTGCCCGTGCTCGAGTGCAGTGATTCCTAGGGGCTGGGGGAGATGTCACTCCTCCCACCTCTGCTATCCCGACAGGGAGAAACAGGGAAAAAAACACATTCTGCAAGTGAATCAGGACACATTGTCAAGGAACCTAAATAAAGTGGGCACCGGGCAGTGGTCCAGAGCGGAGAAGGACCCCATGTGTGCAACGTGGCGCAGCGTTGCATGATAATAATAAAAGGGAGCAATGAATGAACGCAGGGAAGAAAAAGGACTGGTGTGCGCATTTGGAAACTGCAGGGGGGATGTAACTGAGAAAGAAACTGAACAGGAGGCCTTGATGCTCCTGTACGGCCTAGTATGGTGTCACGTAAAATATTAAGGGACCCCTTGGAGCGCTGAAAGTGTGTGCTGGAGGACGGGCGAAAGCGATGTGTTGATGACCAGTTACCCCATGTATGATGGTCCGTTGGGCAAAGATAGAAGCAGATCCTGTGTGAAACAGGAGCAGATAGATGCCTCGGGATAGTGAGGGTCCTGTAAGTAGGGACAGGAGGGTGGGGGAGGAAAAGTAAATAGCCTGCATGCTAGAGATGTGGCAGCGCCAGCTCTAGTATTACCGGCAGGAACGTGTGTGTGGTAAAAGAAAAATGCCTGAAAGGTCAAAATATATCAGTGCCCGTGCCTGTTGCTATATCTGGAAAGAAATGTGGCATGTCTGACATGCAGTGAAAGTCGAGAAACATGCGTGAAGATGCGTTGGCGAGAGGGTAAGATGAGATGCCATTCGAGGAACGTGTGTGTGGTAAAAGAAAAAAGCCTGCAAGCTCGAAATATGGTAGGGCCCGTGCCTGTTGCAATTTCAGGGAAGGAATATGGCATGCCCAATACGCAGTGAAAGTCGAGAAACATGCGTGAAGATGCGCTGGCGAGAGGGTAAGATGAGATGCTGTTCGAGGAACGTGTGGACAGAACTAATGAAAACAAGTCGGATGGGGGTGGGGGCGGGGGAGCAGGGGAGTGAGCGAGTGGGAGGGAAGCGCTGGCAAAGCTTCGCGCTTCAAGAGCCTGGTGGGGGGTAGGGCAGCGAGCGAGTGGAGCGCATTCCAATGAAGTCTGGTGCGAGGCGTGGGGGGCGGGGGAGGGGGAGCAGGCATATGGGGTGTGAGTGCGCCTGGTGAAGCTTCACGCTCCAGTACACAACATGCATTGTGAGAAATCTGCTTGTTCAAGCGAGTTTGTTCTAACCCAATAGTTCAGAGCAATAAATTGCCCGACCTAACCAAAAGCCACACCACCTACAAGGACGCCATGATGGACTACCACAACCAGATCAGAGCCACCAAGAGGAATTTCATCCACAAGAAATTCCTGGCCAACTCCACCAACTCCAAGTAACTTTTCAGTGTCATTTAAGAATTCACCAACCCACGCAGCGAAGCCACAGACATCACCCCATCCCAAGACCTCTGCGATCAGTTTGGAACCTATTTCCACCTCATGATCAAAAACCTCTACGACAACTTCATCGACCAACCACCAGGTGCCGCAGACGACCCCCACCCCACAGAAATACCAGCCAGGTCACCATCTCCAACTGGGCACCGATCATGGCCGAAGACACCGCCTCTCCCATGAACAGCATCCAGTCGAGGGCCCCCACTGACCCCTGCGCCCCTTACATCCACCACAGAGCTGCAGCCTCCATCGCACCCGAACTACAATGCAACATCAACACCACCGTCAAAACAGGCACCTTCCCAGATGACTGGAAGCACGCAGAATTCAAACCCCTACTCAAGAAGCCCACAGCTGACCCCACTAACTTCAAGAACTATTGGTCCATCTCGTTCCTCCCCTTCGCAGCCAAAGTTGCAGAGAAAACAGACAACAGGAAACTGACCCGATTCATTGAAGAGAACACCTTCCTCGACCCGTCCCAATCTGCATGCCAAAGCAACCACAGCATAGAGACCACCCTACTCACTGCCACAGATGACATCCGCACCCTCCTGGACCAAGACCACTCCGCAGCCCTCATCCTACATGACCTATCAGCGGCCTTCGACACCGTCTACCACAGTACACTAGTTGTCAGACTACACATCTCAGGCATACAAGGAACAGCCCTGGACTGGATCCAATCATTCTTCCCCGGAAGAAGCCAAGGGATCAGACTCCCACCCTTCCTCTCCAACCCCACGAAAATCACCTGCGGAGTCCCATAGGGTTCATCCCTGAGCCCCACCCTCTTCAACATCTCCATGGCCCCCTTAGCAGCCATCGTCCAACAACACGGCCTCAACATCATATCATACGCCAATGACACTCAACTCATCCTCTTCCTCACCAAAGACCCCACCTCTGCCAAACTCAACTTCCAGAAAGGAATGCAAGACGTCGCAGTCTGGATGACCAACTGCTGCCTGAAGCTCCGCGCCGAGAAGACAGAAGTCCTCGTCCTCGCTACCACCCCTTCTGCATGGGACAGCACCTGGTGGCTGACCGTCCCCAGGAGCCCACCTACCCCCTCAGACCATGCCAAGAACCTCGGCATCCTACTTGACTCATTACTCACTATAAACCGACAGGTCAACGCCGTCACCTCTAGCTGCTTCAACACCTTCCGCAAGACCTACAAGTGGATCCCCACTGAGTCAAGGGAGAAAGTCACCCACACACTCATCACCAGCAGACTGGACCATGGAAACACACTCTACGCCGGCATCAACAAGTTTCTACTTTGCAAACTCCAGACAATACAGAACACCGCCACCAGACTCATCCTCTGCATCCCCGACATGAACACATCAGTCAACACCTACAAAGTCTCCACTGGCTCCCCGTGGAGAAAAGAGTAATTTTCAAAATCCCCACTCACACCTACAAATGCCTACACAACAATGGACCCAAATACCTCAACAACAGAATCAACTTCCACGTACCCAAAAGAAACTTCCAATCTTCCAACCTTGTAATGGCCGAAACCCCGTGCATCCACAGAGCCAGAACAGGCAGAAGATCCTTCTCTCACATTGCATCCAAGACCTGGAACAAGCTACCGGCAGACATCAGACGCGCTCCCTCCCTGAACACCTTCAGGAAGACCCTCTAGACCTGGCTCTTCGGCTAACAGATCTGCAGACCCCCCTCAGCACCTTTAGATCCTCACGGGTGAGTAGTGTGCTTACAATTCCCTGATTGATCGACTATTTACTCTTTTGGTACTTGTAAACACTGTCATCTGCTTCTGTCTACTGATTATCGCAGCACATGTATTTTATATAAGAATAATGTTGGTTCAATAAATATATTGAAAACATCCCAGTATATTTTAGAGCACAAGATGACTGAGCGAAAGGTTCTGATCTTTTACCACGATCCCTGAGAGGTCAGGGTTGTCAAGGTTGACCGTCCTGCTCCCAGCAGAAGAGGTCGCTCCACACGCTGCTCCCTGCTTCGCCTGGTATCGTAGCGCCTACCGCCAGACTGCTGAGTGCTCAACTCGCCTTGCTCGCTTTAGCCTGATTCATTAATTATTTAATATAGTTCGTAGCGCTAGACTGCCCCGCCTGTTTATCATTAAATAATCACTGATGTAAAATAGATCGTAGCGCTTGATTGCCAAGGTACGCTTTCACGATAATTAGTATTTGTGCTGTGCTGCCTGCAGGCTCGTGCCTGATTGTGCCGGCGCCATTACCGTCTGCATCGCGCTATTTACAAGTGTGCCCCAATCCTGTCTGCCATTTTGGTTGTTGTTGTTGTGCCTCCCTGCCCTGATCTCCACCCCTCTCCCACCTCCCAGCTGACCCTCCCTCGCCCCTCCCCTTCCATTATCCACATATGACAGATGCTCTTGCGCGCAGCGTTCACGAGCTGCGGACGCGCCCCATGTGCGCCAAAGGTAAGCCCGTCTACGCCCGTCCGTGCCTGGACCGTGCCCAGCACCAGACCCCCTGCCCCCCGCAAATCCCATTCCACCCGCATAATATACGACGCCACAACGCTCTCAGCACTCAACCCCGGCCCACTCCCAAACTGCTACCAAGCCGCCCCAGGACACACCCATGGATCCTTCACCTGGCACTCCTGCAAGTTCGACTTCATCAGGAGCCACACCAAATCCACTAACCCCAAACAGAGCTCGGACTCTAACCACCTAAAGTGCTTACTGCTCAACACCCGCTCAGTCCACAGACACTCCATCGAACTCTGGAACCTACTCGACACTACTTCACCGGACGTCGCCTTACTCACAGAAACATGGATGAACGCCTCATCAGCCCCCGACATCGCCATAGCCATCCCGGAGACCTACAAAATCATCCGAAAGGACTGCATCAACCAAACAGGAGGAGGCATCGCCATCGTCCATAAGAACACCATTCGCATCACGACCAGCTCCGACGATAACCTCGCAGCCGCCGAACACCTTCACTTCCAGATACACACCGACCCCAAAACCACACTCAGAGGCACCCTCATCTACAGACCCCCAGGACCCCGCTCACAATTCAGTGAAGACATCGCTGACTTCATCAGCCCACATGCCCTCCCATCCGAGAACTACATTCTACTGGGAGACCTCAACTTCCACCTGGACAAGAAAAACGACAACACCACCACCACCCTCCTGGAAAACCTGGCCAATCTCGGACTCAAACAACTCATTGACACCCCCACCCACTCTGCCGGACACACGCTTGACCCTATCTTCACCTCCAGCAAGCATATCTCCTTCGATCACACCACAGCTCTCCATTGGATGGACCACAGCTGCGTTCACTTCCACTACAAAAAATCCACGACCCTTATCCCCCCACAACCAATTCCCCGAAGAAACTGGAACAAAATCACCACCGACCAGCTTTTCTCGTCGCTTCAACAAAACCCCCCTACCAATTCATCGGACCCTAACCAAGCAGCCACCAACCTAACACAATGGATCACCCACAGCGCAGATGAACTAGCACCCTTGAAAAACCATCCTATCAAGCAAGGTAACAAATAAGCCCCCTGGTTCAACGATGACCTTAAGAAATCCAAGAAGCTCTGTCGTACTCTCGAGAAAACCTGGAGAAAAAACACTGCCACTGACAACCTGGCCTCCTTCAAGAACGCCACCCGCAAGCACCACCAACTCATCCGATCCACCAAGAAATCAGCATTCAAGGATCGACTTGACAACAATGCCCAAAACAGCAAGGAACTATTCAACATCGTCAAAGAATTCACTAACCCCTCCGCAGGCAATAACGACAACACCCCCTCCCAAGATCTATGCGACTCTTTATCTTCATTTTTCCACAACAAAATCGCCGAAATACACAACAGCTTTCAAAACCAGTCCGAAGACCAGCCCACTCCACCCACCTCCGAACCAAAAACCCCCTCTAACAACCTTTGCGCCTGGAACCCAATCACCACTGAATACACCATCCGCCTGATGAACTCCATCCACTCAGGATCGCCAACCGACCCTTGTCCCCACCACATCTTCAACAAAGCAGACTCCATCATCGCACCCCATCTCCGAGACATCATCAACTGCTCCCTCAACTCCGCCACCTTCCCGGAAAACTGGAAACAGGCCGAACTCAGCGCCCTTCTGAAGAAACCCACGGCTGACCCAAACGAACTTAAGAACTACCGACCCATCTCGCTCCACCCATTCCCCGCCAAAGTCATCGAGAATCCCTCGACTCCTCTCAATCAGGCTTCGGAGCAAACACAGCACCAAAACCGCCCTCATCGCAGCAACAGATGACATCCGAACACTATTGGACAACAGAGAAACAGTCGCTCTCATCTTACTTGACCTCTCCGCAGCCTTCGACACAGTCTGTCATAGCACCCTCATACAACGCCTCAGCAGCATCGGAGTACAAGGAAAGGCATTGGACTGGATCATATCGTTCCTCTCCGGAAGAACCCAGAGAGTCCGCCTCCCCCCTTTCAAATCAGAGGCCACCGAAGTCATCTGCGGCGTACCACAAGGATCATCTCTCAGCCCCACCCTCTTCAACGTATACATGAGCCCCCTCGCATCCATCGCGCGCCAACACAACCTCAACATCATCTCCAACGCAGACGACACCCAGCTGATCCTCTCCCTCACCAAAGACCCAAAAACCGCCAAAACCAACTTACACGAAGGAATGAAAGAAGTAGCCGAGTGGATGAAGAACAGTCGTCTAAAACTAAACTCGGACAAAACAGAAGTCCTCATCTTAGGATCATCCCCCTCTGCCTGGGACGACTCTTGGTGGCCACCGGCCCTCGGAACCGCACCCACACCTACGGACCACGCACGTAACCTTGGCTTCATCCTAGCCTCCTCACTCTCGATGACCAGACAAGTCAACGCCGTATCATCATCCTGCTTCAACATCCTATGAAAATCTTCAGTTGGATCCCCCACCGAAACAAGAAAGACAGTCACCCACGCACTGGTCACAAGCCGACTGGATTACGGCAACACCCTTTACGCCGGAACCACAGCCAAACTACAGAAAAAACTCCAACGCATCCAAAACGCCTCAGCCAGACTCATTTTAGACATCCCTCGGCAAGCTCACATTTCCGACCACCTGAAAGACCTCCACTGGCTCCCTGTCAACCAGAGAATAATGTTCTGTCTTCTGACCCACGCACACAAAGCCCTCTACGACCTAGGACCCGAATGCCTCAACACGCGTCTATCCTTCTACACCCCCTCCCGCCAACTACGATTGTCCAATCAAGCCCTCGCCGCATTTCCCCGCATCCACAGATCCACCATGGGGGAAAGATCCTTCTCCTACTTAGCGGCAAAAACCTGGAATTCTCTCCCCATCCACCTCCGCCTCACTCAAAACCACCTCTCTTTCAGAAAGTAAATCACCTCCCTCCCTAAAGCGCCTTGAGACCCTCTGGGTGAGTAGTGTGCTATACAAATTCTGAACTTGAACTTGAACTTGAACATGTTCAGTGATATCAGAAACCTTTCACTCCCTGTTAAGGTTAGGGGGGCTTGGGGGCGTGGCCACGGAGGTGACCAAGATGCCCGCATCCGCCTGAAGCTCCGCCGGTCCGGATGAAATGTTGCCGTGAACGCTGAGTAAATAGCCCCATTAATGCTGCGGACACTTTCCTGCTGTTCCCAGAGCATGCAGAGCCCCATCGGATGCCTGGAGCGGTGCACCAATTCCCCCAGGACGGCTGCAACATGAGCCGGCGAGGAGGGGTGACGCGACCTCACAGCCGCCATTGTCGCTGGTGTTCGTGGCTGTCGGGATGGTGAGTTCTGCCCCAATTTTTGCCCTGGCATCGCCTGCCGCTCCCTGATTGTTCCGCTCGTGGGCCTTCCACTTCCCTCCCCTCCTGCTGTTCCTCCGATCGGGCCCCGTCGACTGCGGCACGCTCACTGGGCATTGCGGCCTTGTGGGCGGTCCCAAGCCGGTGCCTGCCGTACTTGGTTTGGCCGGGTAGGGGGTTGGGTTTGCGGGGAGGCCCCGTGGCCTTGTCAGGGGATGGCGGAGGTACAGGTGCTGGTCGGGTGTGTTGGCTCCCCCCCCGCCCCGGTCTCTCCTGTGTACATGGTGGCCTGAGAGCAGCAGAGGCCAGTCCTGAGTACCACCCTCATGCGTTGCCCCACGTTGCTGGCTCCGATTTCTACAGCGCTGAGATGATGATGGAGCTGTTGACTACCCTGGGCCCCCGCTTTGGTATGGGTGTCTCCTGCTGAGCTGTGTCCTGGGCCCACCATGGTTACCGGCGCCGTCGCGTCTGGCGCGCTTGTCACTGCCACTACTGCCGTGCAGACCTGCGGCCCTGCTGTTGCCTGATCCCGTTGCTGTGCTGGTTGCATGGGTTACCCCCCGCTGCTACTCGGAGAGGTCTCCTTGCTTGCCTTGTTGCCTGCAGCTGTCGTACATGCTTGCCATGGACGTCATCCCTGAGATTTGCTTATAGCTGTTGGATTCAGTCCACCCCCTGCTGGAGCTATATCGGGGCTGCTGGCTGACCTGAAACTCCGCTTCAGTCTAGGTGCCTGCTGCTGCACTGTGACCTGGACCTACCACAGTCACTGTTACCGCTTCACTTGGTGCGAATTCACACGGCTCGGTTGTCGCATAGACCTGGAGCCCTACTAACATCTGAGCACTCCCTTGTGTAGACCGCAGGGGTTCCACTGACTGTTTGCAGGCACTGTGCGGGCCAATTTGCGGAGGTTGTCCCGTTAACACACTGCGTCCCGACAGTTCAGCTGTGAGCATGCCGCTTGGTTTGCGATACCTCCTCCGTCCTCTGTGTCCCTCCATCGTCAGGACCCCCCTTTTTCTCCCTTGACAAGATGGTGAAGAAGGACCCCAAACAAAGCAAGCTGCAATTTGTCAAATCAGATGTCTCCGCCGGTCAGTCAGATGAAGCTATGGCCTCTTATGATGCCGAAGAGCCTGCCTCCCTAGCCACGGCCAAGTTAGCCGAAATGAGGGCCGGGTTCAAGGCGTTAGATGGCTGGTTTGATGAGCTGGACAAAAAGTTGGCGGACATGGGGTCTAACATCCAAGTACATAACCGGAGACTGGATGTTGTAGAGGCGAGAGTGTCGGACGTTGAGGATGGAGCTACATCTTCCCTGGAGCGGTTGGACAGGATGGAAAAGATTCTTAAGGATGTGGCCATCAAGAACAAGGACTTGGAGGCTCACAGTCGCCGCAACAACGTCTGAATCATTGGAATTCCAGAGACGACAGCCACTGGCCGGATTGACACCTTCGGGGAACAACTTCTGGTGGACCTGTTCGGCAGGGACACGTTCTCGCCGAGCTTCGTGATTGAGCGTGCCCACAGATCGCTGGGGCCTTGTCCTCGGCCGGGCCTCCCCGAGGCCCATCATTGCCAGGCTCATGAACTTCAGAGACAGTGATGCCGCTCTCCGCTCTGCCCAGGACTTGGGAGATGCCCAATGGCAGGGAAACAAACAGGCTTTCTTCCCGGATTTTACCATCATGGTGCAGGAGGGAAGACGTAAATACCAAGGGGTCAAGGCTGCTTTGAAAAATCTGGGTCTCCGATATGGCATGCTGTATCCGGCAAGGTTAAAGGTGAATGTGGACGGCAGGTTCCGGGTGTTTGATACTCTGACTGAGGTGCAGGAATTCTGCCAGGAATACAAAAAGAACCGTGCTGGGGAGTCTGGTGTGCCAAGATCTGCCTCCCCGCCACAGGGGAACTTCCAGAACAGTGTTGAGCTTTTTTCCCAACCCGGGACTGGATGATTGATTTTTCATAATAGTTCACTGTGTCTTGCTAAGCGTAAAATGTTCACTTATCTTTTTCTTTAATGCAATGATGTTTTTTGTAGTATTGCCCGACTGGCGTGGCGTTGCCATGCCCTATGGTGAATACCGCAGTGCCTTTATTTAGTAGGGTTGATTTGCTATGTGCGATCTCTGCTTCTATATCTTACTGGTTGCATTGCTCACACACCTGTCTAGTTATTTCGGGGACTGCCTCTTTGGGGCTAGCAAGAGGCTGGGTGGTGGGTGGGGGGGGTTGTTGGTACAGTTTCTATGGCTTTGCCAGTGTATTTGATCCATTTGTGATGGCGTGGCACGGTTCAGACAAGCATTGTGATGCGTTTCCTGCTACGATGTTTCAATGGTTAAGTTAGGGAACGTGCCCGGGCCTTCCGGGCTGTCGCTGATGACATGGAACGTCCGAGGCCTTAATAACACTAGGAAGCGTAGACAAGTCCTCAACTATATTGTACGACACAACATAGATATAGTTTTTATGCAGGAGACGCATTTGTCGACTTCTGACCACACTTCGGTTGCAGTAAGTTGGGGTACCCATAGATTTTTTTCCAATTACAGTCGCTATGCTCGAGGGGTTGCAATCTTTATACACAAGCGAGTCCCATTTGCTCTGCATGACACAGTAGTGGACACTGAGGGCCGCACCCTGATCGTCACTGGTTCCCTGATGGGGCATAAAGCTACTTTGGTTGGGGTTTATGGCCCTAATGTGGATTCCCCCGCCTTTTTTCATGACTTACAGGTACGACTCCTGTCCCTTGACCCCGGGCTATTGATTCTAGGAGGTGACTTCAATCTGCTACTTGACCCAGTAAGGGCCAGCACTTCCACTTCTCCCGACACGAAGCCCCGTGCCAGGCAAACCCTCAAGGAGAAATGTGCTCATTTTTCTTTGTTAGATGTTGAGCTTCAACTACATGCGCATCTTCCAGAGTTCTCGCACTACTCGGCGTTCTATAACACCTGGACCAGGATAGATTATTGGTTGGTCTCTCCCAGGGTGACTGGATGGTATACTTACTCTCCCCCGCACAGTTTCGGACCATTCTCCAGTGGTATTGCGACTGAGTGTCCCCAGAGTGGGGAGTTACGAGAGGCAGTGGCGGTTCCCCGGCAGCGCGTTGCTAGATTCGGTATTCAATGAGGAGGTCAGGCAAGTGATTGAAGACTACTTTGACATCAATACTGGTTCTGTCGACACATGGGGGGTGCTCTGTGAGGGTTTTAAGGCATATATTAGAGGGGTCTGCATTGCCAAGCACGCTGGAGTGCTGCAGGACCTCCGTTCCACTTTGAATCGCATTGAAAACGATATTGCTGCTTTGGACCGCGAATTACTTGCCGCGACATCCGTTACTGGTGAGGCTAGACGGTTAGCATTGCTGATTGAATTTAGAGATGCGGCGGAACGGGAATTGTTGTTCCTCAGTAAACAGCATGTACCGCGGGGATACGGAGAAGGCGAGCGTCCCGGTAAACTGTTAGCAAATACTTTGCACCCCCACGTTACTTCGCGTACATCACTGGAATGACTGGCCCGATGACGTCCCTTTGTATTCTACTCCGGATATCTGCGGCCATTTCCTTGCCTATTATAAGACGCTCTATACCTCCAGACTTTCTGGGGACCTACGTGAGCAAGGGGACTATCTGGCGGAAATCGCCTTGGTATATTTAGAACGTTACATGCAGGACTTCTGTCAGTCCCCATTACCCGGGACAGTATTGTGGAGACCATCGATGCGCAGCGAAGCTCTTCGGCCCCCGGACTGGATGGGTTTTCGGACGGTTTTTATAAGGCTTATAAGGACATCCTGGTTCCGCGGCTGGTGAATGTATACGCGAAGGCGCTGGAAGTGGGCATCCTCCCCCCGACATTCAGGGAGGCAGTCATTATTCTTCTTCCCAAACCTGGGAAAGATCCTAAACTGTGTGGCTCTTACCGGCCGCTATATTTACTTAACCTTGACTATAAAATTTTGGCCAAAGTCATAACGATCCGACTGTCCTTATTGATGGAATCTATCATTTCACCGGCACAGTCGGGCTTCGTGCCACATAGATCCACCTTCCTTAATTTGAGGACCTTGTACATTATCCTGCACAGGATAGACCCCTCCACGCCTGCTGCTGCAATACTCCTTGACGCTGAAAAAGCGTTTGATTCCCTCGAATGGCTCTTTTTTCTCTCCGTTATGTGCCGCATGGGCATGCCAGAATGCTTCGTCTCTACGGTGGCCCTTCTGTACACCAGGCCCACCGCCAGACTGCGCCTGAACGGTACTCACTCAGTCCCCTTCACTTTGTCTCGTGGCATGAGGCAGGGATGCCCTCTTTCCCCGCTACTTTTTATTCTGGCCATGGATCCTTTGGTGCGCCAATTTCAGGAGAAGCACTTGCAACGGGGTCTTCAGTTTTGTATGGCCCCCTCTTGAGCTCACTGTATGCAGATGACACGGTTCTCTACGTTCGGTTGCCCCATATCAATCTGGAACCCCTGATTTTGGAAGTTATTAGGTTCGGCAAATTCTCTGGACTCAGCATCAACTGGCATAAGTCAGTTATGTTCTCAGGACACCCCCGCGCCGCACGGCCACCAGCTGTGTGTGTGCCTTTTGCCTCGCTGCTGCCCGCAGCCTTGTTGTGCCTGCCTCGCTGATCCCTGCCCCTCCGCCCTATTTGCGTGTGTGTGATTAATCGTTTTGTATTTGTTTTTATTTGCCTTTTGACTGTTGTCACTGCTGTCCTCTTGCACGTTGTTGTATTAGCTTTGTTTCTTGTTAATCAGTCCCCCTGTGCCTGCCTGCCCCGCTTCCTGCTTCCCGCTGCCGTCCAAGCGGCCATGCCCCCTTTTCGTTTTGTGCCCTCCCCGCTCCCGCCTCCCAGCTGTTCCTCCCTCCCTCCCACTTAGCCATAAATGGCGACCGCGCATACGTGCAGCTGGCACGCGCAGCAGGCGCGCCGATTGTGCGCCGAAGGCGTGCCAAAGGCAAGCCCGTCTGCGCCTGTCCGCACCTGGACCGCGCCCAGTGCCAGAACCCCTGGTCCCCACCGATGCAAGCTGACCCAACAGACCTACGAAGCTGCGGCCCTCAACGCACTCAATGCCGGCCAAAACCCCACCTGCTGCCGAGCCGCCCCAAGACGCATTCACTGACCCTTCACCTGCACAACCTGCAAGTTCTCCTGCCTCCGAACCTGCACCACACCCGTCAAGCCAAACTCCAGCAGCGACCTCAAATGCATCCTGCTCAACACTCGCTTCGTCCACACACACGCCGTGGAACTCTGGAACCTCCTCGACACAACATCACCAGACATCACCTTCCTCACTGAAACATGGATGAACGCCTCCTCAGCCCCCGACATTGCCATCCCGGATGAATACAAGATAATCAGGAGGGACCGCGTCAACCAGACCGGAGAAGGCATCGCCATCGCCCACACGAACACCATCCGCATCACGACCGACGCCGACGACACCCTTGCCACCGCCGAACACCTCCCCTTCCAGATTCACACCGACCCAAAGACGACCCTCAGAGGCACCCTCATCTACCGACCCCCGGGACTACGCACGCAATTCAGCGAAGACATCACGGACTTCATCAGCACACACGCCCTCCCCTCCGCCGATTACATCCTCCTAGGGGACCTCAACTTCCACCTGGAGAACAACAAGGACCACAACACCGCCACCCTGCTGGACAACCTCGCCAACCTCGGCCTCAAGCAACTGGTCAACACCCCCACCCACTACGCCGGCCACACGCTTGATCCCGTCTTCTCAACTAGCAAGCACATCAGCTTCAGCCACTCCACCGGACTCCACTGGACCGACCACAGCTGCATCCACTTCAGATTCAGAAAAACCACAACCCATCACCACCCGCAACAGGTTCCTCACAGGAGCTGGAGCAAGATCACCGCCGACCAGCTCACCACCTCCCCCAGCCAGAACCCACCTGCCAGCACATCAGACGTCAAGGAAGCAGCCCGCAACTTCACGCAGTGGCTGACCACCTGCGCCGATGACCTCGCACCATTGAAGAACCCTCCCAGCAGACCCAGAAGCAAGAAAGCCCCCTGGTTCACCGACAAACTCAAGGACTCCAAGAAGACCTGCCGCACCCTCGAGAAAGCCTGGCTCCTCGACCGGACCACTGACAACATGACCGCCCTCAAACACGCCACCCGCAAGCATCACCAGCTCATCCGCATCACCAAGAAGAAATCACTGAAGGAGCGACTGGACAACAACGCCCACAACAGCAAGGAACTCTTCAGCATCGTCAAGGAGTTCTCCAACCCCAGCACCGGCAACAACGACATCACCCCTTCACAAGATCTCTGCGACTCCCTCGCCTCGTTCTTCCACTGCAAAATTGCCGACATCCACAACAGTTTCGGCGCACCATCCACGCACCCAACCATCGAACCAACGAACCCCACCGCCAACCTCCGCACCTGGACCACGGTGACCACCGAAGACACAGCCAGCACGATGAACACCATCCACTCTGGCTCTCCAACCGACCCCTGCCCCCACCACGTCTTCAACAAGGCCGACTCCACCATTGCACCCCCAACTCCGGGACGTCATCAACACCTCCTTCAACACCGCCACCTTCCCGGAGAGCTGGAAGCATGCCGAGCTCAGCGCCCTACTGAAGAAACCAACAGCGGACCCCACCGACCTCAAAAATTTCCGCCCCATCTCGCTCCTCCCTTTTCCTGCAAAAGTCAACGAGAAGATCATCAACAAACAGCTTGCCGCCTTCCTCGAGACAAACGGATCCCTCGACCCCTCGCAGTCCGGTTTCAGAGCCAACCACAGCACCGAGACCGCCCTCATCGCAGCCACCGACGACATCCGAGCCCTGCTCGACAACAAGGAAACAGCAGCACTCATCCTCCTGGACCTCTCCGCAGCATTCAACACTGTCTGCCACCGCACCCTAGTCCAACGCCCCGACAACACCGGCATCCAAGAGAAGGCACTGAAGTGGCTCATCTCATTCCTCGCCGGAAGAACACAGAGAGTCCGCCTCCCCCCGTTTCGATCCGAGGCCACCGAAGTCATCTGTGGCGTCCCGCAAGGATCATCACTCAGCCCCACCCTCTTCAACGTCTACATGAGACCTCTAGTTGCCATCGCACGCCAACACAACCGCAACATCATATCCTACGCTGACGACACCCAGCTGATCCTCTCCCTCACCATTGACCCCGGCACCGCCAGAACCAGCCTGCACGAAGGGATGAAAGATGTCGCCGAGTGGATGAAGAACAGCCGCCTGAAACTGAACTCGGACAAGACGGAAGTCCTCATCCTGGGACCATCACCCTCCGCCTGGGACGACTCCTGGTGGCCCCCAGCCCTGGGCACCGCCCCCAAGCCAACAGACCACGCACGCAATCTGGGCTTCATCCTGGACTCCTCCCTCTCGATGACCAGACAAGTCAACGCCGTATCCTCATCATGCTTTCACACCCTTCGCATGCTTCGCAAGATCTTCCGATGGATCCCGACCGAAACCAGGAAGACGGTCACCCAGGCCCTCGTCACCAGCCGACTGGACTACGGAAACACCCTCTACGCCGGAACCACAGCCAAGCTACAGAAAAGACTCCAACGCATCCAGAACGCCTCCACCCAACTCATTCTGGACATCCCCCGACGCAGCCACATCTCCGGCCACCTGAGGGACCTGCACTGGCTCCCCGTCGACAAGAGGATCACGTTCAGGCTCCTCACCCACGCACACAAGTCTCTCCACGACCTGGGCCCCAAGTACCTCAACGACCGCCGGACCTTCTACACGCCCACCCGCCAGCTACGGTCTACCAGCCTCGCCCTCGCAACCGTACCACACATCCGAAGAGCCACCGCCGGAGGCAGATCCTTCTCCTACCTGGTGGCCAAGACATGGAACTCCCTCCCGATCCACCTCCGGCTGACCCAGGACCACCGCGCCTTCAGGAGACAACTCAAGACCTGGCTGTTCGAGCAGTAGCGGACCCCTTCCCCCAAGCGCCTTAAGACCCTTCCGGGTGAGTAGCGCGCTATACAAATGCTGTGATTGATTGATTGAGTTAATTTCCCTCTCACTGCCAGCACAACTGTCTGGGAGTGTGAGTTCCCGCTGGAATGATGCAACCACGCGGTCAAATTTCTTGGTGTGCATGTTCATCTTGATACAGCCACTATGATTCGACTTAACTACGTTAGGGCGGTTAGTTCGCTAGAGTCCCAGATTGTGAAATGGCTACGCCTTCAACTGTCTATGGCTGGGAGGGTCCCTATAATTAAAATGGTGGTCCTTCTCCGATTCCTCTACCTTTTCACTAATATCCCTATCCCACTGATGAAAACCTTTTTCGCAGCTGCGTACATTGTTGCTTCGACTCGTGTGGGGGGACAAGACTCCCCGTGTTTCCTGGCTGACCCTGACTTTGCCATACAACAGGGGGGGGGTTTGGGGTCCCAGATTTTTACTTGACTATCTGGTTGAACAATGCTGCTACGGGCATGTGTGGTTCCATCTGGACGCACGTGTTCCATACTTTAAACCGGAGGTTGATCTGGTACTTCCGCGCCAGCTTCTGACTATCCTCCCTACCGGATTCCCCCGAGATCCGCGAGATGTGCAAACTGTCTCTACCACATTTTGGGCATGGAGCAGACTGCGTAGGTTGTTGGGACTGGATTCGTTGTACTCGCCGGAGTTGCCTCTGCCTAACCCTTCTTTACTGCCCATAACAGGGGAAACCCTGGTCCAACGCACCCTGGAGAAATTTCACATTCGCACCCTCGGTGACTTATTCCCAGAGGGCCATGGCTTCTCGATATCGGAAGAGGCCCGATTCAGTGACCGCTCCTTTATGGACACCTTTGTCATGATGCGTATCCGCTCCATACTTAGTGCCACTTTCCCTTCTTTCCCTTCTGCCCCTGAACCCACCCCGCCACTGACATTGCTGATACAGAGTCCTACTGGCGCACATCTGGTCTCAAAGCTCTACGAACAGTGCTGTGCGCTCCAGCCTGTGTCTGACGCTAGGGTGCGGGCTGCGTGGGAGGGGGATCTGGGTAAACCCATTACCGACGATCAGTGGGAGCAGTGTTGTAGGGCCACTAAGGAGGTCTCATTGAACAGCAGACACAAGTTACTCCATTTTAAGTTCCTTCGCAGAATGTACCACACCCCGCTCGCTCCCATAGAATAGATCACACCAGGCCCCATCATTGCCGGAAATGCTTGGCTCCCTTTGCCGATTTTGCCCACCTCGCGTGGACATGCCCTAAGAGTCATGAGTATTGGACCCAGGTCCACTTGACTCTGGGAGACATGCTTTCCATGCAGCTCTTACTCACTCCTGAGATTGCACTGTTGTGTTATGTATTCAATTTCCCTCGGAAGGTCAGAAAGCTGGCCGCCTTGGGCTTCCTTTTGGCCAAACGGGAAATCACATTGTTGTGGGGTAGCAGGAGAGTTCCCTCTCTGCATGCGTGGCTCAGGAGTCTGGCCTTCTGTAATGTAAATTGTGAAGAGTTTTCCACATTAATACCTAGCTCATCCAGACCAGGGGATATATGGGGGCCATATAGAGACTACATCGCCAGGCAAAGGGCAACACAGGGGTCTCAGGTGGCCATCGGAATAGTCCTGGAGGGGGTGGGTTAGGTGTCCACTCTTGACTGCATATTGGGGGTGGTGTCTATTGCTGAGTATGGTCATAGTTCCTTCACGGTTGCCAGGTTGTTCTTTTGGCTGCTATGTCTACTGCTGTTCCCTTCTGCCATGATTTGCGGGGTTGTGGGGGGCTCTGAGAGTACTTTTTGCCTTCAATGTATGACCATGGTTCGCCTCGCTTATTTCTCCCTGTAAGTGAATGTATCATGATTGCTTTGTAATGCTTATACTTTGTTCATGTCAGTGTTATGATCTGTATTGTGCCATCACCCCAATGCCTGTATGAGAAAACTGGAAAATAAAAGTAAAAACAAAAAAAGGTTAGGGGGGGGCTAATGGTGGCACAGTGAGCTCGGTGGTCTCTATGCCAACATGTGCAAATGATTGTTAACTTTTTCTCTCACCTTGCCTCTCAAGGGAAAGCTTATAGAACTGTCAATAATTCCCAATCTGCCATCTTGGCGGGTCACGCTCATGTGGATGGGCAGCCAGTGGGAGGACATCCTCTGGTGTGTAACCTTCTACATGGGGTCAGGATGGTCGTTCCTCCAGTTCCTAAATACTCAGTCTTGTGGGATGTTGATGTGATATTGCGTTTTTTGCAGGCTTGACCGATGAATATCGACCTCTCGTGAAAACAATTGTTGGCTAAATTGACGGTCCTTTTGTGCCTCATTTGTAAGAGAAGAGTATCTGGCGCTAAAGCCCAGGATATAGGAGGTAGGGGGTTTCCTTTCGTATTTCTAAAGGGACTAAAACTAATCCTCGCTGTATTACATACCCAGCTTTTCCCAATAACCCAAAGTTGTGTTTTGTTCGCTCCCGTTCCGGACTGGAAGATATTATGGTGGCTGTGGATTGGTCATCCGACTCCACATTTAAAGCGCTCTATCATAAGCTTAGTGTGGATGTTGCCTCTGTTGTGGTGGCTCAGCTTTGAACAAGCATGGTCCAAAGCCTCTGTTCCTGCCATATAATAAAACGTTTTCTAGTTATTGTGTCAAGAATTTTGAATTTTATCAAGGATACAGAGGCAAGGATTATCCCACCCGCAAATATTGTAACATATTTATGGCATTACATTGTGTTTAATGGCATTATTGATTATATTGATTATGACTGCATTGTCAATGTTTGTTATTTCTCTCCCAATGTTGATTTTATCTTGCTGGAGAATTGCAGTTACTCTGCATTGTCTTTACGTTGTAGGCATAGATTCTAAAACAGCGTAGGAGATGTGCGGGCTCTACTGGCTGATTCCGCTGGTGTTCCTGTGATGCAGAGGCACAGATTCCAATTTGGCATACAAGATGCATGGGCACGGTTCATCTGATTCTGTCGGCATTCCTGTTGTGGACAAGGTTCCAGGTCCCTTGGATTTTCAGGGATTCCTGATTGAACTATTCCTGCATGGTTTGGACAATGGGCTCATGTTTGAATTGGTTTGTTACTTATGGAAGGTTTCACAAAGCTAAAGGAAGGACTATGGTTACAAGAGGTTAAATAGGGCTGTTGTGGGGCTGATTGGTGGAATATGGGTGATGTGGCTCAAGGGAAATGTAGTGTTTTCTGTCTTTTACTTTGCTGCTGTGATCAGTGGATTAAAGCAATATAAGCATAATCCTCGCCTCGATATCTTTAATAGAACTGAAAATTCTTGACGCGCAGGCTAGATTTTTTTTTATCTCTGTAGAACATGCGATAAACTTAGTAGTCTATCTTAATGAAGATTGATGCATGACCCACAGCTCGACACTGCGCCAGATGCACCAGATATGCATTGCGCCTGGAGTGCTGTGGTATACAGAACCCACTCTCCCATGGACAGCACATTCCCAGGATCGTCCTACAAAAACACAAGGGTCTAAGATTCTCTGCTTTGGCGCCACAATTCTGGAATTCTCTCCTCCCCGAACTGCGTTTGACCACCTCCTATACTCAGTTTAGGAAAGCTCCTAAAATTTGGTTATTCAGGCTTACAATTAATTTCCACTTTTTCTGTCCCAGCAACTGTTTGACCCCGCTTAGCGCCCAGAAACTGTTGGTGTATGTGCGCTCTATAAATCATTTTTAACATAACATAACCAAGCTCGTCCTTGGGCCCGTGGACTTGGCGTCTGCATTTTAACTTCTGCTGGTGGAACTGCAGCTTCCATACAAGATCCTGGGGTTCATGCAGCTCAGAGTCAAGGGAGGTATGTCACCAGAAAGTGAAATGGAACAAGAGCCTTGATCGCCAAGTTCTGGGCTGCAGTTATGTGGATCAGTGCAAAACGGAACCAGAGCGCAGAGTTGGCCAGAGGAATGCCTCCCAAGTTCTCTTTTCTGGTTTTACCTTCAGCGTCTCGACACACAAAGACCACTGAGGCCAGCTCAGGTCTTCTCTACAGCACGCTGTGCACAGCACTCACCGGGCTGCTGTTAATACATCTTCTGACAGTTGTGATCACTCCCAGCTTCTCCCTTGGAGCTTACAGGTGGGGTCAAGGTATTAATAATGTTAATGTTAATGTTAATAGTGCTTATAAAGCACAACATTCATCCCAAAAGGATATCACGGCGCTGAGATTGAAAGGTGTACAGTGAGGTAGCACGAATGACTGGGAAATTTGGTCTGCTTTGGGAAATAGTAAAGTTTTGAGTTTTTTCCTAAAAGTAAGGTAGCAGTCTGTGAGTCTTATATCTGTTGACAGATCATTCCACATATTTGCAGCGTGATGTGAAAAGGCACGACCACCCATCCTGACTCTTTTTGTTCGTGTAGTGGCGGCTCTTGCAATAGATTGGGAGCGAAGGTTTCGGTTCGGTACGTAGAAATTGATCCTGTTTTTTAGGATGCTCGGGCCAGTAATATGCAGCACTCTGTGGGTGATGCATAGCATTTTGAAGGAAGCTCTTTGCCTCATTGGGAGCCAATGCAAGGCTCTCAGACAGCTTTTAGCAGAGTCATACTTTTTTTGTTGCAGACAGCTTTTGCTGCCACATTCTGAACAAGCTGTACCTTTGAGAATAAATAGTCTGCCATGCCAACAAATAGGGAATTCCCGTAGTTGAGTCTACTCATTAGCAGTGACTCGACTAATATCTTTCTACATTCCACGGGAATCCATTGGAAGACCCGTCTTAACATTTTTAATAACGCAAAGCTTTTACCGCAAATTGTTGTTACATGATTTTTCATCGACAGTACGTTGTCAATTTGGACTCCCAGGTTTCTAGCAATCTGGGTCGGTTTAGGGGGCGTACCGAGATTATTGGGCCACCAGGTGTTATCCCAGAGCTGTTGGGATCCACCAAACAGAAGGATCTCCGATTTATCCACATTTAATTTCAGGCAGTGGCTGTACATCCAATTAGATAGCTCAGTAAGGCAACTGAGCAGTCTGTTTTTGGAGTCCTCTTCACCGTTGAGGGCAACCATTAGTTCCGTGTCATCTGCGTATGAGCAGATGCTAATGCCCCACTTTTTCCCGATGTTTGCTAAGGATTATACATAGACATTTAATAATGTCGGACTTAATGACGCCCCTTGTGGTACTCCATATTTGATCTTTTGAGTGTTGGAAGTAAAATTGCCTAGTCGGACCGATTGTGATCTTTCAGTTAGGAAGGATTCCAGCCAAGACTGGGCTTTTCCCTGTATGCCTTTTGCGGCTAGCATTCTTCGTAGAAGGTTGTGGGATATGGTATCAAATGCCGCTGATAGGTCTAAAAGTATCAGGGCGACCGTTTTACCCTCATCAACCTGTGTTCTTATGCCATCCAGCCCTGCCAGGAGTGTTATTTCGGTGCTGTTGTTGGCCCTAAAACCCGTTTGTGAAGCATCCAGCAGGTTATTAGTTTCCAAAAAGTCAGATAGCTGTTTATTTACCAATTTCTCCAGCACTTTTGAAAGATATGGTAGCTGTGAGATGGGTCGTTAGTTGGTGGGATTATTTATATCGGCACCAGCTTTTTTAGTAGGGGAGTGACTACTGCATTTTCCCATGTAGCTGGAAATTCAGCTCGGTCAAGTGACAGATTTAATGCTTGCGTCACTATTGGACTAATGAAAGGTGTTAGTTGCGAAAAAATATGATGTGGACATGGGTCCAATGAGGATCCTGATTTAGTTTCCAACATCATTTTTCTTACGTCCTCCTCTGCAAAAGGGCCAAAAATTGAACAGCTGACTGATGCGTTGGATTTCAAGTCTAAGTGATGCTCAGCCTGTTCTTGATTATTATTGGAAAAAGACGTGTAGATTTTATCTATTTTTTCGCAGAAGAAATTACTTAATTTATTACACCCCTCTTTTGTGGGAGTTAGGCTAGATGTAAGACTGGGGGGGTTACAGAGTTCTCTAACGATTTTAAAGAGCTCTTTGGAAGAATGTCTGTTTGCAGATATCTGCTGGGAAAAATAGTTTTTTTTGCCTTTCTTATGGCTGCATTATAATTTTTCAGCTCTCTTTTGTAGCCTAGTCTAGCGTCCATGGTTTTGCTTAGCCTCCATTTGTGTTCCAGTGTGGTACATTTTCTTTTTAGAGACTTTAAGTCTGGGCCATACCATTTCTCTGACAGTGTTCGTCTGGAGTTGTGTCTGGTACCATTTGTTGAGCAATGTTCAAGTGCATTCCCGATGCTTTTTTGCAGGTGGAGTATTTCCTGCTCAATGGAGGATCCCGGATCAATATTGTGGTGCAAATGCTGCTGGAATTTCTCTACTGAGAATTTTTTCCAATTTCTAGCTGTGGCTAAGGTCTGTACAGTTGGTCTCATATTTTTAATGGGTAGAGTAATAGTGAAGTCAATCCTGTAATGGTCAGTCCATGTCAAGGGCATTATATTATTGATGGTGGTTTTTTCTATGTTCGTGAAGATCAGATCCAACCTGTGTCCCGCACTGTGTGTGGATTGATTAACTTTTTGTGTTAATTGCAGAATTTCCATATTGTCTGCTAGATGTTTAGCAAGTGGATTGGTACATGATTCATTGTGGATATTAAAATCACCTAATACTAAAACGTTTTTGTGTTTTAGACAGGCTGGAAGAATTTGTGCGAGGAGGTGAGTGCTAAAATCTACTGTGCTCACCGGAGGGTTATAAATGATTGCACCTCCCAACAGTAAGTGGGTATCTAAGGAGACTGAAAAAATCATAACTTTGTGTTTGCTTTCTTGTGTCGGTATTTCTTGAATACAGGTGAAAGTTTCTTTAAATAGTATAGCCACCCCACCTCCCTTCTTGTTTAATCTGTGGAGATTTAAGATTTTATACCCAATGGGAATTGCTGCTGAAATATCTGGGGTACTATGGGTGTCAAGCCAGGTCTCCATGAGGAATACTAAATCAGGTTTGATTTGATATAGAGTGTCCCAGAGTTCAAAAGAATGCTTGGGAAGAGATCTTGCATTGAGGTATATGCAGGAAATATCGAGGTTAGGGGAGTGTCTGTGTGCTGAGCTATCTATGGGATTGCTATCCCACCTGCAAATCCGACAGGCGAAGGGGCCCATGGTGTTAGCGGGCTCCGCTTTGGTACATCGCATGTAACCGTGTGGGACTTTAGTGTTAAGGGTCATAAGGTTACCTCTAGAGTAAGTCAGTCTGGGTATACCTGACTTGTCGCTGGTTAATGAGGCAGGGGTTGTGGCCCCTGGTCCCGGCCGGTCGCGGACGGGCGCAGACGGGCTCGAATGTATTGCGCTTCCCAGATCGGGGTCCATTTTATGCTATCGAGGGTGGGAGGGGCCGAGCACTAGTCTGCTCGCCCTAATCCTCACCCAAGATGGCAGATCGTATTCCGGATCCCAGGCAGAACCTAGTCGTCTGCTGAGGGGCAGTCCGGTGAAACAAAAGGTGGCAAAAATGATGCGCTATTGCGGATCAGCGCCCAAAAAAGCCAAGGTATTGTGCAAATTAAAATTTCAGGTCTGACTACTTATTTTAAAAATGATGTGAGTGCCACCATAAATCGGCGATAAGTGCAGGTTAAAAGTAGCAGAGATTACTTGCCACACGCACACACCAGGTTCCGGCTTCCGCCTCAAGACCACACTCGTACACAATGTCAATCCACAACTAATACTTTTTAGCGTGGTAAATAATGTGGATCACCACACTAAAATGCGTTAGTATAATTAACCCCTAACAGCTACTTGGCAAGGCTGATCACAGCGTGGCAGACAGAGGCCACAAGCGTAATGTTTTAGGAGGCAATTACACCCTAAAACCACAAAAGTGAAACTTAATTTTTTCCAAACTCTCACAGTGTTCTTTGAGGATACACAGCCGTATTAAATAGAAAAAATACACAACAGAAACAGGATAATTAGAAAAAAAGTATTTTTAAAGTTTTATTGGAGCAGTTTTTCATCATTATATTGTATGGCCTGTTTTTCCCAGCCTTAAACAATATAGGGCCAGATGTATGACCATTCCGCTGTGCGGGTCGCAAATTGCAATTAATTGTGACTCGCAATTTGCGACTTGCAAAATGAAATGTACTTATGTGTCTCAGACACATTTAGGGGTTCCCAATGGGGTCACAAATGACCTGCCTCATCAATATTCATGAGGCAGGTCACAATTTGAGACCCATTAGGAATAGGCTACAATCACAGGGATGGTGACCTGCTGGGGGCAGCAGACCACCATGTCTGTGTTTGCTTTTTAAATAAAGCAATGTTTTTTTCTCAAATACAGCCCTTTTTCCCTTAAGGAAATCGGGTGCATTTAAAAGATAAAAATGAAAAGTTTTCCTTTCATTTTTTAAGGGCAGGCACTGGTCCGTGGGACCACTGCCTGCCCTTCAAAAATATTTTTGCTGACAAACACAAAGAAGAAGGGGTCCCTTAGGGACCCCTTCCAGTTTGCGACTGGCTTACCACCAATTTGAAATTGGTGGTAACTGCACTTATTTTGCGCCGCATTTGCAGTTGCAAAACAATCCTATAGCCCCCTGCGACTCGCTACTAGGAAGTGACGCCCTTTGCACGCCCCTTCCTAATAGTGACTTGCAAACCCTATTTTGGAAGTCGGTAACAGGTTACCAACTCACAAAATAGGGTTTGTACATGCTACAACCCTTTATAGCGGTTGCAAACGGCCCGATTTTTCGTTTGGGACTGCTAATAACGGTCACAAAAATGGCCCATAGTATGCACTTAGTAGTAGCCGTTGTCTACATTTTCATATATTTCATCAAATAAATGTTTTCTGTTTCATCAATCTGTAAAGAAACTTGCATTTGTCATTCACGTGAGTAACGTCCAGAAACTCATGCTTTTCTTGGTCGGTGTTTGGCCACTAGAGTGCAGCAGAGAGCAGCAAACGCCAAATGGCAAACGGGAAACACGAGGAGAGAGAAGCGCCAGCTCCAGCGGTCCTGCGGCGTCCCTGCGGGGGGACTGGGAATCGACCGCGAACCGACTGAGCCAACTGAACAGTCGACAGGAGGTGAGAAGCGGTTGAGCACCGCGGGATAAACTGTGTGCGGGTGCCGCGGATGCCGGGAGTGCTGTGAGTGCTCTGGAAGGTGCTCTGCAAGGGCCGTGAGAGCCGTGGGTGCCACAGGTGAGATGTGTGTCTTGAGCCCCGGAGTCCTGGGTCTCTCACCTGAGCCCCACTCAGAGTCACGACGCTGATCTCCCGGCTAAAAGAAAAAAAACCCAGAAAAGCAGAAAAGCAGCAACCCAAGCATTTTTTAAAAGGCTAAATAACTTTAAATAACTTTAAATAACCCTAAGCAGCAACGCAACCAAAGTGAGTAATTATATAACCAAAATTACATAAGAAGACATATCTTTGGTCATTGAGTTTTGCGTTCCAGGCCTCGCTCTGGCTGTCCATTGCTGTTCTCAGTGGAGTATGCTGCATGTTTAGGATCGTGTCTTCTTGCAGCAGATGTTAACAAGCTACTAAGGTATCCTGCCATCCCTGCAGCACAGGAGCGGACTACTTCACACACCCACGAAAATCTGATCTGACGAACTCCTGGAGGGCAGGTGCCGACTTGGGCAGCATCGGGCAGCGCAGACGACCGAACACAGGCGTCAGAGGCGGCTTGGGAGAGCGAGCGGGCTCTGACCTACTTCCACGGCATAGCCTCGAGCAAAAGGAGCAAAGGAGGTGAGGCCGACCTTCAGGTGTGCAAGAGAGGGGTTGGACTAAGACACGAGCGCGGCTGCCGATAGAGGCAGCTGAAAAGTAAGAGCCCGGAGGGTTGTCAAGGGAGAACTGACTACGTCAGAGCTTGCCCGTGGCACCCCCTGAGTGCTCCGCTTGAACCCAGCCCCCCTGCTTTTTTTGCCCTGCACGCCCGTTAGTTGTTACTGGTTGCCCACTAGTACACTATTCACAGCCTTGACAGCCCCCATTGACCTTTCGCCAGCAGCAGCAGGGGAGGGGGGGGGGTGCCGTCTAACACCTATTATTCACCCTTCAACACCCACTGCTGCCATTTACTCCGCTGAGTAAAACCAAGGAATCCTACAAGAAGCAAGCAACTCGCCTGCAGCCACGCCTACCGTCCGGCGGGGGCACGGGCTGTAAAATTGCCCCTCAGATTCTGCGTTCCACCATCGAGCCAACTAACTTGACGTCAGCCAAGGAGAGAAGGGGGTGTTAGGCCCACAAACCAGTCGCTCTTGTAATCGCACTCCTTGCACTACTTCCCCATCATGAGGTCTGGAAGAGTCAGAGCAGACCTCACAAACAAACAAAAAAAAAAGGAACTTAAAACATCACAGACTATATGAGCAAAAGAGAATTCGATTCCTCCGATGAAGAAAAAGGAGAGGTGGAAGACAAAAAGCCCAGTGCTCCCTCTTCCAAGAAGCAGAAGATCATACCAGGGCTTGAAAACTACAAGATCACAGACTTTTTGATTCCATCCACACCATCTTTATCATTGGCTCCCTCGGTGCGTTCGGTGTTTCCGGTGTCTCAAGCACAGAACATCGAAACAGTTACAAGCAACAAAAGATTGTCCCAGTCAGTGGGCTCGCTACCGAAAGATTTGTACCCTCAGAATTACATCCTACCGGAGATAATCCAAAGCCAAAGTCCCGGGGAATCTTCCAACATCACGTCTAACATATTAACAGTGATAGCACAAATAAATATAAGTGAAGCAGCAAACAACGTTAACGCCCAAAAGGAGCAGTGCACAGACCCATCAGTGTCATTAGAGGACAAAACTCCTAACGCGCCAGTGAGGTGGCGCTCAGCAAGTCTGGGTTCATTCTTTGGAAGAAAGGGGCCCGACTCAGGGACCGACAGTCCACCAGCGGCAAGCATGAACATTACGGATATGTGGCACAGAGGCAAAACAGATAAAGAAACCTTAGAACGGCAACAGGGGGAACTGACGAATGCCCGGACACCCACAAATGAAGAAACTCTTGAGGCACAGGAACGCCTGCCAACCCCCAAGGTCCCATTACAGGATGACAAAACGACAAAAAAGACTGCCGGATGGGAAACACAGGAAGTACCGGTCAGCGCAAGCGCAACCAGCCCAACTATCCGCAATGAGGCCTCAACAAAATGCACAATCAGCCCGTTAGGAGAATCTCTCCCACGACATTATATTCCCTCTTCAATAGAAGCAACACCACCAAAAGGCCTTGATCCCCAGAAAAAAGGTCATATACAAACAGCGACATCAGATATAGGTCGGGGAGAAGATCCACGAGATGCTCGAGACTTCCTTTGGAGCAAACCAGGAGACAAAGCCTGGGTTAGTCCCCATGCCGGCAGTAACCAAACAGATCTTTTTCTCCCAGCACATGCTCCCCTATGTCCTCCGTTCATAAGCACCATGGAAACTATATCAGAGGCTTTGCTCCAACACTCTGAACAATTAGAGCTTCAGATTGACCTTCTCCAAATCCTGGCCTCTCACGTAGTGGGAATAGACAGAAAGATATTAGACCTAAATTCTTTCATTGAACGGGTCCAGAAAGATCCTCAGACAAAGTATCATGAATGCCAGTGCACTGACACACTGAATCAACTTAAAGCTCTCCCGACCATCCTCACAGACATTTTGTCAGAAGTAAAAAATAAAACCAAAGCGCTGCAAACTTTTACTGAAACCACCGCTGTAGAAAAGGCTCCTGACCGCTGGTCATCCACAACTAGTAGTGACACAACGCTCAGTGAGAGCTCACTCACGGACCCTACAGAAGGCACCCAATAGAAACCACAGTAAATGCTCAGTTAACAACTCCCACAAACATGCAATTCCAACTTACAGACACCAATGACCCAGGAAAGCAAGGGAGAAAAGAGCCCGGGTCACCTCAAAATGGGCAAATAAAACAAATCAACGCCTTAACAAAACGAGAACGCAAACGTTTAAGGAAAGCCAGACAAAGGGAGCACCAAGGAAAGAAAGCAACTGCATTGACAAATAGGGTCCAGGACAAAGAGCCCAATAGGCATCAAGACCAGGATCAAGAGCTCCCAACGGCGAGCAATATAATACAAACTCTGACTCCAGGAACAACCTCAAACTGACTGAATGGCAAAGTAACAAGTAAAAAGGATCAAGAAGACAAAGGGGAAATTTTGCAGGACCCCCCACCTCCAACTCCGCTACAACCGGCCATATCAGACATGCACCTTAGCAGCCAAAGCGATCACAAGTCACCACAAGTAATAAAAAAAACCACAACAGGCAGACAGCTTACCCGCGCAGAAGATACTAGTAGAACAAAAAAGCATTTCGTACTACTTCACAAAGTTGGGCACGGGGCCAAAAGAAAATCCCTTGGCCAAGGTGCAGCAGCAAAAAGCCCGACCAGAAGGCCCAGAGCGCCCCAGACCCCCACAGCCAGGTTTCAGCACCGCGCCAGCAGATCAGGCTAACATCTTATATCAAGGCAACCAGGCAACTTCCGAAAAAAATAAAATCCAAACCAGGCATGCGGCTCCGAGAGAAGAGATGGATCCCCCTTACCCTGCAGGAGCCTTAGTACATGAAATCATTCCCCACTACAGCTCCAGGGGGAACCATGACATTCTCAATCGGAGCGCCATCCTAAAACTTACCAAGTCAATTGAAACACTACGCCACTTGAACACGAACCACATCGAAAGTATTGAATTCAAACCAATCCCAAACACAAACGGAAGAGAGATGACAGTGGCAACATGGAAGGACCCTCAGAAGGCCAAAGAATTTTGGCTCCACAGAAAAGAGTTCGCAAAATGGGGAATCGAAATCAGACCAGTTGAAGTGGAAAGATACCCGGGCCCGCTAGCAATGCTGGCTGCGTCAAGATCACCGCCAGACAGAGGAACACTGCGGGGTGTGGTAAATAAAATATTACCCTGTTGGAATTTCAATGCTCAAACAATGGGCCATGCATATAATGAGAGGCAGAGTCCGTGGTGTCCGATTCAAAAAGGCTTTATTTCAGTAACTCGAGTTAAGGGAGAATCGGGTTCCATCACCACTAAGGTTCAGGAAGGGTCTTCTAAACTTTATTCACAGAGTACAATATTTATACATTGAATATACATTGCATTGCATAGAGAAGGAGGAGCGCTCCAGGCAGAGCAAGAGAAAGAGAGAGATAAGAGCATGTGGGCGTGCATGAGGGCGTACATGTAGGCGTTCACTTGAGGAATCATAGGTGAGTCATAGGTGGGTGGATACATGGAGGGGGTCTGCATGGCCAGCTGGAACTTTGCCCTACTAGTGTGCGCAACTTGGTCATGACGTTTAATTGACGTGTAACTGGGGGAAGCTGGGGGGAGCTGACTTTCGATCTAGTAGAGAAGCCTTCAGTGTCAGGACGGCCTGCACGTCTGTTATTATCTGATATCTTAGTTTTGGAGGATGTATTATCTGAAGTAAAGGTCGCTCAAGCAAAGGTTGCTCATCTCCAAGAGCCAGTGCGGGCATATATTTCTTCGTTCATTGCGTGGGGGCCATGGGCTTTCTATGGATGCGAGCTCTGTAAATCACTTAAACGGAGACAGAAAGGCAAGGCCCTATCTCTGCAACCGGGCTCTGTTTACCTTCTTCACCAGGCAAGACTGTGATTCCGTAGAGCAAGTAGATAACTGTGTGCAAAATACTGTCTTGGCACCCCGGGCTGGGCTGGGCCCCATTCGGCTGAGCCAGAAGTATGCGAGAGGTCAGGGATAAGTAGCTAAGCTGCAGCTTTCAGAGTGTCTGGAGGCAGGAAAACCTTAATTCGGGTCCTGGCTCAGGCTGAGCTACAAAATGGGTTTGACTTTTAAACGTGCACAGTGCAAATACATTGGCAACATACGCCTCAGTGCAGAATTAACGTTCCTTTCATGTGGGACTTGGTAACTGACATTCTAATTTGGGACGTAAATGCAGAGGCATTATTATTGCAGGCCATAGAGGGAAAATTGCATGGGCGATATGCACATACACTAAACGTTGGGGTATACGCAGGGGACACATTGGCCATGTAAAATTTAATTTTCCTCAATCCCTCCTTGTCCCCTACGTTACCCTTCAGGACACATCTATATTCATGAGACCGTATATCTGATCATACAACATCATTTGTTCGTCTTTTCTCTTTTGTATATATGGATGGGGAATACAGGCAGTGGCACACAAGCCGCAAATCGCCGGGCCACATTGCAGACAGAGGCAGCAGCCGAATATCATTAGCAGTATCATTCCTAGGAACGACAACACTTTCCATCCCCATGCTGATATTACACCCCAGAGCCAACCGGACCAAGTCCATGTGCCTGGGTCTTGATGTATCTCATGAGCAATCTTGTGAAGTCTTGTTATTGCTGCGTACACAGATGGCGCGTTATTCGGAATGAAAACGCAACAACTGGAGCCGATCACTCTACAAGCCCAGCCCCTATCTGCCAGGATGACGTCAAGAACAAGGCGGTTCTGAAGAACAACAAGTCTCATGGCGGACTGTTCCTGGGTCAAGTTAGCCAGGGCAGATGCAGTCTCATTTACTACTGCTTCCAGAGTTCTTGTCAACCTGCGTATAAGTTTACTGTTTTGGACGGGACCTATGAAGAAAAAGAATCCTTTATTGAAATCTGTATATTGCTCCCAAGCTGTCTCAGTCTGATCAATCTCGGAGGAATCGGTCTCTCTCCTTTGTCTAACATGCTCTAGTCGTGAATCTCGATGATAATGGGATGGGGCCAGAAAGACAGGGTGCAGCAGGAATGCAATATAACATGTTCCACCCCAGTCTAAGGGCAGATGTGCATAGGCTGTCTGACTGCAAATAAAATAGGAATGGCGAGATGTGTTGAAGGAAGACTTTCCTTGATCATTAAACTCGACTACAGTATTACATTCACTGTGTCCCAAATGTACCGATCCTTTCTTTCTGACGCACAAATCACCTTTTGCTGGTAGGACTGTAATAAACGGTGGACCTACATTTTGCTTGGGCTGAACATTCAAGATCATGAAGTTAAGGGAAGCATTTCCTTGCTCGTACTCTTCATTTTCTAGATCGGTCCCCTTCCTTTGGGGAAGTCCGTCTTCGTCTGGAAAACATGCCTCATTCATTACTTTATTCAAATCTCCCCATATCCAATCGCTCTGGGAAACTGTGGACTTTCTGTCTAGTGATGTCATTAAAGCAAACCATGCTCCGCACGAACCATTGTGGGAGAACGGAAAAGGGAAGAAGGGCAGTAGTCCCTTCGTCTTTTGAAAAGGTGGAAGCTGGCCACATACCCAACAATCTGTCGCAAAGCTGGTCTGATGAGAACGGTGCAACATCCGAATAAAAGTATTGTTGCGCAGGGCTAGTCGATATGACAATTCATGAGGTGGCAGATCACTAAATGTGTGCTCTGTTGTGCTATTAATGGAGAAGTGTATACGTGAAGAAAGAGGAGGAAAGAAGACATGTAGTGCCAAGCTGATACATATGATAGTGATGCACAGAAGAGACATAAAAATCAGAGTTATTATACATCTACTGCGTAATATCTTGCAGTATTTCTCTCTCATCTTGCTCTTTTTACTATTTTGGTCTACGATCTTATACATGTCAGGAACCTGTCTAACCGATTCACCACCTAGTGGACTTAAACAATTAAACGCTGTCTGACTTACTAGATCGTAACTTGGACCTATATTCTTGTTGCGGAGTCTTTTCTAGCAAAGGGGGCTTAAAGTCCGTACTGTCTTTAGTACTGTCTGTACTGTCCTTTGTCTTTATCAAAATTCCAGGATCTCCAAAATATTTTCTACAGTGATGAGCGTGAAGCCATCCCTTACGTCCTTCGACCTTGACGGCAGTCCTCGTGGTGAGCAGTACTAATTTCGGTGTCTTCCAGCGCGGTTCAAGGGGGCTTGATCGATCAAAGTTCTGTATATAAACAAAATTTCCAGGGACGATGGCGTGCTCCTTGACTTGGGTGTTGTCAGGGAAGGCGGCGGCAACCTGTGAACGACAAGAGAGTAGTGTAGACATCAAGGAAGCCAGGTAATCTGTCAGCATATTACTGTCAACATCAGTTATTTTCTTAGGCATAGGCGTACCCCACATATTCGGTGGTCTACCGAAAACCACTTCATAAGGAGATAGGCCTGTTCTGGAATGAGCTACCATACGCATGTAAAAGAGGGCAACCGGCAAGGCTACCAACCAGTCCACGCCTTTTTCTGCACAGATCTTCGCTAATCTCGTCTTAAGTGTCTGATTATGGCGCTCTACAAGTCCTGCTGCTTCAGGGTGTCGTACACAATGAAACTTCCACTGATATCCTAACAGAAGGGACACTTGTTTCATTAATTCAGAAGAAAAGGGCTGACCATTATCTGAGTACACGACACGGGGTAATCCATATCTGAGAAAAAACTCACGCACCAATTGCCTGGCGTTGGTCACAGCAGTATAATCTGGGACTGGGTACGCTTCCGTCCATCTAGATAGTGTACACACAACGACCAAGACATACTTGTAACCTCTACATCTGTCCATTTGGATATAATCCATCTGGAGGACTTCAAAAGAATGGTCAGGAGGATGAAATCCGCCTTGTTCCACCGGAATGCCTTTGCCTGGATTGAACTGGCAACAGATCATACAGGTACGTACTTTCTGTTTCGCTGCTGCACGCAGGTGCTTGTTAAACCAGATATTCTGTAAGCTGTCTAGCATTGCCTTTTCTCCTAAGTGTGCTGGACAATGTGCTGTGTTTATGATCACTTGTACCATAGAGTCTGGGAGAAACCATGTAGCTTTGCCTTTAGTCATCCAACCTTGGTCAGTCTGGACCCCTCCTTGTTCAGCCCATTTCTTTATTTCGTCTGGAGTGGCATGTGTCTGTATGCCGAGTACATCTTGTGAAGGATCCCTGACTGTCATGCTTTTTGTCAGTAATGGTACCTCTGTCTTTGTCGTGTCTGTTGGTGTCTGAGCTGTCAATTTAGCAGTTCGGTCTGCCAGGTCATTACCCTGGGAAATGGTGTCTGTGACTTTGGTGTGTGCCTTGCATTTCAGGATAGCTATGGCTGTAGGCAAATGTATTGCTTCTAACAGAGCCTGAATGAGCGGACCGTGCTGAATTTTGGCACCATGAGAGGTCAAGAAACCTCTCTCTCTCCATAACACTCCGAAGTCATGAACAACGCCGAATGCATACTGTGAATCTGTATAAATGTTCACTTTCAAGTTCTTAGCTCTTATGCAGGCTTGTGTCAGAGCGATGAGCTCTGCTGCTTGTGCTGACAGTGTATCTATTCTGTGTGTCTCTATGACTTCAGTAGCAGTGGTCACGGCATATGCGGCCACTAGCTCTCCTGTGCTTGTTCTCATGCATGAACCATCAACATAAAGTGTCAGGTCAGGGTCTGGAAGTGCAATATCTGTCAGGTCTTGTCTTGGTTTCGTCACTGTGTTCAATATTTCCACACAGTCATGTGGTGCGGTGTCTACTGTACCTGAGGGCAAAAGTGTAGCAGGGTTAAGAATGTTACATCGTCTGATCTCTATGTGTGGCTGAAATAGTGTCAGTTCATATCCTGTCAGTCTCGCTACAGTCAAGTATTGTGTCTGTGTTCTGTTCAAGAGAACTTCCACTGCATGTGGTACCTGGACTGTCAGGGGGTGTCCCAGCACTATGGAGTCGCTTTGTCTTATGGCTAGGGCTGTTGCTGCAACTGATTTCAGGCACGCAGGCAGAGCCTGGGCCACTGGGTCCAGTGTACTAGAAAAATAAGCACAAGGCTTGTGTTTTCCTGCTTGATCTTGTGTGAGGACAGATAATGCTGTTCCATCTCGCTCAGTGACAACAAGCATAAAAGGTTTGCTGTAGCAAGGAGCCGCTAAAACTGGCGCTTGACATAAAGCCCTTTTTAATTCTTCAAATGCTAAAGTATGTTCTTGTGTCCAAGGGAGGACAGTCGAAGACGCTGCCTCCTGTGTTGTCAACTGTATGAGTGGTTTGGCTAGATAGGCATACTGGGGAATCCATTGTCTGCAGTATGAAGTGAGGCCAATGAAGGCTCGTACTTCCTTTTGTGTCTTTGGCTGTGAAAGGTTAGCAATTAACTGATTACGTTCTTGTGTCAGCTGTCTACCCCTCTTGGACAGCAAGTGTCCAAGGTACACCACTTGCGGTGCACAGAATTGCAACTTCGAAGGGGACACTTTGTGCCCCTTGTCTGCCAGAAAGTGTAAAACTGTCAGTGATGCATTTTCACAGTCTCGTTCTGATCGTGCTGTAATTAGGATGTCGTCTACGTACTGGAGCAGTGCAGTGTTGGTAGGCATATGAATACTGTCCAGCTGTCTTTTTAATGCTTGGCTGTAAATGCTAGGACTCTCTGTAAAACCTTGGGGAGCTCTCGTAAATTTAAAGCTGCGTCCATTTAAACTGAATCCGAAAAGATACTGGCTATCGGGATGAATTGGAACACTGAAAAAGGCATTCTTCAAGTCAATTACAGTAAAGAACATTGCCTCAGAATCAATAGCAGTCAGTAATGAAGACATGTCTGGGACCACTGGGTATTTTGGGACTACACATTTGTTCAATTCTCGAAGGTCAACAACTAGTCTGTAAACAGGTGGTGCATTAGGGTCTGTTCGTTTCAGAATAGGGATGACAGGTGAATTACATACATTCGAGTCAGTCTCCACTACCACCCCTTGTGCAATGAGTTCGTCAACAATTTTCAATAAGGCTACTACGGCATCAGGTGGTAACTTGTATTGTCTGATACGTGGTAGTACTACTCCTGTCTTGAGAGTGACACAGTGTGGTGTAATGTGCATGTAACCAACGTCAGTCAGACCTTGTGCCCATAGGTGCTGTGGTACATTCTGGAGTCTGTGGTCAAAATCCTTCAACACATAATGTCCTTTAAAATCGCGTAAAAACAATCGTACTCCTTCCGGAGAACAACATATAACTGCTCCTAGTTCTTTTAATGTCTTTATACCAAGCAAGTTTTCTGGACATGATTTAGTAAGTAGCAAGTCTGTGGTACGTGACAATGGACCTACTCCTAGGGAAACCGGTTTCGATACTTCATTGACAATAGGCTTTCCTGAAAATCCCAGGGAAACATTCTGTGAGCATGAGAGGGGTGCCCCTGGAACCTCGTCATGACTGATGGTAGTCCTGCTCGCCCCTGTGTCAATCAGAAATTTTCTGTCCTTTCCCAATACACGACTATGTACATAGGGACCTTCTTGATCTACAGGAACCTCAATAAGGGGCAAGCCAACTTCCCTCTCTAGGCTGTTTCATGAGAACTGTTGGTAGTCTGGATAGTCTGACTGCGTTTACTGATACATTTGTGTCGGGGCATTAACAGGTGGCGGTGGGGGTGGAAAATTCGCTACTGTCGGGTTTGTGTTCTGTGGGGTGCTATTCTGCCTGGGAACGTGTGTTCGTTCATTGGTTCTGCCTGTAGCTATATTGTTTTTCAGAACAGCACAATCTTTTACAAAGTGACCTGGCTGTTTGCAATAATTACAGTTCCCTTTAACAAGTGTCGTGGCATTTTTGTTCGCATTTGCCGGCACCGTTTGGGCAACGAGCACTTTCATTTTTGTCTCTTTCATGCGTCTCCTTTCATGATCCTGCTCTTCTCTAATCCTGTTCTGGTGATATTGTAGCATTTGCAACATTTGCGAAGGACTATTTGCTTGCCAAGTACTCTCAACCTTCAGTACTCTATTCTTGATCTGGAGTAAGGAATTTTCTACTAATTTGCTCACGAAAAGATGTGGATATGACTCGCTACTGGGCTTAAGGCCACTATTAATAGAAAAACATTTCTCGAATCTAGAATAGTAATCACTCGTGTCCTCGTCTTGTTTCTGTTTACAGGCTGAAATTGCATCCCAGTCTTCCTTTTTAGTAGTCAATAGTCTCGGCAAAACCTGTATCAGGAGTTCAGGTAGTTCTTTAGCTTTGTCCCCAAGACCAACCCCCGGAAGCCTACCTTTATCCTCTGTTTCCAATGCTTCCCAACTTAACTTTTTCTCGCCCACCTCCCAGTCTTTTTCCTTAAGCTTTTCATAAATACCAGCAGGCAACAGTACTTTCAATAGTTTCAGAATGTCAGCGTACGTATAGTCTCCTATGCGGAGAATATCTTTTAATTCTCGGTGAAAACCCCCCCGGGTCTTTATCATGACAAGGCAGCATCTTTTTCATTTCCAGTATTTCTAATTTCGTCAAGGGTGTGTAAACATACACTCGCTGAAGCTCACCCGCTGCATTTTTGACGGGATGCACCTCTCGTAGGGGGTTCTGTCTGTCTATGCACAAGTTCTTTCTGTCGTGGTGTGGGGCGGGAAGCATGCAGGTGGTCAGAGAAGATAAGTACTTATGTCGTTGATCCAGAATGACATTAATTAAATCAGTACCTAAGCCAGTCCATCTTTCTAGAAGTATATCGTCCAGTAACTTATACAAGGGACCGGGATCAGAATATTGACTTTCATACAACGTTATCAAATGTTGAACCATGTAAATACCGGCCAAACGCTGTTCGTTTGACGGAAGGCTCAAGAAAGTCTGGGCCACTATATCATCGCTATATATGTTAGAATTGGACACCCACTGGACGGCTGACCGGACCAATTCCTTTTCGTGTGGGGTGTGGGATCACTCGCTCTCTACCCGTCATTTCAGGGCTTTTTCAGTAGCTTGGAATAAGTTTTCAAGGCAATATCTTTCTTTTATAGCCTGTCCCTGTTTGCGGTAGTCGAGGCCCTTGGGCCTGTCAAACTGTCGTGCTTTGCCTACGTAATTCATTTTGTCCTTTGCCTCGTTTTCTGGGTCAAAATCTTCCGATGATGACTCCAACTGCCCGTCAGACACTTCACTGTGTATTTCTAAGATCTCCTTTCGTATCTTCTTGTACATACTTTCTGTCTGTCCCTGTCTATCATGCCGACCGGCAGCTATGTGGTCACTCCAATCCTTCAGACTTTTCTTTACATCTTTGTCTGGTTGGTCTTGTTCCCTGATCAGACAGTTAATCATAAAACGTAGAATAATGTTCTTAACCTCCACCTTTCTGTGTTCCATGGCCTTTTCTATACACTCGGGTCCCTCCCCCGTTCTAATGAAATGGTAGATTTTATCCAGGTGTTCCTTCATGTCTGGTAATGTGACCAAATAGTCGACGGCATGTCTTAATTTTAGTGAAAACACAAGCATTGAACCCTCTCCTGGTACCGGATCGTATATACAGCGTGGGATCGCTACGGAATACTTAAATGGCGTTGATGTCAATTGTGGCGTTCGTGGTGGCCCTATCGGTGTTCGTGGCGTTGACGGTGGCCCCCCTCCCACTGCCCCGGGCCCTACGTCGTCTTTCACGATCTGCTGGAGCTGTTGGAGCTGAGCCGCTGTTGGGGGCGGAGGAAAATCTGCGTTTACATAGTCCGGTGCGGGCTCCTCTAGATAGGAGGTAATAAAAGCCTCAGATGCTGTCGGCTTCGTTCTACGTACTCTAAAGGGTACTGGTGGTGGTGTATGCGACCTACGGGGTATTTCTGAGGGGGTCACTCTAGCTAGTTCTTCTGAGAGGACGGGATATATACCAGCAACGAGGGCATTTCTTTCTCTTTCAGCCTGTTCTGCCTTGACCCGTCCCCCCTCCTCCCGCAGTTCTTTTTCTTTGGCTTTTTCTGCTGCTTCTTTACTTCTCTCTGCTTGGTGGAATTCTTTCTCTGCCCTCCTATGCGCTTCTTTACGCCATAACTCAATGGCATCTTTCTGAGACGGTCTTACTTTCCTTTTCCACAGCGCTTCCTCTACTTTCATAGTGCATTCAGAATCCCATGTTCCTGAGGCAGGCCATCTGTACTTCTCCTCTAAATCCTTCGTGTAATCTACCCATAAGTCTAAAAACAATATGGCATCTAGCCCGTGTTTATTGTACATGTAATGACCAGGTGTGTCTATAGGCGGGACGGGAACTGATTCTTCGAGTATTCCTTTCCTGGTTCCTATCTGACGTAATTTCGAAAACAGTGGCATGTTGAGACTAACTTAACGAAAACACAATACACACCAAAATAGACTGACTGAAACAATCATTCACACTACAACACTAAAACACTAAAACAGATACGTTCTAACTAATACATGGGGAAAAACATGAACTTGAAAACAGTTAACTTTATGCACTGGAATACAGTACAGCCATACCGATCTCGTAAGGAGACACGTCTTTACCGTGCCCACCGAAATGGACCCGTCTTTACCGTGCCTGTATGAACGGACACGTCTTTACCGAGCTCAAATAAATGAACCCGTCTTGAATCTTTATGCGTTCCCTATAACGGTACTCACCGGGAAGCAGAACTTGAAGGCCTTGGAAAACTTGATACTGCGCATACGGAACAGGTGGGCTTCTGGAAACCTCGGACCTTGCTCTCTCACGGCTTGGGCTCTGGTCGGGATGATCCGCAATCCTCACCGCCTCGTGTGGATGTCTGGTCGCAGTCCGTCCTCCTCGTGGGCCTGAGGGAGTAAGCAGGAAGTCCCGCTGGCGTGTACACTTTGAAGTCCGTCACGGCTGTAGAAGGGGGCAAGGGCTGGACCTACATCACCGGCGCGTGGGGAAGGGGACTAGTCCCTAATCGGGCGCCAGAATTATGTGGTAAATAAAATATTACCCTGTCGGAATTTCTATGCTCAAACAATGGGTCATGCATATAATGAGAGGCAGAGTCCGTGGTGTCCGATTCAAAAGGGCTTTATTTCAGTAACTCGAGTTAAGGGAGAATCGGGTTCCATCACCACTAAGGTTCAGGAAGGGTCTTCTAAACTTTATTCACAGAGTACAATATTTATACATTGAATATACATTGCATTGCATAGAGAAGGAGGAGCGCTCCAGGCAGAGCAAGAGAAAGAGAGAGATAAGAGCATGTGGGCGTGCATGAGGGCATACATGTAGGCGTTCACTTGAGGAATCATAGGTGAGTCATAGGTGGGTGGATACATGGAGGGGGTCTGCATTGCCAGCTGGAACCTTTGCCCTACTTGTGTGCGCAACTTGGTCAGGACGTATAATTGACGTGTAACTGGGGGAAGCTGGGGGGAGCTGACTTTCGATCTAGTAGAGAAGCCTTCAGTGTCAGGACGACCTGCACGTCTGTTATTATCTGATATCTTAGTTTTGGAGGATGTATTATCTGAAGTAAAGGTCGCTCAAGCAAAGGTTGCTCATCTCCAAGAGCCAATGCGGGCATATATTTCTTCGTTCATTGCGTGGGGGCCATGGGCTTTCTATGGATGCGAGCTCTGTAAATCACTTAAACGGAGACAGAAAGGCAAGGCCCTATCTCTGCAACCGGGCTCTGTTTACCTTCTTCACCAGGCAAGAATGTGATTCCGTAGAGCAAGTAGATAACTGTGTGCAAAATACTGTCTTGGCACCCCGGGCTGGGCTGGGCCCCATTCGGCTGAGCCAGAAGTATGCGAGAGGTCAGGGATACGTAGCTAAGCTGCAGCTTTCAGAGTGTCTGGAGGCAGGAAAACCTTAATTCGGGTCCTGGCTCAGGCTGAGCTACAAAATGGGTTTATCTCGACTTTTAAACGTGCACAGTGCAAATACATTGGCAACATACGCCTCAGTGCAGAATTAACGTTCCTTTCATGTGGGACTTGGTAACTGACATTCTAATTTGGGACGTAAATGCAGAGGCATTATTATTGCAGGCCATAGAGGGAAAATTGCATGGGCGATATGCACATACACTAAACGTTGGGGTATACGCAGGGGACACATTGGCCATGTAAAATGTCATTTTCCTCAGGGGGCTGTTTGTAGCTCGGAAAGCATCAAGGGAGGCTGGTCCAACTTACGCATTCTCCGACAAGGTTGGTTAGGAGACGCAAGCCGGGCCCGGAAAGTTCTCCCCCCAACCCCAAGCCCCGCGGATGGCATGACTGATGAGGCATGAAAATTGAACTTGAAGGTATGCTCATGGAACATCAACGGGCTGGGGGCAAAACAAACGACTCAGAACTACTAGTATGTCTACAACAATTTGATTTTATATTACTCCAAGAGACCTGGTCAATCACACCCGAACATATAAATGGCTTTAAAGAAATTCAACAACACGCCATCAAAAAGGGCTTAGTAGGCAGAGCTTCCGGAGGTCTATCGATGTATCTGAATACCAGCATCCCATGATCTTATGACACAATCGACACGGGACAAACATGGATCCAGTGCATCAAAATTGAACCTCAGCCTGTCCCCACTCCAGGAGCACAGGTCACACAAGACTCTCGGTCATTGGTTAACTGCAACACCTATATACACCCAGAATCGAGGAGGAAATTAGAAAAAATCTTGACCCTGAAGGCACTAGTCAAATCTTTGCAATCCACCTTCCCACAGTCGGGGCTGATAGTTTCTGGGGATTTGAACATGTTCCTTTTACAGAGCGATCATGCACAGAATATCCAACGAAACAAAAGGAATGGGAAACCAATTCCCCCTAAAATAACTAACCATCTAAAAAAGGATAAATACGGTCAACAATGTGCCCTAATGTTCGCGGAACTGGGAATGCTTAATTTGAACGGCCGCTTTTCGCAAGATCAGCCCGCATCTTCGACCAGAATTGCCAAACAGGCGCAAGCCGTATTAGACTACACCACAGCTTTCCAAACTGTGTGGCGCGACACGTTACTGTGTCGCGCCCCATGCGTAGGTGTGTCGCGCGATGCGATGCACTGACGTCAAGGGCTATGAACTGGGTCCGTGCGCTCGAGTCTCACAGACACACTTTCAGTGAGCTAAATCACAATCATAAAGCAGATTATTTGCTAGGAGACTGTACCTCAGACATAACATCACTCGAGAGCCCCGCTCTGATAAAGGTCACTTTTTTGCCTCGGTTAATGTAGGAGTTGTTTGTCTCGTACAGGGCGGAACCTACTTTATTACAAATCCCCTGTAGAAGCATTACAGGGCCAGCAGCTAAACCACAGGAAGAAGACGGATGTAAACCCAAAGGAAACATCAACGGAGCTCTGGCCATTTAATGAAAAATGCTCACAGTGTCTCAAAAGCGCAACTCACACACGAGAACAAACAGGCTTCTACGACGGAGCGAGACTGCGCCTGCTGGGCTGATCGAGAGAAGTGTTAAATATGCTCTCACGAAGGACGCTTTGTGATGGTGATCTGATCGCGTGCTGATGGCGGGGATCTCTGCCAAGTGGGATGCTAATATGTTCTGAGTGGGGTTAAGTGAAGAAGACCACAGCGGAGATTCTTAAAACTTTCATGTTCTGTGCCATGTAGGGGACCTCGTTTGCAAACAAAGCATTAATTGGCATCAATTACACGACTTGAGTGACAAGACGCCAAAATCCATTGGGAATGTCACCCAGAGTAGTCTCCCGACGGATGCACAGCAAAATTTATTAATACCCCTGATGCACACACACACTGCACACCCAGGGGATATTTAGGGGTGAAAAAAGGTGCCCATGGCATGAGCCTCAGGATATGCAGTCAGTTACACCCACTGATGGAACTTAATGTGGAAAATCCACAAGTATACAATTTTGTAAGCTGTAAATGCAGAGTTGCTTTATAGGCAGCGCTTAAAATGGAACAATAGGACTGCAGGTACTGTGTATCAGAGTACCTGCTTGTTTCTGAGAAGTGCTGGTACTCTCCAATTAAAAATATTACCTCTCCCTCTGAAAATAAAACAAGCATTGGCATAGCCAATAGGTATTTACCACACATTTACACCTGTTACGTTTATGCAGGTTTGACCTGCTAAAATTTACTAGGAGAAAAGTGTGCAAGGTATAGTATTCACCCCGATACGAATTCTAATGTGTGCGGAAACGAGAGTTACCACACATATCAGAAGTAACCAAACCAAGAGTAATATGGCGTGCGTCTAGTACTAGAGGTGGTGGGATTGTAGCCAAACAGTGTGGGCCAGACTACACAAATGTTATTTCTTTCTTTGTATACACTCTGGGGCTCATTAACAAGCCCTGTGTGCTGCTGGCAAACTAGAGTCAAAGGTATAAGAGCGCTTCACATGAGTACCAGTTGTGTTACAGACGAACACTTGCATTTTTGTGTGTGTGGGTGTGTGGGTGTGTGTGTGGGGGTGTGGTGTGGGGTGTGTGTGGGTGGGGTGTGTGTGTGGGGGGTGTGTCTGTGGGGTGGTTTGTGTGGGGTGGTATGTGGGTGTGTGTGTGTGGGGTGTGTGTGTGGGGTGTGTGTGTGTGGTGTGGGGGTGGGGGGGGGGTGTGTGTGGGAGGGTGTGGGGGGGTTGTGTGTGTGCGGTTGTGTGTGGGGGGGTTGTGTGTGGGGGGGGGTTGTGTGTGGGGGGTGTGGAGTGTGTGGGATGTGTGTGTGGGGTTGTGTGGGGGGTGTGGGTGTGTGTGGGGGTGAGGTGTGTGGGGTTGTGTGTGTGGGAGGGTGTGTGGGGTGGTGTGTCTGTGGGGGTGTGAGGTGTGTGGGGTGGTGTGTCTGTGGGGTGGTGTGTGTGGGGTTTTGTGTGGGGTGTGTGTGTGGGGTGGGGGTGGGGTGGGAGTGGGGGTGTATGTGTGGGTGTGTGTGTGTGGGGGGTTGTGTGTGTGCGGTTGTGTGTGTGGGGGGTTGCGTGTGTGTGGGGGGGGTGTGTGTGGGGGGGTGTGTGGGGGGTGGGGTGTGTGTGTGGGATATGTGTGTGGGTGTGTGTGGGGGGTGAGGTGTGTGGCGTTGTGTGGGGTAGTGTGTCTATGGGGGGTTGAGGTGTGTGGGTTTCTGTGTGCGGGGGGTTGTGTGGGGTGGTGTGTCTGTGGGGTGGTGTGTGTGGGGTTATGTGTGGGTCGGGATGTGTGGGGGCCAAACCCACCATAGGTGGTTCGAGCTCACTCGCTCGCTGCGCTTCCTCGCGTTACCGTGTCCCTGAAAATTTTTTCACAAAAAGGCGTGTCACCAACATGAAAAGTTTGGAAAGCTGTGGACTACACCATAGTGGATCTCGAGGTACTCCAAACAATTGTCTCCTACAGAATAATCCACAAATTGGAGAGTGACCACAGTTTACAATCAATTGAGCTCAGCTTCCAACATACCAGGGCTCCAGCATGCAAAGATTTGCTCCAAATCCCGAGTCCCTACAATCTTAAGCGACTAGTTTGGAATGGGAAGAACGTCGAAGAAATCATGACATTTGTGAAAAGTGTGCAGGCAGAAGAGGGTGCGCAAAACTTATTGTCACACCAGGATAATTGGGAACACATGATTGTAAGTCTAACCAACAGATTTGGCCAGCAACCCCAGAATCACATAAGAAAAACTAATGAAGCACATCGGGGGCTCCTGGGACCAATAGGGCACAAAAAAAGGATCCTAAATCAGGAAATCAGAAAACTACAAGGAAAAAAAAAATAAAAAATCCAACAAAGGGTGTAGACACCAAACGACAAATCCATAATCTAAGGCAAAAATACAAAAAAGACATATGGTCGGCAAAGACAAAACATCAAACTGAAATTTGGCTACAACTACTAGAAGCCAGCAAAACAAACAACAATCGGAAATTCTGGGCAGAAATCAATAAAATACCAAATGGAGCTGCCCACGTCTTTAATGCAACCATACTACAGGAAGACTGGATCCACCATTTAGAGCAAACACAAATGACCAATTCCCAAGAAGACCATCCAACATACAAGAAAAATGAGAAACAAGAACCGGACCAAAACGTTGGTGAAAATTGGTTCACGCCACGACAAGTGCAACTGATCCTAAAAAAATTGAGATCACAAGGTGCACCAGGCCCAAATGGCTTGCCAAATGGACTCTTTAAACATGACCAAGCGTTTTGGGCTGAATACCTTACCCCTTTGTACAACAACGCTTTTCAAACAGGAAGCATTCCCCCCTCATGGAGAGGGAGCATCCTGCATCCAATTTACAAAGCAGGCGCGCGAACAGACCCAGCGAATTATAGGCTGATAGCGCTTATCGACGTAGAGGCCAAAGTATACGCATCCAACCTCCTGCAAGCACTGGAGGACTGGGTCAGCTCCAACAACATTCTGCCAGTTACCCAGACGGGGTTTAGGCCAGGAACTAACACATCATGCAACCTGTTAGCGCTAAACCTCCTTGTCGACAGTGCAAAGCCCAAATCAACAAAACTCTACACCTGCTTTGTCGACTTAAAAGCGGCGTTTGACACAGTCCCAAGGGAGACCTTGTGGAAAAAGATGGATAGCTGGGGCATACCATCGAAGCTGTTACATGCCATCATTGACTTACACACATCGACCTGGGTCTAGATAAAAATAGGCAATGGTGTCAGAACAACAGAAAAAATCCCCACCCGAAATGGCCTCAAGCAGGGATGTGTCTTGGCCCCTACCCTCTTTAAGATCTTCACCGCGGATCTGGACAAGAGCATTGCGGAGATTGAAAGCGACCCCCCCAAGCTAGCTCAGCACAAAATAAGGAGTATGCAGTACGCCGATGATATCGTTCTTTGCAGCCAGACCCCCTTGGGATTACAATGCTCCATCACAAGGCTGTATGAATTTACCCTTACGCACGGGCTGCAACTCAATTACAAAAAAACAAAAATCGTCTGCTTTGCATCACGGTCAGGGCGGCAAAAATTCAAATGGCACATTGAGGGAAATATGATAGAACAAAGCCCCTCTTACAAGTACCTGGGAGTACTGGTCGACGCAAGATGGACATTAAAAGATAAACTACTGCACAGAAAAGCTCATGCCAATAAACTACGCTTTGCTTTAAATCTACTTAAAACAAAACTGAATTGTCCTTCCAATTCACATCTGTTGAAGGTCATCGCAGCAAAATTTTTGCCATCGATCACGTACGGCTCAGAACTATTCAGAGGCAAAGACGCAAACTTCCTGAATCTCCAACAGTCAGTGCTGTTGAAACACATATTTCAAATTCCGAAGTTCGCCTCACAAGCGCAAGTACGCCTTGAATTTGGGCTATTAAATCAGCACCAAGCCAGACAATCGGCAATGCTAAAAATGTGCTGGAAAATAAGAGCAGCTCAAGAGGACACGCTGATGGGTCTCTGCTGGACTGAAATAAATAAACAAACAAAAGGAAAAGACGCATGGATAATAAAACTTGAAGAAAGTCTGTCAAAACTTAATATGCAAGAGGCCTGGAACACCGGTCACACCTTTGCGACCTTCAAAAAAGCAGCCAATGGTGCGGCAAAACTAGAATCTTGGGGCCTTCTTTATGAAGGCCTTGCGCCACCGGTGCGTCACTTTTTCCCATTTTAAAAGTGACGCACCGGCGGCGCAGGGCCTTCATAAATAAGGCCCTTGGATCACTGACAAAGCTGCACTAGCAAAGAAAAAACACGGCTGGATGGTACTTGCAACATATGAGAGGTGTATACCGCAACCATACTTAGTTAACCATATTACACCATCTACACAACAGATGCTCCTACGAGTACGGCTGGGAACTTACATCTCAAAAGACCAGACCCCTGCATGGAAGCAAACGTGGCTAACACCACTTTGCAGACTATGTGGTCATGCAGAAGAAACTTTGATTCATCTTATGTGTATTTGCCCAACCCTCACAATCCTGAGACGCTACTGTCTTTTGCATATATTCAGCTCATTTCAAGTTACAACATGTCGGCAGGCAGTTATGCTAGCACTGAACAGCCAGCAGCTGCAGACAGCCTGTAGGGCCACCAGATTTCTTCAGAAGGCGAGCCTCCTAATAATGCAAACTGAAAAAATGGCGAACAATGGCATCAAATCAAAGGATTAAGGATTACAAAACATTACAAGAAGGGGGTTGAACCAATGCAGTCACGGGGACCTGGGCGTTGTGTGGTAAATGTAAGGAGAGGGTCCCCGTGAGGAGAACGTGTAAACAAACAATATCACAATTATACACTTCAAATAAAGATCAGAAATAATTCATATAAGAATGTTGTCATTTTATTTAACAACACTACGTTGAATTTTTAGTGAAGCATTTTACAATCACTATTAAAGAGAGTGAAGGATTGGGAAATTGAAATGGCCCCAAGTTGGGAAGGGAAGGGTAGAGGGGGTGGTGCTCAAGGGCTGTGAAAAGGTTAAGGAAAGTACACAGACTAAAACAGAAAATAGATATATACAAAAATCAAAACAGGAATTGGAATTATTCCAAAAACCAACAGCCTATATAAATTATGGCAAAGGTTCAAATCACAATTCAACTCAGGACATTCTACGGTCACATATGTAGTTTAGTGTGATCCTGGAGATGCGCCGGATGTCCGAAAGTTAAAAGTCGTCGACGTTTCGACCCCTACGTGTAGGCTAAATTAAGTCCTTTTAACGGGGTCTTCATCAGGACAATTGCAATGGGGGAAGGGACGAAGTGGGGCCGTCCTGTCTGTAAGATTAAAAAACCAATGTCAGAAAACTTTAGATTAGCTGCACATCACAGTCACAGTCCTGTAAACCATAAAGGTTGATTAATCAAATACAAATTGTACCATGGAGTCCGGGTCATTAGGGCCTCTGGACAAGAAGGGGAACTAGGAGGCTGGGTATGCAATTCATCATGCTCAAGCCCAATGGTATAAATCATAATTACCGAGGAAAAACAGTAGCCAACATGAATTGTTTTATAAAAAAGAACATATATCATGATCAGTACATAACGCTGTCTGAGGGAAAGACTCACTAAGAGTATGCAATACTTCATGCTCATGCTCGATGGTGTGAATCTTAGTTGCTGAGGACAGCAATAGTCGATAGGGATTTATTAAAAGGATATACAGTAACCAATAAACAACATTGTATGAGGGAAAGACTCACTTGGAGTGGCGGTGCAGTAGACAATCCAATTGGTGTACTGCTCCCAGTAGGAAAAACTTCTTAAAGGAGGTTGTCAACTATGGAGTGAACCACAGGTGTTCATTAGTACACGTGTGTAGTGGTAAAAGGCCATTACACGAACAGGCTATAATTGGCTGCAAGTCCAAATAGTAAATACCAGATTCCGAATATGAAAAAAGGTAGGGTGAGCTGGAATAAGGTGGCAAATTACCTTGATTTTAATTGACCTGACACCGTGAAGATATGTGTCAGCGGAAACCAAATGCTGCCACGACTTGTGTGCGGCATACTGGTGTGCTACAGATGTATCTGGCAACCCTAATTGGAACCACACAGGTCTGGATATTAGGTTTTATACAGAGAAAACAAAGATAAAACACGCTGGTTCATGAATGCTATTAATGGCTATTAATGTGTAGAGAATGCGGTCCCGCTAGACCAAACCGTCATACATTCAATAGATATTAGATGCACACTTGATATATCCATAAACAAAAGAGTTGTGATTGGTAGTATCATACAACTGCTATGGGGCACAGACGGCGTTTAATACAACTGAGAGTTGCAGACAAGTAAATAAGGTAACTAACTCGTATAATTCACCTCAACTCTTAGTAGGAAACAAACCGGCAGATATATCCATAAACACAAAAGTTGTGATTGGTAGTATCATACAACTGCTTTGGGGCACAGACGGCGTTTAATACAACTGAGAGTCGCAGACAAGTAAATAAGGTAACTAACTTGTATAATTCACCTCAACTCTTAGTAGGAAACAAACCGGCAGGTCCCAGCGGCGACCGCCAAGATCGATTGGCCGACTGGATGCTGGCACGACCGAATCCTAAATGACAGGGAAATATCAGAATTAGCTAGCGTATTCCCGTTAGTTGCAAAGACAGTTAGTCGGGACGTCGGGAAGTGGACACTTACTAGCAGCAATTGAGGCACAATCCTTCAGTACGATTCACGGAACTCCGTCTCCCGCTACGCGGAGTTTGGGGCGGAGCCGTCAACTAACATGGGTGGTGGAAATAAAAGAAATACTGCAAGCGCCTGAAGAGGACACCCTTCTTCCGAATAACAACAAAACAGTGAAAGTCAATCTAATTGCGGCGGTAGTGTGGACCCGTTTAAAATGAAGGAAAATACCATTTAAGATTATTTAAGATTATTTGGTACTCGCATCGGATATTTAGGCGACAAAGGGGAGGGTTTGAATAATGGCACAGAAGCTTGCATGTCTCAACCAAAAGTTGTGTGCAGGTACAGTACAGTGTGGAATAATCATATCATACATCCGTTAAAATGTTAGGTAAGCAAGCACACAGTATGTAAAAATGATTCATTCTCATTCATGTGTTAGGCTGGGTATATATCAACCAGTATATGGTAAATAGCGCTCACGCACTACCCAAGCATGGGAGTGTAGGCGAGCCGACACATCATAAACCCGGGATCATATAATGTGAAAGAGCCAGATTAGTTACACTCGTGCACCTATCAAACATGGTGGTGTAGACGAGTGTGCCATGGGGTTAGCAGATCAAAAAAGTCAGATAGGTGTAGACAGATTAACCTTGGATGCAAGGATTTGCATCATCTTAATGCTGCCAATTGCGCAAGACTGCCGTCCTGCTCATTCAAACCATTTTTAATGGAGTCCAGAAGGGACATCCATTTACATTCTCGTAAATTCAAGACAGATGCTAAGTTCCCACCTCTCCTACCCAGGGATACCTTCTCAATTACCAACCACTTTAAATCTGACACTGTGTGGTCAGTGCTCTGCCAGTGGTCCACCAAAGGGGCTCCTGGGACCTTGCAACGTAGCCTGCTACAATGTGAAAAAAATCCGAGATTTTATCTTTTGCTGGGTTTGTCCAACGTACACTTTGTTGCATGGACATGTTATGATGTAAATGACACTATTTGTGTTACAGTTGGTAAGGTGTTTTAGTGTGAAGACCTGGTCACCATGTGTGAAGGTTTTTGTCTGAATCGTGGCCTCACAAGCTGTGCACGTGCCACATCTGAAGTGACCTATCACTGGGGGTAGATTCCATAGACTTGTAAGTGTGGGAGGGTTCTCAGGTTCCAGATATGAATGCACCACCATGTCTCGAATGTTTTTGGACCTCTCAAATGAATGGAGGGGGAGCTGCGGTTGATCAATCACGTCAGCTACAAGAGGCCAATTCTTGTTGATGATTTGTTTCACTTCGTTGCTTCTTGTAGTGAACGTGGTGACACAAATCATCCGATTCATTTCAGTAGCATCGCGGGTTTCAGGATTCAACAAATTCACTCGCGGGTTGTACCATGCTCGTTTTCTAGCACGTCTAACCATGCAAGCAGGGTAGCCACGTAATATGAGGTGTTCTTGTAAGATCTCAGACTCCTTGATGTAATTGGTGCGTGTGGAACAGTTTCTTCTAATTCTGAGAAACTGGCCTACAGGTAGGTTGTCTCTAAGTCCTCTCGGATGGTGGCTTCCATACTGTAACAGAGAGTTACGCTCTGTCGGCTTTCTGTAAAGTGTGGTCAGGAGGTGATTGTTCTCCACATAAATGCAGATGTCCAAGAAGGGTATGGATTTGTTGCTTGATTCCAAGGTAAATTGGATGTTGGGGTTCTGCTGGTTCAGCCAAACATGATAATCCTTCAGTTGGTCGCTGTTGCCTTGCCAAATGCATAAAACATCATCGATGTATCTGACCCAAAGGGTCAGCATTGATGAGAAGGGATTGTTTGATGAAAAAACATGTTCCTGTTCGAAATGGTCCATGTAGATAATGGCCAAATTGGGGGCAAAAGTTGCGCCCATAGCCACGCCCTTGGTTTGCACATAGAATTTTTCTTGGAAGATGAAGAAATTCTTCTTCATAGCAATGCACAGTAAATCAATTATAAATTCCGTTGGGACTTGGAACGGCGCTGGTCTTTGGTTCAATACAGCTTCCATCACATCCAAAGCTTCCTGTTGTGGAATGCTAGTATAGAGTGATATAATATCACAGGTTACCAAAAGTGTGGTCTCTGGATCGAATGGTCTTTCATCGATTAGTTGAATCACTTGGGTGGTGTCGCGGAGATAGGCTCTTGTGTTGAGGGCAATGGGCTTCAAGAAGAAATCTATGTTTTTGCATAGCGGCTCTAGCATAGACCCACAGCCAGACACTATAGGACGTCCTGGGGGGGTGTCAAGATTCTTGTGAACCTTAGGTAAGGTGTAAATAGTTGCCAACCTCGGGGATTTCTGGTTCAAAAATTTAAACTCTTGGTCACTCAGGAAGCCAGCTTCCAAACCCTTTTGAGTAGTAGATAGAATCATGAGGGCTAAGTCTCTAGATGGGTCACTGGATAGTTCTTGGTAACTGACCCCATCAGACAGTTGTCTGTTGATTTCTTCCATGTACTTAGACAAATCCTGGACAACGATTGCCCCGCCTTTGTCGGCGGGTGTAGGAAGGTGGCTACCTGACTATGGTTACCCCAGATTTTTTGCCTTGTGTTTAGCTGGTTTTCGACTTAGTTGGCCTGGTTCCCTGCTAATCAGGGCCCCAGGCTATCTGCTCTCTCTGTAAAATGGATTCCATGTACCCTAGGTGCATAACTAGATTGGCTTGGGTCACCTTATCAGCCCCTGTACAGAGCACTATAGGTGCCCAGGGCATAGGTGCATCCAAGGCCTACCAGGGGCTGCAGCATATCTTTTGCCACCCCTGGCTGGCTATCTAAATTGACACAACTGGCTGATCACTCAGCTGGGGCAAGTGGGTGTAATCACCCCTTGCTTAGATATAGTATACCTATATCTAAACCTATATCTGGACACATATATAGCCTGTGAGCCACTCCTATGGAAGGCCTCATCAATCCTGGAGGCAGAGTGCGTGGTTTTATGTGAGATGGAGCTCTGGCATGAGCTGAGCCTGTCTGCAGCTGTCGGGAACAACTCCCTAAGCTGATCCGGGATAATGCCATACCATATACTCTTAAGCGCCTTATAATCCTCGCGGTTATATAGCAACTTTGGTTTGGCTTTATCAAAACATGTCGTGTAAGGTGTCATACGAATTGGAATACTACCCCCTCGCCAGTTCTGGCGACGGGGGTAGCATTCCACCCTTCTAGAGGGAGAAGACATGTTACTTTACTGAAACGCGGTTGATTTAAAATGAGCCTCAGATCCACAAAATGGATGCCCCTGCCACAGACACGGGTCTGGCCTCCTGCTGCTGACCGAAACCCGGCAGAGGAGGCCTGGACAAAGAGTTTCCTGTCACAGGGCGGTGTCAAACCACCCCAGACAGGAGATAGTGGATTGGAGTAGGGAGGTTTCAAAGAAACCAGACACTGCCTGGGGAGCACAAGGCTGCCCCTTGCAGGATCCGGCCAAACCGGTTCTGGGGCCTCCCAGCCCCTGTCCCAGTGCGGCCAGGATCAAAGGAGAGGGGTGTAACCACCCCCTTCCTGGGTCCCACCCATAGGAGGGGACCTAGCAGGATGTCCAACCCCCTAGATTCGAATAAGAGGGGGAGCAGTCCCAACGGACTTCAGATCATCCTGAAGAAACATAAGAAACGAAATCTGGACCCTTCGACTTTCTACACGACGTGAGAAGACTGAAGAATCTCCCTTGTGGTCAAGGAGTGACCACCCTGTGCAAACAGGCACCATCCAGCCCTCGACCCTTGCTTTGTTGCAGTTCCCGCCGGAACTCGAGCGACAGAGATCGACGAGATCAAGCTTGCCTGCCTTCTACCTGCCCGATCCACAGTCCCTGCAGAGCTGAGACCCGTGGAGGCGACCGGAAGCGTGGGGCACGCCATCTTGAAAAGGCCACGAGACGCTGACCGTGCAGCCCACGAGTGACCCTCGAAGCTGTACACCGGGGTTTGAGAAGCCCCAGCCCCGAGCTCCACTTGCACCAAAGCTCACCCCTCCACACTCGACGAGTGCTGCGTGGGGCCCTTCTGCCTGTGTGTGCTCGACGCGTTGGCCCGGTCACTTGCCAGCTGGCTTGTGGCCCCTGTGCCGACGAAACTTGAAATCCGACTTGCTTTTCTGGTTGCTCCAGATCTGCACCAGCTCCTGTGAAAAGGAGCACCCACTCTGAAACTCCTGGTTCGAGTGATAAGCAATCTCCCGGTTCCGCGTGGATTGCTTTTGCCAAGTGCTGTTTGCTACAATCTTCAAGCCGACGGTGCTGACGGCGAGAGCCTACGTGGGACAGATCGTGACCGGCTCCTGGACGTCGCAGATGCCCCAGAGCCCACGTGACAGCGGAGAGAAGCCTATCGACAACCGCCTGATTGCGCCCGACATTGCCTGGTTCCGTCCTGGTTCCACCCTGGTCACTGCTGAGTGACCCAGACTCTGTCCCCTCTGCTTTCAGGTACTTTTCTACTTCGATCCACCCTTGGATCGCACCGGACACTTCTGCTTCACAGCGCCTGCAGCTGCAACAGCTCCAAGCACCAAGAACCTGCGTGACAGAACCCGACGCCACTTCGACCCTGTGCACCCACGGCCTGTGGGTGAGGTAACTTTGCAACGCCGGTGTCCTTACACTGGCACACACCTCTAGGGTCTATGTCTGAAGTTTTGTGTTCCTAGGTTCAGCGGAAGTATCATTTAATTCACTTTAACTAACTTTTACGCACCATTGACTTTACATTGGTGCGCGCCGCACTTTCCGTGCTGCACCCGTATCCTGTGGGCTACTCCCGACTTCTTCATTGCTTGTCCTGACTGCTCCCAGCGAATCTCTAGGCCCTAGGCCTAACCATTGCTCGATAAGTGTTACTTATACCATTTTTTTAGTATATGGTCTGAGTGGCCCCCCGCCCTCAACCATAATTGTGCCAACTTTATATGTTTAACAGTACTTTTGATTTAACGCTTGTGCCCCTTTCCTCATAAAGAGTACTGGGGAGTAATTTAGAAATAAATACATATATTTTTACAATATATACTTGTGTGGTGTCCTTTCATTTGATTACAGGATTGTATGTGGTAAAACAGCTCGCTTAACACGACCTCTTAAGTTTAGCCTTTAGGCTGCTTAGTCCATGCTACCACTAGGATAGCTTGTCTAACAAGGTTGACTTACAACCAGACATCTTTGGGGTTTGTTTGGACTGATACCCAGTGGTTCCAGAATTGGAAACACTACATATCAGGCCAACTTCTCACATTGGTGTGCAGCGGTGGGATTTGAGCTTGCTGTTTGTTTTACCATTGCAATCTTTATCAAATTGAAAGATCACATCAAGTACCTCTAGGTACATATAAATCAAAAGCTTAGCATATTAAGTTCTACTGAACTTAGTAGTTGTAGATTAAAGGGATTAGCACACCCTGACTACAACTCACTAGCAAGGTACAGTAGGAAAACACTCAGTGTAGGTAAGTGCATCACTTACACCTCACTAGCAGTCATGTCTGATACAGGTAGAGCCTCAGGCTCTGCTCCTGTAGAAGTTGATCCTATAGGGACAACATCCAGATATGACAACCTTAGCCACAAAGACCTGAGTGCCTTGTGCACAGCCAGGGGGCTAAAAAAGGGCAGAGGCCCTACCATTCCTTCCCTAATAGCTCTCCTAGAAAAGGATGACCTAGATAAGGTGAGTCAGGCTCCCTTAGAATCAGGTGAAGGGATACACTCCCCTGAGAATGAGAATCTTCCAGAAGAAGAAGAGGAGGAGGAAGAGGAAGAGGAAGGCTCTGATTTAGAAGAGCCTGAAGATCAGGATCAGAGGGGAAACCAGGTACAGGTTGCCAGCCTCAACCAGGCCAACTTGGACCTACATGGGAATGGGGAGGGCCAGCACCACCCCAGATCTCATAACCAAATTCTCCCAGGTAATAGGAGGGAGAGGTCTCTATCAGGGGACTCTCACCTTTCTAGTGCCTCAAGAGAATCTCAAAGAGGGATGACTTCCTCCCAGAGAAAAGAGCATAGGGCCAGAATGAGGGCTGTCCAACTCCAGATAGAGAGGGAAGAGGTAGCCCTGGCTCAAGCTAAGCTTACCTTGGAACAAGCTAAACTTACCTTGGCAAGGGAGAAAAAAATAAGTGGCTTAGATGCCACTGGTGGCAGCAAAATTCCTAAAGAGAAACCCAGGTCCTATGATAGTAGAAACCTGACAAAGATTGTGCCCCCCTATCAGGAAGGGGATGACATCCACAAATGGATGACTGCTCTGGAGAGAGCCTGCATGGTACAGCAGGTTCCTGAGGAACAGTGGGCAGCAATCTTATGGTACTCCTTTTCAGAGAAAGGGAGAGATAGGCTCCTCACTGTCAGACATGAGGATGCCAGCAATTACAAAGTCCTGAAGAGTGTTCTGATAGATGGGTTTGGCTTAACCACTGAACAGTACAGGTTAAAGTTCAGAGACACCCAGAAGACACAGACTCAGGACTGGACTGATTTTGTTGATTGTGCAACTAAGGCTCTGGAGGGTTGGCTAAATGGCAGCAAAGTACATGACTTCACAGGATTGTATAATTTGATTATGAGGGAGCAGATCCTTAGTAATTGTCAGAACCAGCTCTTACACCAGCACCTGGTGGACTCAGATTTGACCTCTCCCCAAGAATTGGGAAAGAGGGCAGATAAGTGGGTCAGAACCAGGATTAGGCCTAAGAATCAGGACAATAACCAGAAGAAGGAGTCTACCAAGCCTCAAGATAAGGGTGGGGATAAAAGTAAAGAAAACACTTCCCCAGGGCCCCAAAACTCCAAGAAGGGGGGTGGGTCCCAAGACACTTCATCAACTGACAAAAAGCCTTATTGTCATGCCTGTAAACAGGTTGGGCATTACAAAACAGACAGCTGTTGTCCCAAGAATGCCAATAAAGAAAACATACCTCCAAAGCTAGCTCCAACACCTCCTGTTACTGTCAGCAGTAATCCCCCAGGAAGTGGGAGCACACCCAGGAATCTGGGTGGGTTTACTTTTGGAGCCCAAGGGGACCCTGGCCTATCCAGGTCCCCATCCCCAAATGATCTTGTTTATGAGACTGGCATGGGGTTTGCCAACTTCTCAGTTTGCCCAAATACCTTGAGCAAATATAGACAAGAACCCATCATCAATGGTTTGAAAGTTGAAGCTTTTAGAGACACAGGGGCTAGCATCACCATGGTGGCTGACTGTATAGTCCCCTCTAAGCAACTTTTACCTGGTGCCACATACCAGGTAACAAACATTGATGGCATCCAAACAAATCATCCCATGGCAGTAGTAAGTCTCAGCTGGGGAGGTGTCATTGGCCCAAAGAGAGTGGCAGTGTCACCAAACTTGCCTGTAGACTGTCTACTGGGTAATGATTTGGAAATCTCAGCCTGGGCTGAGGTTGAACAGGAAATCCATTCTAGAATGGTAAATTCCAATGGAAAGGTTAGTGGGGCTGTACTGGCTATAGCCCCAATTCAAGATGTCCTTCCTGAAAGGGTTGGTAGGGCTGAGCAACTCTCTGCCCCATCTTTACCAGAAGCTCTTCCAAAACAGAATAGCAAAGCTGTTATGATAACAGCAGAAACCCAAACTGAGTCTCCTCCTGAAAAGGTTGGTGGGGCTGTGATGGCCACAGCCCAAACTCAAACAGATATGTGTGTTGTGAAGCCTGAAATGATGGATCACTCCACCCAAACTGAGAGCATGGAGGAGGAAGAGAAATCTCCCCCTCACCAGACAGTAGGACAGGATCAGCCTCCTCAGGGAACTGATCTTACCCCTGATGAAGGAACTGCCCCAGAGGTTGTTAGGCCTGGCCTGGCAGAGCCTCTGATGGCAGTGGACCCTTCTCAGGTGGGATCCAGTCTGGAGCAGGTAACCTGCCCCTCTCTACCTTGTCTCAGTCAGCCCAGGGCTGCAGAGGACAAGAAGGACAGTGAGACCCAGAGGGCCCCCTGTCAAATAAAGCACCCCCATCAACAGATTAGGGGCACCAAAACTAGTAGGCCTAGTAAGGTGAAAACTTTAAAAACTCCTGAGGGAGCCCCCTTAAAAACAGTTAGGGACCTCCCACAGATGGATTCTGTTGGGCACAGCCAAACCTGGGACCCAAAGGGCCCAAACCTGAACTGTCCCTCCAGCAAGCCAAACAGAGGGACCCAGCCTCCAGCTTTAGGTAGCCAGAGGTTGACCCTGAGAGCTCAGTGCAACTCAGTTGAAGAAAGAAAGGCACACATGGTGGAAGATAATTGGAGGAAGTTGAGCCCAAAAATAGTGGAGCCTCACTTCAATACTCCATATCCAAACCAGCCTTTAACTTTGCATAAACACACCCAAGGTAGTGATTCCCTATGGTGGAGACCCTCTAATACCCCTAGGGTGAGGGACTGCTTAGTGGACCATGAGACAGGGGGTACCCATGCTAGTGCAGGTACTTCCTTATATGGCCACTCAGGCAATAAAGGCTTACCTGGCCAAGGATAGCCTTATCTCCTTTCGTTTGGGGGGGGGTTATGTAGGAAGGTGGCTACCTGACTATGGTTACCCCAGATTTTTTGCCTTGTGTTTAGCTGGTTTTCGACTTAGTTGGCCTGGTTCCCTGCTAATCAGGGCCCCAGGCTATCTGCTCTCTCTGTAAAATGGATTCCATGTACCCTAGGTGCATAACTAGATTGGCTTGGGTCACCTTATCAGCCCCTGTACAGAGCACTATAGGTGCCCAGGGCATAGGTGCATCCAAGGCCTACCAGGGGCTGCAGCATATCTTTTGCCACCCCTGGCTGGCTATCTAAATTGACACAACTGGCTGATCACTCAGCTGGGGCAAGTGGGTGTAATCACCCCTTGCTTAGATATAGTATACCTATATCTAAACCTATATCTGGACACATATATAGCCTGTGAGCCACTCCTATGGAAGGCCTCATCAATCCTGGAGGCAGAGTGCGTGGTTTTATGTGAGATGGAGCTCTGGCATGAGCTGAGCCTGTCTGCAGCTGTCGGGAACGACTCCCTAAGCTGATCCGGGATAATGCCATACCATATACTCTTAAGCGCCTTATAATCCTCGCGGTTATATAGCAACTTTGGTTTGGCTTTATCAAAACATGTCGTGTAAGGTGTCATACGAATTGGAATACTACCCCCTCGCCAGTTCTGGCGACGGGGGTAGCATTCCACCCTTCTAGAGGGAGAAGACATGTTACTTTACTGAAACGCGGTTGATTTAAAATGAGCCTCAGATCCACAAAATGGATGCCCCTGCCACAGACACGGGTCTGGCCTCCTGCTGCTGACCGAAACCCGGCAGAGGAGGCCTGGACAAAGAGTTTCCTGTCACAGGGCGGTGTCAAACCACCCCAGACAGGAGATAGTGGATTGGAGTAGGGAGGTTTCAAAGAAACCAGACACTGCCTGGGGAGCACAAGGCTGCCCCTTGCAGGATCCGGCCAAACCGGTTCTGGGGCCTCCCAGCCCCTGTCCCAGTGCGGCCAGGATCAAAGGAGAGGGGTGTAACCACCCCCTTCCTGGGTCCCACCCATAGGAGGGGACCTAGCAGGATGTCCAACCCCTAGATTCGAATAAGAGGGGGAGCAGTCCCAACGGACTTCAGATCATCCTGAAGAAACATAAGAAACGAAATCTGGACCCTTCGACTTTCTACACGACGTGAGAAGACTGAAGAATCTCCCTTGTGGTCAAGGAGTGACCACCCTGTGCAAACAGGCACCATCCAGCCCTCGACCCTTGCTTTGTTGCAGTTCCCGCCGGAACTCGAGCGACAGAGATCGACGAGATCAAGCTTGCCTGCCTTCTACCTGCCCGATCCACAGTCCCTGCAGAGCTGAGACCCGTGGAGGCGACCGGAAGCGTGGGGCACGCCATCTTGAAAAGGCCACGAGACGCTGACCGTGCAGCCCACGAGTGACCCTCGAAGCTGTACACCGGGGTTTGAGAAGCCCCAGCCCCGAGCTCCACTTGCACCAAAGCTCACCCCTCCACACTCGACGAGTGCTGCGTGGGGCCCTTCTGCCTGTGTGTGCTCGACGCGTTGGCCCGGTCACTTGCCAGCTGGCTTGTGGCCCCTGTGCCGACGAAACTTGAAATCCGACTTGCTTTTCTGGTTGCTCCAGATCTGCACCAGCTCCTGTGAAAAGGAGCACCCACTCTGACCCTCCTGGTTCGAGTGATAAGCAATCTCCCGGTTCCGCGTGGATTGCTTTTGCCAAGTGCTGTTTGCTACAATCTTCAAGCCGACGGTGCTGACGGCGAGAGCCTACGTGGGACAGATCGTGACCGGCTCCTGGACGTCGCAGATGCCCCAGAGCCCACGTGACAGCGGAGAGAAGCCTATCGACAACCGCCTGATTGCGCCCGACATTGCCTGGTTCCGTCCTGGTTCCACCCTGGTCACTGCTGAGTGACCCAGACTCTGTCCCCTCTGCTTTCAGGTACTTTTCTACTTCGATCCACCCTTGGATCGCACCGGACACTTCTGCTTCACAGCGCCTGCAGCTGCAACAGCTCCAAGCACCAAGAACCTGCGTGACAGAACCCGACGCCACTTCGACCCTGTGCACCCACGGCCTGTGGGTGAGGTAACTTTGCAACGCCGGTGTCCTTACACTGGCACACACCTCTAGGGTCTATGTCTGAAGTTTTGTGTTCCTAGGTTCAGCGGAAGTATCATTTAATTCACTTTAACTAACTTTTACGCACCATTGACTTTACATTGGTGCGCGCCGCACTTTCCGTGCTGCACCCGTATCCTGTGGGCTACTCCCGACTTCTTCATTGCTTGTCCTGACTGCTCCCAGCGAATCTCTAGGCCCTAGGCCTAACCATTGCTCGATAAGTGTTACTTATACCATTTTTTTAGTATATGGTCTGAGTGGCCCCCCGCCCTCAACCATAATTGTGCCAACTTTATATGTTTAACAGTACTTTTGATTTAACGCTTGTGCCCCTTTCCTCATAAAGAGTACTGGGGAGTAATTTAGAAATAAATACATATATTTTTACAATATATACTTGTGTGGTGTCCTTTCATTTGATTACAGGATTGTATGTGGTAAAACAGCTCGCTTAACACGACCTCTTAAGTTTAGCCTTTAGGCTGCTTAGTCCATGCTACCACTAGGATAGCTTGTCTAACAAGGTTGACTTACAACCAGACATCTTTGGGGTTTGTTTGGACTGATACCCAGTGGTTCCAGAATTGGAAACACTACATATCAGGCCAACTTCTCACAGCGGGTTTGATGACAACTCGCTGGTTGGTAGAAAGATCCTTCAGTGCTTGTTGTTCTTTCTTGCTGAGATTAAACCTAGCAAACTTTCTATGGCTCAGAGTATGGTCTACTGCTTTTGTGACGATATCTTCAAAGGCCAGGATTCTAGGGCTCATAGCATAGGTGGGTGGAAAGAAGGTAGATGGTTCCCTCAATCCCGTGATGGATCCTTGTTGCCTGGTGGTTTGGTTCCGAAAGAAATACCTTAGTCGAATCTTTCTGAAGAATCTATATAATTCAGTTTTCAGCTGAAATTTGTTGGCTGAAGCAGTGGGCAGATAGGAGAGGCCTTTGCTTAATACCTTAATTTCTTCATCCTTAAGGTGGTAAGTCGAGATGTTGATCACAGGGTTAGCAGTTGCGATAGTGGTGGGTGATACCTCAGGTAAAGTGGTGGCTGATCTCGTCACCACCGGTAAGTGTTTCTCCGAGTCGAGATTTCGCCATGTGGTTCGGGGCGGAATGTCACTTGTTTTGGTGATTTGCCCCTGTTGCCATCCCATCCGGATTTCTGTGGCTGCCCTCTCCTCTGTCCTCTGTTCCAATTGGTCCCACGTCCTCGTGGGGGCCGCCATTGTCCCCGGCCCTGCTCTAAAAAATGAGGTTGGAATTGAGGGGGGTATTGTTGGTAGTTGGTATCCCCGGGTGGTTAATTATATGAGGTGCTGGGGCCTGCCTCACCGTCACTCCCCGAGCTGTAGGAGGAGTCGGAAAATGTAGAGAAATTCCGTCTTCCTCTAAACCCACCGCGGCCGCGGTTGGAGAAGCGTCCTTGGGTATCCTGCTTGTAGTAGTCTGGTTGCAGGTAGGGGTAAACAGATTTTTTATCAAAAGTTCTCAAATCTCTCGCCAATTTCTCCAATTTCTTGGTTTGGGCAGTGATGTCAAATTCTTTGATTGATGCTTCCAGATTCTCAAGAGCTTCCTTACTTTTGGTCAACGTGCTGTCCCCTAGGATCTCGGCTTTGAGGTCTGCAATTTCTTTACTAAGTGTTACCACTTGTTCAGCAGCCGTCTCCACTCCCAGCACCATCCAGTGCCGGGAGCAGTTGTTAGCTACGTAGCTAAACCCTTCTTTAAATTTTGGGACGTCAACAAAAATCGCGGGCTCAATTTTTATTTGTAAACCTACCGGAATTATGTTCTCTTGCAGGTACTTGGTGAACAAATGTCCATGTAGCCTAGTTCGAATAAGCTTCTTCTCTAATCTCTCTAACCGAGAAATTTTGTCATTCAAAGTGACATCAATTATAGGTGCAGTAGTGGACAAAAAGGTAGTAGATAAGTCTTTCGTTAGTTGGCTAATGTATGCCTCTGTGTAAGATAGTGTTTCTAGTTCCGCCATGGTAAGCTAGAGTTAATCTAGGGAAACCTCGCAGGTCAATTAGGGTTGCCAGATACATCTGTAGCACACCAGTACGCCGCACACAAGTCGTGGCAGCATTTGGTTTCCGCTGACACATATCTTCACGGTGTCAGGTCAATTAAAATCAAGGTAATTTGCCACCTTATTCCAGCTCACCCTACCTTTTTTCATATTCGGAATCTGGTATTTACTATTTGGACTTGCAGCCAATTATAGCCTGTTCGTGTAATGGCCTTTTACCACTACACACGTGTACTAATGAACACCTGTGGTTCACTCCATAGTTGACAACCTCCTTTAAGAAGTTTTTCCTACTGGGAGCAGTACACCAATTGGATTGTCTACTGCATCGCCACTCCAAGTGAGTCTTTCCCTCATACAATGTTGTTTATTGGTTACTGTATATCCTTTTAATAAATCCCTATCGACTATTGCTGTCCTCAGCAACTAAGATTCACACCATCGAGCATGAGCATGAAGTATTGCATACTCTTAGTGAGTCTTTCCCTCAGACAGCGTTATGTACTGATCATGATATATGTTCTTTTTTATAAAAAAATTCATGTTGGCTACTGTTTTTCCTCGGTAATTATGATTTATACCATTGGGCTTGAGCATGATGAATTGCATACCCAGCCTCCTAGTTCCCCTTCTTGTCCAGAGGCCCTAATGACCCGGACTCCATGGTACAATTTGTATTTGATTAATCAACCTTTATGGTTTACAGGACTGTGACTGTGATGTCCAGCTAATCTAAAGTTTTCTGACATTGGTTTTTTAATCTTACAGACAGGACGGCCCCACTTCGTCCCTTCCCCCATTGCAATTGTCCTGATGAAGACCCTGTTAAAAGGACTTAATTTAGCCTACACGTAGGGGTCGAAACGTCGACGACTTTTAACTTTCGGACATCTGGCACATCTCCAGGATCACACTAAACTACATATGTGACCGTAGAATGTCCTGAGTTGAATTGTGATTTGAACCTTTGCCATAATTTATATAGGCTGTTGGTTTTTGGAATAATTCCAATTCCTGTTTTGATTTTTGTATATATCTATTTTCTGTTTTAGTCTGTGTACTTTCCTTAACCTTTTCACGGCCCTTGAGCACCACCCCCTCTACCCTTCCCTTCCCAACTTGGGGCCATTTCAATTTCCCAATCCTTCACTCTCTTTAATAGTGATTGTAAAATGCTTCACTAAAAATTCAACGTAGTGTTGTTAAATAAAATGACAACATTCTTATATGAATTATTTCTGATCTTTATTTGAAGTGTATAATTGTGATATTGTTTGTTTACACGTTCTCCTCACGGGGACCCTCTCCTAAGGATTACAAAAGACGCCGATTTCAGCAAATGTCAAATTGTTTTATTTTTTTATTTTTTCTGTCTTTCCTTTTAAAACAGATAGTAAATGTAGGTTTTCATTCATTTTTCATTTTAATGATTTTATGTTATATTCTCTTTGCAAATTTTGTAAAGGTTTTAATTAACCATATACAATAAAATATTTACTTACTTACTCATGTTTTTCCAGTGCATTTATGTTTGTTTGTGTTAAATGTATTCATTCCTGGAGGCGGAAATTCTGTCTGTGGCCACAAGAGGGCCCTCCTAAGCTGCTGATGAAACCCACAGTATGAAAAGGAGAAGGGTTTTCTCTTCTGGGTTAACGTCGGCAAAGAAAGCGATGTCTGCGGATGCTGACATCACTTCTGGCCTCACCCTGTGTGTCCAGCCTGCTGCAGAGGAGCCCCTGTCTGTCTGTGCAGTTATCCTCCTCTTCAGACCCTCACAGATCCCACCCTCCTCAGACTCCAAATCTGCACCAGCCCCAGAGGGAGGAGACAGCCTGGAAATGTCTGCACAGGTTTCTGCTCTGGTAGGAGATTGTCAGCAGCTTCTGCTGTGTTTGTACAAATAGACTGAATAATCCTGGAGGAAATCTCTGACAGGAGCCAGTCTGAGCTGGGCCCTTCCATCTGGCAACCTCTGGGATCTTTCCTTCTGGCCCAGGGGGTGTTTTAAAAACATTTTCTGGTTTTTGGGACCAATGTCACTCATACTGCAGAGCAGTGGCAGAATTGAAACATCTCGGCTCCTCTGCTCATACATAACTCACATAATTTATCTTTTTGTTTCTAGCATCACTGGAGTAGGTCAGCCTTCTCCCAGCAGAGGGGAGACAGAGTGGGAAGAAGAGGTGGGGTGGACAGTGTGGAGATCCTACCACAGCTATTGTTATGTAAACGTAGCCGTGTAAATGTGTGCGTTTACAAGGCTACCTTTACATCTGACCTCCTATGGCGCTGTCTGATCAAACAAGATACATAATGAAAGTAATGAAGCAAAGAGGCTCCTTAAGATAGTAAGGTTTATTGGAATCAAAACATCGCCTGCTTGCAGTAAGACGCTTCTCCTGGCAATGCCATCATCTCTTCGCATAACATTCCATCATAAATTCCCAGTTTCCATTCTAAACAGAACGAACCAAAGGGTAGAAGCATGGAGTGCGTAGGGTTGTAGAGACAGGGAAGGAAAGGAAGGTAAGATAAGAGAGTGGGCAATGTCAATGAGATTATAACACATCTCCTTTACTAACACAAAAAATATATTAATGTATATGGTAAGATATACTCGGGTAACAGAAAGTACTAATAGAAAATTCACATCAATACAATATGCACTGCTGCAAGAACACAGCATACAAAAGAAACTGGAGGATACAGGATCAAATAGGAAGAAATGTGCTGCTACATGATCTGGCCCCTTTGCCATGCGGGAGGGTTATACATCCTTTAGTTACTTCCGCTGTGGTGAAGGACTGGGTTCTTTTGGACCCAGCGGTGCCAGGGCACAACACCTGAAACCTTCGTGGGTAACCTGTTCCGGCGTACAAGTCACAGAGACACGGGACACTTCCTTCGGCGTCAAAGAGTCAAGGTTTATTTACTGCAGGGAACACAGAAGTCACAGGAAATACATCGAGTGTAGTTCGGGGAGACTGCTTCAAATTGGTTATGTGGATCGCTCCTTTTATACAGTTTTTACCCATAGGCTAACATTGAACACAAAGGTTTACAACTCAGTTCCCACATCGAGCTCCCAGAGGGGTCGCTTTGGTCGCTTTGAAACACATAAGGTCCGGAACATAAGTGCGGAAACATTTGGCGGTTCCCAACTGTAAAAACCCATCTTCCCACCATTAGCAAATTCCAATCAGCAATCAAGTAGATCGAAACAGGAACGAAGACAGGTGCAGAGGAAGACGGAGACAGTGGGGAGATCGGAAAGGGTGTAAAAGGGGAGGTGTCGGGAGCACGAGATACAGGCATCAAAGGGACGTGCCTAATGAGATGCACGGCTGAGACAATAAGTCCGTGCGGCAAGATGAGCCTCGAGCGGCACCACCTGCCTTACAGTAGCAACCCCCTCGTCATAAAGACACTTTCAAAGGACATGTGTCTTCCGCAAATATCTTGGGAGTCCCAGGGTCGCGAAGCGGACAGCGTCCGTTCGCTGACTACTTGAGGGCAAGAGACAAAATGGATGCCGTATCTAAGATGGAACCCGTGGGTACAGATGAAAAGCCCACGTAACAAACGAACAGTTTAAGTTAGCACAGCGAAACTGCGCACACTTACTAAACTCGTCATTTGCGGTTCATAGATACCAGACTCGACCATATTCGTGCGAGTCGAAAACACCACTTACAATTGTCACGGAACCTCAGACGCTCCTTTTGCCCTCATGTAGGCAAGCACTAGTCGGAATCATATTCGATGTTCATCAGACCATCAAGGTGTCGTTGTAGCATAGCCTTGTCCAACCGAGTCCCCTTGGTAACAGGTGGTTGTCTCATACACGTTGTAGCACAGAGGCCACATAAGGCAGGACCACACTGCACACAAAGGCAACACGTGAACAGGAACACTACCACAACTCCGATGATCATCAGAATCTTCCAACCCCAAGTCGACATCAGGCCCCAAAACCAACCAAGTAGCGTCCAATCCCCTACATCCACGTGTATGGATTCGGAGATTTTATGCAACTTCGAGATGGCTTGATAGACAGTAGGAGCATTATCTGGAATGAAAATGCAACAGCTCGAATGGATCACTTTACATACCCCACCGCGATCTGCCAAGACGACATCTAAAACCATACGGTTTTGTAACGTCATAAGTCTCTCCGCCTGAAGTTCTGTGGTGATATTACCAAGGGCACTGGCAGTAACATTAGCTGTCGATTCTACCACTCGAGTCAAATGTCTCAGGTTCCTACTATTAACCATAGGTCCCCAAAACGGGAGGAAACCCTTGAAAAAGTCTCCTGCCTCTTGACCGGCAGTATCCTCTTCGCTAATTACGCCTCGTACAACTCTAGTCTTATGATAATCGGCATCTACAGTGAACGTCGGAGGCAACAGATTTGCAACAAAACATGAGCCCATGAAGTCTGAGGGCAACCATGTGTATGCACGATCATGACAGATGAAGTACGTACCCTTGGCAGCCAGAAACACAGGGGTCGGGGACATTGGCAGAACGTAACTTTCAATGCAAGCACTTACTCCAAGTGAGGCTTGCGAACCACGACCCACAAGACAAAGATTACCAGTGTGGGGTACGACCCATATTGGAGGCGAGCTTTTAAGCTGCTTTTCATTGGTGAACATACTATATTCCCCTCTACTCAGGACCCTATAGGCTTGTACCTCTTCCTTAGGGATGAGAAAAGCATCATGGATCTCATCTTCCATATCCTCTATTGCCATCGATAGCACCCACTGGTACGAGGTAGGACCAGGTTTGGGGGAACGTTGTTCTGGAGTGGGGTGGAAACCTAGTGCGCTTCGAAGCATTGTTTGGAATGCTCGAGCTGACCCTTGGGAACTATACGGTAACACCAGATATGGAATTCCCTTACCCGTAGTATGTGGCATCAACCCACACACCCAACAATTAGTAGTGTTAACCACTAATTGATGCTGATGGAGGAGCTGGATAAAGGAATTGTTGCGGAATTCTACACGTCTAGCCTGTTCGTGTTCCGGTAAAATGTGAAAGGAATGGGGAGAAGCAGTAGTAGCAGTAAGAGTAAGATTAGGGTAAGGAGTAGGAGTAGGGGTAGGAAGTAAAAAGTAAGACATAGCGTAATACACCCCACCCGCCAAGAATGCAGAAGCAGTTAAAAACAATACAAACAACTGAAACACGACACATTTAGTACGACTGAGTTTCTGCAGTTTGACTCTATACGCCTGAGCTCCTTCCAAATCGTTCAGCTTCGAAAATGCCATTTCCCTACGACCGTCCGCAACGTTTCTTGACGCACTTCGTTCTGTGCAGCAATGGTCAATCCCCAGGAGTTCCTAGGAACCGACGGCCTTTAACCTAGCGTCAAGACCTACTGTCCAGAAGGAAGTACGCGCGCGGCCCTACGGCCCTCAATACACAATATGTATTTATTTAGCACAATAATTCAGCTGTGGAAGGAAAAAGATACAAGGAAGAAGCTTAATATATATACAAACAAGTTTCAATGATACGAAATGTTCAAAGTTGATCAGGGGAAACGAGGATATTGCAGCTATCAATTTCAGCAAAGCAAGAAATTTTATTAGTCCTTAATGCGAGAACGCAAAGAATATCGATGTTTCCCGGGACGTGTCTGCTCGTCGAACAAAGGATCCGTTGAAGAGACAGCGTCCTGCTGATCAGTTTGTTGATTTGATCTTGAGTCCTTAGCTGACAATGTTTCAACAATGGCTTTCTGCTGCGCTGAGTGTTCACCAATGAGCTGTGCGTCGCTAAAAGGTACAAACGCCGGCAATGTCTCTGCTTCTATTGACGCAATGCCTTTCCTCACCCACGGGTCTGCCGGTAAAGGAATAGGGACTCGTTTACAATGGGTAGCATGTACCCAATTCTTCCGCCCCTCAAGACGAACGGCAGTCCTCGTGGCCAGGAGCACCTGGTGAGGTCCAACAAAACGGGGGTCCAGATTCTTCTTGCGTGAGAAGTTACGGGTGACAACCCAATCACCGGGCTGGAGCTGGTGGCCTGGACCCTCCGTCTGCGTCGGCAAGGCGTCGTAAACCTGTTGATGAATTAACCTCAGTTTAGCAGTCAAGTCATGTAAGTAGTCAATCAACATCGGATACTCAAGATCAACGAATATACCTGGCCTAGGAACCCCCCACACATTCGCAGGACGGCCGAACACTATTTCATAGGGACTAAGCCCTATTCGGGAGTGTACAGTCGCCCTAGTTGACAGTAATGCTAGAGGCAAAGCGTCAGGCCACGAAAGTCCAGTCGTAGCCTGAATCTTCGCTAGCTTTAGTTTAAGGGTGCCATTGTACCCTTCAACCAATCCAGCTGACTGGGGATGATTGGCGCTATGGAATTTCTGACTAATTCCAAGGCCCTTACACACACTCTTCATCACACTTCCAACAAACTCGCTTCCATTATCTGACCACACAACTCTAGGCATCCCATACCGAGGAAAGTATTCCTTCAGTAGGATTTTCGCAGTAGACAAAGCAGTATTGTCTTTGAGGGGATAGGCCTCAATCCATCGGGAGAATGCGCAAACCACAACCAAAACATATTTCAAGTTATTGCATCGCTCCATATGGATGAAGTCCAATTGGATCACCTCAAAGGGATACGAAGGAGGAGCAAAACTGCCAGGGGGAGTTGGGGTTCCTTTGCCAGGATTGTACATTATACACACCATACAATTCTTCACCAGACGTTCAGCACACTTTGTAATGCCATCATTCTTCCACACAGGCGACAACAACTTGCAAATGCCTTTCGCGCTGATATGTGCTAACCCATGTGCCATTGTCACAACGGCCAGCACATACGCATCAGGCAACATCCATCTTTTCTGATCCGACAAATCAATCCAACAACCATTCACATCCAACTTTCCCGTACTTTCTTTCCACTTCGTCTTTTCCGTATCGGTGGCCTCATTCTGAATTGCTTTCACGCTCTCTATAGTATTTTCACACATACTCGATTCTGTAGGCCACCTAACCGAACTCGTCACATACATTCGAGTGCTAAGGTTCCGGGCAGTCTCCTTAGCAATCTCATCTGCAAACGCGTTACCACGACCAACATCATCCGTTACTTTACGATGCGCACTACACTTAACAATCGCAACTTGAGCAGGCAAAGTCAATGCATCCAAAAGATCATTCACAAGCTGGCCATGCTGTATTTTCGTGCCGTGTGACGTGAAGAAACCACGCTCTCGCCACAATCGTCCAAAGCTATGCGCTACACCGAAAGCGTACTGGCTATCGGTGTACACATTCACACGTTTCCCTTTCGCTAATACACATGCTCTAGTAAGAGCAATCAGCTCTGCAGCTTGGGCAGAATTCTGATTCAATCTCGCAGTCTCAACAACAGTATTCAACGTCACAACAGCATAAGCAGTAGTCACATCACCATTCGGCAATTTAAAACATGACCCATCCACATACAAAGTGCCGTCAGGGTCTTCCAATGGGGTGTTTTTAAGGTCCACTCGACCTTTTGTTTCCTCTTCTGTACGCAAATAGCAGTCATGTTCTGTTACTGCATCTGACTCTGCACTAATTGGTAACAAAGTTGCCGGATTTAGGACATTACAACGTTTTATCTGAATGTGGCTTGCCAGAAGCGTCAATTCGTACCCAGATAACCTCGCACTCGTCAAGTGCTGAGTTTTCGTACGATTCAAAAGAGTGTCGACTGCATGCGGAACCATCACCGTGAGCATATTATCCATGACCAATCCTGCTGATTGTCGGATGGAGACCGCAGCTGCCGCAGTTGCTCTCAAACAACTCGGCAATGCTCTAGCTACTGGGTCTAAGGTCGAGGAAAAATATGCACATGGACGTTGCTTACCACCAAAAGGTTGCGTTAAGACACTCAACGCACAGCCTTCTCTCTCGTGAACATATAACGTGAACGGTTTGCTGTAATCAGGGGTACCTAACACAGGAGCCGAACACAATGAATCACGTAGTTCAGAAAAACTTTTCTGACATTCTTCCGTCCATGGTAAAGGAGTTGAAACATCCTTGCACGTAAGAGCCACCAATGGTTTCGCTAGCAATGAAAAATTTGGAATCCACTGCCTACAGTACGACGTGATACCTAGAAAGGCACGCACATCTCTTTGGGTTTTTGGCACAGCCATTCGCGCAATCGCTGCAATTCTCTCTGGGGTCAATCTCCTTCCCTCCTTTGACAATAAGTGACCTAGATAGGTTACTTCTTGACAACAATATTGGAGTTTAGAAGGTGACACCTTGTGATGTAGCTCACAGAGATGTTGCAGCAATGACACCGTAGCAATTTGGCAAATGTCCTGAGTATCAGCAGCCACCAATAAGTCGTCGACATATTGAATTAAGGCCGCACCAACCGGCAACCTAAACGCATCCAGTTGACCCTTCAAGGCTTGACTGTAAATAGACGGACTTTCACAGTAGCCCTGAGGAGCGCGTTTGAACCGGAAGCTACGTCCACCAAGAGAGAAACCGAAAAGGTCCCTGCTCTCTTCGGCGATCGGGATGCTGAAAAACGCATTTTTCAAGTCAATCACCGAAAACCATGATGCAGTAGCTGGAATCAGAGTCAGTAGCGCCGTGATGTCAGGCACAACAGGGAATTGAGGAACCACAATTTTATTCACCTCCCGTAAATCGATAACAAAACGATAAACAGGCGGTTTCGTAGGATCAGTACGTTTAAGAATGGGTAGTACAGGGCTGTTGCACACGTTTCCCCGAGTCTCCTCAATAACATCTTTCTCGATCAAATCATAAATGATCGCTAACAGTGCTCGTTCACCATCAAGGGAGATACGATATTGGGGAATACGTGGCAATCGTACATTTGATTTCAACTGAACAACATAAGGGGAGATATCAAGTAGGCCCACATCATTTGGACCCGTCGCCCACAAAGACGCAGGAAGAGAATCCAATTCCGGTGGAAGCTTATCGAGAGACAAATACATAGGAGAGACTACTTTCTCCCCAAACGTAAGCTTTACACCCGCAGGAGAACAATACAAAGTTGCATACAAACGTTTAAGCAAATCCAGACCCAAAAGATTTTCGCCACAACCAGTGGTCAAAATCAGTGGAGCTTCGAGCTCACGCGGCCCAATTTGAAGGGGCAAAGGGCGAGAAACTGGATTGCTAACGGGGGCGCCAGAGAATCCAACGGATACATTTGTTAAGCCAGACAAAGGTGCGCCAGGGAGTTTCGAATGCATAATGGAACTTTTCGCTGCACCAGTGTCCAACAGAAAAGGCTCGACGACGCCCGATGTAGCAACTGCGACGTAAGGCCCTCTCTGATCAACCGGAACTGATACCACTCCCTCTCCTTGTCTTCGGCTGTCCTAGTAATTACTGTCGTCAGTTCCCTGATCGACGTAATAATCGTCTACATTGTACTGCGCAGATCGTCCTTGCGATGATCCACGTTGGTCGAAACAATTATTAGAATTTGACGAGTTATCAGAACGGTCGTTCTGAGTACCACGACCTCTACCACGTGATGCATTCTGTGAACCACCACGGCCTCCTCTAGACGAATTACCACTATTACGATCATTTAAAGCAGGACAATCAAATTTAATGTGTCCCTCCTGTCTACAATAAGCACATTGATTGTACCCCAACGAAGATCTGTTGAAAGAGGAATCATTACGCAACTGCGATCGATTCGATTGCGACTGTGATCTATTTTGCTGAGACGCATTCTGATTAGAACGCGGCGGATATGCTTGTTGTAACAACACTTTAGTTTTCAGCTCTTTTGTCTTTTTATCAGCTCGGTCATTTTCTTCTTTCTCTCTATTTTCATAGTATTGTGCCGTAGCCAGAATCTGAGCTGAGGTAGAAACGGCCCATGCACTTTCTGAATTCTTCAATTTATTGCACAAGTCGGGCAATAAGTTCGACACGAATTTATCCACAAACAACCTCTGTCCACCCTCAGTACCCATATCCTGTCCACTATGATCAACAAATGTTTCCTCAAACCTCGTAAAGAAGTCTGAAACACTCTCATCTTTCTTCTGCTTACAGGCTGACAACTTGTCCCAATTTACCCTCATAGCTGGCATAAGCGTTTTCATTAATGTAATGATTCGCTGGGGAAGAAGTGCAATCAACTGATCGGGTTTAGCAGCGGCCACTTGTCCAGCGTCTGCCGCTGTAATGGCAGCCCAATCACCACCTAATTCATTTGTGTGATCTTGATGACGAATCTTAGCCCATACCGGTTGCGGTACGACATTGCCAAACAACATGTCAATATCGGCAAGATTCATTACCGTAGCATCCACAAGCTGCGATAATTCTTTGTAATACCCCGCAGGATTTTTGCGAGGATCAGGCAAAGTTTGTTTCACCTGAAGCACTTCCGATCGTTTCCATGGGAGATGTATCCATATTCTCTGGAAATGCGCCGCCACTGGAGCGTTAACATTAGTATTATCAGCGGGTACCCAAACCGGCGGAACTTCACGCATAGGATATTGGCCAGACTCGGCTTGTTGGCGTTCAAGATCCTCAACAAACAGTGCGTGAGGAATAGGAGCGAGGCGATAAGACAGCAACTGCTCAATAGCTCGTCGGACATTAGTATCGACTATCAGTCCAGTTGCGAACTGAAGCCGAAGATTAGACAGGGCGGTCAGCACCTCGTCAGGCGCAACAGCCGCTATCTGATCATGTAGGAGTTTACACATTTCGTCAAACACATATCTCTGAGTCGGTATGTTGAATTGACTAAATGTTTCAAGAACGACTCGGGGTGGATTTCTTTGCGGATTGTCCATCCAACCCATCGCCATATTGTATAGCGCAGCGCGTTCCCTATTACCAGGAAGCTGGCTACGTCTCTGAGGACCATCAGAACCAGCGGACCCAAAGACAGGTCCGAGCGACTGGAAAAAATTTGTCGCAATGGGAGAACTACGATTACGAGTAGAGGGACAAGAGTAAGACACAGGACTAACAAGAGGAGGAGTAGAAGCGTTAGCAACAACAGGAGTTAACAACACAGGAGCAGTAGCGCGAGCAGGAGTATGTGGAAGCGGAGGAGCAGTAGGAATAGAAACAGGCACAGGAGCAGGAACAGTCGGAAGAGCGGGTGCAGATTGAGGAACGGGTGGAGGAATAACAGGTGGAAGAACAGGTACGGCAGGGACCACAGGAGCTGCGGTACCCTGTACGTACGGGGGTGGCGACTTCATAAGATAGGACATTAAAGGATCCTCAACTGCCTCTTCCTTCTTATCCAACTCCGTAGGCAAAGCAGGATAGCATTTATCTATGGTCATACGTTGTAGCCTCTCAAACACTTCCTTATCCTTATCCTCCTTATCACGCTGAAACTGCTCAGCTTTCTTCACAATGGTAGCAACATTATCTCGCTCACTACGTTTATTCTGTCTGATCTCTTTCTGTCGGGCTTCTTTGCGCCACAACCGAAAGGCATCAAACATGGCCGGCCTAGATTTGCGTTCGAACAACTTTATTTCCAAATTATCTAAGATCGATGCTTCGAAGCTACCGTGAGGTGGCCAACGAAGATCGCCGTCTTTCTTTGTATATTTTATCCAATAATCGTTAAAAGCAATCGGGCCTAGCCCATGTTTGCTATATAAGTCATAAATAGGAGTTCCAACCGGAGGTATCGGACACGAGTCCTCCAGCAGGGAATCCGCACCACAAGGTCTACAACAACTGAACAAAGTACTGCGACCAGGCATCTTGCACACTAGCCGAGTTTCACAAACTTCAAGGGTTACGGGATTTACCAAGTCCCAGCAAGAACAAAACCCTCGGTCTTTGGCGGCTGCAGTCGTCAAACAAATACAACAACAAAGTACGCTAGCAAAGTGTCACCGACAAAAACACTCACACAGCGTGTACAACAAAGCCACTAGTGTTTACAACAAAGACACTCGCTGAAGTGTCTACAACAAAAACACTCGCTAAAGTGTTTACAACCAAGGATTCTGGGAGCGACCCACAAATACTTAACTCAAAGATCAATGGCGTCCTCAGGAAGGCCCGTCAATCGTCTCGCTATACCAAGGTCTACGCCAGGCGCCAAAACAGGTCTACAGTCAGGGCAGCAGTCCGTCGCAGCCGTTAGGAGGCGGGAATCTTCGCGGGAAAAGTCTTCGGGCCACTTATTTCGACAACAGGATCGATGAAGCGGGGTGCACCTTCCCTCGGAGATTTCACACGAAGTTCCTCACGATCGTCGGGCTTGGACCGGTACCACTGATGCAGCCCCACGTTGGGCGCCAACTGAAGGACTGGGTTCTTTTGGACCCAGCGGTGCCAGGGCACAACACCTGAAACCTTCGTGGGTAACCTGTTCCGGCGTACAAGTCACAGAGACACGGGACACTTCCTTCGGCGTCAAAGAGTCAAGGTTTATTTACTGCAGGGAACACAGAAGTCACAGGAAATACATCGAGTGTAGTTCGGGGAGACTGCTTCAAATTGGTTATGTGGATCGCTCCTTTTATACAGTTTTTACCCATAGGCTAACATTGAACACAAAGGTTTACAACTCAGTTCCCACATCGAGCTCCCAGAGGGGTCGCTTTGGTCGCTTTGAAACACATAAGGTCCGGAACATAAGTGCGGAAACATTTGGCGGTTCCCAACTGTAAAAACCCATCTTCCCACCATTAGCAAATTCCAATCAGCAATCAAGTAGATCGAAACAGGAACGAAGACAGGTGCAGAGGAAGACGGAGACAGTGGGGAGATCGGAAAGGGTGTAAAAGGGGAGGTGTCGGGAGCACGAGATACAGGCATCAAAGGGACGTGCCTAATGAGATGCACGGCTGAGACAATAAGTCCGTGCGGCAAGATGAGCCTCGAGCGGCACCACCTGCCTTACAGTAGCAACCCCCTCGTCATAAAGACACTTTCAAAGGACATGTGTCTTCCGCAAATATCTTGGGAGTCCCAGGGTCGCGAAGCGGACAGCGTCCGTTCGCTGACTACTTGAGGGCAAGAGACAAAATGGATGCCGTATCTAAGATGGAACCCGTGGGTACAGATGAAAAGCCCACGTAACAAACGAACAGTTTAAGTTAGCACAGCGAAACTGCGCACACTTACTAAACTCGTCATTTGCGGTTCATAGATACCAGACTCGACCATATTCGTGCGAGTCGAAAACACCACTTACAATTGTCACGGAACCTCAGTGGCCAGGTGGCGGCAAACCCTCATCCAGGGTGGTAGCACTCTTTGATATTAATGAAGGAACAATTCTATCCATGCTCCACATGTGCCTATCATCAAAAATGGTAACACTCCCATTTACTGCTGTTATTCTGGCAGGTTTGTGGAGTGTGTCAATTTTATTCTGGCTGTTGCAAGATTTCTTGATCAAAATCAAAACCCATTGTTGTACACTCCATTCCTGTTGTTTGACACCCCACTTGTTATCATACCAAGAATTATTCTGATTTTGATGACGTGTTTTTATTTCTCTCATGCCAACCTAATCCTTGTTCATTACCTTTTCTCAGAATATCTTTCTTGGGGTCATCTTGGTATTGGGCTTCCTGCCCCTTAGTAACTCAAAAGGGGAAAACTCAGTGACTCCATTAGGGGTGATGTGATATGACCACAACATCTCTTTGACAGTTTGAGCTACTGGTTTGCCTGCTCGATAAACCAAGTTGAACATACTCCTTAAGCAACTTATCTGCCCTTTCCACTAGTCCATTCACCTTAGGACACTATAAATGTGTTTTTACGTGCTGTATAGAATTTTTTTATAGAATGTATCATTTTATTGGAGCAGAATAGCAATTCTCCAATTATCATACAAAGAGAATCTTGATTTCATTAAAGACAACGGAGGCTAACATTATGCAATAACCTTTTATTGCTGCCCCAACATGCAGCCCTTTAAAAACTATGCATTACATGACTGTCCTCACCCATCTTGGTGATTAATAATGAATGAGCTATAGATACTGCCTTATACTCTCCTAAAAGATATTAAACAGAGTAAAATTGATAATTTGATAGATAGCTGTTTTCTGGAAAGATAAGAATAATCGGGTCATAATGGGGCGTGGATGATGCGGAAAACAGGGCTCGTAGAAACAATCTCCATTTTGTGGGATTTCTGGAAGGCGTGGAGGGAACGGATCTACCTGCGTTCTTGACCACATGGCTGAAAAATATCATCCTGCCTGAACGCTTCTCTACATGCTTTGTTCTTGAGCAGGCACACAGGGCCCTGAATGCCAGGCCTCCCCCTGGTGGTTCCCCAAGGCCCATGATTGCAAAAGTTCTTAACTTCATGGACCAAGACATGATCTTACGAGAGTAATGCAGGATGGAGGAAATCAGACATGAAAATTCTAAGATTATGATCTTCCCCGACTATAACCGAGATCTGCTGAAGCGAAGCAGAAAAAGACTTTTGATTCTGCTAAAGCTAAACTAAGCTCAATAGAAATTCAATATATGCTACTATTCCCTGCAAAGCTGAAGGCCATATACAACAGCAGAGTTGACTCCGGAGGAAGTGTGGGCCTGGATTGAGGAGAGAACGATCCTTCACCCCCACGGACCTGACTCCGGAGGAAGTATGGGCCTGAATTGAGGAGAGACCGATCCTTCACCCCCACGGATCACCAGTCCAGAAGTGAGGGCGGAACATAGAAAGCTAGATGAAAGGACCGACAAAGGAGAACCAGGAGAAACTGTAGTGGAACAATGAAGATGGGACCGATGACGCCCTATACACTCAGGAATCCCATAAAAAAACCTGGGTCACAGGTGGATGAGCCGACACATGATACGGATGTGGGCGTCGATGACACAGTCAGATCTGGCCAACATGATATGCAGGTGGAGATGGAGGACTCAAGGGACTCCTATGGAAACAAGAGCACCCACCCCTTGGTGGCGGAGATCACGGCTATGGAAGTGGGAGCGGGGGGTGGTCAACTCTTGTGAGATAAATGACCCCCCAGATTTCTTCATAAAATTATGCAAATTTGGCATTGTTTCCTGGTCCCACCAGGTTTGATATCTACAGCCTCTAGAACATAATTATTGTTCCATTTTCTCATGGAAGGTCTTACAGTCTATGAGGGTGAATTGGGAACATGAGTCACCAAAAACAGTTATTTTTGGTTCCATCCAACAACACCTCACAGGTCGGGTACAACATCTTAACATCAGTCACATTACCACTGATATGGAAAATAAACTACTCTCTATTAGTACCCCTATCGCACTCAACCGTATCTTCCACCACATGAACTTTGTTTTCCCCCTCTCACATACTTTAGCAAAGTGTCCTCATTTATTGCATTTCCCGCACAGGACACCCCTTGCTGGACATGTAGGACTGTTCGCCAAATTATTTTGATATCCGCGTCTGGAAAACTTAAGTTTATTGTCTCTTTTAACAGTGTTTTGGTGCATCAAGTTATCCTTTACCTTGTACGCATTTTCTATGTCAGTTCGTTTTTTAACTTTACAATTCGTTTTCAAGGTATCACTTTCATTTTCATTTCTTTTTCACAAACTGTAGTATAATCTATGCTCTTTGCAAAATGTAGGGCCTCAGATAGAGGGATTAAAAGAAAGCTGCCTTTTCTGTACTTTTTGATCATTGATCCATCTCACCAGCTGATCTTTATTAAAGAATCAAAAAGGACCCCAAACTCAAAGGTAGCTGAAATCCCATTCAGCACAGGAAAATGAGTTGCTACCCTCTCATCTTCTCCTTGTGTTCTATTAAAAATGTGTTTTCTCTTTAAGACAACATTCATGGATTCTTTAAAATGGGTCCCTGGGGGACTTGGCGAGAGCCGGTGTCCCCCTGGGTAGGTCGCGCAATGGAACAGGTCCACGCGATGAGATTGGGTCAGCCTGGGAAGAGGGAGGGGCTTGTGGGGCTCGGGGTGGGAGCGGGAATTGCGACGTCACTCGGGCAGAGCGAAGGAGCTGTGGCGACTGTGTTTTTTGCGCGGAGCGGATTCCTGTCAGCTGTGGCCTGTCATAGTGACGTATATTTGTCAAAATATCGTCGGAGGTGAGGAGAGAGAATGTCATGTGATGCAGAAAGAAGAAGCAGCATTTTCAGGAGAGATAGCACCAGTGACTTACACTATATGTACTGATAACAGACGGATTGATTTAGCGCCAGAGGTGTGGGCTGGTGGTTCTGTGGCTGCGCTAGTGGACTACCCCACTGACAGTGAGGAGGAAGAATTGGGTCAGGTGGAAGCTGCTGTGGTGATAATGGTCGTGGAGAGCCGGTTTTGACTGATCTCAGTATCCAGACGCAGGAGTGTTCAGAGTTACAGGAGGTTTTGCTGCTTCAACCTAGAGGACCTCCGAGGGAGAACATTGACGTGGAGCACATGCGGGAGCAAGACAACATGGATTTGTTTGGATATGACTTCCAGCCTGGGGGGGGCTGTCTTGGGCAGGGGTGGTGGGGAAAGTTATTTGTGGTCTGGGGGTCACGGGCTGAGTGGGGCTGGTAACATGGGCAGTGAAGTGGGGGCGGTTTTTCCGGAGCCCCGGCCACCGCCACGCCACCCACAAGTGGATTTTGACTCAGTCTTGGGTCCACAGCAGGGGCAGTGGGTATAGGTTGAGCATGCTGACTTGCCCAGGAAGGTGTTGTCTGGTGTAAATATGGATCAGAGGACGGGTAAGTTGACGGCGGTTCCCGGCAGGAGCGGCAGGAACTTGGTAGTGGACTCTGCTTATAGGTCTGTCTCTCAGAGTTCTTTTCCACTTACGGCGCAGCAAGGTGCGGCTTTGGGTAAGTCAAAGCTTACCCATTACGTATCTGGTGCGGATTCAGGGTCATCGGCCGGGCGCGCTAAGCAGCGGCCCGTGTCCAATTGGGGGAGATATGATGGAAGTATTGATGATGGCGCAATGCCAAGCACAAGTTCTGAGTTTCATACAGGGCATGATGACTATGGTGTTGAATATGATGGGTGTGATAAAGAAAATAAGGATAATTTGAGGAATTGGTTTTCGAAGGATGCGGCTCATGGCTTGAGCGGTCAAGAGTTTGGTGGGGGTGGTAGGGGACATTTCACGTCTTCTAATGTGTTTCAGAGAGCTGGAGCGGATTTCTCTGCAGAACGGGGTAGCCGTGGCGGACATCATAAGCGTGATGGTCTAAAAGAATTTCAGCAAAGGGCTACACAGCTGCCTTCATGTAAGCGGGACTGGTGGGCTGCGTGGACGCGGCCTTTGGTGAGCGGCTCAAGTGTGGGGCTGGGGGTGGGGGAGGCTGAAGGGAATGTAAATGTTCAGTTCGAGGTAAACAAGGTTCCACAGGATATGCCTCGGTCAAATACGGGGTCAAATGGGCAAGTAGAGTTGGGTGGGGGGGCAAGTCCGGTTTCGTCTGTGGGTGGTACTTTGCAAAGTGGTGTTCAAGGGTGTGGTCGGACAAGATTACCCTATATGGGAGTGGCCATGCCTTTGGGCACACACTTGTCGGAACGGACGAGACAAAACATTTGGAGCCATGGTTATGTGGATGTTTTCAGTTTATTGCATAGAGATCTGCAAGCTAGAGAAGGCTCAAAGGAGGAAGAGATGGAGTTGTCACGCCGCCCTAAAGTGCCTAAGACTATAGAAAATTGGGAGGCCGCTTTTATAATTTATGCTAGTGTACACTGTGAGCGGTATCCGGAGTGGGCGGTGGCAATATTCAAATACATTGACATCGTTAGGAGGGCACACTTGCAGGTGGGGGGCTATGCCTGGCTTAACTACGATGAAGAATTTAGGGCCAGAGTGAGTCTTTTCAATGACAGGCCGTGGGGGTAAGTGGACCAGGAGCTCTGGCTCCAATGGATGTCCGTGCATCAATCCTCAGCGACTATACATACGGCAAGTGGTCTCCCGATAACATATCGGCCCTTTCTCCAGCGTCCCGCTCCAATGGGGGGCGGGTGGAATTTGAAGAGCACAGTTGCCTGCCACGGGAGCATGTTGGAGCTTCAATAGGGGTGCCTGTGTCAGGCAATTCTGCAAATTCAAGCATGAGTGTGCTCAGTGTAGGGGTGGACATGCCGTATTTCAGTGCTTCCCCAATCTTCACCATGGGGACCCGGGAAGGGGGCAGAGAGGCAGGGGAGCCCTTCCATCTCTTATCCAAAAAGGCTCCTACCCCAGTTAAGCTTCAAGCCATGTTATGCTGTCTGGAGGAATACACGGATAGGGTGGCAGCAGTTAAGTTGTTCTGGGGTTTTCGAGTAGGTTTTCGTGTTGGATACCAAGGTCCTCGAGAGCAGCGTTGGGCTGACAATTTCAAATCAGGAAAAGACTTGCCTCAGGTGGTGCGAGCCAAGTTGAGTAATGAGGTGGAACTTGGTAGGATTGCGGGTCCTTTTAGTAGGTGTCCCCTGCCCAATTTGATGGTCTCGCCTTTGGGAGTTATTCCAAAGAAAGCCCGAGGTGAGTTTCGACTCATTCACCATTTGTCTTGGCCGGAGGGCAAGTCAGTCAATGACTTCATTGCATCGGAGGATGCGGCGGTTTCATATGCCTCGGTGGATGATGCTTTGCGTTTGGTTCGCCTGGTGGGAGTAGGTGCGGAGCTGGCAAAAAGTGATATTCAAGCGGCTTTTAGGTTACTGCCCATCCACCCATTGGATTTTGAGCTGCTTGGGATGTTTTTTGAGGACGTTTTTTATGTTGATCGTGTATTACCCATGGGTTGTTCCATCTCTTGTTCTCTGTTTGAGACTTTCAGCACGTTTTTGAAATGGTGTGCAGTACGGAGGTCTGGTCATACAGCAGTTTGTCACTACCTGGATGATTTTTTGTTTATTGGACAGGCGGGGAGTGAGCAATGCAGCAGGGCGTTGGCTTGTTTTCAAATGATGGCAACGGAATTTGGAGTGCCCTTGGCGCCAGATAAAACGGAGGGTCCAGCCACTAAATTGGTCTTTTTGGGCATTGAAATCGATACGGAAGCAATGGTGGCTAGACTGCCCCTGGAGAAGGTACAGAAAATCAGGTCCTTTTTGCGAGAAGTTCTTAGTGCAAGGAAGATCGAGCTCAGGCAGGTTCAGCGGCTGCTGGGGTTTCTAAATTTTGCCTGTAGAGTATTGAGAGCAGGAAGAACTTTCTGCAGACGGCTTGACTTTGCTGTGTCGGGTGCTTCCCTGCCACACTACCGCATACGTTTGACTAGAAAATTGAAGGAGGACTTAGTCATTTGGTTGCGTATTTTGGATGAATTCAATGGGGTATAGATCAACTTTGTGGAAGATGACACAGTATGGCAGGTGCAGATTTATTCAGATGCAGCAGGTTTTGGGCTGTTTTGGGAAGGGCGCTGGTGCGCGGAGCTTTGGCCGGAACATTGGATATCGCAAGGTCGTAGTATCGCCTTCTTGGAGTTTTTTCTGGTACTGGTAGCATTGCAGGTATGGGGAGAGGAGTTCAAGGACCGTACGGTACTCTTTCACATTACCAATATGGCGGTGGTAAGCTTGGTCAATGGGCAGAGGGCTAAGGATGTGCGGGTGTTGCAATTGCTACGTGCATTCATGTTGCAAATTCTTAAACTCAACATTGTTTTTAGAGCCAAGCATATTCCCGGTGTGAATAACTCAATATGTTGTTATGTTATGTTATGTTAAAAAGGCTTTTTTATAGCGCACGGCTACTCCAAGGAGTGTCCCGGCGCTTTGGCAAAGAGCCTAAGGAATAAGGAAAAACACAACACAACAAACACGAAAAGAAAGAAAACAGAGACCAATTACTGGGTGAAAAGCCAGGTTTTAAGTCCTTTTCTAAAGGAAAGCAAATCCTCAGTTTTCCTGAGTGGGACAGCCAGGTCGTTCCAGCCTTGAGTCGCTAGAAATCGAAAGGAACGTCCTCCGGTTCTAGTCAGGTGGATAGAGGGAGTCAAGGCTTTGAATAGAGAAGCAGAACGTAACCTCCTGCGAGGCACATAAAAAGCCAAGCGTTTCTAAAGGTATTTGGGGCCTATCCGATGAAGGGACTTGAAGGCGAAAGTAAGCGCCTTGAAAGCAATTCTTTTAGCGACTGGAAGCCAGTGCAATTTCTTTAGCAACTCTGTGGCTCCAGCTCTGCGCTGGAGGCCAAAAATGGCTCTAGCCGCAGAGTTCTGCACAATCTGCAATCGGGCCAAAAGGTATTTCGGCAGGCCAAGATAGAGAACGTTCGCGTAATCCAGACGCGAACCTATCAAGGCCTGCACGATGATCTTTCTATGCTTGAGCGAGAGCAGCGGAAGAAATTTCCGCAGCATCTTTAAAAGGCCGAAGCATTTGCCAGTCAGTCCAATGATCTCGGGGCCGAAGGTGAGGCCATCATCTACCACAACGCCTAAGTTTTTGGCTTTAGAAGAAGCAGCATCCAGTGGAAACATGTCTGAAGGCCACCAGGCCTTCCAGCCAGGGTTTGGAGGACATCCGAAAAAAAGCTATTCCGATTTATCGGAATTGCATTTTAAGCTGTGACGCTGGAATCAGGCAAAGACAGCTCCCAAACAGTCTCTAATCCGCAAACCGTCGAAATCCTTGCCCTTTTCAGATGTAAAGAGCAACTGGGTGTCATCAGCGTAGGTTATGATCTGGGCACCAAAAGATTCCGCAACCGCCGCCAAGGGGGCCATGTAGATGTTAAAAAGTGCAGGGCTCAAAATAGAACCCTGCAGCACCCCCACCTCCAGCGGCGGCATTTCAGCGGAAAACGGAGGTGCCCAGACTACTTGCCGGCGGCCGGTCAGAAATGACTTAAACCAATTCAACACCGTCCCTCGAAAGCCGATCTCTTGGAGTCTTAAAAGGAGACCTTCATGGGGGAGGGTGTCGAAGGCCGCCGTCAGATCCAGCATAACCAGAATGGCCTTCCCTCCAGTATCCAAAACCTCTCTGATGGCGTCAGTGACCTTGAGAAGGGCAGACTCAGTGCTAAAATTCGTGCGAAAGCCCGATTGAGAGTCATGGAGAATGTTGTTACTCTCAATAAAGTTAGAGATAGAGCTATGCACGTGCTTCTCGGTCACCTTAGCCAGAGCAGGGAGGAGAGAGATAGGTCTGTAGTTAGCCTGGATAAGAGGATCAAGGTTAGTCTTCTTGATCAGTGGAAGAATCAATGCCTGCTTCCACGCTTTGGGGACAACACCTGTGCTCAATGAAGCATTGAGCAAAGGATTAAGCAGCGCATTTAAAGGAGGCGCTACTCTACCTATGCATTTAGCCGGGCAGGGGTCAGACGGAGAGCCGGATTTAAGTCGAGACAAAAGATCTAAAGAGACCGTGAGAGACATCACCGGAAAATCCGAGAGAAATGGTCCTTCTTCAATTGTAGATATAGACGAGCCAGATATGGAAATATTATCAGTCAGAAAGGTAGTACAAGAGAAGAGTTTATTAACAACCAGAGCAACCCCTCCTCCTCTGCCAAGCACTCTATCCTTCCTAAATATAGTATAGTCAGGAGGGATGGCATTGGCTAGATCGGGGCCAGAGCCTTCTCCAAGCCATGTTTCAGTAGGAAACAAACAGACACGGTGGTTTAGACTCTGTCAGAAGGTTCCATATATCGAGGGAGTGTCTGCCGAGGGATCTCGTATTGAGAAGGAAGCATTCATTTAGAGCAGGTACCACGACCTGCCGGTTAGTGCCTTTAGGTGGAAAGCGCCAACCACAACCCAAACAACCTCTCTTAAGAACTCGCCCTCCCGGAAAAATATGATGGCAAGACGAGGGGTCCCTAGGCAGAGCCAAAAGCTCCGAGCGGGAATAGGAAAACATTCCTACAAAGCCGCGCTTACCAAGGAGCCAGAGTCTGCCCCCGACCGCCTCCGAGACGCGGACGAGCGCTGACGGGCAGGACTCTGGCACGACTCAGGCGCAGGGATGGCGCACCCGCTGTGCGTCACCGCTGCGCGTAATGGAGCGTCTTAAGTAGGCGGTTCCGAATGCCCCCGAGAGCTAGACCGCTCCAAGATGGCCGCCAAAGTCCCTCCTTACCCAAGGTGGTATAGGTAGCACCCAAGCCTCCCCGGAAACCGGACCCGCAAAGCAGCGGTGGGGATACCGAAGAATTATAGTGCAAGTGATGGCCAGAACACAGCGCCAGGTAAAATCAAGGGAAATAAAATTGAATAAATGAAGATACAAAACAGGTTGTATTAAAACAGCATCAGCAGCGCTCTAAGTGCGCGAAATCGCCTTCTATCGCGCTATGCAGCTCCCACCCAAGTGGTCACCTCTGCCGGCTGACCGCGGGATACTGACGCCTTAAGTAGCCGATGCTCTGTCTTGTTGTAATTGGCAGAAGTTTCGAGAGTTGGCGCCAAATGCGGACAGATGCAAGACGGACCTTCCTTTGGACATCTGGGACCTGGGGAAGTGAGGATTGCTGACTTGGTGGAACACTCCATTGCTCGGTCCACAAGACGAAGTTACCAGCAAGTGTGGTCTGAATTTCTAATTTATGCTGCTTCGCAGAATCAAGGTGGTGCGGCTGTGGGTGATGAGCAGTTCATGTTAAGTTTTGTGTTGCAATTGATGGAAAAAGGTTTGTCACACACAACGATTTCCGGCAAACTGGCTGGCATTTCTTTTTATAGTCAGTTGCTGTTAGGAAAAGAAGTACGGGTGGGGTTTTTGTTACGCAGAATGTTAAAGGGTTTTGGTAGGACTAAAGTCCATTCCTTGCATTTACGGGAACCTATTACTTTCGAACTCTTACGTGGCATATTAGATGTTTTGCCTAGATGTTGTTACAATGAACGGGAGTTGGTTAGGTTCAGGTTGTGTATGATATTCTTGACCGTGTCAGCGCAGCGGGCATTCCGGGGCCCGCTCTCTCCTGGATCACGTCCTTTCTCACAGGACGCTCACAAGCTGTTCACCTCCCTGGTTTTTCTGCCCCCCCCCTTCCGGTGTCCTATGGGGTTCCCCAAGGTTCCTCCCTTTCCCCTCTTCTTTTTAATCTTTACATTCGTCCTCTTATTGTCTCTCTTCTCGATCTGGGGGTCTCTGTGTACAACTACGCAGATGACCTCCAGCTCGTCTTCGATCTTTCCTCTTCTTCTCATTCTCTATCTTTTTTTCGCTCTACTCTAGTTTTCATCTCGGGGTGGATGGGCGCCAATCAACTCAAGCTCAGTCCAGACAAGACTGAGCTTGTCTTGACTGGCGGCTCGTCCAGCCCTTGGTCCTCTGCTTTTTGGCCCCCTATCTTTGGTCCCCCTCCCACCCCTGTCCCCTCTGTCAAAACGCTGGGTATCAAGGTCAGCCATGACCTGTCTATGCACGGCCAGGTCAGTTCTGTAGTGTCTTCTTGTTTTCTTTCCCTCCGTCTTATTCGAAAAATCTCCCGTTTCTTTTCCCTTGATTCTATTAAAATTATTATTTCGGCCCTCATCACTTCCCGCCTTGATTATGGAAACAGCTTGTTCGTGGGTATCCCTGCCTACGAAACCCGTCGCCTTCAAGCAATCCAAAATCAGGCTGCCCGACTCATTTTTCACCTTCCCAAAACTCACCATATCACCCCTGTTCTCAAATCCCTCAACTGGCTACCTGTTTTGCAACGTTCTTTGTTTAAACTAGGCTGCCTAGTCTTCCGGGCTGTTGATCGCTCTGCTCCGGCATTCATCACTTCCCTGATTTCCTCTCACACCCCTGCCCGTACCCTCCGCTCATCTTCTTTGGCCCTCCTCACTGTTCCCCGTTTCCGCAAATCCCGCACTGGTGGAACCAGATTCTCTGTCCTTGCCCCCCGTTTCTGGAATTCCCTCCCTCTCTCCATGCGCTCTATCCCCATCTTTTCACACTTCCGTAAAGCGCTCAAAACATTCTTGTTTGCCCAGGCCTACCCCGCTTAACTTCCTCGGCCCTGTTTGTTCTGTTCAGTAGAGCTCAGCGCCAGGAAGCCGTTTGGCCACCGTGCGCTCTATAAATACTTTATTCATTCATTCATTCATTCATATGGATGTTCTTTGGTGCTTTCCGGGTTTCGGAATTGTTGGGTTTGCGGAACCAGACTGGGATCCACACGTCTGATATACAATTTTTAAATGAGACAGTATTGCGGATCAGATTACGACAGTCAAAGACAGACCAAAAAGGGGTAGGTACTTGGATACAACTGGGAGGGAGTGGGGTGTTGGGATGTTGTTCATTGGAAGAATGGGAGTCATTCTTAAAGTCACCTGTTTTCCGGGCTGGGGTTATATTTTGTCATGCTGATGGGGGTCAGGTATCTTGTTTTCAATTGTTAGCAGTACTGAGAAAAGGTTTATCGTTGGTGGGTAAAAATCCATTGTGTTATGGAACGCATTCTTTTCGAATAGGTGCTGCTACAGAGGCTGCCAGATTGGGTTGGGGGAGGGAGGAAATTAAACACATTGGGCGGTGGAAATCTGACTGTTGCTATAGATATGTGAGTCATGAACAATGCCAAAACAACAAGCGAGGGTGGGAGTGGGTGGAGCCGCAACGTCGATGCCCAATTCCCACCCTCCCGATGAGGAGCTGCGGTTGTTAGAGAAGGGCTGGCAGGCAAAGCTTCAGTTGTAACTCCTCGGACTGACAGAAACTCGAAACAGAGGCGTGTCATTATGCCAGCGTGAACACTGACTGAAAGCGAACCCGCCTGAGGGCACCGAACACCTGAGGATTTCCATGAAGCACAAGAGCGTTATCAGCCGAAATCCTCTGTGCTGCATGCAGGAAAGCAAACATGCCGGATGGCAAAGACACCAGCGGACCCAAACGTAACTCCTCCAATCCTAACAGGAATCAGGGCAATGGTTCCTGTCTCACAAACTACAGGCACCTCCAAGCAATGAGCTTAATACTGCGAATGCCTCAGCAGCGACAACAGAAACACAACTGAACGAGTTAGAGGGACGTAACTGACGGTAGGCAAGGTGACACATAGGGTGAAGGTGTGCAGTTGTCCCCTACACAGCACATCCCAGCTTCAGACACCAACATATTGGAAGTAATGAAGAAAGGAGGCTCCTTAAGGTAGTAAGGTCTATTGGGCCCAACACATCATTCGCTTGCTGTTAGGCGCTCCTCTTGGCAATGCCGTTAGCTCTTCACATAACATTCTATCCCAAAACCCCTGCCAACAGTTTACATCCAAAACAGATTGAACCAAAGGATTAGAAGCATGGGGTGTGCACAGGTGTAGAGGCAAGGAAGGAAAGGAAGGCAAGATAAGAGGGTGGGCAATATCAATGAGATTACAACAATAAATTACATACGTTTTTTCAGAAAAGGAACTCTTAAGTTATGGTGAACATACTTATGTCAAAGTAGATTATACGAGGGTACCTCTTTTTGATTTAATCCAAAATTTACACAAGCCTGGGGAGGCTATTGCGAGCAGACTAGAAAATAATTTGAAGTACATTGCCATTTGTGGAGAATATGCCTTCTTATTTAAAGGATTCTCAGATTTTCTTAGACACACTTTGGACATTAGCTGGCAGGATGACTTCCTGCTTATAACATTATGTGTGTTGTAGCTTTACTACCAACACGTCCACATAGGACAATTTATTTTATTTATTTTTATTTTGCAAACTTGTACCGCGCTGGGAATCGACTCCCTGAGGAGTATCTCCGCGCCTTTGGCAGCATCTGAGAGCAAAAAGGCCCTGTCTTATATTTTTAATTGCCCAACCAGAACTAGTAATTAAACAGGAAAGTTTTTAGTTTTTTCCTAAAGGGAAAATGTTCCTTACATAATCTGATTTCATAAGGGAGTTCATTCCAAAGCTTCGGGCCTGCTACTGATAAAGCCCTTCCCCCTTGTCTTGTCTTCCAGAACTTGGGGACACATAACAATTCACGATCTCCAGATCTCAGAGATCTTGAGGGGATGTATGGAATGAATTTTTTGGTTAAGTAATCAGGACCTTTACCAGTGAGGCACTTGTGGATGATGCAGCACGTTTTAAACATCACCCTCTGTTTCACTGTGAGCCAGTGAAGTTTATTTAGTAGTGGTTTTGAGGGAGTACGGGCCGGGGCATTGAGAACGAGGCGTGCAGCCGTGTTCTGCACAACTTGCAATCTGGCAATGATCCCCTCATTGGCGGCTAGCAGCAAACCATTACAGTAATCCAGTCTACTCAGCACGAGCGACTGAACTAGTGTTTTCCTGGTGGTGTCAGGTAACAGGGGGAATACCTTTCGGAGAAGCCCAATAACATGGAAACAGGCGCTTACCACTTGATTAGAATGATGTTTAAGGGCGAGCTCCTGATCCAATTTAACTCCTAGATCTTTCACTACCACTTTGGGCTCAGGGTCTAAGGGAATGTTTACCGACCAAAGAATCCAGATTCAATCCCCAACTCAAGAAATCAAAATACACAGAAATCTGGTGGTCTACACAAATATAGAAAAGAAAGAGAATTTTAAACTAGTCGACCAATTTTTCTTTTAAGAATAGCAGCATATTTGTTTTGACGCCGCAACTGCAAGAATTTTATTAGGTTTGGGAGAGATATCCAGAATAAATAAGTTCTTTCTACCCCATATCCTTTTAAAATCACTTTATCACATGCACTGCACTTTCCTCCATCACGTAGTCAGTAGATTTGGTGTTGAAAAATTGGATGACTGAGGTACAGTTTTGAGCATCATAAAAACTTCATACACTGGTCATAGAGTTCCATACGGATTTTGTATTACACCACTCCCTTTTGTTTCAAGAGGTTTGAGTGTTGAAGGACAACAAGATAGCCACATGATGACACTGGCCACAGAGGGCAGTTGATGGAGATCTGGCTGTTCCGTATTGGCCTCTATGTTTGTCTACGGTGATGGTATGTGGTCCGAATAAGGGATGTGATATTCTGTTCGGTACTCTAGCTAACATCATAAGATATACGTTAGACTTGAGCTGTCTCTCTTTCTTTTCTATATTTGTGTAGACCACCAGATTTCTGTGTATTTTGATATGTTGTAACTTTACACCAGCATTGAACATACTGGCAGCCAAGCACTATTTAAGGTTGAGACTATTGAGGTTGTTTTGCCACACCAAAATGCTTCTTAAAATTATTCTTTTCTTCTTAAAAGAGAGTATCTTCATGTTCAACAAAGAGAAGTTCAGACAATGGAGGGGGACAGCTATGGGCACCTGTTTCGCTCCCAGCATTGCTATTGTGCATATGGGCTGGTGGGAGAAACAGGTAATCCATAGCACCCATGTGGAACAGTGGTCACATCACATTTTATTGTGGCTGTGATACATAGATGATCTATTTTTAGTGTTGAAAAGCCAGAGGAGTATAGTGGATGAATTTTATCCATGATCAATGCAAACAATTTTAATATCTGGTTCAGAGCCAACATTAGCAAGACCTCAGTGGTCTTCCTAGACTTGAAAGTCATGGTGTTGATCTAAAACTATACACTAAAATGCATAGAAAATCCACTGCTGGTAACAACATATTACATGCTGACAGTTTTCACCCTATTAGACTCAAAGAATTCATTCCATAATGTGAGCTAAGAGAAACAGTACCAGCAACACACTATATGTTAACGTAAGGGAAGGTACACTGCAAAAATAAAGGGACTAAGGGCACAAAGCAGACAGAGAGCAACGGAAAAAGTTAACAATTTGAGGAAAGAAGACATACACTTCAAAACAGATAGAGAATATAAAACAAGGTCTGATACTGACTCTAACACACTTAGATGTATAACAACCATTTTACATAAATACTGGCCTATTTTAAAGAGTGATCCAGTGAGAGGGGAAAAACGAATTAGCAAACCAGCAGTAACTTTTCACACACCATCCTCCATAGGAGACATGTTAGTACACAGTAATATGAAAGAGGAGGAAGCAGTAGACTGGCTTGAGCAAGAAAAGGGTTTTTTCAAGTGCATGAAGTGTAAAGCATGCAAATATAGGAAGAACAAGATGTTGGGTAACAATCCCCTTTAAGGAACTGAGAAATATCTCAAATACCGCTACAGCTACAGGGATGTTTTTGCTGTGTATATGTTAGAATTCCCGTGCCAGAAAAGGTATATTGGCAGGACAAAGTTTCCTGTATACAGACAAACATTGCAACATCTGAGAGTGATTGATAAACAGGACAGCAGCTATGTGGTGGTGAGACACTTAAGAGAGGCACATCAAGGTTACAATGAATTCCTAATAATTTGATAGGTGGTGTACCTAGTAATATACGAAGTGGTGACAGGGAGAAAGAACTGAGCAGGTCGGTGAGTAGGTATATTCTGGCATTTGACATTCATTAATCAAAGGGGATTAATATGGATGCAGAAATGTATTTTCATTTTTACATTTACTGATTCTTAAATGTACAGATGCTCCCCTCTTGAATAGATATTTCAGTCGGTATTTACACGTGTGGTTGTTTATTTTATATTTGCATTTCCATTGTACGTAGAATTGTGAAATACAGAGAGTAAAAAATATTTGTGGCATCTGAAGACGAATTTTTGAGTGACTATGGACATTAGTTCAAACAAATATGGTCTATACCTATTCATGACTGATCAATGATAATAAAAGGGAAATAATGGATTTATGTTTTTGATGCTATCAATAGTTTTTAATTTACCCACTTGGGCTTAATTGCAGTGAGAAATGTAGTGATAGGTGTATTTAAAATTAATTTCTTATTTCCTTATGCGACACAGTCATGGATATTGTGGAATCAGAAATGCGAGTAATTATTTCTTGTCATTCAGCAATTAACTCCTTCGACGCTCATGACGAGCTGAGCTCGTCATGAGCCACGGCGCTCCGGTGCTCATGACGAGCTCAGCTCGTCATGGCCCGTGGAACGCTCAGGTGCGGGGAGAATTCCCCTGCTGTGCTGAGCGTGCCACGGGAGTCAATACACCTGTGATGAGCTCTGCTCATCATGAGCACCGGAGCGCCGTAGCTCATGATGAGCTGAGCTCATGGGGGCGCTGTGCGTGCCCCCCTCACCCCCAGTACAGCGGGGGAATAACCCCCGCAGCGAAGGGGCTAATGTGTATGATGCTTCCTATGTTTTAAATTAGGTGAACATAGATGATGAGTTCTATAACATTTGAAAGTATTTTGAGCATGTCTCCCTGTGTTTAACACATGGTGGTAATAAAAGGTAATCCAAAGATGCCCCTTATCATCGTGACCAATGCAGCTACAGTGGGCGAAATGCTTTGAGCTTTCCAATTGTGTGTGGACAGTAAAGCACATTTACAGTTTATGGTAGAGTGCTGGTGCCTTTTTTCATGATTCGAGAGGAGAGGCATTTGTAATATATGTAACTGAGGAGGGCGTACCTTGGAAAAGCCATAGACTGCCCTTTTTTATGCAGCTTGGGAACAGATCAACATCACAAAAGAATACATTAACAAATATATATATATATACATGAAAATAAAGGTCTCCACGGTTAGCTTCCACGCAGAAACCCCAGCCGCTTGTCGGTGGCTGGCCCAGACGGGGTCGCGAACCCCTAATTATCCAAACAATCATTACACCAGTGAAGGAAACGATGTCCAGGCCACTTTATCCTTATCAGCTTGTTTTTTATTTTTCAATGCCCAGTCACTGGGTGAAAAATAAAAAACAAGCTGATAAGGATAAAGTGGCCTGGACATTGTTTCTTTCACAGGTGTAACGATTATTTGGATATATATAAAGGTGTATATATCTGGCCTGTCCCTGTTTTTATTTGTATGTGTTTGTGTGTGTATACATCTACAAATAAACACACAAATAGAAACAGGGACAAGCCAGATATATACACTTTGACAATTGTCAGCCTTTAGTCCTACTTCTATGGCCTGGCCCGGTTTTTACTTCACTAAATCTTGCCACTCTGATGTTTGTGATCATTATTTGTATTAAAGATGAGATTTGTGCATTGTGCTGCGTTTTGCAGCACTATGAGGAATCTGTGCATGTTGCACCGCATCTTACTGCACCTCGACGAGTCTGTGCGTCCTGCACTACTTTTTCATCCAGGGTCCTGGCACTGTAGAAATGCTTATCTGTCGCTTGTACTGTGACCACAGGTGCCCTCACACTAGAGGACAAAGGACAGTCCCATGGACTTGAAACAGACAGACAAAGCACAACTCGGCAATGCAGTGAGAGCGAGGTAAATAGTTTTATTTATTTATTTACTTACTTTACTCCTGGCCGTTGTATGCGCGACTCCACTACCCTCCACCCTGCCCATCCCCCGCCCCACCACCCCGCAGCACTCCCTTTGGGTTGCATTTACTAGTGTGTGAAACTATGCATGACTGGGCGAGAATGACACAGGGTTAAAAATATTTAAACCTATCAGGATCCTTTTGTGGATAGCTGTCAGGGATCCGTAGATCACTTTACAGCAGCAAACAGGTTTTCAACAATAAACGGCTTTCCGACCGGACACTACGACTTTTACCACCATAAAACTCATGCACATTACTAGGGTGAGACACACTAGATGGGGCTTGGACACAATGAGTTGGCCAGTTTCTACCAGGCATCACTTTCCATTGATTAGATTTGTTGGCAAATATTGTAGAAAAATCTACTGAGTTCAAACACCCAAGCATTGTGCTAGAGGGTAACTTTAGACACTGATTCAATATTATTTCAAACTCCAACTTTATGTGCGTAAACACGATAAATGGTTAAATGTTTTGGGTTTTTATCTCGGCCCAAGGGAGTGCCAGCACCTTCAGTATATTTTTAGCTGCTCCTTTTAGGTCGAGCTACAGCACGCATACGTTGTCTGCAAGACCTGCTCTAATTGATAATCCAACTTTTTTCCTGCCTGCTGCTTACCATTGGTTGATCCTCGTGAGGCTCTTCTTTGGTGCCTCCTAACTGGTTCCAATAGCTGATATGTCACTTCCTTCGAAGGCTAATGAGCACCAGTAAAGTACCATTTCCTTATTCCTTCAGTGTTCATCTGTTGTTTGGGGAACTCTTTTTCTTCTGCTGCATTACCATTTATTCTGCTTGCAACCTATCTTCTCTTCAGGCTGATGATGGTGTAGTTAGTCTGCACTAACGTAAGCACGGGAAGTGCTGCGATACAATGCGCTGTAACAAAGCATTATTTGTCGATCTCCTCTGTTGGGCCGGTCTTCTGAGGGTCGGGCTTAGAGTGCGGATAAAGGCTTGTGTGTACATGTGCGTATTTGCCGATGGGTCCCTGTGGGTGTGCCTTTCTGTACGCTGGCTTTGTTGTGGTTTTTTTGAGGTGAGCCTATACAGCGCGTACGCTGTCAAGTGATCTGTTGTAGATACTTGTGGGGGCCTGACTCCTCTCAGGCTTTGGATTGGCTTTTGTCTGTATCCCTAAAAAATCGTAGCCTGCAAATAGCTGATGCTAGGTGCAATTCCCACCTTTTTTTAAAAGTTCACTACCATGTAGTATTGCCGCGGGAGTGAGCAGCAGGGCGTATGGCGGTGGCTGCTGCGGTGGGACGCACGCCTGTGCTCTGACTGCTTGAGCGCCACGACTATAGGTGCAGCCACTTTGCTTTCCATCCGTCCATACTGCCTTCATTAAAAATGTGTTTTAATATAATGGAGTGGGGTAACAGACTTTTCCCTGGGAGCAAGATCAGGAGAGGGTCAGTAGAGCATGTAAAATTGTACGTAGGCCAAGGAGTGGTCTTAGTTTTATTGACATCTGTGGACTGGCACAAGAGGTCAGACATACTTTTGGGCAGTAGGGACTTGATCGGCGCAGAGGTGTAGGTAGAGGGTTCTCTCCGATGAGGCAGGCTTCCTGTTTATAGGGGTGGACGGGTGCAGATGTGTTGCGGCGCTCCCGCTGCATACTGTTGTGCCTCAAAAGTAACCCAACATGTAAAGCGGTTGCAGCTACACCATGGCCCAGTGGCATTCAATATGAAACACAGAGGGACAAAAAAAAACTGAAGTGCAGCTGCTTCTCCCACATACAGAAGGCATCATATTAGAAATAACATCTTAAGAGGACTGTCTTTACAGTGTGGCAGCAGCTTGTCCTAGGAGGGTGGCACCTCATGCAAAGTATGCGAATGGGCAGTGTTTGGAATCCATCGTCATCAAAGTCCATCCACACTGTTCAGTTCTGCTGATGTAGGGAGCTGAAAGTTTGAACTTGCCTCCCATATCACACTAGACTAAAATGCGAGGAAAAACACATCCCGAGCATGGTTTTATTGTAGCAAGCAATTATTATAATTGTTGTGAGGGGTCACTCATGAGCCTAGTGAAACTCATTTTCTGGTGTCTGTTGCATTGCATTAACCTTCCCTGGGATCTTGTGATCTTGCCACAACAATGGTGGTTCTAAATGAAATATTCTTAAAATTCATACACGTGGGAATATGACATAATTCGCCGCATTCAATCAAATCCGTAGAAAGCCCATTCCCCCTTGCACTGCAGTTCATTACACTTCATTATTCTGCAAATGAAGGTGCATAGATCACTTTTTTGATCTTGCATAGGCAGCGTGAATGCGCTGTCTCTCCGAGACATCTTGTTATCTGTATAGCGAGGGTAATCCCGCCTGCTGCATGCATGCTTCTTGCAATTGGCTTATTGCCACATTTCTGAAATTTCCAGCCTCCTATTGGTTGCTGGTCCTATGCATCACTTCCGTTTTTATCAGAAGCAGCACTGACCAACTATAGTTATATTGCGCTGTAGGGCTTTGTCCGTTTTCTTGAGGCACTACTTGGGCTTTTTTCTTTAATTCGCCACGGTGCCAGCTTCATGGACCTTGGAGATTTAAAAAAACAGATGCTTTTTTTTTCATGGTGACGCGCTAGACCGAGAGAGTGATCAAAGACAAAAAATCTATATTATGGACCCGGACAGCGAAACACCACCTGCTATATTTTAGAATGGCTTTCTTTAATCAAATATGCCTTATGTCAAATGTTTCTTTCTTAATAACATATAACTAACTGCTGCATGTATGCCGTTTCAAAGCAGTATAAATATCAGATGTGAATATTACACAATCAATTGTACTCAATGTTCCCATCTTGGGAGAATTCATAGTCATGACCTCTAGAACACCACATTTGTCAGCGGGGAGCGTTCACATCACTAAGCAATCCATTAGTAATCGTTTTAGTCCAGAATAGAACAGTGTCTATCTAGTTAAAAAGTTCCCAGAAGTCTCTAAGTAACGTTCAAGTGCACATTTTCATTTGTGAAGTGTTTTATAAGGGTGGGCATAGTTCGCGAAGTAGCACTACGCATAGCCACACATAGTGCACTTCGCACTACGCGAACTATGCATAGCTACGCGAACTGCATAGTGCACTGTGCAAAATGCTGTTCGCACTAATTGCACAGTGACGGATGCTTGTATGCACTGTGCAATCAGTGCAAACTGCTTCTTGCACAGTGCAAGCAGTCATTTTCTGCTGCTGGAGTAGATTTCTACTCGAGCAGCAGCTTTCTCAAGGCGGATTGATAGTTTCTCATTGCGAGCGGTGGCGAGCATACTCGACCACTCGCAATGAGAAACCTGATCTCCCCGCGTTGAGAATCTCAACGGGAGGTTTATTTTCCACGCTCGTGATCGGCAACTTGATGTTGCTGCTCGCGAACGAGGGAAAAGTCTCACCTCGATGGAATTTTGCTTGCTCGCAGTCGCCAACTTGACGTCGAAGACCGCGAGCAAGCACAAAAATGACCTCTACACTACGCTTTGCTACGCGTGTTTGCCCTGTGCTACGTGTAATTCGCTTAGTGTGAAGAGCGCAAACTTTGCAAACTACGCGAGCGTAGCATACTGCTTTTCCCAGAGTTAGTGTGATACCACTCATGGGTTAAAATTTACAGCAGTAATAAAGGTTTCAGGATGTCTGAAGATTGCAGATTCATGGTGTGCTCTTGGAAAACAGTTGTGAATTCGGAATTACTATCATACAAAGTTATAAAGGCATACATAACTTGTTATACTGTACAATGGTGACTGGGGAAAGGCATTCCCATGGGTGCAATGCATGTATACTTTTTTTCCAGAAACCCTAACCCCCTAGCTAGCTGCAATTGTGAGAGTATTTTGTTCCCATTAATCTCAAAAAATGGATTTACTTCTGTCTTTGAGAGGAGTAAATCTCAGACTGCTTCCAGAAGGTGACTTAAATACACATGCAAAAACAACAGTTGATGGACAGAATGCAGAACAATGTCATACATTCATCCCAGTTCAGAGCCCTGGGCCTAAATCCATCGTTTTTTGGCTCACCATGCCATTCCAGTTTGAACCCATCCATATGCAAATTAGTCTTGAGCCCGTGCCCCATGGGAACAGTCCAGCCCGAACTGCCAAGCCAGGTCCTCCCTGGGCTGGAAACGAGCATCCAAGGACCGTTTTCGGGCTTTCAGTCCTCATCAGCCTGAATAGCTTGATTCCAGTGGCATGGAGAGCACGGGACTCACGTCTGAGCATACCCGTCCCACTCAGAGTGACAAATGCAAAAACAGCAGTTGATGGACAGAATGCAGAACAATGTCATACATTCACCCCAGTACAAAGATCTGGGCCTAAATCCATTGTTTTTTTGCTCAAAATGCCATTCCAGTTTAAACCCAGCCATATGCAAATCAGTCTTGACCCTGTGCCCCATGGGAACATTCCAGCCCGAACTGCCAAGCCAGGTCCTCCCTGGACTGGAAACAAGCATCCAAGGACCGGTTACAGGCTTTCAGTCCTCATCAGCCTGAATAGCTTGATTCCAGTGGCATGGAGAGCACAGGACTCACATCTGAGCATACCCATCCCACTCGGGTGACAAATGCAAAAACAGCAGTTGATGGACAGAATGCAGAACAATGTCATACATTCACCCCAGTACAGAGATCTGGGCCTAAATCCATCGTTTTATTTGCTCACCATGCCATTGCAGTTTGAACCTAGCCATATGCAAATCAGTCTTGACCCTGTGCCCCATGGGAACATCCAGCCCGAACTGCCAAGCCAGGTCCTCCCTGGACTAGAAACAAGCATCCAATGACCGGAGAAGTTGCCCTGATATGTGATGTCCACTATTCTAGTGGGCACCCTGGATCAGTCCAAACAACCCTTATGGTGACGGTTGTAAAGTCACCCTTATAGATCAGCTATCCTAGTGGTAGCATGGGCAAAGCAGTCTTAGGCTAAACTCAAGAGGGCATGTGAAGCCAGCTGTTTTACCATATGCAATCCTTTTAATACCAAATGAAAGGACACCACACAGGTTATATATTCAAAATATATATGTATTTATTTCTAAATCAAATCACAAGCGCATAACAAGTAACTCAATATAGCATACAATAAGTTGCACAATATGGATAGGCCCTGGTGGCCCGCTAAACCATATACTAAAATAGTGGTATAAGAACCACGTCACGAACAATTGAAAGGCCTAGGGCCTTGGGAATCGCTGGGACTACACTGGGCTAACAGTAGTTAGGAAGCAGGAGGCCCACGGGATGCGGGTGCAGAGTCTAAATGCACACGTGTGCACACATAGAAGTCAATGGGTGCATAAAGTTAGAAAGTTAAAGGTTTAGGAGTCTTCTGACTGGACTAGAAGCTAACCACTTGAAACTAGGACACTAGGAGAGTTAATGTTCACAGGAGCACAGCAGTACTCGCATTACCTCACCCACAGGAAGCGGGGGCATAGGTTCCAAAGTGTGTTGGGTTTCGTCGTGGTATTCTATGGAGCCTTGGAGAAAAGATGCTGCAGGCGACCAGGAGAGAAGAGTCCGGTTGGATCCAAGGGCGGATCGAGGGTGAGGAGTACCTGAAAGCAGAGAGGACAGAGTCTGGGTCACTAGCCAGTCACCAGGATGGAACCAGGAAGGAACCAGGCGGTGTCGGGAAGCAATCAGGTGATTTTGTGAAGCTTGTCTCTGCTGCCAGGTGGACCAGGAGGTGTCGAAGATGACCAGGAGCTGGGTACCGACTATCCCACAAAGGCTCTCGCTGTCGGCAGGGTCGGCTTCCAGATTGGAGTCAACAAACCTTGGCAAAGGCAACCCATGCAGGATTGGAAGAGGGTTTCTTACTCAAGCCAGCAAGGACTAAGGGGCTTCTCCTTCGCAGGGAAGCAAGGGCCAGTCTGGAGCAATCAGACCAACAGTGTAGATTTCGGGTTTCATCGTCACAGAGGCCACTAGCCAACGGGCAAGTGACCAGACAGACGCGTCAAGCAGGAAAATGCTAAAGGCCCCACACAACACTCAATGAGTGTGGAGAGGTGATCTTTGGTGCAACTGATGCTCGGGGCTGGGGCTTCTCAATCCCCAATGCACAACTTCGAGAGTGTCTCAGAAGTTGCACAGAAAGCGTTTTGCTGGCTTTCCAAGATGGCCGGTCCCACGTCTCGCGTCGCCTCCACGGGTCTCAGCTTTGCTGTGGCTGTGGATCGGGCTGAAGGAAGTCTGGAAGTCCGGGTCTTGTCAGGATCTGTGTTCGGGCTCCGGCGGGAGCAACGATAAAGCAAACCGTTGAGCGCTTGATGGTGCCTATTTGCACAGGGTGGTCACTCCTTGACCACAAGGGAGATTCTTCAGTCTTCTACGTCGAGTAGGATGTTGAAGGTCCAGAGTTTCGTATCAGAGTTTCAGTCAGGATAAATGTAAAGTCTTGGGACTCAGCTCCTACCTATATACCAAATCTAGGTGCTGGATTACCTGCTAGGTCCCTCCTATGGGTGGGAACCAGGAAGGGGTGGTTACACCCCCTTCCCCTTTGTCCAGTTTCATGCCAGGGCTGGGGCTGGAGTGCCCCAGCACCGGTTTGAACTGGACTATGCATGGAACACCTTGTGTGCCCCAGGAAGTGTCTCATTTCATTCAGCCCTCCCTGCCCCAATACACTATAGCCTGTCTGGGGTGGTGCTATCATCTTGAGACCCTATATTCCATTGACACCATCTTATATCAAATATACAGGGGCAATTATCACAAAGGTTGAACATCTGCCTTTCATCCTACACAGTGACCTTTTGGTCACCTTAGATGTTCAATCTTTGTATAGCAACATTCCTCAATCAGAAGCCATAGATGCAACCATGTGGTTCATAGAAAAGTACTGTATACCATGTTCCAAACCATTTATCCATGAATGTCTTTCTTTAGTCCTCAAGGAGAACGTTTTCCAATTTGGTGAGTACATGTACCAGCAAATAAAGGGCGTGAGCATGGGGGCAGCCATGGCTCCGTCTATAGCAAATATATATATATGGCTTTATTTGAATCAAAACATATCTACAATGAGCGGGTCTTATAGCCGCTCCGGAATGTCTGAGGTGCGGTGCTGAAAGGGGGACACTTTTCCATACCGTGTGGTCCTGTGAGAGACTGACTAGATTCTGGGCTGGGGTTTGGGACTGCCTGTCGGAGGTGTTGGGGTGGGACCTGCCCCGTACCCCTAGACTGGGCCTTCTTCATGTCCTGGAAAACGTTGGGGGCAACATTTACAAGCGTCACCTGTTGCTACTGGGGCTGGTAGTGGCCAAGCGAGATCTGGCCCAGGCCTGGAATAGTGAACGTGCCCCCCCGCTGGGTGCCTGGAAGGCGGGATTGGACTTTCTCATGGGCCTGGAGCAGCCCGTATTTGAAGCCCGGGGGTGTCCTCGTAAACATTACAAAATCTGGAAACGGTGGGCGGACTATAGGGGCCTGGCCCTTGACCCCCCGATGGACATTGATGAAGTGCTGCCTCCAGATATAGATCCTGTACCCTAGGCTGTTGTCCGACGCCGCCTTTGCCTTTCATCTCCTGTTGTTAAACTGTGATCACGTGCACTGGGTTGGGGCGGGATAAGGGGTGGGTAGTTGGGACCGGGGTTGGAGGGTGTTCTTGGGGATGGGTGGGATGGGGGAGGTTTGGGGTATGTCATTCTAAAACTCTGGGTTCTATGCTGTGCCTTTATATATGTGTCATTGACAGTCTCCTCCTGACTGTGGAGGGCTGTACCGAATCTTGCTTGAACTCTCAATAAAAACGGTTTTGAAAACATATCTACAATGAAATGGCCCCGTTCTTTGAGTCTGTTTCCCATTGGTACCGATATATTGATGATATTTTCTTTGTCTGGACCAATGGGGAACAGACTCTAAAAGAATTCTTGATCTGGCTCAATCTTGCTGACACCAATCTCCGTTTCACTGCCCACATCAACACAACACAAGTTGAGTTTTTGGACATTTATATCAGAAATGAATCTAATATGCTTGAGGTGGACCTATACACCAAGCCGACGGCGAGGAACACCCTTCTTCACTTTACTAGCTACCACCCAAGGAACCAGAAGGATAGCATCCCTTTTTCACAGTTACTTAGGGTAAGAAGAAATTGTACTAACTTGAAGGACTACAACACTCAATCGGTCGCAATGGAACAGAAATTTCTTGAACAAGGCTATCCCCACCGCCTCGTTAGAGAGGCATACAAAAGGGCACGGTTTTACGATCGGGATGCTCTGCTCAAATCCCAAAAAGAAAAACAAGAACCAAAACTGGTTTGTATTACTAAGCATTCCACACTAGATGCAACTGTTAGACAAACCATTAACGCCAACTGGCATCTTCTAAATGTGGACTCAACACAAATAAAGTTAGGAAAACCTATGTTTGCACGCCGTCGCAACAAGAACCTAAAAGACCTTATAGTTCGATCGCGCTACACTGCATCTAACAATAATCTTCCATTTATACAGAAATCAATTGATGGAACTAATCATGTAAGGGGCATCTCTCGATGTGGCTCATGCCAGTCATGTGATGGCATTATCACAGGAGAGTCATTTGTTTTTAATCATTTTAACATTCACGCCAAAGAACTATGGACGTGTAACACACGTAACATAGTATATCTGATCATATGCCCATGCAATTTGGGCTATGTGGGAGAGACCTCACGCACAATAAAAACGCGGTTACCAGAGCATAGGTCTGCCATCAAGACACGTAAGCTCACAGCCCCACTTGCCAACCATTTTTCTGAATTCAAACATTCCCCCTTAGATATCCGATGGCGCATTTTGGAGAAAATTCATACTCCAAACAGCAACGGTGGCGACAAAATCAGAAAGAAAAAAGAAGTATTCTGGATTTTTTCCTTGGGTACCTTTACCCAGGGTTTAAACAATGAATTACCCTGGGAAAATGCCATTCTTTAGAACTGAAATTAACGGACACCTATTTAACATTATAGTCCTCCCTAGGTACCCCACCCCCGCGCCCCCGCGCCCCCCCCCTTTCTTAAGAACACCATAACCAAAACTCCCATCGGTCTCTTTAAATATTTCTGCCGTCCTCTGACACTAACTTGCAATGTGACATAACATATGTTTTCACTATGCCTTCTAATCACTATATGAGATAAATATGGGACATGCTACAACGCATTAATCGTCTGCACTATTGGCCCGTTATGACTCACAAGGTCGAAGAATTAACATGATAATGTAGCCCCGACAAATATGCACTAACCATCGATTTATCGCCATACTACTCTCGTATAGCACGGACAATTATGGCATATACCTTTAAAAGGCGGAATCGTCAACTCACGCTACCTATCGCAATGCGCAGTATATAAACGAATCATTAGGATTGTACCAAACTGACTCTCTGAGGTTACAGGCGCCAGGCCACGCAGCTCCGGCTCGCTATGCAGTTTTAAACACAGGTAATGACCGCGTAGACATTTCCCTACTTGATAATACCGCTAGCACTTGAAGCATCTAACCGTAGCATTGTTCCACATTTGTCGTTGTTCTTACTTTTAGATAGCCGGTAATTTGATCTTGCCTAGACCTTTCCTAGACGCGAAGCCACGCTGCTCTGGTTTGCTATACAGTTTTTTGACACAGGTAACGACCGCTTAATCATTTCCCTGTTTGAGAATACTGCAGAAATTTGAGAATACTGCAGAAATTTGAATCATCCAACCGTTAGTACTGGCCCACATTTGTCGTGTCCTCAGCTATAGATATCCGCCTGGACGACTATGAGCATTGACATTACTAAGTCATCAGTGCTTAACCGACAACATATGTTTTCTCAAGTAAAAAAAACATTTTCCTCCCACACGCTCATGCAAATGAGGCCGCATTCACACTTGACTATCTATATATATATTTTATTTTCAGCACTCAAATAGCGGCCCATAAAGGAATACATAAACGATCCAGATAAACCAGATTGATATCACAAGATATCAAACGCGAGGCTACGCCGCCCCGGATGGCCACGCGCCTGTTCATACAGGTAACAGCCACCAAAATAAATGTTTCCTTCTTTTTGATATAACAAAAATTGTAGAAGTACGCAACATGAGTCTGCAGCAATGCCCGTTATCTTTTCTGTTCTCACTCTTAGACAGCCATCGACTTGACCTCTGTCATTTCAACCAGATAAACACAAGCTTTTAACACCTACGAACGTACTAGTGCCCAATTGATAGGAGAGCTGTGTTACATGTATTTTCAGGTAAAGAAAGCTTCCTGCCCATATGTCTACTTTAATGAGAATGTATTACCCATTTCTTTTAGTTAGGATGTTTTTCTTGCGCCTATTTCCTGTTAGTTAGGATACATCAAACTATCTACAGAACATATATACATGTCGCAAGAATTGCATGAAATAATGATTATAGAACCTATTCAACTATAATACCTTCTTGGACACCGGTAATCTGATGTGAGCATTAAGCTCCCTATAGGCACATGGAGTTAATCTAAACTTAATTATACGTAAATCTTGCTCTCAGTAGATTAATCCATACGCACGATGCGTATCACCAGGGACACTAATCAAATAATCCATACTTTTAACCTTTCAGGATCTGAAGACGCCCTTATGATAATTTGACCCATCGCGAGTCACGTTGATGCAATTTTTCTACAAAAGGAGCTATATCATTACGTATCAGCTGTACCTCAGGTATTTGTCAGGAGATAACATCAGCTACAGATATATCATAACTTCCACAATGGGAAAGCCCACTAATATCATTTTGAGTCTATTTTAAATTGCCCATATCACATCTTCCCCTGCATAAGAGTTTAAACATCTAAATGCACATCTTTGCATGTGATAACGTTTTCCACTATTTATTACTACCGAATCTATGAGAATTAAGAAATCCCAGACAGATAGGTCATGGTTACCTCACCATTTTTATCTTTATTCTGTCCAATATAATCTCGTCCTGAATCTAACAGGTGATTTCTATTTTTTGTTCTCCGACTTTTTCAATGATTGAAACAAACTGATAAAGAAGTCCTACATTTAGATTCGAACTGAACGTGAACTTATTTTATCTATCCTTCTCCACATTATTTGAAGATATAATATTTGGTAAGTACTGACATTACACATTTTGCTCGTCTAAACAATATTCCCAACCGTTTAGATATTTCCTGTATCTATATTAATTATAATCCCTCTTGCCCTTTAGTCACTTTAGGCCAGCTTTTTGAAATACTGTTAAATAGGTAAAAAAGAACCCTTGACCATCTCAGTAAACTCAGTGACTGGAGACACACCGGCTCTTCTCTGTTAAGTACTTATGTACCATCTTTATTCTTTTCTTTGACCTTTCTGGTGCTCTCCTTTCTCACTATGTGCCCATATAACGAAATGTCAACTGTCTGGCTTAACTGGACTATGTTTTATTAAAATCTTTTTATGCAACAAATAGAATGAATTAACTATGCCTTGTTAATATCTCTCTTTACGATAAATAGAATGAACTGATGTAATGCGATATAGCATGGTATTTTATCAAACCACTGGCTCAAATGTGCTAGTATATTGTATTAACTATTGTACACTGCCTAGCACAGAGGCATAATTTTAAAATATTGTTTATCTATCTTTAGTAACAAGATGGTAGTGTCCTGAAGAAGACATCTTCAACGTGTCGAAACGCGTAGACGGAAACCAACTCCCTACTGTATCATCTTATTATATAAACAAATAATGTATATCTGTTAGACGTTTACCTATTGCTTTTTAACCAATATGTCAATGAATTACTTCATGACACTTTTTATCAAATTTATTAAATTGTACTTTCTGAGCTAATCCAGTGTCTTATCATTAATTATTACTTTTTTGTTACCTGAACTGTGCCAGTGTTTATGTGTTTGCCTGGGTGTATTACTTTTCACAAGCTAGCACCACGATGTGACAGGAAACCTATTGTCCAAGCCTCCCTCGCTGGAAGGACTCCCAGCAGCAGGAGGTCAGACTTGTGTCTGTGGCAGAAGCATCCATTTTGTGATGCTGAGGCTCTGGTTAACTTTAACCGGGATTAATGGAAGTAACATGTCTTCTCCCTCTAGAAGGGTGGAATGCTACCCTCGTCACCAGGACTGGCGAGGGGGTAGTATTCCAAAGCGTATGACACCTTACACGACATGTTTTGATAAAGCCAAACCAAAGTTAGAATCTGACCGCGAGGTTCATAATGCACTTGAGAGTATATGGTATGGCAATATCCTAAAACAGTTATAAGGACATGGTTCCGAAAGCTGCAGACAGACTCAGCTCATGCTAGAGCACCATCTCACATAAAACCAAGCAGTCTGCCTTCAGGATTGTTAAGGCCTGCCATAGGAGTGACTTATAGGTGTATATGCATCTAAATATAAGGTTAGACATAGGAATACTATATCTAAGCAAGGGGTGATTACACAATCTTGCCCCAGCTGAGTGATTAGCCAGTTCTGTCAGTTTGGATGGCCAGCCAGGGGTGGCAAAAGATATGCTGCAGCCCCTGGTAGGCCTTGGGTGCACCTATGCCCTGGGTACCTATAGTACACTATACAGGGGCTCATAAGGTGACCCAATATCCAATTAGTTATGTACCTAGGGTACATGGAGTCCATTTTACAGAGAAATCAGATAGCCTTGGGCCCTGATTAGCAGGATCCCAGGCCAACTAAGTCGAAAACTAGCTAAACACAAGGCAAACAAATCTGGGGTAGCCAAAGTCACTTCCTACATCGGTTTCGGGCTTTCAGCCCTCATCAGCCTGAATAGCTTTATTCCAGTGGCATGGAAAGCACAGTACTCACGTTTGAGCATACACGTCCCACTAGGGGTGACAAATACAAAAACAACAGTTGATGGACAGAATGCAGAACAATGTCATACATTCATCCCAGTACAGAGACCAGAATTCCTTGTTTTTTTACTCACCATGCCATTCCAGTTTGAACCCATCCATATGCAAATCAGTCTTGACCCTGTGCCCCATGGGAACATTCCGGCCCGAACTGCCAAGCCAGGTCCTCCATGGACTGGAAACAAGTATCCATGGACCGGTTTCGGGCTTTCAGTCCTCATCAACCTAAATAGCTTGATTCCAGTGGCATGGAGAGCACGGGACTCACGCCTGAGCATACCCGTCCCACTCGGAGTGAAATATGCAAAAACAACAGTTGATGGACGGAATGTAGAACAATGTCATACCTTCACCCCAGTACAGAGATCTGGGCCTAAATCCATTGTTTTTTTGCTCACCATGTCATTCCAGTTTGAACCCAGCCATATGCACATCAGTATTGACCCTGTGCCCCTTGGGAACATTCCAGCACGAACTGCCATGCCAGGTCCTCCCTGGACTGGAAACAAGCATCCAAGGACCTGTTACTGGATTTCAGTCCTCATCAGCCTGAATAGCTTGATTCCAGTTGCATGGAGAGCATGGGACTCACATCTGAGCATACACGTCCCACTCGGGGTGACAAATGCAAAAACAACAGTTGATGGACAGAATGCAGAACAATGTCATACATTCACCCCAGTACAGAGATCTGGGCCAAAATCCATCGTTTGTTTGCTCACTATGCCATTCCAGTTGGAACCCAGCCATATGCAAATCTATCTTGACCCTGTGCCCCATGGGAACATTCCAGCCCGAACTGCCAAGCCAGGTCCTCCCTGGATTGGAAACAAGCATCCAAGGACCGGCTTCGGACTTTCAGTCCTCATCAGCCTGAATAGCTTAATTCCAGTGGCATGGAGAGCACGGGACTCACGTCTGAGCATTGTGGGGCCCCTCACAGAACTCACATCCAAGAAGAACCCCAAAACAGTCAACTGGACTCCGGAATGTCAGGCGGCCTTTGAGAGATTGAAGTCCGCCATGTGCACCGCCCCCGTACTCCAGGCCCCTGACTACAGCCGGGAGTTCATAGTGCAGACGGACGCCTCCAATCATGGCATTGGGGCCGTCCTCTCTCAACTCAACACCGAGGGAGTCGATCAGCCAGTGGCCTTCATCAGCCGGCGCCTGCTGGTCCGAGAACAGCGCTGGAGCACCATCGAGCGGGAGGCCTTCGCCGTGGTGTGGGCCCTCGAAAAAGCTCCGGCCCTATCTCTTCACTACCCACTTACGGGTGCAAACCGATCACCGACCCCTGCAATGGCTGATGCAGATGCGGGGGGAGAACCCAAAACTGTTGCGCTGGTCCATCTCCCTGCAGGGGATGGACTTCACTGTGGAGCATCGACCAGGCCATGACCACGCCAACGCAGACGGCCTGTCACGCTTCTTCCGCCTCGGCGAGGAGAGTACCCAAGAGGATGGGTGACTCTCCCTGCCTTCAGCTGGGGGGGACGCATGTTGGACAGGCCTCGTGGAAGGCCCGCTCCCTCCCCGCATGACGTGGTCCGGACCCCTGCTCTCCCTGTATCCAAGACAAGAACCCTCCCGGCAACCCACCGGGGCAACCCATGGGCCATCCACAACGGGACTCCAGCTCCTGAACACCCCAGTATTGGCTGGCCCGGGCCTCCACCAGTACCACTGCCCAGGCCCAGCCGCCATTTTTGGACACTACACGACAAGGCCGCGTGGCCTCGGCTCGACCCCAACCCGGGGCCTGGCCAGACCCCGACATCGAGGCACCACCATCCACCCAGGAGGTGAAGAGACCACTTGGCAGGTCAATGGGAGAAGGAGTGTCAATGGCTCCCCTCCGCCAGGTGTTGATCGCCCCCGGCCTCCCCGGGCGCTGGCTCCACCCCCCTGCTGGGTGTCTGGATTCCCTCATCCCGGACCTCCCGACCCCCAAGTGCGAGGGTCCGGACATCAAAGGAGGCCAGACCTATAACTGGGGCAGCTCCAGAGCAAGAAGGCAGTTGTATCCTGGAGTCGAGAGACACCGAGACAAACTCATCCTTGGAGGCCTGCTGGCGCTGCCGCGGCTCCTTCTCGTGAACCATCTTCCTGGCCTGCTGGCGCTGCCGCGGCCCCCGTCATCGTGAAACCATCTTCGTAGCCTGCTGGCGCTGCCGCGGCCCTCGTCATCGTGAAACCATCTTTGTAGCCTGCTGGCGCTGCCGCGGCCCTCGTCAACGTGAAACCACCTTCGTAGCCTGCTGGCGCTGCCGCAACCCTCCTCATCGTGAAACCATCTTCGGAGCCTGCTGGCGCTGCCGCGGCTCTCGTCATCGTGAAACCATCTTCGGAGCCTGCTGGCGCTGCCGCGGCTCTCCTCATTGTGAAACCATCTTCGTAGCCTGCTGGCGCTGCCGCGGCTCTCGTCATCGTGAAACCATCTTCGTAGCCTGCTGGTGCTGCCGCGGCCCATCCTTGCGAACCCTCAAGCTCGAGGATTGTGAGCTCCACCTCCTACTGCTCCCATACCGGACCGGTACTAAGACTGTCCCGCTACCCCTTTTTCCCCAAAGAGACTAGAATTGGCAGGATCCTCGTATCCTGGTCCCGCTGTACCGTTTATTACTCTGCCTCAAGATTCCTATATAAAGTGTGCAAACCTCATCTCTGTGTGGTGTCCATCATTGGGGGGGAAGTTACTTGTCTGTACGATCTTCGGAGACGGCCCTCACCGGAGGCCTCTCCCCCTGTATTCGGCCGACCCTCCGGGTCCCCGTCTAACAGAAGTGTAACCATGAACTAATCCCTCACGAGGAGGAACCTAGTCCTGACACCGCCAGTCCCCCTGGCAGTCAACATGCGTTGGATACGGAAGTAGTCCGCACCCATGTCACCACTGAAGAGCGAAGGGCCTCCACCCGATAGGCAGAAACAAAAGGGAGCCAACCAGCTGGGAGAAGGAGCGAAGCCCAAGGGGATTCACAAGGGAGAGGTGACATCTCTACCTCCAGCTGGTGAGCAGGTATCTAGGAAGTTTCCTCCTTCACCTCTAGTCCTTCAGGGGAGTGGAGAATAGAGGATACAGAGTGGGGCGAGCCAGGGCCTTATTGTTCTAAGTAAGGGGAGTAAACTGGAATTCCTGCAGGATGCTCCCACAACTCCTACGGAAAAACTTGAGAGGGAGTAAGCAGGACATATCAAGAAGTAAGCTTCTCCTTCAATAAACGGGGCACAGTATAATGTGTCCTTCCCAATCACAGAGGGGAAAGAGAGGCTTTCAAGAGACATGACGTAACATGCAAGGATTTAATGTTACTACAATAAACCGTAGTACTTATTTATGGACGAAGGGCTCACAACCACACTTACCATATAATCCTCTACTGCATCATTTGTAAAATAAAAATTTTAAAAAATGGTTTTCTGGGGCGTGGCTTGGACAGCAATGAGGACGGGCGCCTGAGTCTGTTACCTCCACCATCCAGAGGAAATAACAGCGATTTAGTAAGCGAAACAAACAAGCGCAACAGCCAAAACTGCAAGCTCAGACGTATGAATGTCAAGCGCACAGACTGAGGTACCACCCCACAGCCATGGAAAATCGCCAAGCAAAGAAACGGTCCTCAACGCAAGACCAGGACAGACGCGAAGAGGAGCAGAAATGGCGTCGCACCGGTGCTAACCAGGGCAAGAGAAGATCTAACCCAGAGAAAAGGAAAGTGAAAAGGAGCACCCACCTGAACTACCAAGCCAGGTTAGTGCTAAGAGTTTGGCAAAAAGAGAGCACTTAACCACGAAACCGCTAAAAAGGGCTGATTAATAATCAGGCAAAAACGAAACTGAAAGTGAACACTGGCAGCGGCCATCTTGGCCAGCACACAACCACAGGAAGCATTATAGTACGCGAGAACGTGCAGAAGACATACAAAGGTGCGCCTGCTACAACGGGGGTAACATCCTAAAGCACAGCACTGGGAGCCGGTGAGACCACGAACCTGAGAGTGCGAACAAGTAATACTTATCGGAAGGCAACCTGCCAACCGGGTATACCAAACTGAAAGTGCACGCTGGAAGCGGCCATCTTTGCTAGCAGACACCCACCAAACATAGGATCAACCCTGGTCGATAACGCGCTGGTGAGAACAAGCCAACGGTGAATACGGTGAATACGAAACCGCAGGTGCTCACCACTACCAACCAACGTAGCCAAGATCAATGCAAACGACCCACACAAACCTAGTAGTGCCCATATAATCATTCTCCCAGGCCCACACAGTCCTACCCAGTGCGGTAAAGTAGACTAACAAGAACAGAAGGCCAAAGGCGAATCGGCATAAAAGAGGGAGCAGCTAACTGTGCGACTCAGGGCGCAGAGTAAGGAAAAGACAGCGGCCACAGCGAAGACCACACGAGAGATACAAAACTGAAAGTGCACACTGGCAGCAGCCATCTTTGCCAGCACACACTTACTTAACGCGGAAAGCTCGACTAGCAAGGCAGAAGGCAAAACGAGCGCTGGCACAAAGGGGGAAAGCAGCTAACAGGCCGACCCAGGGGGCGCAAAGTAAGAAAAAGACGGCGATTAAAGCAACAGTACCACGGGCCATACGAAACTGAAGGTGCACACAGGCAGCAGCCATCTTGGCCAGCACACACGCACTTAACGCGACAGGCTCGGCGAGCAAAGCAGAAGGCAAAACGAGCGCCTGCATCAAAAGGGGAAGCAGCTAACATGCCGACCCAGGGGGCGCAAAGTAAGAAAAAGACAGAGTTTAAAGCAACAGCAACACGGGGCATACGAAACTGAAGGTGCACACTGGCAGCAGCCATCTTGGCCAGCACACACGTACTTAACGCTACAAGCCCGGGGAACAAGCAGAAGGCAAAACGAGCGCCTGCACTAATCAAGAAGCTGCTAACAGGCCGACCTGGGGGGTGCAAAGTAAGAAAAAGATGGCATCACGGGACATGCGAAACTGAAAGTGCACACCGTCAGCGTCCATCTCGGCCGCCACACACGTACTCAATGCGACAAGCTCGGCGAACAAGCACAAGGCAAAATGAGCGCCTGCACAAGGGGGAAAGGGTCTAACAGGCCGACCCAGGGGGCGCAAAGTAAGAAAAAGACAGCGATTAAAGCAACAACATCACGAGGCATACGAAACTGAAGGCGCACACTGGCAGCAGTCATCCTGGCCGGCACACACGTACTTAATCACGCCAAGCTAGGTGACCAAAGCAGAAGGCCAAACGAGCGCCTCACAAGGAGGGTGAGCAGGTAGCACGCCGACACAGTGGAAGCAACCTGAAATACGCAGAGCAAAACAGCAAGGGTGCACGCACAGAACGGAATACCTCAGACAGCACCATCAAGTGGAACTGGCGGGTGCTAAAACAAGGACAAGGGCCATCCGTGAGCCTAGCAGGTACAGACATAGACCGCCAGCACACGACCAAAGCCACACCGGGTCCAAGAGGAGAGCACTCCAGCTCAGTCACAAAACGCAAGGGTGACAGATTGGCAGCTACCTAGCCAGAAGGCGCCTGAGCGAGATGTCTAGCCGAGAAGGGAAGGTAGCCCACGAAATAAAGAAATACAAAAACAATCCTGACTCGCCCTTGAAGCTGAAAACCGACACAATGCTGGACACAATCCTCAGGAAAGTCAATGAAGGCAACAAGGTTGCCAGATCCACCAAACAAACTATGGACAACATGCAACTAGAGCTGGCAGCCATTAGAGCAGAAAAACACAACACAAACACCAGGATGGACACGGCGGAAGTGAGAATCAGCGAGAGCGAAGACGCAAATACGAAATCCAGTAGAGCCCTGCAATCAATCTCCAAAGCCACCTACAACCTACAGAAACAGCTGGCCGCACAAGACGACCGCAATAGAAGAGGCAACATAAGACTCCTTGGCATACCAGAGGGGGAAGAGGACAAACCCGGATCCTGCGCAGCCCTCCTAGAGGAGCTCATCCCGCATATCACTGGTCTCAGCTTTGACAAACACTTTGAACTTGACAAGGCCTATCAAGTACCAGCGATGAAACTCCAAAGCGCACGTGGCCCCCGCCCGATTATCTGCAGACCCCTTAGATCGCAACAGACCGAGGCAATATTTGCAGTGGCCAGGAGGAACAAAACAATAAAGTGGAAGGACACCAAAATAATAATCACCCAGGATTTCTCGCGCCAAACTGTCAAAACAAGGAAAGGCTTCCTGGCTCTGCGAGACAAAATGAGGAAAGAAAACATCACCTTCAGCTTTGCAGGCCCGGCAAGGCTGAGAATCATGGACAAGGGGCACCCACTGAGCTTCGACGACCCGGGAGAACTGAGAAGGCACTTACGCGGTCCCCGGTGGGGGACATGGAGTCGCAACGCACAGAGACAGCGAAGAGAAGAGCATCATCGGACAACATGAGTGCAGCGGACAATAATCCAGGCACACAAAAGAGCACTAGGACACGTTTCAACGCTTCTACCTCAACTAACATTCTACCACACGGTATAGCCTGAATCTGGATCAGGTACGCACAAAGAAGATGCTCCAGCCCCCCAGGGTGGACACTGTCACCGTATCCGCAAGCTGACACTACCTCAACCACCCTGGGAGGTGTGGGAGATCAACATGGTATCAACCCCCGGACGGACCAATTGTATATCCTTTTCTGATATTTCTGGGTTCAGGCACGGCGCAAATATCGCAGACAACTGTAACCCTCGGGGAGGAGGAGTGGGGGGAAGGAGTTTTGCTGTCGCACGCCCATCTATCGAAAGGCAGGGGGAGGGAGGGAGGGGGGTGGGGGTTTGGGGGGGTAGGGGGGTAGACAAGTACAGACTATTTATTCCTTTTTTCTTTCTTTCTCTACTTCTTTCATTCCCAACGGACACACATACACCACGCATCACAGACAGTCCAGACGGGGCACGCAGGGAGGTACCAGGAGGGGGGCAGATAGGCCAAAATACATAGGAGCCATCCATACAGTACCAAGCATGGGCGATAATATACACCCACGATGACAACGCACAACGACCCCCAACTACTATCTGACCTGAAAATAACCTCACTTAACGTCAAAGGGCTCAACCACTCGATAAAAAGAAGGAAGATAATGAACTACCTAACCAAACTTAAAAGCGATGTATACGTCCTGCAGGAAACAAAACTTTCTGAAGAGGACGTACAGCGCCTAAAGGTGAGGGGGGCGTGGCTTGGACGCAGAAGGGAATGGGGGCGTGAGCTCGGAGCTCCGCGCCTACTCCCCACGACTGTCCTGAAAAACGGAGCAAGGAGCCCAGGAAAGCCCCGGAATCGAGGGATCCTGATGAGGGAGCTCGAAGCGCACTTGAGGAACCGCCGATGGGGCTGGTTGCTTGAGCGCAGACACCGAAGGTAGGAGTTCGCTGGGCCGGAGCTTGAGCGGAGAGGTTCCCAAAATGGCGGCCGCAAGACGATGCCGATTGAACTGAGGCGAGCCCGGCTACCCATCGAGCCGCGGCCCTACAACTGGAAGCTACCGCCAGCCGAGAGGTGTTGATCAGGCGATACCCCCAGAAGCGGAGGACTAACGGGGATCCCTGCCAGCTGCCCGCTGACTCGGGCGACGACAGGATCGGACGGCAGAGGGACCCAGGCGGCTGCGTCATACAGAGGGGCCCGCCCGAACACGCCTGAACCCGGAGCCGGAGTGAAGACCGGGCCGGCGGGGCTGAGCCTCATGGGAAGGAGATTGCTCCGCGACCTCCCCATAGAAAGATGGTGAGGGGAGCAACCGAGCCTAACAATCGGAGGGTGGACGAGTGATGCTTGCAGACCGGGGGGCCCGGGCGTTTCCCAGCGCTGAGCGCGAGGGCCGCTTTTGGAGACCGGGGCAGCAGGCAATTGTAACCGCAGGGTGCGACAGTGGCCCGCCTGTGTACTGCGCAACAAATCCGAACATTGCACAGGAGCAGATACCTGGGGCCAGACTGATACCGCCCGAGCTACCCGTAGAGACCGGCGGCCAGAGAATGGTCACCGGAGTGCGGGGATAGGAAGAACTGGGCGGAGATCCCACGGTGGCCCCAGCTAGCGAACAGCAGAAAACTCAGCTGAAATCGTGGCGACCCCACAGCGAGACACCATCACCTGACGAGAGGCCCGCAGAGCAGGGGGAGCCTTGCTAGGTGGCCGGATGATAGGCAGGTGCTCGAGGCTGGGCGCTGGACAGCATGGGGAAGCCAAAAGGTAAACCAGAGGGAACGGCGACCTCCGACGCGGCGGACGGAGACCCTGTTGAACCCTCAGAACTGCAGCGGCTGCAAGATCGCATTCTGGAGGCCAAAACGGCCACGTGGGACACGCTGCACAATGACATCGCACAGGTGGCATCGGGGCTAGGCCTGCTACGAGCGGACCATCATAAGTTAAAAGATAGGGTTAAGGAGGTTGAGGACACCCTACAGGACCTGGCCCCCGCACATAAAATCCTGGAGAGTAAACTTACGGATGCCCTTGACTGTATCCAAGTCTTAGAAAGGCGGGCTGAGGACGCTGAAAATAGAAGCCGACGCAGCAATGTCCGAATAGTAGGTGTACCGGAAAAAGAGGAAGGGAAGGACATGGTGGACTTCCTCGATAATTGGCTCAAGACAGTGGTGGCACCAGAGGGCCTCTCGCCCTTCTTCACATTGGAGCGAGCACACCGAGTCCCGTCCGGACCGCCTAAACCGGGGCTACCACCAAGACCGATCGTAGCCAAGCTACTACATTATAAAGACAGGGACCTGCTGCTACAAAGAGCCCGGGATGTTGGCCCCTTTCAGATAGCGAACAGCAAAGTCACACTGTTCCCGGACTTCACCTTCGAAACACAAAGACTGCAGGCCTCCTTCTTAACGCTAGAAAGGGAGCTGCGAACCGAGGGCATCTCGTACTCCTTGCTATTCCCAGCTAGGCTCCGGATAGTGGTGGATGACAAACGGGCCTGCGGAAGTCACAGAGACTGCGAAAAAGGAGACATGGAACACGGAAATCAACGGCCTCACAAACTGAAGCTGAACGGAAGGCAGCGTTACAGGCAGTGGAAACGATGGCGAGGGCCGGGGACTCCCAATCCAAGCAGGGCACGCACACTGAAACGCACGCCTCGGCCTCAGGCTCGGAATCGGACCTATCAGGGATACATAACGCCAAGGGCCCGATGGTGACACCGCAGACATCGGAGGAGATCCTGAACATTTGACTAGTTGGCGGGTAGTGGGAGGGGTAACCGATGAGAATCTCCCAACTTGCAGGTATGAGGAACCGGGGCTAGGTACTGGGCACACAGCCAGATGCTACCGTGGGGGACCAGAGGAAGGGTGCGGGGGAAGAGCCAAGTGGTTCCCTTCCAGGTAAGGCCACGCTCCATAGGCCCTTAAGGCATTCACGGTTACGACCGTGTATTAGCAACCTAGGTTGGACTGTTGTGGGAGTTTGGATGGAAACTGATAACCTAATATTGGGGCCTGTTCTGGAGGGGGGGGGAGGCTACACTGTTGGGGACTATTTGCACTATCTGAGACCGCTGATCCCGGGAAAGCTGGGGGGTGGAATGTTCGGGGTTTATGTTTGGTTTTGGGGAGGGGACACCATCCGCGAGGGACTGCCATTGGAGGGAAGACATCAACTTGATCTGGGGGACAATGGCTAATGTAAATGTATTGAAGTGCATAACCTGGAACGTGAGGGGGCTTCACACGATGCAACGTAGACATAAGGTACACGCCTATTTACTTCGGAGGGGGATACATATCGCGCTCTTACAGGAAACACATATCACGTAGCAGGAAGGGGTGGCGCTGCAGAGGAGATGGAGGGGACAGATCTTTCACACTTGTTACTCAGCATATGCCAGGGGCGCCCTGATATGGGTCAGAGCAGGAACACCTTTCCAATTAACACGACAACTGATAGACCCGGAGGGGAGGTATGTTGTGGTAGAAGGTAGGTTGAGGGGTAGGGACATCGTCCTGTGTAGCGTATATGCCCCAAATGTGGAACAGTTGGCCTTCTTTGCAGAACTGTCGGGGACACTGGCACATTTCCTGGCGGGCCCGATCCTAATGGGGGGGGGGACTTTGATTCCATAGCGGACATAACTCTGGATAGATCTCACCCGCCATTGATGGAATCCACTGTTCACCGACTCACAAAGGGTAGGCTGGAGTGGCAGGAGAGTTGGGGGTTGACCGATGCATGGAGAGCACAACATCCAACTGACCGCGATTACTCGTTTTTCTCCAGGTTACATGATCTCCACGTCCGTTTGGATACAATACTATGCTCTCAAGGCGTACTGCTGGCCGTAATCTGGTCAGAATACTTATAAAGAACAATCTCGGACCACAATCCGCTCCTGGTTAACTTGGCCTGGGTGAACGAAACGCCCCGAGTGCCGACCTGGAAACTTAGTCCGGAAACACTAGAGGATCCGCTATTTTGTGCGGCCCTGGAGGAGGGTATAACCCAGTACTTCATTGACAACGAGGGGACGACAGCCACTAGGGCAATGGAATGGGACGCTTTTAAAGTGGTGGTGAGAGGCCAATGTATAACAAAGTACGTGGGCACGAGGAGGGTGTTGCTGGAGGACCTGAGCAGGGCAGACACCAAGTTGCGGGACGCGGAAAGGAAGCGACCTGGCCGCCCTGATATCCAGGAGGAGGTCAGATCAGCTAGAGAGGCGGTGGCGGTTGAGGTGGAGTGGCTTCGTGCCTTTGATCATCGGGCGTATATGCTTCGGTCCCACGTAGAGGGGGATAAGACAGGCACCCTTTTGGCGTGGCTTGCGAACGCCACGAAACGGTGCACCCCAATATTACATATAGAAGATTGGGAGGGCCGCATTCACTACACCCAATCGGCTATAGTAGATGGCTTCCAAAAGTACTACGAGATCCTGTATAGAAGCGACCCGGGTGACCTGGGGGGTAGGGCCGTGGCTTTTCTGGAAGGCCTAACCCTACCGCGGCTGGATGAGGAGCAGGCGAAGGAACTGGGGAAAGATATTGACTTGGGAGAGATCAGAGGGGCCGTAAAGAAAATGGCCCGCAATAGGATGCCGGGGATCGACGGGTTACCCATTGAATTTTACAGTAAGTACCTAGACATCTTAGCGCTGCGACTCCAAACAATCTACAAGGAGGCCAGAGCAACAGGCCGCCTGCCTCAATCAATGCGAGAAGCCATGGTGGTACCGCTCCTGAAACCGGGTAGGGAGAGTAGCAACCCCGCGTCTTACAGACCGCTCTCCATGCTGACCGCTGACTATAAGATCTTGAGCTCTATACTGGCGGCTAGGCTCTTAAGGCACATGCCTAACTTAGTACATGAAGACCAGAACGGTTTTATTCCTGCCCGAAATACGAAAATTAATATTAGAAGGCTCATACGCCTCTTAGAGGACGCGCTCAATGCGGACCGAGCCCCACTGGTCCTCTCAGTTGATATCGAAAAAGTGTTCGATAGTTTAGAATGGGACTATCCATACCCGGTAATGGAACGTTTCGGATTGGGTGAAGGATATATTGGGTGGACGCGGTTTCTGTATGCGGCGGCTGTGGCGAGAGTGAGAATTGGGCCCTTGGTTTCGCACCAATACCCGGTGGAGAGAGGCACCCGACAGGGATGTTCCCTGTCCCCCCTTTTGTTCGCACTAGCGATTGAGCCACTGGCGGCTGAGGCCCGGACGGGACGACATTTCGCAGAGGTGGAAAGCAGAGATGGGCGGCAATTTATCTCACTGTACGCCGACGACCAGCTGTTATTTCTTGAAAATGATACAACAGAGTTGGAAGGCGAGGAAGGAATGTTAGAACGCTTTGGCGAACTTTCAGGACTGAAAGTTAACTGGGCCAAGACGAGCTTGTTTCCGTTGCGGAGGGATACCGCCCGGCCAGACCATCGACCGACGCTTACTTGGGTACCTCGGAGTACACATATATCATTCAGCCGTGGATTTGTTCGAGGGTAATATAGGGCGCTGCATGCGAGGATCGAAGGGCAGCATGGCCTTTTGGGCCACGCTTCCGCTCTCCATAGCTGGCCGTATATCCCTATTAAAGATGGTCGCACTCCTGCGGTTGCTGTATTACTTCCGCACGCTCCCGATCTGGATCCCTAGCTCCTTCTTCCGGCAATTCAAGTCTCAGCTGTCCACATTCCTGTGGGGAGCGGGTAGATGTAGAGTAGCATTGGCGACGCTAACCCGCCCGAAGGATGAGGGAAGACTCGCAGTACCGGACTATGAGCTCTATTATCTCGCTGCCCAACTGCAGATTTACACGCAGGAGGTAGCTCGAGTGTATTGGGGCCCGGAGGACGACAGGCTGAGGGGCACGCCACGGCATGTCCTGGCCTATATCGCCTTACAGCAAAAAATTGATGTTAGCGACTTGTCACTTGAACAACGCACGTTTCGGCAGTGCTGGAACCGCTCACAGAGGCGAGCAGGAATACGGCGCTCATATACCCTGGAAATGCCTCTGGGCATGCTGACGGCGCTGCCGCACGGGGGCGCTTGGTCGCGACTACAGCAATGGGAGGAGGCGGGGATACAGGTTGTGGGAGAACTTTACGAAAACGGGGCGCTCCTCCCGTTCCAGGACCTTCAAGATAGCTTCGACCTCTCACGGAGGGGCTACCTCCTGCACGCGGCTGTGGTGGGGGCGATCCAGACGCATTGGGGCACGGGGCTAGCGGAGCCTGAAACATCTATGACCTGTCAGTATACCATAATGACAGCGGGGACGGTCAAGGCGGTGACGTGCCTGTATAATAGGATGCTTCGCGAAAACCTGTCGCTCCTCACGACGCTAAAGTCCAAATGGGAAACTGACCTGGGCAAAGAAATTCCTGAAACGACGTGGGCCCAGCTCGTGCGCCGGGCCCGTAATAGCACGAGAAATGCGAGGTTTCAGATCATCCACTACTACGTATTGCACAGGGCATATATGACCCCTGGTAGAATTAGGAGATATTTTGGGGCGGCGTGCCCTTGTTGTGCATGGGAGGGTACTGAGCTGGAGCATATGTTGTGGTCTTGCCCGGCCCTCCGGGACTATTGGCAAGGCATAGGGGAGACCCTGAATGAAGTGACCGAAAGAACCATTGACTTTGAACCGGCGGTGTGCATCCTGCATTGGTTCCCCCATACTCCCAAAAACAAACTATCAAGCAACTTCATAGATATGGGATTGATGGTAGCCAAAAGGGAAATAACTAGACAATGGAAGGCGAAAACAGGCCCAACTCATAGGAGATGGTACAACGAATTTCTGAAATGGGCGGTCTGGGATAGCACACACAGGTACCAGATGGCGCGCAGAACTCCTGATACAAGGGCGTTGGAAGTGGTGGCGGCTTGGGAGATGTTGGTACAGGCCCTCAGGGATAGCATGGTGGTAGAGGAAGAGGAGACCCTCAGTGCGAACAGGGACAGCACCCAAACTAATTAAGAAATTAGCGACATTAGTCAATGTAGAACCAAGATCACACCTTAGGCGGATGCATCAGGAGACCCTATGAGCGGATGGTGGGGGGGGGGGAGTAGAGAGGGTGCGCTACACTGTTAAGGGGAGGTTCAAGGGGGGTGTTACATAAACTAGATAGGTGAGGAATGAAAAGTAGTCACGCACACACTAATGCGGAATGTTACTCCTGCAGAACCGTCACCAGGCATAGAGGAGCTGAGGGATTGCTGCCGCCCGACCTCCGGGGTGTGGGCTTGCAGGCTGTGTACAATGGGACAAGAAATTATATGGAGCAGCGCCCTAATTAATATTGTACATGTATGTGCATTGGTTTGAGAAGTGTAAGACTACAATAAAATTACTTTGAAAAAAAAAAGCGCCTAAAGGTGAGCTGGGTTGGACTAACCCTGTGCTCACCAGCCATACACAAAAAAAGAGGAGTAGTAACGATAATAAATAAGAAAGCCAGACTGACCTTACTCGAACACCAGGCGGACGAAGATAGATGCCTGCTAATCACTAGCCTGAAGCGGGGGGAAGAAACGATACACATCGCCAACATCTACGGCCCCAACATGGAGGACGAGTCCTTCTGGGGAACAGTGGGAGGCAAACTCAGCAATCTCCCCCAAGAGGAACTACTGATAGTAGCAGGGGACCTTAACCTGGTACTAGACCAAACTCTAGACAGACACCCACAAAGGACCAGTCACCAAACACAGCCCCAACACACACTTAGGAACCTATGCGCAAAACACCACCTCAGCGATCCATGGAGACTCCAGAACCCAGACGCCAGAGACTGCACATTTTACTCTCACCCTCACAACTTGTACAGCAGGATTGACTACATCTTAATATCAGCCACTCACACTCACCTCATAGAACACACGGAGATCGCACCAAGAACAGTGTCCGACCACTCCCTCATAAGCCTAACACTTAGCGGTCGCCACAACAACCCAACTAGCTGTAGATGGAGATTCAATAGTGATGTCATTAAGGACCCGACCAATGCAGCAGCAATAGAGCAAGCCATCAAAGAATATCTAGAAATTAACGACAAGCCAAACATAGACAAACTAACACTCTGGGATGCTCTAAAGGCCACAATAAGGGGGGAAATTATAAGCATCAAGGCCAAAATAAACAGGGACAGGAACAAAACAATAGCAGAATTAGAGAGACAAATCAAAGACCTGGAGATGCACCACAGCGTCAACCTAGCAGACATGAACACACTAACTACCCTGACAAGGAAAAAATACAAACTAAACAAGATACTAAGCGAGAGCGCGGGTACATGGATCAACACGTACAAAGCCATAAATCTCTGTTCAGCAAACAAAGCAGGAAAGGCCCTGGCATCCTACCTTAAAAGCAAGCAAAGACAACACGCCATAGCAGCCATGACCGACACCAACAAGAAATCTCAAATATCCAACAAAGAGATTCTCAGAGTGTTTAAAGAATTCTTTGAGGTATTAGACAAATAGGACAATTACCTCAACCCCGATGGGGGAGCAAACCTCCTAAGCAAACTCAGCCTACCCAAACTAACAGAGGCACAATGCGCATCACTAGAATCTGAAATAACAGGGGCAGAAATAGATCTAGCAGTAGCAGCCCCAAAAGACAATAAGGCATCAGGTCCGGCCGGATACACAGCCAAATTCTACAAACACTTCCTCCCCCATCGTAGAAACACACTGAAAGAGGTTTTCGCACACTGCATCAGAGCAGGAAAGATGACAAACTCAATGGCAGAGGCCAATACCATAGTCATCCCCAAAGAAGGCAAAGACATGCAATTTCCGCAGAACTATAGACCCATCTCTCTAATTAACGTAGACTGCAAAATATAGCGGGTAGACTCAACACGCAACTCCCAAACCTCATACACAAAACGCAAGTGGGCTACCTTAAAAACAGACTATCCCAAGACAATACAAGACTCCTCTGTCATATAATTAACTGTGCCTCCTCCAACACCAAACGAGCGGCGATGATCGCGCTAGACGCAGAAAAGGCCTTTGACAGAGTTTCATGGCCCTTCCTGGACCAGTGTATGCAGAAGTTCGGCCTAGGCGAGAAGTATAGGTCAATGGTCATGGCTCTGTACAAGGCACCCAAAGCCCGAGTCGTAGTTAATGGAGGCACATCAGAGGCCCTATCTCTGGAAAGTGGAACCAGACAGGTTGCCCGCTATCCCCAGCCCTGTTCCTACTGACCCTAGAACCCCTACTAACCATGATCAGGAACAATACCGAGATCAAGGGGGTGGAGGTTAACGGGAACACGGTCAAACTAGCAGCATATGCTGATGACATACTCATTGTGACAGAGGACCCTAAACCCTAAATAGAAGCACTACTGAACACCATCGAAGTTTATGCCAATGCAGCAGGGTACAAGCTTAACAGAAGCAAGTCCGAATGCAAGCCTCTTAACGTTCACACCACCAGGGAGGTGTTAGGAAACTCCAGCCTACTCTGGCAGAAGAAGGCACTGAAATACCTAGTTATCTACTTTGACAGGGACCTCAGGTCAACACTGGAGCATAACGAAAAATCAATACTAAACAAAATAAAAGATAGACTTGACATGTGGTTACCCCAAGTACGTTAGTTGGTGGGGCAGAGTAGAAACCATTAAAATCATGCTAACTCCAATGGTCAACTACCTGCTGAGTATGCTGCCACTGATAGTCACAGAAGAATTCCACAAAAAACTGAACACAATGATAAACTCGTTCCTCTGGAGGGGTAAAAAAGCAAGGATCAGCCTCCAGAAACTCAGGCTCAGCAGGACCTAGGGGGCTTAACGTCACAAACATCAAGACTTTCCAAACAGCCTGCCTGGCCAGACAAGGCATATACTGGCTCACGCAGGAACAGGGTTACACACCAGCCTGGCTGGAGCTAGAGAAAGCTCTGATGGGAGGCATAAACCTGGCAGCCCTCCTCACGGCTAACAAACATCCGGCAGCCACCAACATAATCCTCAGAAACACCAAAAAGGCCCTCCTGCAAGTAGACAAAAGAATGGAGAAAAGTATAAAAAACACAAAGGACGAATCCATTTGGTTCAACACAAAAATTAAATACAAGAACAGCCTACTTAACATAACGCCCTGGCTCCGGCGAGGTATTCACACCTCACCCCAAGTAGAGGAACGAGGGTCCCCTGCCACCTTCTCCAATCTACAAAAAACGCACGACATCCCTGACATAGAACTATATAACTTCCTCAAAATCAAAGGGACCATCACCAGATCAAAACTAAGCAAAGAGGTGCCAACAATAGACCAATACATGTCAAATCTCAACAAACTCGGACACCAAACATCACACCTCTACAAACTACTTAGGGCAAAAACAACAAATTTGAACAGGAAAGTCATGGATCGCTGGGAGACACTAAACGAGGGGCGGCTTAGCGAGAAAGAAAAGGCCCTCCTCTGGGCCTCGTCTAGCAGGCACAAAGTCACCTCAACACTAGCGCAAACAAAATTCTGGCTCCTACACAGGGCGCACTGGACCCCGGCACGCCTAGCAGCGGTCGGCCTAACTGACAGCGACTTATGCTGGAATTGTCAGAAACAGAGAGGGGACCTAGAACACATGATAGTCCACTGCCCTAAAGTAAAACATTTCTGGGGAAAGTAACAGAGTACATCCACAATGTAACTGGGTACACTCCAAAAATAGATCTCCTCAGCATAGTGTACGAATTCACGGCACCGCAGATTCAATCTGCCAATGACAGGAGCCTCAGTGACCTGCTCCTCATGGCGGCAACCAAGACAATCGTGTCTAACTAGAAAGATAGAGGGAGGGCCACTTTCAAAGTGTGGTTCAACGGGGTCACCTTCCTAAGGGGAGCTGACAACATAACGAAAAACCAAACACCACAAGTTGGACGCAGCAATGAGATGTGGCACTCCCTGGACAAATACCTTGCCTCACAAAAACTGCAGTGAATGCACCTCTCGCCCCTACACAGACCCCCACACCCCCCCAAACCCCCCGCGGCGTAACCCGTCTGCAAAGTATCGCTGGCCATACAACCTCGATTCACCGCACCTGTGTCCGTCCTTTCTCTCAGTCCCTCTCCTCTCACTCCTACTTACCCCTACACACTATCTCTTCCGACCGTAGGGGGCAATGCATGTGACCGGTATGTAAAGACAAGGACTCAAGCAGCCTATGTACAACCAGCTCACATTCGCCATAACAAGCACATATGTATTACTACCGATACGTATGTTTACACTTACCAATGTTGCCTTCGATCGGCTTAATCTGTACTGTTTTGTAAAAACTTCTTCTAATAAAATTTTTTAAATAAAAAAAAACAAAAAAATAAAAAATAAAAATGGTTTCTAGATCAAACAGATGAAGCGTTATTAAGAGATAGTGTTGGACCCTTTGAATTTTTACTTTCGAATTCCTGGGGTTCTCAACATTTGGTCTTCTGCAAAACCCCCTTTGAATCAATAAAATGGAAACAATGGACCCCAAACAACCTGAATGAATGGATCCTCAACGGCCTTCCACGCCATATTAGTCTGCCTGGCACAGTGGCTCCAAATTATGATTAGAGCTCAAGAAAGCCACTGCAGCACATCAGTCCCTAAACTTGTGCTGTAGCAGCGTTGTCTTATTGTGTGTATTTTCAGAGTTGTATAGTTAGTACACTGGGACAGAAATGAGGACGTGCGCCTGAGTCCGTTACCTCCACCTGACCCTAGAACCCCTACTGACCATGATCAGGAACAATACCGAGATCAAGGGGGTGGAGGTTAACGGGAACACGGTCAAACTAGCAGCATATGCCGATGACATACTCATTGTGATAGAGGACCCCAAACCCTCAATAGAAGCACTAATGAACACCATCAAAGTTTATGCCAATGCAGCGGGGTACAAGCTTAACAGAAGCAAGTCCGAATGCAAGCCTCTCAACGTTCACACCACCAGGGAGGTGTTAGGAAACTCCGGCCTACTCTGGCAGAAGAAGGCACTGAAATACCTAGGTATCTACTTTGACAGGGACCTCAGGTCAACACTGGAGCATAAAGAAAAATCAATACTAAACAAAATAAAAGACAGACTTGACACGTGGTCCCCCAAGTACGTTAATTGGTGGGGCAGAGTAGAAACCATTAAAATTATGCTAACTCCAATGGTCAACTACCTGCTAAGTATGCTGCCACTGATAGTCACGGAAGAATTCCACAAAAAACTGAACACAATGATAAACTCGTTCCTCTGGAGGGGTAAAAAAGCAAGGATCAGCCTCCAGAAACTCAGGCTCAGCAAGGACCTAGGGGGGCTTAACGTCACAAACTTCAAGACTTTAAAAACAGCCTGCCTGGCCAGACAAGGCATATACTGGCTCACGCAGGAACAGGGTTACACACCAGCGTGGCTGGAGCTAGAGAAAGCTCTGATGGAAGGCATAAACCCGGCAGCCCTCCTCACGGCTGACAAACATCCGGCAGCCACCAACATAATCCTCAGAAACACCAAAAAGGCCCTCCTGCAGGTAGACAAAAGAATGGAGAAAAGTATAAAAAACACAAAAGACGAATCCATTTGGTTCAACACGAAAATTAAATACAAGAACAGCCTACTTAACATAACCCCCTGGCTCCGCCTAGGTATTCACACCCCATCCCAACTAGAGGAACGAGGGTCCCCTGCCACCTTCTCCAATCTACAAAAGACGCACGACATCCCTGACATAGAACTATATAACTTCCTCAAAATCAAAGGGACCATCACCAGATCAAAACTAAGCAAAGAGGTGCCAACAATACACCAATACATGTCAAATCTCAACAAACTCGGACACCAAACATCACACCTCTACAAACTACTTAGGGCAAAAACAACAAATTTGAACAGGAAAGTCATGGATCGCTGGGAGACACTAATCGAGGGGCGGCTTAGCGAGAAAGAAAAGGCCCTCCTCTGGGCCTCGTCTAGCAGGCACAAAGTCACCTCAACACTAGCGCAAACAAAATTCTGGCTCCTACACAGGGCGCAATGGACCCCGGCACGCCTAGCAGCGGTCGGCCTAACTGACAGCGACTTATGCTGGAATTGTCAGAAACAGAGAGGGGACCTAGAACACATGATCGTCCACTGCCCTAAAGTAAAACATTTCTGGGGAAAGTAACAGAGTTCATCCACAATGTAACTGGGTACACTCCAAAAATAGATCTCCTCAGCATAGTGTACGCATTCACGGCACCGCAGATTCAATCTGCCAATGACAGGAGCCTCATTGACCTTCTCCTCATGGCGGCAACCAAGACAATCATGTCTAACTGGAAAGATACAGGGAGGGCCACTTTCAAAGTATGGTTCAACTGGGTCAGCTTCCAAGGGGAGCTGACAACATAACAAAAAACCAAACACCACAAGTTGGACGCAGCAATGAGATGTAGCACTCCCTGGACAAATACCTTGCCTCACAAAAACTGCAGTGAATGCACCTCTCGCCCCTACACAGACCCCCGCGCCCCCCCAAACTCCCTGCGGCGTAACCGGTCTGCAAAGTATCGCTGGCCATACAACCTCGATTCACCGCACCTGTGTCCGTCCTTTCTCTCAGTCCCTCTCCTCTCACTCCTACTTACCCCTACACACTATCTCTTCCGACCGTAGGGGGCAATGCATGTGACCGGTATGTAAAGACAAGGACTCAAGCAGCCTATGTACAACCAGCTCACATTCGCCATAACAAGCACATATGTATTACTACCGATACGTATGTTTACACTTACCAATGTTGCCTTCGATCGGCTTACTGTGTACTGTTTTGTAAAAACTTCTTCTAATAAAAAATTTTAAATAAAAAAAAACAAAAAAATAAAAAATAAAAATGGTTTCTAGATCAAACAGATGAAGCGTTATTAAGAGATAGTGTTGGACCCTTTGAATTTTTACTTTCGAATTCCTGGGGTTCTCAACATTTGGTCTTCTGCAAAACCCCCTTTGAATCACTAAAATGGAAACAATGGACCCCAAACAACCTGAATGAATGGATCCTCAACGGCCTTCCACGCCATATTAGTCTGCCTGGCACAGTGGCTCCAAATTATGATTAGAGCTCAAGAAAGCCACTGCAGCACATCAGTCCCTAAACTTGTGCTGTAGCAGCGTTGTCTTATTGTGTGTATTTTCAGAGTTGTATAGTTAGTACACTGGGACAGAAATGAGGACGAGCGCCTGAGTCCGTTACCTCCACCTGACCCTAGAACCCCTACTGACCATGATCAGGAACAATACCGAGATCAAGGGGGTGGAGGTTAACGGGAACACGGTCAAACTAGCAGCATATGCCGATGACATACTCATTGTGATAGAGGACCCCAAACCCTCAATAGAAGCACTAATGAACACCATCAAAGTTTATGCCAATGCAGCAGGGTACAAGCTTAACAGAAGCAAGTCCGAATGCAAGCCTCTCAACGTTCACACCACCAGGGAGGTGTTAGGAAACTCCGGCCTACTCTGGCAGAAGAAGGCACTGAAATACCTAGGTATCTACTTTGACAGGGACCTCAGGTCAACACTGGAGCATAAAGAAAAATCAATACTAAACAAAATAAAAGACAGACTTGACACGTGGTCCCCCAAGTACGTTAGTTGGTGGGGCAGAGTAGAAACCATTAAAATGATGCTAACTCCAATGGTCAACTACCTGCTAAGTATGCTGCCACTGATAGTCACGGAAGAATTCCACAAAAAACTGAACACAATGATAAACTCGTTCCTCTGGAGGGGTAAAAAAGCAAGGATCAGCCTCCAGAAACTCAGGCTCAGCAAGGACCTAGGGGGGCTTAACGTCACAAACTTCAAGACTTTAAAAACAGCCTGCCTGGCCAGACAAGGCATATACTGGCTCACGCAGGAACAGGGTTACACACCAGCGTGGCTGGAGCTAGAGAAAGCTCTGATGGGAGGCATAAACCCGGCAGCCCTCCTCACGGCTGACAAACATCCGGCAGCCACCAGCATAATCCTCAGAAACACCAAAAAGGCCCTCTTGCAGGTAGACAAAAGAATGGAGAAAAGTATAAAAAACACAAAAGACGAATCCATTTGGTTCAACATGAAAATTAAATACAAGAACAGCCTACTTAACATAACCCCCTGGCTCCGCCTAGGTATTCACACCCCATCCCAACTAGAGGAACGAGGGTCCCCTGCCACCTTCTCCTAATCTACAAAAGGCGCACGACCTCCCTGTCATTGAACTATATAACTTCCTCAAAATCAAAGGGGCCATCACCAGATCAAACTAAGCAAAGTGGTGCCAACAATACACCAATACATGTCAAATCTCAACAAACTCGGACACCAAACATCACACCTCTACAAACTACTTAGGGCAAAAACAACAAATTTTAACAGGAAAGTCATGGATCGCTGGGAGACACTAAAAGGCCCTCCTCTGGGCCTCGGCTAGCAGGCACAAAGTCAACACTAGCGCAAACAAAATTCTGGCTCCTACACAGGGCGCACTGGACCCCGGCACGCCTAGCAGCGGTCGGCCTAACTGACAACGACTTATGCTGGAATTGTCAGACACAGAGAGGGGACCTAGAACACATGATAGTCCATTGCCCTAAAGTAAAACATTTCTGGGGGAAAGTAACAGAGTTCATCCACAATGTAACTGGGTACACTCCAAAAATAGATCTCCTCAGCATAGTGTACGCATTCACGGCACCGCAGATTCAATCTGCCAATGACAGGAGCCTCATTGACCTGCTCCTCACGGCGGCAACCAAGACAATCATGTCTAACTGGAAAGATACAGGGAGGGCCACTTTCAAAGTATGGTTCAACTGGGTCAGCTTCCAAGGGGAGCTGACAACATAACAAAAAACCAAACACCACAAGTTGGACGCAGCAATGAGATGTGGCTCTCCCTGGACAAATACCTTGCCTCACAAAAACCGCCGTGAATGCACCTCTCGTCCCTACACAGACCCCCGCACCCCCCTGCGGCGCAACCCATACAACCTCGATTCACCGCACCTGTGTCCGTCCTTTCTCTCACTCCCTCCTACTTACCTCTACACACTATCTCTTCCGACCATAGGGGGCAATGCATGTGACCGGTATGTAAAGACAAGGACTCAAGCAGCCTATGTACAACCAGCTCACTTTCGCCATAACAAGCCTGTATGTATTACTTCTGATACGTATGTTTACACTTACCAATGTTGCCTTCGATCGGCTTACTCTGTACTGTTTTGTAAAAACTTCTTCTAATGAAATATTTTGAAATAAAAAATTTAAAATAAAAAAAAGTATAGTTAGTACACTTCAGCTTAGAGGATAGGTCTCGTTTTCAATGTACCTTTTTACAGTTGTGAGTGTCACTTTCGTTATTTCTTTTATAGCTACAACCCTCCAGAATTGTACCCCTGGAACTCCAGCCAGTGGCCCAATAATGGCGGAATTATGGAGGTTTTCTGCTCTTGGGGGAACCATCTGCAAGCTAGGCCCAGGGTGCCCCGTGGAGCCCTCTCAAGCCTCTCTTTGGGGTGTGCTCAGAAACAGCTCTTCATAGCACAGGGCACAGGCTCTGCCCTGCCTCTGGCTCATCTATGCACACTCACTGCTTCAGACTCCTTATTAATACACACGCTCTGACAAGATTGACAGACATCTTCTCCAGCGAAGTACCTTGAGCAAATCACTCCACTAGCAACTAGGTACAACCCCCTTTCTTTCACACCAGTCACACAGTTTGTTCCCTCACATACTAAATCGCCTCGGCATTCAGATCTAATGATAGCACTGCTCCCTCCTCCCGCGGGAGAACCCATTTCTGCCCAGAGTTCCACTTGGAAAAGATGGCACCCCTGAAACAAACGGTCAATTCAAAGTTCTGCTTCACTATCTACACTCCTAATGCTTACAAGATGGTTCCCAAGTGCTCAGCAAAACAAATTGGAGTCCCTGCAAAACAAGAGTCTGTTTTCTCACAGCAAACTATTACTTTTCAACACATTCGGATGGAGTGCCTTAGTACTGGGAGCCCCACAAGTAGCACCGGTACTGCTAGGCGTGCAGTACTAAGGAGCTGCGCATGAAGGGCCATACAATGAGGTACAAGAATTAAAGACCGGGGAATAGAAGTCTCTTGAAATAAAACATTAATACGAGTTTTTTGTCTTCCATTGGAGCGCAGAAACATACGGCATGAAAGACAGGCGAATTACTAGGGGGCCTTCGGGCTATGATGTGATCTAAATACATAGAAAAATCTATTATTTTACTTTTCCCCTCCGTTCCACCCAGAAGGCAAAACAATAAACAATAATGAATGTCTCTCATACCCGTCGTCTGCAAGGAATTCAGGAACATAGCGTTGTGTGGCTGGAGAAAGGTACAAAAAGTAATCGAACAAATAAAACAAAGAAGGGCAGAAAGGATGAAAAGGTAAAAGGAAGGAAATAACTGTTGAAATGCAGGAATATTGAACTAAAGAAAAAAAATAGGAGGAGCAAGGGCGGAAAAGTAAGAGAAGAGACAAAAGAAGGAAAGGAAGATAGAAAGAGGAGGAGAAAGAAAGATGAAAAAGAGTTGGTCAGAAGTTATAATGGGACGAAACATTGAAACAAGGGCAGCAGAAAGAAGAGAAAAAAAATTACAATTTTAAGCGAGTAGTGGGAAGCAACACTTGGGAAGGAAGCAGTACAGGGTGTGTGTGATCACTTTCGCGGCCGCTTTGATGTTCTCAGTGGCCGCGCGGCTCACTGAGAACATCAAAGCGGCTGCGAAAGTGATCACGCAAGCTGACAAATGATGCGTCGCCCGGAGCACATGCAGGGTACCCGATCCACCTGCAGCCTTTGGGAGCACTTACTTAATATCCCGCCAGAGCATCGCTTACGTGATAGCTAGATGAGACCTAAAAAGCTTTGTATTTACTGAGCTATTCAGGAACAAGCGTTTAGATGTCATTATGGATACATTGTATACAGTAAGGCAGATCTTCTAACGCCCCCAGCCTCCTTCACACACACTGATTGACAGGAGTGAGTGAGCCCCCAGCCTCCCTCACACTCTGATTGACAGGAGTCAGTGAGCCCTGGTCATTATAGATACATACATTGTATACATTAAGGCAGATCTTCTAACGCCCCCAGCCTCACTCACACTCTGATTGACAGGAGTGAGTGAGCCCCCAGCCTCCCTCACACTGATTGACAGGAGTCAGTGAGCCCGGGCCATTATAGGTACATACATTGTATACATTAAGGCAGATCTTCTAACGTCCCCAGCCTGGCTGTGAGAAGAGGATACAAACAAACATTGGCACTGTGATTACAGACTCTGTAAAGACAGGACTCGAGCACTGGGGACTGTGCTGGTAATTCAGAGCCGAGACAACGAGTCTGATCTGATCTCAGTTTTTTATTCCCTGATCTCTTGCTGGATTACAGCACAGAGGAGCTCAGTTACAGGGATTTCTGCCTGGCACTCTGCTGGATTACAACACACAGGGAGCTCCGTTACAGGGATTACTGCCTGACACTCTGCTGGATTATAACACGCAGGGAGCTCAATTACAGGGATTACTGCCTGGCACTCTGCTGGATTACAACACACAGGAGCTCAGTTACAGGGATTACTGCCTGGCACTCTGCTGGATTACAACATGCAGGGAGCTCTGTTACAGGGATTACTGCCTGGCACTCTGCTGGATTACAACACACAGGAGCTCAGTTACAGGGATTACTGCCTGGCACTCTGCTGGATTACAACACATAGGAGCTCAGTTACAGGGATTACTGCCTGGCACTCTGCTGGATTACAACATGCAGGGGGCTCTGTTGCAGGGATTACTGCCTGGCACTCCAAGGGACCGAAGAACCAAGTTACTTCCCGTTGCAACCTGAAAATATGGAACTTCTGCATTAAAAAAAAATAGAAACTGCAGCTGGTGTCCACCCACAACTAATGCAGAGTGTGAAAAAGTTTCTATGTCTTCCCGCCAACTGACATATCTCCCCTTTACTCATCCCAGACCACCTCCTACTACTATGAATAAAAAAAACCTCTCTACATCCTTCTTTTTACTATCCCCCCCAGTACTTTAACAATCAAAAGAACAGACTAACATATCAACCGTTCAAATCATATAATTTCATATTTCCCTACACTAATTCACCACTAATCCTTTTTGGGTTCCAGAGTAGCTTGCTACTTACCGAAAAGTGCTTCAACACTGAATCAGGGGTAGGAAGCGCTAAATAAATGCAAACTTTTTCATCTTCTATCCGTCCGCTATCCTTCTCAATCCAAATAAAAGACTAACATATCCACCACTCAAATTAATTAAAAATGTCACTATACTAATTCATTACTAATCCTTTATGGGTTACGGAGTAGCGCACTACTCACTGAAAAAGCGTTTTGACGCCTCGTCAGGGGTAGTAAGCACCATATAAATGCAATTACAATACAATACGTCAGACACAGTCCTGGCCATAGGGTTCTTATATACTTACATATCTATGTTAGACACGTGCAGTGCTGTGTTTAGGCCTCTGATATAGTGACATATCTATGTAAACCACTGGCAGTGCTTTCCATAGGGTTCTGATATACTTCTCAGTGGATATTAGTTCAATACCCCTCAAAGCAAATCCTTATGAGTTTATTATGATTGTCTTTAAATATGTCTTTATATATCTACATGTATAAACGAATAGGAGGACCCCACTCTAGTTTAGTAGAGGACGGTGGGGAAAATTTAGGAGAGAAAAACAAACGTCCGGGTTCGTTGGACAGTTTAGATGATGTCTTATTTTAGTGTAGGACTAATGGGTCTCTCCTTTGACACCCTAGGATCATTAATTGTATCTAAAGGGGTATATTTTCCAAGAGGGAGGCAAAAGCTATACACTTGTTCCTGAGATAACATATAAATGTGAATATCCTAGTGTTGGAAGATTGAATCAACGTTATCAAGGTAGGATTTAACGGAGGAACAAACACCACAAAAAAGTTGGTCCGGTTGTATATGAATGATCCTACGTTTTTGCTAGCAACAAGAATAGACAGATTTGTTAAATAAATTTTCAAACAAATAACCGTGTTTTTCTGATTAAGAACATATCACTACTAAAGTTCGGTAACAAAATACAAGTTTTATTACACAATACAATGTTATAAAAAAGAGTACAATTAAAACCATTACACAGTGTACATGATCATCACAATGTTATTTAAAATACAATAAAAGGTCACAGAATCAAAAGGTCGACGCGGCGTTTCAGCTTTTTCTAGTATGCCTTCATCAGGACTGATTCTAGACAGTTAAAATAATAAAACACAAAGTTACCAAACAAGTAAAAGCGGTCTGTTCACATTATTTGTCTGTCATTTGTTGCTTCTGACACCCCTGTTTTAAGATACTATTTTCTCTTAGTCTATATCTGTGTGACATTTTTATTTTACACAAACACATAGTTATATCAGAACCATTCATGAAGTTTCTTACTAGACTAAGTTTACAAAAAATATATGTAGTCTTATCCCTGATTGCCTTCCCCTTGGATAGGTCTACCACATCTATAACTATAAGAGAGACACCCATTAATTCCTTCACTAAAAGAGAAGTACCTCCTATGATCAGGTGCGTACCTTGTTGGTCCAGTTGAATTTTATTATCCCCCTGGATGGAACTACTTGGTTCTATGAGGAGTCGCTTTTCAATTTGGACTCTTGATGCTTTGCTTATTCAATATCCGTAAAGCTGCTCTATCTCCTAATTAGAGAACAAATGATTAATGACCCTTTCATATGGATAAGTGGATACGCATATTTGGACTGAAATCACTAGAAGACGCTTTTTCATTACATACCAAAGTCATGGGTTCGTTAAATTTCCTTGACTTTCAGACCAGTGTATCCAGATTTCTACAGTACGAGGTTTGATACTCTCATTTTCTGCCTGTGGATATTAAGTTGTATATATTGAGGGTCTTGTTATTTGTAAAAACTTTTCATAATCATTGCCATCTTTTTTGCTATTTTATGCACATACCTTCATACGGATCTGTATTAACCGTTTCTTTAGCTGCCAGGAGGAGCCCCCGTCCTAAGTATTGAACCTTCTAGCTCTGGCCTCCCTGTGGGGATTAATATTTATATAGTCTCTTTCTTTTCTTTTATCACTTTGCTCATTTTCTTACATATATTATCTATATTCTCAGAGACACTCACCATTGGAGTCAGGGTGTAGATTATAATGCCGAGTACCCCTTTTCAATTGGGTAACAGAAAATCTCACTTGCAGTACTTGTCCCGTGAGATATCTTCTTCAGTTGGATGATACCTGTATAGGATATTATCCCAGTGTTATGGACTTACAACTAAAATCACTATTTTTTAATAATAATTACATATAAATTACGTGATCTAAGAAGTATCTTTATTTGGTCAAGGTCTATTAATCTACTCAGAATACAGCTGTTATATTCAAAGTAGCCCTTGGTTGTAGTTTTGAGCATTTTGCCTTATTAACCCATTCAAAATAAATGAAAATCAATGAAAAATTACCAGAAATTACCCTTAGGCAAACCCCAAATAATAAGCAAACTATGAGCCCTCTGTGCTTTCATCTTGTTGGCTTACCGTTCTCAATGCAGTCGGCCTCCCTGCTCCTTCCTTCCTGGCAGCCCGTCCTTGTGTTTACCGCACTGCGTTTTTCAGAATAGAACGATGCTCGCCGTGCGGTGACTTAAATACTCCCTATAGATTCATTGGACGCCTTAAAATCTTCCCTTTCATTGGATGGATGGCGTAAACAACACACGGTTGCTATGTTATAACGATTTGCTTATTTTCCACCTCTATGCAGCCAATTAGACTAGCGCTCGCAGACGCGTTGTCTTGGTAACGAAGTTTTACCCTTATCCGTATTGTCGTCCCGTTTTATGACATCTCCTTTCGTTATATTAATTTTAATTTTATTAGTGTTGCGGTTTTGATGTTATTTGTCCTACTTGGCGCCTATGATTAGACATGTTCAAACGTATATTTACAGACGCGCTCTACTCCTTGTTATGTAGTATACGTGGGATGTTACTATGGGCGGCACGTTCCTATTGGTTAGAGTTTTTATTAGGCTTAGTCCTATTGGCTTATTTTGCTCTTCTATGAAGCCAGTATGGTTAGCGCTACGCAGACGGGTTACCATGGTACCGAGATTGTACCTTTCTACGTCATATCGTCCCGTTTTTGCACCTCTCATCATTGTATTGATTTTGTTTAGTGTGGCGGTTTTGGTGTTTATTGTTTGTCCTTACTGGCGCCAATGATTAGAGTTTGTCAAAGAGTCTATTTACAAACTTACTCTATTGCTTGTTATATAAACATGCGAGCCCTGAGTTGTTATTATGGGCGGCACTTTCCTATTGGTTTAAATTTTGTTAGGCTCACTACTATTGATTGGATTCTGGGTTAGTGTATTCCTATGTATTTAATGCTCAATGTGCAGTTTCAAATCCTGCCGGGGGTACTCTCTAGATGTCCTAACATTTTTATAACCCGGCGAATATGACATTTTTCTAACAGTGGTTGCAATTGCCACTTTTTGTGGGTATCCTATAAAGATGAATCTCATCAATAAATACGGTCAAATGACTCGTGTTATTTTTAATATTGTATGATGTACATATTATCCTAGGTTCTTCCATAGGGTCCTAAAGCTCTGTTTCTGTTGGGTTCAAGACTATTAACTGCCGACTATCCAAACTGTTATCTTTAACTCATTCCTCTCAGGCATCTCTGTGTGGGATGTAGCACTTATTATGCAATTTGTCTATAGATTGAGTACTGTATCCGCTATATTACAACCTTGGATGGTAGTCAGGGTGTTGCAGTTATAATATTTTATAGATTTGATCCTTTTATATTGCATCCTGAGATGGTAGTCAGGATGTTCCAGTTATATTATTTAATGTATTTGGCAGGCTAGATATTATGTTAAATGGTAGCAATGCATTTTCAATTTAGGATTATGTTTTCCCAATCCTCTCTTGAGTTTAAGCCGCATCTTACGCTGTTAAAAGAGGACATATAGAATTGTTCCCTCCTTTTCCTTTTGTTGTCTAGATTACCTCCTCTCTTACTACCTGTGATTTTTTCTAGGCCGCACCATTTTATATCATCAATTTGATGACCTGCATTTTTCCAGTGCTCAGTAAGTGGTGCCCCTAGTTTGTTGGTCCGTAAGGCTGACCTATGCTCATTCAAGCGCAATCTAATTTCTCTCGATGTTTCGCCTATATATGATTTCTGGCACGGACATTGGATTAAATATACAATGTTTTTAGTTCTACAGTTCATGAAACTCTTCACGTTTACTGATCTGTCATTAACTGTTATTGTTTTCCCTTTGATGATACTTGCGCAGTTGCTACATCCAGAACATGGGTATGTGCCAGTTGGTATGGGATTCTCATTGATTGTACATTGATTGTTTGTACCCTTTTCTATATATGTGTGTACCAAACAGTTCCTGATGGTTTTATTTCTTCTATATGAGAAGATTGGTTTGGGTATCGGAATCTGTGTTTTATCTTTAATTAGGTGCCAATTTCTATTTATGATATTTTTTACTCTGTGGCTCACTTGTGAGAAATTCGTAACAAACATGATAGAATTTTGGAGATCCTGAGTTTCCTCTTTAGGTGTGAATAGATTGTCCCTGTTAAAATACTTAGCCCTCTTGTAGGCATGTCTAATCATTTTTTTAGGATAGCCTCTTTCTAAGAATTTATTCCTTAGATTTGTCGCGTGTTTTTCATAGTCTAGCATTGACGTGCAGTTCCTTTTTAGCCTCAAAAATTGGCCAAAAGGGATATTATTTTTCTGTGAGGCCGGGTGGTTGCTCTGAAAATGCAACATCGTATTGCTATCAGTGGGTTTGGTATAGAGTTCTACCGTGAGGTGCCCCTCAGTATGTTTTATCATAATGTCCAGAAATTCTACATATTGCTTGTTGATGTGTGAGGTAAACTTAAGGTTGGCATCTCCCAGGTTTAACCATAGAAGAAATTCATCCAACATTTCCACATCACCTGTCCATATAAAGAAAATATCGTCTATATACCTCCCCCATTCTGAGATATTCTCGTAGAAGGGGGCAACAGGGTTGTAGATGTGATTGTCCTCGAACCTGGAGACATACAGACAAGCCAGACTGGGGGCACATGTGGCCCCCATGCTGGTCCCCTTGATTTGCCTGAATAGGTTATCTTGAAACAGGAATATGTTATTTTTCAAAATTAATGTAATACACTCTAAAATGAATGTTTGATGATGTAAAGATAGGTCCTGTTGGGAGTCTAATATTTCTTCCATGATGTCAATAGTACTGTTCTGAGGGATATTGGTATATAGTGCTTCTATATCCAAAGTCTGTTACCCAATTGAAAAGGGGTACTCGGCATTATAATCTACACCCTGACTCCAATGGTGAGTGTCTCTGAGAATATAGATAATATATGTAAGAAAATGAGCAAAGTGATAAAAGAAAAGAAAGAGACTATATAAATATTAATAAAACTTGTATTTTGTTACCGAACTTTAGTAGTGATATGTTCTTAATCAGAAAAACACGGTTATTTGTTTGAAAATTTATTTAACAAATCTGTCTATTCTTGTTGCTAGCAAAAACGTAGGATCATTCATATACAACCGGACCAACTTTTTTGTGGTGTTTGTTCCTCCGTTAAATCCTACCTTGATAACGTTGATTCAATCTTCCAACACTAGGATATTCACATTTATATGTTATCTCAGGAACAAGTGTATAGCTTTTGCCTCCCTCTTGGAAAATATACCCCTTTAGATACAATTAATGATCCTAGGGTGTCAAAGGAGAGACCCATTAGTCCTACACTAAAATAAGACATCATCTAAACTGTCCAACGAACCCGGACGTTTCTTTTTCTCTCCTAAATTTTCCCCACCGTCCTCTACTAAACTAGAGTGGGGTCCTCCTATTCGTTTATACATTTCACTCGGCTTGTTAGCTGAGGAGGTTTCGTTTGTTACTGCAAATTAGCAGTGGGCAATCTGTATCACAGCCCATAAATCTAATAGATCATAATCAACATAAAGAATGGAGGGAATTAAAACATATACCTTCACGGAAGATCAGTTCAATAAATTAATTCACAACAACAAGTCTAGAAACACAACAACCCCGATTAGATTAGATAAATCCGATGAGGAACAATGGGAAAAATTATGGAACCGCAAAAAGAAAGTCGTCAGAGCAGAGCTCCACGCAGAATTCTTAGTGGATTACTGCAAGAATGGGGTAATACCGAAGGGGCTCCAGGTTACAAACAAACCAGGAATCTTTATCACAGATAGGAAATTTATAGAAAGATGGACACTAGTAGCAAACCGTTGTAGTAGGGACTGGATCCTTTTAATAATAGAGACAGCAAATGAATTCCTAGTGGTCGAACGTAGAGAGATTGAGGAATTAGAAAGTCAATTAAAAGATAGCACAGGGCTAGAAGACGCAAAAGCTAAATTAGAGGAGATACAAAATGACATAACAGGGTATAGTGAATATCTGGTCCAAAAAAAGAGTAGTAAACTTAAGAAGGACATAGAGAACTACAATCCCGAATTTGTGTACCCCTATTTACAAAAGGATTTCTACGAACGCCCTAGAGAACAATACCAACCCCGTAGACAATGGCACAACCAGCCCAGAAACTATCCAAAAAGGAGAGTGAGGTTCTTTGACACATCTTATACAAGCAGTGACTCAGAGGGAGAACAAATGACTGACAAAGCTAAAAACAGTGAACAGAATAAACAACCACAAGCAAAGGAAGGTTTCTCTTTTTTAGGCAATCGCAACCAACAATTTGGCCAACAGAAAGGGAGAGGGAGGGGACGCAACAACTACAATCAACAACCACAATACCAACAGGCCCAACACCCTCAACGTCCACGCACCAGAAGCCACAAGCAGTGGGATTAAACAGTACACATAAAGCAGCAATAATTAATTTGTCCAAACATCATCCCACCCCAACAGAAGTAAAATTACTGGAGAAAGGCCTAGGTTATGCAATCTGCTCCCCCGTAGACAAGTATGCACTAGAAAGGGACTTGCAAAATTTCTTCAGAAAAGTCAGACTTCGTGTATTCTTCGAAGGTAGAGACATTCAACCGAAAGAGAACAAGTCAGGCCTTAAAAACAAATCCACTTGGACTCCATCCTTGAGCCAAGTACACAAAGATATAGAGGCCTTTGAAAGATCCATAGACAAGAGTGTAGAAAATCTCCTAAAGCAAAAAATTTGGACACCATTCAACTTAAGTAGAGAGGAGAAAAATGCACTACAACTCCTAGAAAGAAACTAAACCCTGACGATCAAACCAGCGGATAAAGGGGGCAGTATTGTACTGATGGACTGTGTAGACTATAATAACAGAATGTACAGACTCTTACATAACAGAGACCACTACAGTAAATCAAAAAGGGAGGAATGGCAGACCTTGAAAGAGGAAATAGGAAGATTGCTCCGACATGCCAAGGAGGATAACATAATATGCGAGGAAGAATATGCATTCATGATGAATTCAGATCCCCTAATCCCAGCTCTATATGGCCTTCCCAAGGTCCATAAAGATCTAGAAGACCCCCCCATGAGACCAATAGTGTCATGCATAGGGTCTCTCACAGAACCTCTTAGTAAGTATGTTGAAATATTCCTACAACCCCTAGTACAAAAACAAAAAGCATATATCAAAGATACCACCCATATGATCCAAAAATTTGAAGGCCTCACGTTCAATCCAGACACACAGGTACTAGTGACTTTGGAAGCACTATATACCAATATCCCTCAGAACAGTACTATTGACATCATGGAAGAAATATTAGACTCCCAACAGGACCTATCTTTACATCATCAAACATTCATTTTAGAGTGTATTACATTAATTTTGAAAAATAACATATTCCTGTTTCAAGATAACCTATTCAGGCAAATCAAGGGGACCAGCATGGGGGCCACATGTGCCCCCAGTCTGGCTTGTCTGTATGTCTCCAGGTTCGAGGACAATCACATCTACAACCCTGTTGCCCCCTTCTACGAGAATATCTCAGAATGGGGGAGGTATATAGACGATATTTTCTTTATATGGACAGGTGATGTGGAAATGTTGGATGAATTTCTTCTATGGTTAAACCTGGGAGATGCCAACCTTAAGTTTACCTCACACATCAACAAGCAATATGTAGAATTTCTGGACATTATGATAAAACATACTGAGGGGCACCTCACGGTAGAACTCTATACCAAACCCACTGATAGGAATACGATGTTGCATTTTCAGAGCAACCACCCGGCCTCACAGAAAAATAATATCCCTTTTGGCCAATTTTTGAGGCTAAAAAGGAACTGCACGTCAATGCTAGACTATGAAAAACACGCGACAAATCTAAGGAATAAATTCTTAGAAAGAGGCTATCCTAAAAAAATGATTAGACATGCCTACAAGAGGGCTAAGTATTTTAACAGGGACAATCTATTCACACCTAAAGAGGAAACTCAGGATCTCCAAAATTCTATCATGTTTGTTACGAATTTCTCACAAGTGAGCCACAGAGTAAAAAATATCATAAATAGAAATTGGCACCTAATTAAAGATAAAACACAGATTCCGATCCCCAAACCAATCTTCTCATATAGAAGAAATAAAACCATCAGGAACTGTTTGGTACACACATATATAGAAAAGGGTACAAACAATCAACGTACAATCAATGAGAATCCCATACCAACTGGCACATACCCATGTTCTGGATGTAGCAACTGCGCAAGTATCATCAAAGGGAAAACAATAACAGTTAATGACAGATCAGTAAACGTGAAGAGTTTCATGAACTGTAGAACTAAAAACATTGTATATTTAATCCAATGTCCGTGCCAGAAATCATATATAGGCGAAACATCGAGAGAAATTAGATTGCGCTTGAATGAGCATAGGTCAGCCTTACGGACCAACAAACTAGGGGCACCACTTACTGAGCACTGGAAAAATGCAGGTCATCAAATTGATGATCTAAAATGGTGCGGCCTAGAAAAAATCACAGGTAGTAAGAGAGGAGGTAATCTAGACAACAAAAGGAAAAGGAGGGAACAATTCTATATGTCCTCTTTTAACAGCGTAAGATGCGGCTTAAACTCAAGAGAGGATTGGGAAAAAATAATCCTAAATTGAAAATGCATTGCTACCATTTAACATAATATCTAGCCTGCCAAATACATTAAATAATATAACTGGAACATCCTGACTACCATCTCAGGATGCAATATAAAAGGATCAAATATATAAAATATTATAACTGCAACACCCTGACTACCATCCAAGGTTGTAATATAGCGGATACAGTACTCAATCTATAGACAAATTGCATAATAAGTGCTACATCCCACACAGAGATGCCTGAGAGGAATGAGTTAAAGATAACAGTTTGGATAGTCGGCAGTTAATAGTCTTGAACCCAACAGAAACAGAGCTTTAGGACCCTATGGAAGAACCTAGGATAATATGTACATCATACAATATTAAAAATAACACGAGTCATTTGACCGTATTTATTGATGAGATTCATCTTTATAGGATATCCACAAAAAGTGGCAATTGCAACCACTGTTAGAAAAATGTCATATTCGCCAGGTTATAAAAATGTTAGGACATCTAGAGAGTACCCCCGGCAGGATTTGAAACTGCACATTGAGCATTAAATACATAGGAATACACTAACCCAGAATCCAACCAATAGTAGTGAGCCTAACAAAATTTAAACCAATAGGAAAGTGCCGCCCATAATAACAACTCAGGGCTCGCATGTTTATATAACAAGCAATAGAGTAAGTTTGTAAATAGACTCTTTGACAAACTCTAATCATTGGCGCCAGTAAGGACAAACAATAAACACCAAAACCGCCACACTAAACAAAATCAATACAATGATGAGAGGTGCAAAAACGGGGCGATATGACGTAGAAAGGTACAATCTCGGTACCATGGTAACCCGTCTGCGTAGCGCTAACCATACTGGCTTCATAGAAGAGCAAAATAAGCCAATAGGACTAAGCCTAATAAAAACTCTAACCAATAGGAACGTGCCGCCCATAGTAACATCCCACGTATACTACATAACAAGGAGTAGAGCGCGTCTGTAAATATACGTTTGAACATGTCTAATCATAGGCGCCAAGTAGGACAAATAACATCAAAACCGCAACACTAATAAAATTAAAATTAATATAACGAAGGGAGATGTCATAAAACGGGACGACACTACGGATAAGGGTAAAACTTCGTTACCAAGACAACGCGTCTGCGAGCGCTAGTCTAATTGGCTGCATAGAGGTGGAAAATAAGCCAATCGTTATAACATAGCAACCGTGTGTTGTTTACGCCATCCATCCAATGAAAGGGAAGATTTTAAGGCGTCCAATGAATCTATAGGGAGTATTTAAGTCACCGCACGGCGAGCATCGTTCTATTCTGAAAAACGCCGTGCGGTAAACACAAGGACGGGCTGCCAGGAAGGAAGGAGCAGGGAGGCCGACTGCATTGAGAACGGTAAGCCAACAAGATGAAAGCACAGAGGGCTCATAGTTTGCTTATTATTTGGGGTTTGCCTAAGGGTAATTTCTGGTAATTTTTCATTGATTTTCATTTATTTTGAATGGGTTAATAAGGCAAAATGCTCAAAACTACAACCAAGGGCTACTTTGAATATAACAGCTGCATTCTGAGTAGATTAATAGACCTTGACCAAATAAAGATACTTCTTAGATCACGTAATTTATATGTAATTATTATTAAAAAATAGTGATTTTAGTTGTAAGTCCGTAACACTGGGATAGTATCCTATACAGGTATCATCCAACTGAAGAAGATATCTCACGGGACAAGTACTGCAAGTGAGATTTTCTGTTACCCAATTGAAAAGGGGTACTCGGCATTATAATCTACACCCTGACTCCAATGGTGAGTGTCTCTGAGAATATAGATAATATATGTAAGAAAATGAGCAAAGTGATAAAAGAAAAGAAAGAGACTATATAAATATTAATCCCCACAGGGAGGCCAGAGCTAGAAGGTTCAATACTTAGGACGGGGGCTCCTCCTGGCAGCTAAAGAAACGGTTAATACAGATCCGTATGAAGGTATGTGCCTAAAATAGCAAAAAAGATGGCAATGATTATGAAAAGTTTTTACAAATAACAAGACCCTCAATATATACAACTTAATATCCACAGGCAGAAAATGAGAGTATCAAACCTCGTACTGTAGAAATCTGGATACACTGGTCTGAAAGTCAAGGAAATTTAACGAACCCATGACTTTGGTATGTAATGAAAAAGCGTCTTCTAGTGATTTCAGTCCAAATATGCTTATCCACTTATCCATATGAAAGGGTCATTAATCATTTGTTCTCTAATTAGGAGATAGAGCAGCTTTACGGATATTGAATAAGCAAAGCATCAAGAGTCCAAATTGAAAAGCGACTCCTCATAGAACCAAGTAGTTCCATCCAGGGGGATAATAAAATTCAACTGGACCAACAAGGTACGCACCTGATCATAGGAGGTACTTCTCTTTTAGTGAAGGAATTAATGGGTGTCTCTCTTATAGGTATAGATGTGGTAGACCTATCCAAGGGGAGGGCAATCAGGGATAAGACTACATATATTTTTTGTAAACTTAGTCTAGTAAGAAACTTCATGAATGGTTCTGATATAACTATGTGTTTGTGTAAAATAAAAATGTCACACAGATATAGACTAAGAGAAAATAGTATCTTAAAACAGGGGGGTCAGAAGCAACAAATGACAGACAAATAATGTGAACAGACCGCTTTTACTTGTTTGGTAACTTTGTGTTTTATTATTTTAACTGTCTAGAATCAGTCCTGATGAAGGCATACTAGAAAAAGCCGAAACGCCGCGTCGACCTTTTGATTCTGTGACCTTTTATTGTATTTTAAATAACATTGTGATGATCATGTACACTGTGTAATGGTTTTAATTGTACTCTTTTTTATAACATTGTATTGTGTAATAAAACTTGTATTTTGTTACCGAACTTTAGTAGTGATATGTTCTTAATCAGAAAAACACGGTTATTTGTTTGAAAATTTATTTAACAAATCTGTCTATTCTTGTTGCTAGCAAAAACGTAGGATCATTCATATACAACCGGACCAACTTTTTTGTGGTGTTTGTTCCTCCGTTAAATCCTACCTTGATAACGTTGATTCAATCTTCCAACACTAGGATATTCACATTTATATGTTATCTCAGGAACAAGTGTATAGCTCTATATATCTACAGCCATGGGGTAACCACATCAGCAGCCATGGGGTAAACCACATCAGCAGCCATGGGGTAAACCACATCAGCAGCCATGGGGTAAACCACATCAGCAGCTATGGGGTCAATCACATAAGCAGCTATGGGGTCAATCACATCAGCAACCATGGTTGTAACCACATCAGCAGCCATGGGTAAATCACATCAGCAACCATGGTCGTAACCACATCAGCAGCCATGGAGTAAACCACATCAGCAGCCATGGGGTAAAGCACATCAGCGGCCATGGGGTAACCACATCAGCAGCCATGGGGTAAACCACATCAGCAGCCATGGGGTAACCACATCAGCAGCCATGGGGTAACCACATCAGCAGCCATGGGGTAAACCATATCAGCATCCATGGGGTGAGACACTTCAGCAGCCATGGGGTAAATCACATCAGCAACCATGGTCGTAACAACATCAGCAGAGCACAGTAACATCTTTCTTGCAGAGGCAATGTCAGCAGAGGGTTTTTATCCCAGCTGCCTGTCATTATACACTGGGAAATTTGGGGCTTTTATCCAGCGGACAGTCCTGATAGGATATTCATGCTGAGCTACCTGTAAGGCTTGATTACTCTTCATATCCCACATTTTTGCTGAATTATTACAGGAAGCTGTAAATACTTTGGTCCATCATCAGTACTGGACCTGACTGCATCTGCTGAGCCTTTGCAATAGTTTGTCCATTGTCTGCACCATCCTACACTGCACACCATTAGCCAGGACCCACGTAATGTGGGTGAGCTGAAAGAAAGGCAGCTTAAACTGTTATCTGGTGGAGATGTGACTTCAATATCCATCATGGGATCGTGGTTATCGATACTTGATCCAAACAAATTCATACTGGCTCGCATACGGCTCCCCGGCAGGCAGCAAGCTCTCCCTCTCACCGCCTATGCTTTTGTCTCCCTGGTTATATAATAAATCTTCCCCCTTGGTGTTTGACATTGAGTCTAACAAGAATTATTTGAACTCTTTGCTATTAAAGGGGGGGCTATTATCAGATATGAGGATCGCGGGTGCCCCACGGTTTCAAGATGTCATCAAGCTCTTGTATGACTTTATCATGGGATGTCGACAATAGGTCTTCCACCATAGGAAAACAGGAATATTCGTCAATGATTACCAAGAGATGATGGCAAAAACAAGATGATGGATGGAGTGCTGAAACTTTTCAACCACTCATACCCAGTCACAGATCTGGGTTTAATCCATCATTCTTTTGCCCACACCGCCACCCCAGTCTAGACCTGGCCATATGCAAATCACTCTTGACCGTGTGCCTCATGGGAACAGTCCAGCCCAAACTGCCAGGCCAGGTCCTCCCTGGACCGATAACAAGCATCCTGGGATCCGTTTTGGGCCAGGCTAGCTTGAATCCAGTGGCACAACGAGCAAGAGACCCACATCTGAGCATACCGTTGGCCACTTAGGGTCAACAAAGCAAACACAACAAGATGGTCAACGGAGTGTGTTTGCTACCATGAGATGATGCCAATTTCCTAGACGCCCAAAGAAATCAATGGCAACTCTCCCAGACAAGTGCAGGAAGGTCAAACATTGCCACTGGGTGCTGCTTCACATTGGGGGATAAGCAGTGGCAAATGCATCATGTTTTTAACTCCTTCTCGACTCGCTCGTCTAGTCAAGGGAACCACACTCGATCTCTTAAGGCTCTCTTGGTGGCTACAATACCACGTTGTCCTTCATGGGAAAGCTCGATGATCTGCTGTCATAGACTGTCAATTATGACGATTCTCGAGCCTCTCAATATCATGCCATCTTGGTTGACTGATAACACATCCTGTACATTATTGAACTTTTGGAATTTGAGATCATCGGCTAACTGCCAGGGGACCTTTTCTTTTGATGATAGTCATGTCTTTGTCCACATTGGTGGAAGCAATGATTTGTTCCACAGACAGAGTCGCTGGTGTGCTGGACCTCAATACAATTGAGATATTCTCCAGCCTTCTTGGATGTCGAACTGTGATGATATAGCGGTTCTCGTGAAAATAAATGTGCTGGATTTTGAGCTTTCCCCAGTTTGTGTACAATGTCATATTTGTATGACCCGGTATCCGGTGGTTGAGAGGGGCGGACGTCAAGCTCCAGAGCATCGCGTGGCAGCCGCCGCTTTCTCACAGCTGTTCCTGCGCCCGGAGGCACTTCAAGGACCTTCAGTCTCCTGCTACCCGGGTGTAGACTGGGCAAAGACGGGCCCGTCTTAGCCCATCATAGACCAAAAGAGGCTGGGCCATCCCCCTTTCTTCTGGCTTTTTGGATCGTAGTGTACTCCCCAGGCGGTGAGTGACTACATGTAATACTGTATCCCAGCATCGTTTGCTATCTCTTTGGTCTGTTCATTCATAGTTTAGAGTCCATGTGCTTTGAATATGGGGAAAACAAAAGACGTAAACAACTAATGGGGGTGACAAGCGTTCAAGAACCAGCATGTCAATCCTTGAACCAGGCTGTGGGAGTATTATCTGAGGAGATTACTAGTGCTGGAATAAAACTGGCTGGGAACCATCAAGTTACATCGAAAGAGAACCAAGTGGCAGACATTTGAACCGGGGGACCAGTTGATCCAAATTACTTTATAACCCGTCCACCTCCTGCCCCCCCCCCCCCCCCCCATTGCCCTTGACCCCTCAGCTAGCTCCTCCATAGCACTGGATCAGCTGCCCACACCAAGGGACCCTACCTTGAAATGTTCCGCCAAAACACGCAAACTGGGAACCAGATGCAAAGATTCCACCCCAGGGTAGCCCGCATCTACCAAGTCGGGCAGGAAGATTATTCCTGAGCGTGTGAATGCTCCATCTACTCCTGCTGTGGACTATACGGTAGCCACGGGGATGGATATTCCAGATGATAGTTTTTAGCGTCCTGCAAAGACTTTGAAATGAAGATCACCTCTGCCCTAAATGCGCTTGATACCCGGATTTCCGCACTTGAGCAATAGTCGGATCATTGAAGGGGTCAGTGGACACTATACATTCAAGCATAAGCAGCCAGCTCCCGGATTTTCAGCGGACTTTTCTAAATGCAGGTCTAAGCTCTATCCCCTGTGAACCCACTGCCATCACAAGTGTTAGAGCAACACCCCAGGCTCAAGCCCTGGTCCTACCTGCTCAGAAAAGGGGGTGGTGATGAACAGAGTGTCTGAATTAAGCAGACCACTCTTACCCAGTCCAAAAATCAGGGCTTGATCCATCACCGTTATTTATCTCACTGCACCATCCTAGCTCAGAACCTGGCTATATGCAAATCAGTCTGTCCCTGGCCCAGTGCATCATGGGAACAGGGCAGACTAAACTACCAAGTCAATTCTTCATCAGAAAGGAGACAAGCTACCGGGGACCGGTTTCTGGCATTTCAGCCGTCTTCGGCCCGGCTTGCTTGAATCCTGATGGTGCCGTGAGAAAGGGACTCATGTCTGAGTATACCCTGCCACACCTATAGTGGCCAATAACGATTCAGAAAAGGGGGTGGTGATGAACAGAGTGTCTGAATTAAGCAGACCACTCTTACCCAGTCCAAAGATCAGGGCTTGATCCATCACCGTTATTTATCTCACTGCACCATCCCAGCTCAGAACCTGGCTATATGCAAATCAGTCTGTCCCTGGCCCAGTGCATCATGGGAACAGGGCAGACTAAACTACCAAGCCAATTCTTCACCAGAAAGGAGACAAGCTACCGGGGACCGGTTTCTGGCATTTCAGCCGTCTTCGGCCCGGCTTGCTTGAATCCTGATGGTGCAGTGAGAAAGGGACTCATGTCTGAGTATACCCTGGCACACCTATAGTGGCCAAAAACGATTCAGAAAAGGGGGTGGTGATGAACAGAGTGTCTGAATTAAGCAGACCACTCTTACCCAGTCCAAAGATCAGGGCTTGATCCATCACCGTTATTTATCTCACTGCACCATCCCAGCTCAGAACCTGGCTATATGCAAATCCGTCTGTCCCTGGCCCAGTGCATCATGGGAACAGGGCAGACTAAACTACCAAGCCAATTCTTCACCAGAAAGGAGACAAGCTACCGGGGACCGGTTTCTGGCATTTCAGCCGTCTTTGGCCCGGCTTGCTTGAATCCTGATGGTGCAGTGAGAAAGGGACTCATGTCTGAGTATACCCTGCCACACCTATAGTGGCCAAAAACGATTCAGAAAAGGGTGTGGTGATGAACAGAGTGTCTGAACTACCGGCAGCCCCCTCGCTAACCGCCCTTGCGCACCTATACTCTCAATTTAAAGGACGTGTCTAGGATAATGCCCCGGTTACTTACTGGTAATCTTCATTACTCCGAGTCCATGTCTTCCTCGCCACAGTAATTACCCATGAGCCTCCGGCTCCACACAGAACTCCAAGCAAAAAACAGCACTCTAGTCTCCCTCTCCCTCCTCCAAGATGGCCCCCAGTGGCTCCAGCCAATCCCATAAAGGGACACAGAAGCACCAACACGACCTGAAGAACCAAGCCGCAGACATGAAGTCACCAACAGGGCCGGGAGGGAAGGAAAACTATACTGTGGCGAGGAAGACATGTACTCGGAGTAATGAAGATTACCGGTAAGTAACCGGGGCATTACCTCCTCGTCCTGTCTTCCTCGCCACAGTAATTACCCATGAGCCGATACCAAAGCAATCAGCTTCATCCAAGGAAAACACTCCACATAAAAAATGCAGAGAAACATATCAGAATCACATGAGGTACAAAAAATTCCACAGAAACATACACCTCAAGGAAACCCAGCCGACAGTACAGAAGAGGCAAAGGAAACCAAACCCCCACCCCCAATCCGAAGGCGATAATGGGTCATGAAAGTATGTGGGGACGACCAAGCGGCAGCCCGGCAAACATCCATCATGGACACCCCCTTAAAAGCGGCCCATGATACAGAAACAGATCTGGTGGACCGACCCCGAACACGAAGAGGGGGAAGTTCAGAAACAGAACCATAAGCCAACAGTATGGCCTCCCTAATCCAACGACTGACAGTGGACAGGGAGGGCATCAGGCCCTGATGAGACAAACCAAAATTGACAAACAAATTGGCAACCCCACAAAAGTAAGAACTGCGTGATAAAGAAACCAACAATGCATGATGCACATCCAACAGGTGGAGAAGGCAATCCACAGCCGAGGAAGGCTCAGGACAAAGAACCGGAAGAACCACTGCAGCAAAATGGTGAAATAAGAATCCACCCCAGGAACAAACGTAGGATGAGGGCGCAACATCACACGATCAGACAAATGACCAACAATGGAGCAGACCACAGGAAGGCACCCAGCACACCAATACGCCTGGCAGAGGCAAGAGCCACAAGAAACACCACTGTGAGTGTCAAGAACTCCAGGCCCACCGACACCAAAGGCCTGAAAGGAGCCGACTGCAAGGAACGCAACACCAGAGGAAGGTCCCAAGGAGGAGAACATAAGATAGGACAGGGACGTCGCAAAGAAAGCGATTTAAAAAGTTGAGCCAACAAGCATAAATTCGAACCAAAGGCAGGACAAGAAATGCCCGAATGGCGGCCCAACGAGCCCCGAGAGTGGAAATGGTCAAGCCCAAAAGGAAACCATCATCCAAAAAATCCAGAAGTCGAGTAGGGTCCAAAGAATCCAATGACAGACCCGTGACCCATACACCAAGAGGCAAAGTCATCCCAATGCTTAGCAAAGGACTCAAGAGTAGAAGGCCTCCGAGATTGCCGAACGACGCCAGCAACCGCAAAAGAACAACCTGCACGCATTAGCGAACCCCACTCAAGAGCCAGGCCCGCAGACCCAGGGACCGGAACAAAGGCAGAGGTAGAAGAGGATCCAACAGTGGAGAAGGCATGAACGGTAACGTCCAGCCCGGAGACACAGCCAATTCCAGCAACAGGGGGAATCAAGAACGACGGCACCACCCCGGAGCAACCAGAAGGACAAACGACCCCACCCTCTCGATCCCTTGCAAGACCAACGGAATCAGGGAAAGGGAGGAAAGGCATATAACAGGCCCTTCGGCCAAAGGAACGACAGGGCATCCACCCTCCAGGCATCCCGGCAAGGCATAATCGTGCAAAAGCAGCGGAGCCTGGCATAGTACCGGGAGGCAAACAGGTCCACAATCGGACAGCCAAACATCTCCCGCAAGCACCCGAACATCAACCGCGTGAGGGACAAAGACCCCATGGAAGGAAACACCCGGTGCAGACAATCCGCCACAGTGTTCACCGCACCAGGCAGGTAAACGGTAGACAGGGAATCCAGGTCCACCACCGCCCAACAACAAAACCGACGGTAGAGGCACCCGAGGGAGTGAACCCTGCACCCCCCATGAAGGATCACATAAGACATCACCACCTGATCGTCCGTCCGGACCCGCACAAGGCGACCCCGAAGAAGATCCAAAAAATCCAACAGACCTAACAGGACGGGCTACAGCACCATGTAGGTGGAAAACAACACTGACCGAGGCCAAAACCCTAGAGACGTCGAATCCCCCAGAGTAGCACCTCCCCCCAGTAGACAGGCACCGGCAGAGAGAACCCGGGAGGGAACAACCAGAAACGGGTGGCCCCCGGACAGATGACCCAAACCAACCACCACTCCAGGACCACCCGAACCGCCGGGGTCACGTAGACCAAAACACCCATAACCATGGAACAGGTGACCCAAGCAACAAAACGCGGGACACCAGGGAATACATGTGAAGGCGAGCCCTTGGAACGGGCAACAAGGACGCAGACATCAGGCCCTGAACCCGTAACTACAAGCTCACAGGATGAGAAGGCCCCAACAACATGGACCGCACAGCAGACAACAGAGACAGAATCCGAGCAGGGGTCAGGAACACCATCCCCAACGGAGACATGAACAGAGCCCCAAAAAAATTCAAGTGCCGCGCAGGAACCAGGGAGGACTTCGGAACATTCACCAGGAAGCCGTGATGCATCAGGACAAGGCACACCCTCCGGACATGCAACTCTGCCCCGAAGAGAAGAAGCAGAAATACAAATAACGCCCAGAAAAGGAAAAACACAAATGCCCTCCCCATGTAAACGTCCAATAAGAGGAGCCAGAACCGCAGTAAAAAATTCCGGGCAAAGATCAGAGGCCAAAAGTCAAAACCCGGAACAAATAGTGACGACCCAGGAAGCAGAAATGGAGAAACCTCCGAGAAACCGGGTGAACAGGCAAATGCAGAAAAGCATCATACAAGCCAATGGAGGCCAGAAAAACCCCAGGAGAACTGAGATCCTCGGACGTCGCGTCACCAGGAAGAGGAAGGACCAAACCTCCAACCCCAACCAATCCACGGGCACGGGAATCAAGGCAGACCCCAGAACAAAGGACTCGACACCCTCCAAAAGAGCCACCCGCCTCAGAGCGTCCCTGGGACAAGGAGCGGGTCTGAAACAAGTAGGGGGAGACAGGGCAAATCCAAGACGCACACCTCCCGACACCACCTGTAGCACCCACTGATCTGACAGTCTTGCGCCAAGAGTCCACGAAGCAAGCGAGGCGACCCCCAACCGGACCCACTCCAGGAGCGAACCAGCCAGGATGTAGAAGCGGGAGCAGAGAAGGTAGAAGCACCGGAGAACCGCGACCAGACAAAGGAAGGATCACCCCGGCCACGCCCCCTCCCACAAAAGGGCTGACATGCATGGCCCCCATGAGAATGCAGCCCCATATCGACACCGGCAGCAGGAGCAAAGGAGACCCGAAGGTGCTCACACCGCACCATAGCACAGACCCGGCAGCAGGTAATAAGAGAACGGGAGCCTCCGGCCCCATAGTAAGCTCACTCGGCCCCGGGAAAATGAACCAAACGCGACGGGAGCCTCCAGCCCCCAGACCAAGCGCACCCGCAAGAGTTAAGTCAGGAAAGATATACACATACAAAGGGAGACTCCGGGGCCCAGAGCAAACGCACCCGGCCTCGCTACGTCCGCTCAGCAGGATGCGCGTCCGGAATGAAACACACACAAACAGCAGAGCAGGAACCCATGCGCCCAGCACAACGAGTTGAAAAACGACTCCAGCCGCAAATAGACGCCATGAAAGTCCGCTAAAGCAGGACAAGAGGCGTGTAGGCAGAAGAAGGGGGAAACACAAATTTTAAACAGAAAGAAAGACGCTAATGAAAAACATTAATTAACAACACAAATAGCACGAAAACTACTTCCCCCAACTTGATACCCAAGGACATAAGGGGCTGCACAAGCAGGACCCCAGCCCCACTCACCTGACCAGCAGGGAACACAGCACTTGGAGAAGTGCAGAATAAAAGAACAGGTCGTGTTGGTGCTTCTGTGTCCCTTTATGGGATTGGCTGGAGCCACTGGGGGCCATCTTGGAGGAGGGAGAGGGAGACTAGAGCGCTGTTTTTTGCTTGGAGTTCTGTGTGGAGCCGGAGGCTCATGGGTAATTACTGTGGCGAGGAAGACAGGACGAGGAGGTAATGGAGCCTATCTGTGGACAGCAGGTGCCTAGTACGGCTCATACAATCCAGCAGGGAAGCCTGAGTAACACAGATGTGTCTGTCCCGCCACATCTCAAATATCACAGTCGGCATATTTGCCATTCAATACCCCTATTCAGCTGCCCCGGGCAGCCACACCTTACGTCATCGTCTGGTAGATGTGCCCCCTCTGAGGATGGGGGCAGAGGAAAACTTACAATCAAGACTGTTCACTGGCTGGCAACCAGGACAAATGCTTCTTAACCCCCCACGCAGATGCAGGCAGAGAAAATTTTACCAGTCAATAGGGTGGGTTGGATAGGCCAAACCGGGAAAACGGTGTTGGAAGATTGCATAATAGCGGATTTTAATAATCCGCTGGAGGCGGGTTGAATTTTTCACACCTTAGGTCCGATGAGTGCATCTTCAGACTGTATAACAGCTCTCCCACTGGGTTCTCCTATCCCCCCAATCATCTTGATGGTGGTGACACGAGACATTTACCACTGCCACAGAGAAAGCTTAGATTTGGGCCTGCAGATTTCCAAGCTTCATTTAACTCCACTTCCCAATCTTTGAGCAGCCGTTTACTCCCTTTGAGTGAGCTTGATGATCAAGACTGACAGGACCCTACTCCAATCACAGACTCTGAGACTTATGTCATCCCAACCAAGGATCCCGTGATTATGACTCAAGACTCTATTAAGGTCCTCTGTAGGAATATAGCTGGGGTCCAGTGCAAACTATCTGATGGCGATTGGGTGGGTATGCTTAACAACTTTGGTCTTATCTGTTCACAGGAAACATGGGACACTAAGGGTTGCTTGTATCTTGATGGTTATTCCTCCCATTCAGTTTTAGCTTCCCGCTCCTCTAGTGGGCGTGCTAGTGGTGGCCTCACAACTAATTAAATTAGAGTATAATTGTAAAGTCCAGGTGATAAATTCTAAATGTAAAACAATCTTGGGCACCCGTTTTATATTCCCTAACAAACGTAGACTGCTCCTGGTTCATTTTTATAATGCAGTTCCATTGAAAGATGACAAGGAAGCTATGGTTAGTCTTGAATGTTTTATGGATGGTTTCTTTCTGTCCGAACCCCCTTTTACTCTGATCATGCTGGGGGGAGATTTTAACCTGCACCAGTGTCGCTCCTGTTTTAACAATAAGGAATCGTATTTTGAGGGACCATTTGTAACCCAGGCACATTTTAAACACACACACCAGGAGGAAGAAGCAAACAGCCTTATGTCTGAGTTTAATCTGGTGAACTTATTGGTGAACAACTATGATCCCGTGGAGGTTTGAACTCCCACTTTTAAGGGGGGGGGTGTGCGTGGGACACTGTAGTGTGATTGATGATATTTTTGTCTCTGGTTGCCTGTTTGCCACACTCTTAGACTTCGAGCTTCTAAAACATATTTTGAGTGACCACAACCTGTTGACTGCATCATTTTAATGAGATAATACAGCGCTGAGCTCTACACCCGCTTAGAAGGTGCCCACCACACTGCCTGATCAGGGTCGAAGGATAAAGTGGGCCAGCATTGTTCCATCAGACTTTGCCCAAAATGTGATTGTTTCATGTCATGCTGATTTCCAAACCTGCCTGTCAGATGTTGAGCCACCGCGGGTTTATTAAGTCTGCACTCCTTAAAATCTTTGCTTCGCAGGTCACCTGTGTGGTTAGATGGTTCGACAGGCAATGCTCCAGAGCCCACAAGGACCTCTGAAATCTCCTGCACGCTAAACCCCTTTGTCAAGAAAAAGTTAAGAAGGCCAGGACGACCTTTAAGAAAGCCTGTACGGATCGTAAATCCCAAATCAAAAAAGAGACGTGGGACAAGTTGGTGATGGCTGGTCTGCAGCACAAAAGCGCTACCTTCTGGAGTGTCATAAACTCTTCCCTTTTCCATGACAACCATCTTACCAAGCAGGCATGTACTTCCCCATCTCAGACCTGGGTGGATCATTTTAGGGCCATTTATAGCCTCAAAGCAGAGCCGGAGCCTGAAGAAGGACCCCGGACAGAGTGTAACTTAACTTTTAGCCTGTCCGAGATCACTGCTGCTATTTCCCAGTTGCCTTTAAACAAGGCACCAGGGCCTGATGGGGTACGAGGTGACCTGTACATGGATTGCATAGACTTGTGGGCCCGATACTGACACTGCACTTAAACTTGTATCTAGTCATCTTCCCTTAACTTGGTCCCAGACTATAATAGTCCCTGTTTTTGAAAAGGGCAATAGATCAGACCCGGCCTGTTTTAGAACCATCTCCCTCATAGACTCCGAGGTGAAAGTTATTGGCAGGATCTTAATAAATCACCTCATGGATTGGGACGAGGAGCGAGGCTTTTTGTCAGACCTTCAGTACAGGTTTCGCCATGGTCGGGGAACAACAGGACAGACCATGAATCTCTTTCTTTTAACCTGCAAATACTCGGGCCAAGAAGGGAGCCATCCATCTGGCCTCCATGGACCTCAGCTCGGCCTTCGATAGAGTTAACCGCTCTAAGCTTTGGTTGATGATGGAACAGACGGATGTTCATATAGTTTTAATTAATTTTCTGCGTGATTTGCACAACGGTCTCTCTGCCAGCGTTAGGTTTGGCCCGAATGGGATGCACTGAGCACTTTAAACTCCAGCGAGAGGTAAGGCAGGGTTGCATTTTAGCTCCTTTTTTGTTGATATTTTATATCAACAACATGGAGTAGGTCCTGACTTTCGCATGTGTTGATGTCCCCAGAGTAGGTGGCCGTCCCGTTCCTGCCTTACTATAAGCGGATGACACCGTTTTAATGGCCCGTACTGCTAAAAGCATGATAAGCTTCTTACTCTTTTTATTAATTTTATGAACAGTCTTGACCTATCCACTAATTTTTCTAAATCACGTCATGAACGTTGGCTCATCAAAAACAAAATCTATGAAATATGTAATGGATGGCCAGCATATTAGAAGGGTGGATAAGTTCAAGTACCTGGGGATACAACTGGATTCTGAGCCCAATTGGCATTTGCTCATCAATCAGAATGATTCCTCTTTGAGCAGGGCGATATTTGGTGTTAGGGACTGTTCCCACCGATTGGGGCGCACTCAATCGGTCCTGGAGATTTACAGGGCTAAATGTATCCCCCTACTGTGTTATGGTTGCGGAATCTGGGGATACGGCCAGGTTGCACCACTCCAATTTGCAGAAAATAAGTTTTAAAGGAGTCTTTTGGGAGTTTGCCAAAGCACACCCTATGAAATCGTCCTCGAATAAATAGGCATGGATTATTTAACTGATCGGCTTTGCTTTAAATCCATTAAATCTCTGGAATTCAATCTGGACAACAAAGGAGTTGGGTTTTAGTAGACTGATCTTGCAAGACAGCTTAAAATTAGACAACCCCCTACAGATCCCATGGCTGGCGTATGTGGCACGTAGCTTGCAGGCTTTATGGGGGTCGGATATGTTTGTTAACACTAGAAGCATAACTCGTGAGGATGGGAAATGGCTTGAATCCCCTTCTATGGACCAGCAGAGATCAGAACGCAAGGATGTTGCTCTAACAAAACACTCCATGCGACACGCATTGGTGTAAACAGTTAGTGATATTGAACCTTATCTGATTTGGGACATACCCCGCAGCCAACGCCGATTGTTGACCAATTTTAGATTACATTTATTTCACCGATTGGTCCCTTTTAACCAGGGTTGTTTTAAATACTCAGATTTGCCCCCCTCTGCAACTGCGATAATACATTGATTAACAAAACATTACATGTGGTTAGCTTTTGCCCAAAATATAGTTACCTGTGACAAAAATTCATATGCCCAATTTTATTACTGCTCAATTTTAACCAAGTTAGGTCAGCCTCATTTTTTACAGCTGTTTAATTCACCTTTTACCTGCTTTTTCATGTTTGCTTTCTGGCGGGAGTTTTAAAATATGAATGACTATTGCACTGATATTTTGTAGGTTGTTTTTAAATGACCTGTCGTTTGTGATTTTAGCTATAAAATTGAATAAAGATTATGATGATGATGACATATTTGTATGCTTGCAACCTGAACCCCTCTTCTAGATGCGAGGGGGCATCTTGGGCTTCAGGTTTTAAAAAACAGTGAGCAACTATTCCCATAGAGGAATACATGAAAATGTGCGCAGGCCCGCACCACAGCTCCGGCTAAGAGTAAGCATGTTCTGTTTCAGATAGGCTTCGACTGACATAGGCCACAATGTGCCTCTGTGCATTTGGGTGACCATTATGTTGAGCAAGGATTGCTCCCAGCCACACCGATTGGCATCTTCTGTGATTTCGGTATGGAATTTGGGGTCAAAATTGGCCATTTCGGATGCATTTTTAATTGCATGCTTTATGTCTTTGAAGCTTTGGTCATATTTAGGAGACACTGGAATGGGATATTTCACTTGGTCAAATCTCTCAATGAGGCACTGACTGTAGCAACGTTGCAAAGTATCTTGAGCATTCACTGGCCATGCCTAAGAAGAATCCAAGCATGGTTACATCTTGGAGGGGGGGGCACGTAGATGACAGTGCTTGCACCTTGTCTGGGTCTGGAGTCATCTCCTCATTATATGTAATAAAAGGGGAGTTGAAGGCTTGGCAAGTAGTTTTAAATGCCAAGTTGATGTGGCAGTAAACTGTATACTCAGGCCCTACAATGGCAGGCCTAAGACAGTTTTTATTTATTTATTTATTTGCAACGTTTTATATAGCGCTGGCTAGACCCCGAGGTGTCAGAGTGCTTTACATGAGGATCAGCGAGTTGCAGGTTGCACAATTACATGGCCAAGTATAGACATAGGAGAAAAAAACCATGAGATTACACAATAATGTGATTGATTAGCACGTTCACGCGTCTTAAGGGGAGTGAAAACGTAGAGGGGAAATGGTAAACAGGGGTAAGGAATGCAGGTAGGAAACACAACGGGAAGATGAGGAAAAAATGTCCGATGTCCGGCTGGGTTGGTGCTGGCTGAAGGGTGAACCAGAGTCAAACTCCTCTATAGCTGCGTAGGACAGCTCCACCGGGTATCAGTCAAGGTTGCTCGGGCACCGCGGTAGGTACAGACAGTTATGGTTTCCGCCCATGGGGCATCGTCAAAGTTCCATCAAGAGGATCGCTTACGGTGCTGCTGGGAAACGCCGTCCGCCTCATCCTCCAGCACGCCCACAGGCCAAGAGTGGTGAGAGGAGAGGTGGGAGCCACAGTTCCAAAGTCCGCAGATCTTCCCCATTTCCAGCAGCAGTAGTGACTGTTGGGCATTTGAGCAGGATCCCAGTGGTAGGGGGGCCCTGGGCACTTCAGGGTCAAATAGTGATGCCGCTACCCGGAAAGAGGTGGGCCGTCGTTAAAGCCTCCTTTCCTCCACCAGGAACCAGGGTCTCAGAGCTCCCAGAGGACGAAGGGGGAGATCACTGGGGGTGGCATAGGAAAGGTTCCCTGTAGGTGAATGGTAAGGGGTCATCTCGCTCAGAGGGATGTTTTGCCTGCAGAGGGACGGAGCACAGCTGCTGCAAATGTGTTACGTATCTCCTAGTCATGGACTCAGTCCCCGATGAAGGCCTGGTCTCAGGGTACGTCGCAGGTCGGGCCCCTTCCCCTCCAGCCGCACCTGAACCTCTGGAACGGCGCTGGTAAACAAAAATCACGATGCAGAGTTATCTCCACAGGTGGGCCAGCCGACAAGTCAAAGTTTCGGGATGCGGGCCGTGGGAAGGGGTCAAATGCAACATCTGGGTGGGGACACATCACTGGATGCCTTAGCCCATCACCACGACCAGCAGTGACATCGTAGACCACCTCAATCTAAGTACGTGGGCACAGAGTTAGTAAAATTGATTCAATGTCTTCCTCGCATTGTGTTGATGGCTTAAAAGTTGTATTGTGCTTATATTTGTAACCAAAGCAATCTTTTCCTATGTACAGGTCTCTGATTCATTTATGTCACGTACGTGTCTTATAAAACCCTTAAATAAAAATAAACAAATAATTATAGAAAAGATCAAGATGGAATGAATTTCTGCCACATCCACATCATTGAAGACACCAAAGGGAGGGATGGGTGCTAGACCATTTACTCACATGAGAAGAAACTAAGGGGGTTCATTGACCAGGTACTCGCAATTTGTGAGACTAAGGAGAGCAGAGGGGTACACATTGCTGACATCTCTAGTCCCTCTCCGTGGCCTCTAAACATAAATCCTCTACTTCATTCTCTCATAAACCCCTTCCCATTTTCCCCCCAGTGGTGGCCACAGAGTTTATCCTTTTGGAACAAGGCTTGTGGGGAGATAAAGCCTTTGCTTGGTCTTTCCCTATATAAGCAAACAGATCTATTAATTTGGTATTTTTAGGTCAAGCCTAAGTCAGCGCGCATACGCTGCACTGCGAGACTTGTAGTGGAGTATGAAATAGAAGCTCCACCCACTCTTCACCTATATTTTTATAGGCTTGTGTTATTGCCCTTCGTAGATGCTCGCTTTGATTAGTAAAGAGACTCGTTAGTCCCTCCTTAGTACGGCCTTGACTTCATTTGTAACCTCCCATGGCGACTGGCCCTTTTGCTTCGGTTGTTACATGGTACGCCTTCTTTAGTCTGTGAGCGCTACTTTCATTAATGAGTTTCTCTAACTGCAGGCAACCCATGGGTGCCTGCTTTCAACAACAACATGGCCGCCCGCTTTCACTGTACCCCGGCGCCCGCTTTCACTTTAACCCAGGTGCCCGGCATTATCTCAATCCACCACCCACGGACCCACCCCATTGCTCCTTATACTTGCTCCGTCACCATCGTGTCTGTTCCCCCCCCCACCAGCCAGACCTAAAGCCCCGCCTCCTCCACGAGACCTCTAAGCTGCCTCTATCCTTGCTTGTTCTTTCTGCACGGAGTTCCTCACCCCTCCTCGGAGCCCATCAGCTTGTTTTTTTGCCTCCCCTACCTCCTCGCCTTTTGATGCCACTTTGCTTCTTGAAGAACGCCGGCTCCTGCTTGCGTTACTCTCAGCCCCCTCTGCTCCCTTTGGAAGATGGACTGTTGTTTCTTTCATCGAGTTTTCAGTCCTTGTTGAGGCACTTAGCCATGGCCCCCTCCCTCTGTGCGAACTACAATTCATGGCAGCTGGCACTGGGGGACTACATGCAAGCTTTTACCTCCCCCCCGCCCTCCCCGAACCCTGCTTCTCGTTTTCAACCTTTTGCAACTGAACTGTCTTTAAAACTCACAGATTGACGAGAGTCCTATTCACCCTCTCCGCGTAGGAATTAGTATTTACATTTCACATCTCTGTAGCGCCTAAACCCTCAGGCGCCCAAGCACTGACTCCGCTTCTTCTAGAATTGTGAAGGATGTGGTATAAAGATCAGAGTTGCCAACTTTGGAACTAGGGAGTCTCGACATCTGCTCCAAACCCTGTGATTCTGGGCAAATAGCTTAATATCCTCATGCCTACAAAAATGAATGTATCTTTGTTTAATGTAACAAACTGGTGCTTGTCTAAAGCGCTCCAATAACATAGAGTTCGCGCTACATATAAAAACTGCAAAAACAACAGGAGTTTCATGTCTTTCTGCCGCCTCCAGGCGAGTTATTGCTCGTGAAAGTTAACTTTTTGGGGTTTCTAAGGAACAGTGGGACATTTGCTTTGATCCAGTGAGGAAGGTGAAAGGTCCACATTTTGTGCGAGATTTCGATAATTTTAAACCCCCTTTTGATTGGATGGTATAGTCTGCAGCATGGGTACTCACAAGCTCTCTCTCTCTCTCTCTCTCTCTCTCTCTCTCTTTCTCTCTCTCTCTCTCCCTCTCTCCCTCCCTGTCTCCCTCTGCCTCACTCCCTCTCTCCTTCCCTCTCTCCTTCCCTCTCCCTCTCCTTCCTTCTCTCTCCCTCTCCCTCCCTCTCCCTCTCTCTCCTTCCCGCTCCCTTCCCACGACCTTTCATCTCCTTCCCTCCCTCACCCTCACCCTCACTCACCTTCCCTCATCCTCACTCCCCTTCCCTCACCCTCACTCCCTCCCCGTCCCTCTCTCCCTCCCTCACTCCCTCCCCTTCCCTCTCTCCCTACCTCCCACCCCTTCCCTCTCTCCCTCCCTCACTCCCCTTCCCTCACTCCCTCCCTCTACTTCCCTCACCTTCCCTCACTCCCTAACTCCCATTTGCTCACTCCCCTTCCATCACTCCTCTTCCCTCACTCCCCACCCTCCTTCTCTCCTTCCCTCACTCCCTCACTCCCTCCCGCACTCCCCTTCCATCACTCCCCTTCGCTCGCACCCCTTCCATCACTCCCCTTCCCTCACTCAGCTTCCCTCCCTCTCTCCCTCCCTCACCCCCTCCTCTTCCCTCACCCCCTCCCTCACTCCCTTCCCTCACTCCCTTCCCTTACTCCCTTTCCCTCACTCCCCTTCCCTCACTCCCTTCCCTCACTTCATCTACCTCACTCCGTCTCCCTCCCTCTGTCTCCCTCTGTCGCCCTCCTCCCTCAGTCGCCCTCCTCCCTCTGTCTGTCTGCCTTTCTCTGACTCCTTTTCTCTGTCTCCCTCTGTCTCCCTCTCTTTCCCTCCCTCCCTCTCCCTCTGTCTCTGTCTCTGTCCCTCTACCTCCCCCTGTCACCCTCTGTCATCTCACCCTGCCTGTGTGTCACCCGGGCTGAGGACAGCTTCCCCGGCGCCGCACACAGACTCGCAGCCCCACCCGAGCACTTCACAGGTCTTTAAAAAAGACTATTTGCTTGTGAATGGGGCTTTGCTGTATTTCACCTCCTCTTCGCGCCCCTGCGGCTGCACTCTGGCCTCGCTGGAATGAATCGCCTGGCCCCCACAAAGCAGAAGACAGAGCCTCTCCGAGTGTCTCTGCATCCGGCAGTGTTTGCAGACACTCTTTGAAAATGTTTTTTTAAAACACGGGTTCGATGTCTCATGGTCCGCGGGCTGCCACGGAAGGCTTGCCGGGCCGCTGCCGGCCCGTGGGCCGTGCTATCAGTACCCGTGCTTTAGACCCTCGCTGTCACATGCTTTTCTCACCTACAGCCAGTCAGTTAAACTCGCTGACCTCTCGCAGGAAACTGCTGCAACAGAACCCTTAGAGGCAAACCCCAAAGCTTCTCATCACTGCACAGGTTCCAAGAGCAAGTCTTCATAAAACGCATCTTTTCGAGCCCTGCACGGAATAAGATAGGATGCCCTCACTGCACCCTTCCTCCAGATCTTCAAAACTAAACTGGGCACTCAGTGCACTGAGTCAGATCACAGGTCTCAGTCCTCAGTCTCACCTGGTCCTGTCGCGGGATGCTGGTTTGTTGCCCTTGTCCCATTATTTTTCCCACTGCCCCAGCCTTCTAGTGACTGCTCCTTATGTCACATGCCTGTTATCTTCCAAATGTTTTTCTGTAAATATCACCCTTTCATAGTAATACTTTCTCTTGACTCTAAAATGCACATTTAAAGTGCTGCGACTCCCCTTGGGAATAAATAGTGCTATATTAAAAAACTATAATAAATAAATAAACTGAATAGCTTTGCAGCTATGCACTTATGTTTACCAGAAGGCTTGTTTAACGTGCTCTGTTGAGTTAGAGGCAATTGGAAGTGTATCTGGACAGAGTTTAAAAAAGAAAAACATTGTTGTAGCGGACTATGAGGCATGCCAGTGCTGTGTGTGTTGTACCCTTGCTACTTTTTTAGGTCGAGCCTGGGCAGCGCATGCGCTGCTCTGCGAGGCATGCTGCATTAGAGTATGGACTTGAAGCCCCGCCCACTCTCCGCCCATATTCATAGCCTGTGTCATTGTCCTTTGTAAATGCTGGCTTTTGATTTGTTAACAGGCATGTTAGTCACTCCTTAGTACCGCCTTATCTTCATTCATAACCTCCCATGAGGACTGGCCCTTTTACTTCTGTTACATGGTATGTCTTATTTAGTCTGTAAGCACCGTTTTCTTTAATGAGTTTCTCGTACTGCAGGCGCGACATGCTTTCCTGCAGTATTCAGCCGGCCTTGCCCGCTTTCACTTTCCAAGCAGCCAGGGACAATGGCGGCCGCTTCTTCGAAATAGGTCTCGCATTTACAAGAGTTTGAGCTATTGGTATTGTACATGACAATGCCTTTTATTTATGTGTTAATTATAAAAACAGATAAATAAAAGCAATTTTATGGCATGACACGGAGGCCAACATTATGCAAATTCTCCTTTCTTGCCACAGCTCAGCAGTAACAATGAAGAGAACATAGAACTTGTGAGCCGTCTCGATGAAGTATGAAGTCTATGAGCACACAGGCATCGTCCTTCTTTGTTGCCGCTGCTCATACCGATAAGTACCTCCCTTCACTCGTGCTTACTGATGTGTGTGCCTATTTGTTTTGAAGACTGTTGTGGCGTATTTGGGTCCACTTGACCCTACCATGCGCTCTTCTATCGTTTATTTCTTCTTGTGATACTTACTGTGCATTTTAATCATTTTTTATGTATACTGCTTTGTCTATGTGCTTATTAATACGTTTTATATTCCCAAACTGACTTCTGGTAGACTTGTGGAAGACACTCTACTGGTTGTTCGCTTGTGCCTTTCACTCTAAGCGTATTGTGTGCATTGTGTATAAGATTTATACCCCTTTCTCTGTTCGCGTCTTTTAAACGCGAGCACACACTTCCCGATCACAACCGCGCCCCTGTCTACGGGCAGAGTACGACCCCGGCGCACAACTCGCCTCCCCTCCCCTTGTGACTCCGGGGGACTCCGACATGCTTACCTCACCCTTGTGAGTCATTTACTAGCCCATACTAAATTAAAGGGGAGATTGTTGGACATTGGTCCTACCTAATCATGTCTTCTAACCCTGACCCCACACTCGAAGGGAAGCTAGAACTACTGGTTTCTAAAGCCATGGAAAAAGCCATGACCTCCTTTAATGAGAATATTAATAAAAAATGTAATGACACCATCAACAAAATTTTTTAGATGCTTACAAGAGCATGGCCCTCTACTAGTAGTGCTACCACTCACCCCTTAAGCCATAAGGAAGGGGCAGTTAAGGCCCCAATGAAAAGAGCCGCGGGGGATCAAGCTAACCTGTCCACAAAAAAACACAAGGCGTCATCTAAAACGGCTCTATCTCGCCATCAGGGCGGAGACCAGAACGGCGCCTCGGGCAGCACAGAAGGACAAGAATTGAGTCCAGATTCACCTATATGTATTGATAGCGACGAAAGGAACGACGCAAAGATTGACCTCTCTTGTTCCTCCCCCTTTGATTCGGATATTAAGCATGGGGACACCAATTCATTAGAGAATTCAGAAGGGACGGCCAGAGCTTCAGGGTCCAAAATGGACATCACCGACCCCTTTGGTGACTATATGTTTGACCCATTATTAATTAAACACCCCCTTTCTCCCGAATGACTACCGTCTCAACACGTCGCGGACTACGTGGGTTTTTGGCTAAGGAGAGAAATCCCCAAGGAAGTGAGATCAAGGTTAAGATCCGAATGCCCTCGCCCATCCCTTCTGGATAAGATCACCTTCACTCCCGAACTGGACCCTAAGGTGGTTGCATTTATAGCTAAGGGTGCAAAGGACCCAAGGAAGGGCATAGACAAAGGGCTTAGGTCATGTCAAGACCGTCTCCTTGATATTGTTGGTCCCCTGACAAAAATATTTGATTTGGCAGAGAATGCTTATGTGGGAGGAATTCCCGTTGACCCCAAAGAACTACGCGAATGGGTTCAAACATCCATCTGCCTTCTTGGCAATGATAATACCGCCCTGTCTAATGAACGTAGGAAGGGGATACTACTTAAAATAGACCCTAAACTTATAGAGTTAGCAAATAAAGAGTCAGGACCAAACTCTCAAGGACTCCTCTTTGGAGAGGAGTTCATACGCGGTATGGCAAAGTATGTTGGAGCTTTTAGCTCGATTCAGAAGTCCCAACGTGAAATTAAAAAGGTCTTCCAAGATAGAATTTTTGGACGGGCCGGGAGAATGCGGGGTAGATTCCCCGGCCGTAGACAATCGCCTTCGAGACCCTATTTTGGACGTGGAAACAGATATCAGCAATCATCATTCTACGGAAACCAGACCTTTTACCCTCAGAGACAACGCGGCAGAGGAAGATTCTCACGTGGGGATAAGAGAATCAAGACCTTTTCCACAGGTAAGTGCAGTGGGAGACCATTTAGATACCCCTATAAAGGTGGGTGGCAGACTAGCCCTCTTCTCTGGCAACTGGAATTTGATCACACAAGATCCTTGGGTATTACAAACTGTAAGAGGTTACAAAATAGACTTTTTGGGAATTCCCTTTCAGCTAAAACCTCCCAGAGAGATAATATTCTCTCAAGATCAAAAGAAACTTGTTTCTCGAGAGGTTCAAGACCTCCTCGCCAAAGGGGCTATAAGACAAGGCTCTCAGAGAGGCTTCATAAGCAATATTTTCTTGGTAGAAAAGAAAGACAAGGCTCAAAGACCTGTGATAAACTTAAAAAGCTTAAATGGATGGGTGTCTTACCACCATTTCAAAATGGAGGGAATACACCTACTCAGAGACGTACTAAGGAAAGGCGATTGGCTGACGCGCCTGGACCTAAAGGACGCCTATCTGACCATCCCTATTTGGCCCCCTCACAGGAAGTTCCTACAATTCACTTGGGAGGGAAAACTCTGGGAGTTTTCAAGCCTCCCTTTCGGTCTGTCCTCAGCCCCTTGGTGTTTCACCAAAGTGCTACACCCAGTAGTGGCTTGGTTAAGGGAACGGGGTGTGAGGCTCATAATCTACCTGGACGACATCCTCCTCATGGCTCAGACCAAGTCGACCATTTATCGTCACACTACCATCCGACTCCTAGAATATCTGGGATTTGTCATAAATACAAAGAAATCTTGCATTGTTCCTTCACAGGAGACCCAGTTCCTGGGTTTCATGGTACACACGCTATCAGGAGAGTTAAAATTACCAAAGGAAAAGATAAAGAAACTCAGGAAAGAGTTCAAAAAGATTCTCTCTCTAGATTCATTTCCCTTACGACTTTTAGCGAGAATCCTGGGTCTCCTTTCTTCGACCATTCAAGCGATCTTCCCCTCTTCATTACAGGGCTCTTCAGAGACTCAAAGCGAAGACTTTGAAGGCGTCACAATCCTATACTCAGATGACCAACCTGGACGTAGAGTCGAGGGAAGAACTTTCTTGGTGGCTGATGAATGCGGAAGCATGGAATGGCAAAGCGATCTTCAGCGAATCTCCAGACATGATAATAGAGTCGGATGCGAGTCTAGAAGGTGGGGGGGCAACTTGCGCCAACCTGTCGACAGGGGGCGGTGGACATGCGAGAAGAAGAGCCTACACATCAACTGCCTGGAACTTTTAGCTGGTTCCTTTGCAATTCGAAGCTTTACACAAGAAAGTATGAAATGTTCTATAATGCTTCGCATGGACAATGTCTCTGCGGTGAAGTATGTGAACAAACTAGGAGGACCGCATTCGAAGGGACTGACAGAAATAGCGAAGTTTTTCTGGGACTATTGTATTGTATTGTATTGTATTGTATTGTATATAGATTTGTATAGCGCGATTGCTGCCCAATGGGCGTCCAAGCGCTGAGTATGTAGACGGAGGTGGGCAGTGCAGAAGAGGTTAGAACTCGGTGGACCTTGCAAACAGTAGGGTCTTCAGTTGTTTGCGGAATGAGAGCAGGTTCGAGTTGGACCGGAGTTGTAGAGGAAGTGAGTTCCACAACTTCGAGGTGTTCAGGGAGAACATCCTGCCTCCGGTCCTAGCTCTTCTAACTCTGGGTACCACAGCCAAGAAAGCCTCCGTAGAGCGAAGATTTCTACTTGGGTGGTAGCGAGAGACTAAGTTGTCATTGATTGCTGGGCCTGTCTTCCAGAAGGCCCGATGGGCAATGCATAGTGCCTTAAATGCCACTCTCTGCCTCACTGGCAACCAATGCAGACTTTTTAATCCGGATCTGGCTGACTGAGTGCGTGGGATCTGTAGCAAGGTACGGGCTGCACAGTTCTGTACCACCTGCAACTTTCGTAAGGTCATCTCAGGGGCTCCCACGTATAGGGCGTTATTCGAATCTAGCCGGGACTGGATCAGGCCTTGTACTGCCACTTGTTTGGCTTCCATTGGCAGAAGAGGTAGAACTTTCCCCAGTGTTCTGAGTAGGCCGAAACATGTGGCAGATAGCTTCGTGGCCTGAGTGGTGAAAGAGAGACTTTTGTCCAGCCATACTCCTAGGCTTTTTACACTTTCCTTAGGAGTAGGAGGGGTACCCAGACAGGGGGGCCATCGGGAGATGAGTGGCACTGGTGATACTGGGCCCAGGAGCATGAGCTCAGTTCTATCTCCATTGAGTTTTAGAGAGGAGATTGTCATCCACTCTTTGACATCCTCTAAACATTTCAACAGGTCTGCCGGGGTTTGCCTGTTGCTCTACTGTGCCAAAGAAACCACTAGCTGGGTATCGTCGGCATACAATATGATCTTAATACCGTGTGGTTCGACGACCCCAGCCAGTCGTTTCATATATATGTTAAACAGCGCAGGGCTTAAAGAGGAGCCCTGCGGAACCCCACAACTCAGTGATTTGCTGGCTGACACTATTACCCCGTCAAAGATCTGAAAAGATCTGTTGGTCAGGAAGGAGTCAAGCCACCTCAGTGCATCGCCTGTTACTCCGATGTTGTGTAGACGGTTCAGCAAGGTGGCGTAGCTGACCGTATCAAAGGCTGCGCTTAAGTCAAGGAGGATCACTGCCACTGATCCTCCTTGATCTAGTATCCTGTGTGATTCTTCGGTAACCGCTAACAAGGCGGTTTCAGTACCGTGCTTAGGTCTGAAGCCTGTCTGGGTCGTGTCCAATAACAAGTTGTTCTCAAGAAATTGAACTAACTGGGTGTTTATATACTTCTCCAGGACCTTACTTGCCCAGGGGAGAAGTGAGATAGGGCGGTAACTGGAGTGATCATCTGGATCAAGATTGTTTTTTTTTAACAGTGCCCGGACCATGGCTCTCTTCCATACAGTGGGCACTGTACAGGAGGAAATGGAAGAGTTTAATAGATCCAGGATTACGGGCAGGATGGCTTGGCTTGCCTGGAGGAAGATCTCCGGTGGAGCTGGATCACGGGGAGAGCCAGATTTGACTTGGCGTGCTAATTTATCAAGGGGATCAAGGTCTAATGGGGGAAAATGTTCAAGATTTGACTGGTCTGGGGGAATGGGGTGTCTCGAAGAAGTTTGGTCGGTTGCTCCTGGATTTGTGGCTGCTATCGGGAAGGAAGAGTAGATCTGGGTAACTTTGTTATGGAAGAATTCCGCTAGCTCATTGCATTGTTCTTGAGTTTTTGTCAATGGGAGAGCTGTGTTCACTTTAGTGCATTTTTTTACCAAGTGAAAGATTTCCTTGGGTTTGGATTTGGCTTCCATGATTTTGTCCGCAAAGTAGGTGGCCTGGGCCGCCCTGACCCCTTCTCTGTAGGCCTTGATTGCCTCTCTATATTGGGACTTTTTTTCAGGTAGGAAATCTAGACGCCACGCTCTCTCTCGTTTCCTGCAGAGGCGTTTTTTTTCTCTTAGGGTGTCTGAGAACCAGTGTGCTGATTTATGCAGCCTCTTTGAAATAGATCTCTGAAAAGGGAGAATCGTATCCAGTGAGTTTGTGATCCAACCCTCATAATTCTTGTTTGCCATGTTGGGGTCTGTGCGGGGAGATGGGCGGGTGGAATCTAGGTTGCTTATCCAGGACTCCATGGGAAGTTTAGCCCAATTCCTCTTTGTTATGACTTGGGGCGTGGGCAGGGGGGTTTTGCAGGTGATCCAGGTAAGCAGGACTAAGAAATGATCCGACCAGGGACGGTGAGTGGGTTGGCCCACCACCAGCTCGGTGCAGTTGCTAAAAATCGGATCAAGTAGGTTACCTTTTTCATGGGTAGGGGCTGTGACAAGCTGAGTTAATTGTAAGGCTGCTAGGTCATCTGTTAGTTCCATGGCAGTATGATCCGACGGGGAATTGAAATGAAAATTAAGATCTCCTAGGACCGTGTAGTTAGCAGAGGTCATAATTCGTTTGGCTATGATTTCTGGAAGAGACCTATGGAACAACTTAGCCGGCTCTGGGGGGCGGTATATCAGAGTGCCGGAGAAGGAGCTGTTCGCATTAAAGTCTATGCTGAATGCTAAGCTATCGCACTCAGGAATAGTTTCAGCTGTGGTGCGACAGCGATACTGGTCTTTTAGTATTATAGCCAGGCCTCCTCCTCTCCCCTCTGACCGGTCTAATCTGTAGATTTGAAAACCAGAGGGTAAGGCTGAGACTATGTCTGGCTCAGATTGAGATGTAAGCCATGTCTCTGTCAAAAAGATGGCGTCTGGCTTGCGCTCCTCTAGCAGCAGGGCAATTTGTGTACTGTGCCTCGGTAAGGACCGGCAGTTTAGCACATACATACAATATTCCTGCAACGCGGCTGGCGGTGTGGTGTTGTGAAAGGGGTGTTTGCATCCAAGGCAGCGAGAGGGGAGTTCAGCTGGTGAGTAAATGTGTGTACAGTGTGCATCCGCTGTAATTCCTATGTTGTGGATGGCTGCCGAGCTGTACGACCTGCCCTAGGTTAAGTGAGAAACAGGGGTTGTGGCCCCTGGTCCCGTATGGTCGCGGACGGGCGCAGACGGGCTTGCCTTTGGCGCGCCTTCGGCGCACCACCGGCGTGCCCGCTGCGCCCATCCGCTGGGCTTCCGGGAGCAACACATTCTTATATGTCAGAGAGAGGGGGCGTGGCCTGTGTCAGTGGGCGTTGCCCGGGGGTCACGACGATTCTCCTGCGACCCGCTGCAGCGCCTGACTCGGCTGCGCGGGGAGGGAAATCACAAAGGGGAGCAAGAGGTAAAGGTCATTTTAAAAACACAGATTATCACAATACAAGTTTTAAAAATTAATCTTTTAAAATTGTTCCTTGCTCTCGGCTTCCGCCTCAAGAGCTCTGTCTACAAACAAGCGCTGGCCAGAAAGCGCGCCTTAAATAGCAAAGGGGGCGTGGCCTGTGTCAGTGGGCGTTGCCCGGGGGTCACGACGATTCTCCTGCGACCCGCTGCAGTGCCTGAACAAGGGACTGTCAGTCACGGCAGAACATATCCCTGGTTTGAACAATGGTGTGGCAGACTGGTTCTCCAGAAATTTCAGGGATTCCAACAATTGGAAACTGAACAGAAAGATTTTTTTTGAGCATTCAAGATCAATGGGACCCCTTCGGGACAGACCTCTTTGCAGACAGGCTGAACACCCAGTTAACGAATTATTTCAGCTGGAGGCCGGACCCTCGGGCATCTGGAGTGGATGCCTTCCTCCAGAATTGGCAAAACTTAAAACCATATGCTTTCTCGCCATTTGTAATGCTCCCACGCCTCCTCTTACATGCTCGAAGACTCGCAGATACCTTCAGAGTATGATAGTGGTAGCCCCCCTCTGGAGGTCTCAAGCATGGTTCACGCTCATCTTGGAGATGATCATTGACTTCCCAATATTGATACCGTCTTTCAACCGTCTTCTCCTGGGCCCTCAGGGCGAATCTCACCCCCTCCTAGAAAAAGGAATCTTGGTAATGACGGCCTGGAAGATTTCAGGCGACAATGGCAAATCCCTGGCCTTTCGCACAATGCTTTCCGACTCATATCTGAATCCTGGGCTCCTGGGACAAGGAAGGCATATCGATTGGCATAGAGCAAATGGGTTCGCTGGTGTCTTCAACGACATCATGATCCTGTTTCAGTTAATTTAGTTCAAGTGGTTAATTTTCTTTCAGAGCTTTTCGCTTCTGGCCTCAGTTATAGAACCGTTACTGTTTTAGGTCAGCGATAGCTGTGGGTCACTCCTTAGTCGATGGTGTTTCTGTTGGTCAAAGTCTCTTGACCAAAAAAATTATGAGAAGCATGCGTGTTCTCAACCCTCCAACTCCTAAATACTCAGCCTTATGGGACGTGAGAAACATATTGCATCTTATCTCTTCATGGGGAGAGAACGATGTCCTCTCCCTCAAACGTATTTCTTATAAAATTACTGTTTTGCTTTGTTTAGTCTCCTTCAGGCGAACTTCAGATGTTAAAGCATTAGATGTTTCGAGCAGGGCCTTTCAACCTGAGGGAGTTTGTTTTTATCTTAAGAAAAGGACTACAACTATGTCTTCTTCTATCGTCTATCCTTTCTTTCCTGAGAATGAAAGATTGTGTGTTGTTAAATGTATTAAGGAATATGAAAAAAGGACTGTTAACTTGAGAGGTTCTGAGACACAACTCCTGATCTCCCATAGATCTCCTTATAAACCAGTTTCCTCTCCTACTCTCGCAAGATGGGTGAAAGAAGTGATGAGTGAATGTGGTGTTGACATTTCGATATTTGGTGCACACTCTCTTAGAGGTGCTTCAGCTTCTAAAGCTTTTATGCTTGGTGGAGGGCTCCAAGATATTTTAAGAGCCACAGATTGGTCTAATGAAACTATGTTTAAAAAATGTTATTTTAGACCTATTAATAATGTGATTGATAATGTTCTCAATTCACTTTGAATTTGCATAATGTTGGCCTCCGTGTCGTGCCATAAAATTTAGATTTTTCACAGCCTGCTGGGCAGAAAATCTGGATTTTATTAAGGACACGGAGGCTGATATTATCCCTCCACTATTCTCCCCTCCCAAAGGGTTATTTTTTTAACATTTATATTTTTTTCTTTTTTCAGATTAAGAAATTCCTACATTTGCTTATTCATGGAGATGCTACGTTGGACGTCTCGCTTCAAGTTGAATTTTGGTTGACCGTATCATTTTATTTCGCAGCATTGAACAAAGAAGGATGATGCCTGTGTGTTCGTAAACCTTATACTTCATCGAGACTGCTCACAAGTTCTATGTTCTCTTCATTGTTACTGCTGAGCTGTGGCAATAAAGGAGAATTTGCATAATGTTGGCCTCCGTGTCATGCCACAAAATTGCTTTTATTTATCTGTTTTTATAATTAACACATAAATAAAAGGCATTGTCATGTACAATACCAATAGCTCAAACTCTTGTAAATGCGAGACCTATTTCGAAGAAGCGGCCACCATTGTCCCTGGCTGCTTGGAAAGTGAAAGTTCGCATGGCGCGTTGAATGTTGCAGGAAAGCATGTTGTGCCTGCAGTAGGAGAAACTCATTAAAGAAAATAGTGCTTACAGACTAAATAACAAAACAGGGGTGCCAGAACTGATGTGAATAATTTTAAACAATCAATGTGCATCCAAATCACGAAAGAAAAATTCGAGAATGGGAATTTGCTACTCAATAGCTTTTTATTCAAAAAGATTTTTTTCAAAAAGATTTTAAGGTTTCAGATCATAATACAAAACAGGATATTTAAACAAACACGTGGGACTTAGAAATATTCAACATACAATCAATCATCCATACAAGATCACAGGTATGTCACAAACATCCATATAAGCGTTTCGAATCCCACTGGAGTCGTGGGGATTCTCTTCAGGGCCTACTGCAATATCTGTGACATCTGTGTATCAAAAGAAAAAAAGGAAAAAGAAGAAAGAAACACCAGTCTCTGCAGAGGCTTATCAATTAAGGGAAGTCTTCGACGTGTGCTAAGAAGAATAATAATCACCATCATTGGTTTTTTTTTTTTTTTAATTTTTGAAAACCTTTATTGTGCATCAAATCAAAACAAATACGGGCCTACAACCTGCCGGCCGGCCACGAAAACAGTTAAGCACCTATGCAACTTTACGGCGGCACAGTAATATCTCTCATTGTAAGCAAGCATTAATAAGGTTACACTGTAGTTACCATATTACCATGTCCCAGAATCAGCGAAGGTTAATTTTTAAAAGTTTTCATCGCAACAATTAAGGTCAGGTCTACTGCTCCGTACTTATACAAGTAAGAAAAGGAAATTAGGTCCATGTTGGTGGGACTCGACAATAGACATCCTTACCAGTCAGTACAGTTCGCAACATGCAAGTTCCAGCCAGAGGATGGCCACAAATTATGCTCACTCCCAAAGAAGACGCAACATCCCAGCTAACACCACGCTACCACCCATCCCCCAGTATGCCTAACACGGGCCTAGAAAAGAAGAAGTGAAATGATAACAAGAAGGCACCATAGAAAGAAACACGAACTAAAATTTACCCCCCCACCCTACACACATGCAGAGGCTACGGCCTACCCCCCCCCCCCTAGCAGAGTGTTTGTCTCCCCAGAACCCGAAATATAGTATGAGAAGAGAAAATTGAGAAGGAGAAAAAGAAAAGGGAAAAAAGGAAGAAAGAAGAAAAAATACAATTCACATAAGACCGGAGGAGGGCCAATGAAATATATCCAACACAATTAAAACAGATCCCTGGCCACCCTTACCCCGACCCCAAGACCAGTACAATACCAATATTCAATATCCCCGGCAGTCTGTCAGCAACCCAGCAGTTCAAAAGAGACAGTCCTGATTCAAGAGGGGGCTGCCTCAACCCTGTCCCCTACGATGCGGTGTTACTGTACAATCCAGCTGCGCGGTAGACCTCTTGGAAGATGGGAACAGACAAAGGGACCACAGCTGAATGAGGGGACGATCACCAAAGTCCATCCAAGACATAGTCATGTGGTCCACAATCATAGCAGAGGATCCGTAGCACAACAATGGTTCACCAAAGGCAGCTGGTCCACCCGGTAGTGGCCGTTTCAGGGTGGGAAACGGAGGTCCGCCATTAGTCCCCGAGAAAGCCCCCAGGCGTGGTGTCTTGCAGCGTCTCCCAAGCCAGTTCGTCTCCCCAGAGAGTTTGCGTTCCTTTGGGGGTGCTTCCGCCAGCACCCCAGCAATGACCGGGTCTCGCGACCGCAGTGGTTCAGTGGCGACGTTGGCGAGGGAACCATGGGTAGCAGCTGTAGGGTGTGGCGCAGTGTCTCGCATGCGGACAGACTGGGGGGCAGCAAGCAGAGTAGCATCCATCCGAGCCCCCAATTCACAGGCAACAGTACGCATGGCGGACCTGAGGTCGTCTAGGGCGCTCAGTATGTCACCCAGTTGCAATGGCGCCTCGAAGGGCAGGGACGCAGCTCCCTCCAGAACTCGAGTATGGCAGACGAGAGGCAATCCCACTGGTCGTTCATCCTCACCCTCAGCGAGCCTTCGAGCACCCTGCCGGGTCGAGGCACGATGGAAACAGTCTCGGGGTGCAGGGGCAGCCTTCTCCATCCCGGCACAGTCGTGAAGTGGTGCGGGCCGATGCCCGCGTCCCACCGGCAGCCTGGGCTTGCAGCTGTAGGAGCCGAGAGTAGGCAAAAAGATGGCGCTCACAGCGGCGTCAGAGGAAACAATGTTGCGGAGGAGCCGTCCCGGGGCTGGAGAGCAGATACTTTGTAGCTCCGGTAGCGGCGGTGCCCGGGATCAAAAGCAGCGGAGCCAGGTGGAAGAATCAAGCGCCGCCGACGGGGTACTGCAGCCAGCTCCGTCCGACCTGCAATGGCCGCCGTCTTCGTGACCAGGGCCGGCCGCCTCCGCAAGACAAAGACTCGGGCTGCTCTGATCGGCGTCCGGAAGGGGAAGGCGTCCCGGGGCTACTGCTGCCGGGATCGAAGAGAGAAACACACCGGCGTGACCAGGTTTGCCTCCCGGTTCCGCTGCTGTAGCGCAGTGTTCTATTAGGAGGCAGGATGGTGCGGAAACCGGGAGGATGGCAGCAGGGTCAGCGGAGCCGAGGAATCAGGCGGCCATCGCGGTCGCGAGCTAGGCTCCTCCCCTCAATCACCATCATTGTTATGTTTCCATTAATTCGGGCAAATAAACAGTCTAAATGAAGATTGTTTTCCCCCAGGCATTTGTGGATCCTATAGGGCTGTTGAACCCTTACATCGTTGTATGCGTGTCTCCTTTATATGAATACTCCAGTGGGATTCGAAACGCGTAGGCCTTGCCACTACTGGTCTGCGTGAGCATCTGGGCATCCAAGTAGTCGAACCCGGAGCTCTCCTTTTTTGTACATTACCATACAGTATTAATTTATAATGAGTTTTAACCGGCCTGCATGAGATACAGGAATGTACCTTAAAAATTAGTCCACTTCACTGCTCTTGGAAATCATTCTGTAGACCGTGGCTGTTTTTTGTTTGTCTTCTGTTGCTGGATTATGTTCAAAAATTCCTTTTTCCTTACAGAGTGTTTGAATCTTATATGGATGTTTGTGATATGCCTGTGATCTTGTATGAATGATTGATTGTATGTTGAATATTTCTAAGTCCCACGTGTTTGTTTAAATATCCTGTTTTGTATTATGATCTGAAACCTTAAAATCTTTTTGAAAAAAATCTTTTTGAATAAAAAGCTATTGAGTAGCAAATTCCCATTCTCGAATTTTTCTTTCGTGATTTGGATGCACATTGATTGATTAAAATTATTCACATCAGTACTGGCACCCCTGTTTTGTTATTTAGTCTGTAAGCACTATTTTCTTTAATGAGTTTCTCCTACTGCAGGCACAACATGCTTTCCTGCAACATTCAACGCGCCATGCGAACTTTCACTTTCCAAGCAGCCCGGGACAATGGTGGCCGCTTCTTCGAAATAGGTCTCGCATTTACAAGAGTTTGAGCTATTGGTATTGTACATGACAATGCCTTTTATTTATGTGTTAATTATCAAAAAAGATAAATAAAAGCGATTGTCATTTACAATGCCAACTGCTTAAACAACTGCAAATGCGAGACCTATTGCATTGCAAATGATTGTTTCTATAGCAAGGGAATATCCTGAATGGACATTAGCGTTCTATAAGAGAGTAAATTATTATATACACTGTACAGTATAAGAAAGTTTACGGCGTTCAAACTTCTAGGATTGCAGTCGGTCCTTTCAGCAGATGTTAATTTTATTCCAGATCAGCATGTTAAAAAATACACCGCACAGAAGTAGAAAGGATACAATTGTTGGCTACAAGTGATATAGGAGATTGTAATCACTGATCCAAGTAGAAGCCTCTTATTCGCAGGTTGTCCGGCAAACTGTCCTGCAATGTCTGTACAAATGGTGGAAGCTCCCGTTAAGCATGAAACCATACACCTCATGCACACACACTTCGGGAGCTGAAATCCTAGAAGGCCAGTGGTATCCAACTTCCAACCGACCCCAAAACTTCACTTGTCCTCTCCCGGGCAGTATTGCTAAGGAAAGGAACGAAATGTCAACAATAAACAGCATGAACATAACATCGTAGATAACACACTCTGAACTTTATTATTACAAATGTCTCTAAAACTGTGGATATGAGCCCTAGAAGGCCTTGACGAACAAATCTCACATTACGGAGTAAATAAGCAGAGCCAGGCCTTATCACGCAGAAGCCAAAACAATCCTTATACCACAGTAGGCTGGGAACAGGGAAAGAAATGTAGCTGTTGCGTTCTGTAACATTTGCATTCTGAGAAAGTTTGATGCTCTCTGGAGTTCGCATAGTGCCACCTCTGTGGGAAACGAGTAAGTTGTCCTGGAACCTTTTCTTGACTAATCCTTCGGCACCCACGATGTCTGCCACCATTCTTGTTCCTTTGCTCAATTATTTTTTCAGGTATTTCATCCCCTATATCTGTGAGAAGATGTGGCTTATTTGACGTAGCAACTGATGACAGTTTAAAATTGAAGAATTCTCAATCAGTACATTTTAAATCCCGGGAGGCCTTTTTGATGCATTATCAGTTAGCGCTTGGTAGGAAATGCTCTTTCACGTTTATAATATTCAAATGGCTTCTCCCCAGTGTATAATTTCTGATCAAGTGTTACCTATTCCTTTGTAAGGAATGTCTTGTCACAATGAGGACGTAACATTTTTCCCTGGAATGCATGTTGACACATGAGGTTCATCACGTGAAAAAATGGTTTGCAATAAAAAGTTTTTGCCAATATGCACTATCTGCTCAGCACCTGGTCACATTTATTGCTTCAATTACTTCCCACTGTGGATTTTCAGATGTTGCATAAATAGTCCCTTTGTAATGTATATTCCTGTGGTTTCGCTCCTGTGTGCAGGACAGGTGTACCTCAAGTAACAACTTTCTGATGTTGCATTAGCTTTGTCCTTGTAAAGCAGTTGTTCCCAAAGTGAGCAATACTGTCCTCCCCCCGCCCCCCCCGTGGGCACCGGAATGATCCAGGGGGAGGCAGTAGCCTCTGGTGCAATTGGGTGGGCATTGAAAACAAAAATGAGGCAGTGGTAGCATTAAGAAAGAAGACAAAATAAAAAGGTAATTGTTTTGAGCAAAATAAGTTTAGTAACCTCTGTTGTAAAGGATGTCTTGCTGCTTTGAGTGCAGTTATATGCTTTCTCCACTGTCATGACTTTCTCCTCTGTGTTGAATTATTGTTATTGTAGTAGAGTTGCACTGCCAAAAATTAATTGTCACATTCAGGACATTTATATATTTTTTCTCCAGGGTTGACTTTTTGATGTTGTGTTCAGTCTTTGTTTTTTTTTAACAAATGCCAGTACACATTTATTGTGATATGTGTTCTTCATGTCATGCTGTTACCACTCAATTGAGACACTCTTCCAGAAGACAAAGGAACGCTGTCACTTGTTTGGGTGGTTCTCAGGAGAAGGAGAACAGTCATTGGGAAGACAGTCACAAGTAATGTAGGCAAATGTATTCTGCCTCAACAGAGTGGCGGGCGGTGCGAAACTAAGTAGAAAAACAAACCTTGTGAAGACAGAGCAACATTTCGCATGAAGGATTACGTGGTACTTCCATTTCCCCCCCCCTTTCTTTTGTTAGAGGAAGAGATAAATCCGAACCTGCCCGCATTTTGGGGCAGATTATTCGTCACCTACAGACAGAGTTCCAGAGTCCCGAATGCAATATGTGGCATGTTCCGGTCTGATAAGATGGAAATTCCCTCCTTTTGTTATAGCCCTCGTATGTTTATTTAAGGAACCAATTCCTCGTAGGATCCACCATTGTTTCTTGTTATATGTAGTCTTCAAACTGATATGGTATAACTCCTCCATCAAACACTTTCAACTGTAGGAAACTGTCCTTTGGCTCTCGAGGAAAGTTACTCTGAATATCTTTTGATACAGTTCCAAAATGAAATGCCACTATGCGGATAAGTTGCTTAATTTTCACTTCTCATTATAGAGAAGGAATCGTTCTACTAGCATATCAAAGAGTCATTTAGTCTTTTCTTCTGATGGAGAATAAAATGTTAAGAAAACACTGAATGAACTTCTACCTGGTAATGAAATTAGAACTATGATTAAAAAAAAAGAATGGGCGTCAAAGTATGTTTTCTGATGATTTTTTCTGGGCATTTCTACCAGGGGCTAGTAGAGTTTTGAGTGAGGAATCTCCCCCTCCCTGTGATGTGTGAATGGAAAATGGCCTAGGTAGGTGTTTTCACAGTGCTACGATAACTTATTGGTTACATATTAATTATTACATACAGATTTTCTTTTACTGTGATGAATCTCATTAAGCTTGAGGAATAACCAAGATGAGATGAGAATTGAACATTCAGTATGCAGGAGTTATATTTTGTTACAGGTATTTCAAGGTCTATATCCACATACATATATACATATACATACACTAGACTAAAGTATATTGCAATAAAGTTTGGTTAATTATTAGATCTCACTCATTGTTCTATGTTACAGGTCTCCTTCCCCGCTGTTCCCTTCCTTCCCTTCCCCCACTTGATCGTCTCCAAGCTCTGTACTATAAAAGGCTTCAGTTTGAGAGGTCGACCATATTGAGATATGAACCGATCCTGATAGGGACCTTTTTAATTCAATCCTGCCAATTCTGACACATGCGTACTTCTCTTTGTAGACTTTGATGGTACGTTAGCTATGCCTTTCTAATAAATGTTTTGTTGCAATCATGTCATTTCTCTACCATGTGAACTTTCTGATGTAGTTACTTTTTTTTACAAATGCCTGGGTACAATACGTGCACTGATATGGTATCTCCCATGTGTGAACTTTCTGATGGTACATTAGCTGTGCTGTACCCTCCTAATAAATGCCTTTTTACTTTCTGTACACTCATGTGGTTGCATCGTTAAGAACGCTGTCACATTCTGTACATTCATACAGGCGAAAGGGAAGACAGGGGCAGTGTCTCCTTGTGAACAGTATGTAGTGGTATTAATGGGGGACAATCAACAGCGCTTTTTTAACACTGAACTAAATAACACTTTTTAAAAGTGAATTTGTGAATTTGCATTAGTGTGATGCTAAAACACAGTTTCTTACAAAACTCACTGAATTAATTGTACCTTTCTAAGGATGGTTACTCACGGCTTGCTAATCATGGACAGAGCATCTGAGTTGATTTTGTTTTCCTGCCCCGGTCCATCGCGGTGCTTCAGTGCCGATTGAACAGAGGGCAGGGAAAGAAGACGAGGTACTTCTGGTCTCCTGGGCTGGACTGCAGTCAGCGGTCTACTGTGGAGAGGGGAGGAAACTAATTAAATCGCATGCCTGTAAGGACACGCAGCGGACACGCGCACCAGGCGGAGTGCCAAAGGCAAGCCCGTCTGCGACCGCCCGGGGCCAGAACCCCTGCCCGTTTTTTACCATCTCATAAATACACCGTAGAGCAATTATACTCAATGTGCCCCCCATCCAAGATCTATGTAAACATAGTATACAGATGGGTTCTAGCACACATAAATGCAGCCACTTTTCTAATACAATGGGGGGCAACAAGGGATAAACTAACAAGGATCAGGAATTTAAAATGATACTGGTCAATTGTAGATCCCTCAATAAGCATAAATACGAGCTCTATGACCAACTGACTGATAGCCAACCAGATATCATGTTTCTGACTGAAACTTGGCTGAATGAAGATTCTGCACCAGAAATCCTTGAGGCCCTCCCTCTGAATTATGGGATCGTCAGACTTGATCGCCAAGCGAACAGGGGGGCAGGATAGCCATCATCCACAAGCTATTGGGACAATGCTCATTAGAAGCAGTGACCATTGAAGCCAGTGAGGCAGGCTTCTTTACCATCATAGCGAATACTAATTATGTCATGAAAGGTTTTTTAATTTATAGACCACCAGGCCCTATTGTACAGTTTGCATCTAGCCTCAGAGAACTTGTAATACAACCAGCACTGCGAAACTCCAAGGTACTGGTGCTAGGAGACATGCATTTACACTTTGATGCTTTTAATAATACTGCAGCGCAAGAGCTCTGTCAGGAGTTGGCCGCGTTACAGCTGGTGCTGCAATCATCCCTCCCGACTCACCAACATGGGCACCTATCAGATCCAATTTTTGTCAACTGGGGAGAGCTAACAGTTGAAAATCCTACTGCAGTCCCACGGCGGACCATTATATGATTCCTTTTAGCACAAGGATTTCCAACACTCCTCTCCTGCAAAAGGCAAGGGCAAGGAGACTGCAGAGGAAATGGACTGGATTCTCAGCAACCTATTTTAATCACGTCCTCCAGCAGGAAAGTCCACCGGGTGGAAGTGACGCAGAATCCGCCTGCATCTTGCTTGATGACAGGATAATGAAGGCGCTAGACAGAGTGGCCCCATGGGCCACGAGTGCACCAAGGAGACAGTCAAATCCTGCCCCTTGGTTCAACAAAGAATATAGGACGGTTAAGTCGTCATGTAAGCGCTTGGCAAGAACAAAGAATATAGGACGCTTAAGTCGTCATGTAAGCGCTTGGCAAGAAGCTGGAGAGGAGACTTTTCAGATCAAAGGACGGCCACAAATAAAACCAGCCATAAACACTACCATGCGTTCATTAGGAAAACTTGGGCCGCGTATTATAATACGAAGATAGAGCAAGCCGAAAACTCCTCTAGAGAGTTATTTATGATTTTTAAGGATGTATCATCACTAGCCAGAACCACAGCTCCTAGCAGCGACTCAGTGGAGTCTTGCAACTGGATAGCAGACTTTTTCTCTGAGAAGGTGGAAAAGATTTACAACACCTTTGCGGAGGAGGCACGCAATGGGAGGTCGGAGGGGACGGGAATATGTATCATGGAGGAAGCACTCCGCCTCTCCAGTTTTAACCTCCCCACCTGCGACAATCTCAAAAAGACGGCCCTGAGTATTAAGTCCGGTTCACCTAGGGACTCTATGACTCCAAAAACGTTGAGGGAGGGTATGGAGGTACTAATACCCTATATTAGACACCTCTTAAAACTCTCTTTTGATTCAGGGGTGGTCCCACAAAAGTGGAAAGAAGCAGTGGTTATCTCCATCAAAAAAAGTAATTGCGGGTCAGCTGGAGAACCTACGACCAGTCTTGCTTCTGCCATATTTTGCTAAATTAGCAGAAAAAGTTGTCAATACACAACTAACAATGCACATTGACCAGCACAGCCTACTCCATCCGACACAATTGGGCTTTCAGGCGATGTACTCCATGTAGTCAGTACTGCTTCTGTCTACAGAAACCATACGCAGGCAGGTGGATGAAGGGCAGATAGTGGCATTGGTCCTGTTGGACATCAGTGCCGCATTTGACAGTGTCACCCATCCAATACTCCTACAGCGCCTCAAGGAAGGAGGGCTGGATAATCTGGCCTTGAAGTGGCTGAGATATTTTCTACAGGACAGAAGTTTCCAAGTGTCCCAACGACCACACTACTCTAAGAGCATTAAGTTGGCTCAAGGAATCCCCGAGGGTTTCATACTTAGCCCTACTCCTTTTAATCTTTATGTGGCCCCTCTGGCAGACATCATCAGAAAATACGGTATTAGTGTTGTGTCATATTAGTCTCTCTATCTCAATCCCACATAGAGGCAGCCACCAGCTTCGCCTCCTGTTTACAGGAGCTGGCAGCCTGGATATTGAGTAACTGTCTAAAATTGAACTTCAGTAAGACGGAAATCCTGATTGTAGGGAAGTCTCCCTCAATATGGTCATCGAGGTGGTGTTCGCAGACACTAGGCACTACTCCCACCCCCAGAAACCAGGTTAAGAACCTGGTGATGTGACTGGATTCCAAGCATTTGTTTCATCACCACACTAAGACGGTGGCCGGAAAATGTTTTGGAATAATGAAAGGCCTTCAGAAGATCCTGGTTGTACTCCCTGTAGCAGCAAGGAAAACTCTAGTCCATGTGTTGTTAACTTCCCGCCTGGACTATGGGAACGCTCTATACCTAAGTGCCAGAGGTAAGAGTGTTCAGAGACTACAATGCATCCAGAACACGGCGGCTCGCCTTGTTCTGATGCTCCCCAGGAGAGCCTCTTCCAGGAATGCCCTGGCGGCCTTGCACTGGCTCGCAGTGAGGGAACAAATTCTCCTTAAGGCTCTGTTTGTCAGTCAGCGTATCCTGGAGGGAAAGGGACCTAGCTACCTACATAGTCTAATGTCACATTTCATCCATCTAGGGCCCTGCGGTCCCTGGGGACGGGGCAAGTTAAAATCCCAGTAATCAAAAAAGCAAGAATGGGTGGAAGATCTTTTCGATATCTATCCGCTAAGCACTGGAACACCCTCCCCCAAGCCCTCCGGACAGAACCATCAGAAAACTCCTTCCGGAAAAAACTAAAATCATGGCTCTTTCAGATATAGATCATGCATCACACTGAGATTGGCCGCTACAGAGAGGTCCGAGTAGCCTTGCAGTGCAGGGACACACTAGCTAGTGTAAACAGGCGCTTTACAAGCTCATTTAGTATTATTACTATTATTATTAGATGTTTCCCAGCTGGGAGTTTCTGATGTTGTTTTAACTCTGCCTTTAATAGCCTTGTCACATTCAGTGTAGTCTTCAGTGTGGACTTTTGATGTTTCATTAGCTCTCCATCTCTTATAAATGCCTTGTCACATTCAACACATTTATGTGGTTTATCTCCTGTTTGAACATTCTGATGTCATATTAAATGTGGTTTTGTATTAAGGCCCTTTCTGTCCATTAATATGGTTTCTCCCTAGTGTGGATTTATTGATGCTGCCTTTAGTTATTCTTCCTGTGGAACACTTTATTACATTTTGTACGTACCTAGGATTTCTGTCCATGAGGCGTTTGATGTTGCTTCAGTTTTTCATTTGTTATAAATGCATTGTGACATTCAATATATTGATATGTCAGTCAGTCAGTCAAAGATCTTTTATTCGATAAATCAATATCAAAAAAAGGCACGGTACAAAAAGAAACGTACATTCTTAAAAAAAAGAAACATACATTATACAATATTAAAAACGTACAATTTTAGAATTAAAAACCACATATGATTTAATTAAAAACAAAAATTCAAGATGTTTTAAAAATCATCACTATTAACTTTGTCATAAAAAGGTTAAAAAACATCGTGCCGCCATCCCCGTAATCCTGATATATAACAGAAATGATATTTGACCAGTAAAGTGCAAGGTGCAATACATCATAACAATGTGTCCAATCTCTCTTTCACCATAAGTCCTTTCTTGGTGCGCACCGCACATACCAGATAGTTGGCTACATGAAAGACAGTGCTAGGGTCGTTCAGCAGCTGCAAGTAAAGAAGTGCAGGTCTAACTTGCAGAAACCCTGCCTTTTTTAAGATTGGCACAAGATACTTCCTCCTTTCCACTATAAAATGCCCACAAAACATGGTAAAATGCATAGTATCTTGGATAGAAAAGCTATCACAAGAACAAGGAAGAAATTCATCAGGTTTACACCAGGATGTGTACTGGCCTAATATCAAGTGAATCATGTTCAGGCGAAAACGAGTTAATAAAAACCTATGAAAGGGCCGGTTAACCAGAGTGAGGTAGAATTCAGGACCCGGTGGGTTTGCGACCAAAAGGTGTGCTCTAACCAAAGGTTTTATTAGTTCCTTTTCCTCTCTTATTAGCGTTAGCCTCAATAGCATGTCGCTTTTAGTTTTAGCGATGTCAGCCCGGGATATAGACTCCGGTGAGGAAAAGAGGTTAGGACGTCCCAGAGCGCTAAAACCATTTCTAACATAAATTAACCACTTAATTTTTTGGACGTTATGAAGTAGGAGGCAATCTCTCAAAATGGCCTGATTTAGAGATAGTTCGCTGTTAAGCCAGATTTTAAGCCACATAATTAGGGGGGCCACTCGAATTTTGTCTGTTATAAAATCAGCCCCCAATTCAGAGTGAACAGAATAAGGTGTTGACTGGGGTACAGACAAGACTGATCTAAAAAAATTATTTTCAGAGGCCTGGAGGCAGTCTATCGACCCATATCCCCATAAAGAGCAGCCATAGGTTGCAACAGACACGCACTTGGCGTTATAGATAGTCATGAGGGCTGGGACTGGCCTAGCCCCCAACCTTCTGCTGAAACTCAAAATGGCAGAAGATGTTCTTACTAGGGCACTGTGTCTGTTTCTTATTTGAGGGCCCCAGCTCCCTTTATCTTCAAACGTAACTCCTAGATACTGGAATGTTGATACTCTAAGCATTTCTGCCTTGCTACAATAGAAAGATATATTGATATGGTTTCTCACATGTGTGAACTTTCCGATGTTGAATTAATTTTTGCTTAGAAATAAATCCCTGGTCACATTCATATGGTTTCTCTTCAGTGAGGATTTATTGATGTTGCTTTAGGTTGGTCTTGCTTTGAAACAATGTATTACATCCTGTACATTCATTTGGGCTTCTCGGCAGAATGGACTATCTGATGTTGCCGTAGATTCTTCTTCCCTCTAAACACTTCATTACATTCAGGACAATTAGATGGTTTCTCCCCAGTGTGGATTTTTTGATGTTGCTTTAGCTCTCTATTTGTTATAAATGCTTTGTCACATTCAGTGCATTCATAGGGTCTCTCCCCGGTGTGGACTTTCTGATGTCTCATTAGATTTGACTTTGTAATAAATGCTTTGTCACATTCAGTGCATTCATAGGGTCTCTCCCCAGTGTGGATTTTCTGATGTTGCTTTAGATTCTTCTTCCATCTGAACACTTCATTACATTCTGGACAATTAGATGGTTTCTCCCCAGTGTGGATTTTTTGATGTTGCTTTAGCTCTCTATTTGTTATAAATGCTTTGTCACATTCAGTGCATTCATAGGGTCTCTCCCCGGTGTGGACTTTCTGATGTCTCATTAGATTTGACTTTGTAATAAATGCTTTGTCACATTCAGTGCATTCATAGGGTCTCTCCCCAGTGTGGATTTTCTGATGTTGCTTTAGATTCTTCTTGCATCTGAACACTTCATTACATTCTGGACAATTAGATGGTTTCTCCCCAGTGTGGATTTTTTGATGTTGCTTTAGCTCTCTATTTGTTATAAATGCTTTGTCACATTCAGTGCATTCATAGGATCCCTCCCCGGTGTGGACTTTCTGATGTAGCATTAGTTGCGACTTTCCAATAAATGTCTTATCACATTCAGTGCATTTATAGGGTCTCTCCCCTGTGTGGACTTTCTGATGGTGCATTAGTTGCGACTTTCTAATAAATGCCTTATCGCATTCAGTACATTTATAGGGTCTCTCCCCAGTGTGGATTTTCTGATGTTGCTTTAGCTCTCTATTTGTTATAAATGCTTTGTCACATTCAGTGCATTCATAGGTTCTCTCCCCTGTGTGGACTTTCTGATGACTCATTAGATTTGACTTTTGAATAAATGCCTTGTCACATTCAATGCATTCATAGGGTCTCTCCCCGGTGTGGACTTTCTGATGTCGCTTTAGATGGGACTTTCTAATAAATGCCTTATCACATTCAGTGCATTCATAGGGTTTCTCCCCGGTGTGGATTTTCTGATGTTGTGTTAGATGTAACTTTATCATAAATGCCTTCTCACATTCAGTGCAGTTGAATGGTCTCACTCCAATGTGGACATTTTGATGTTTCTTCAGGTCTCCATTTATTATAAATGCTTTGTCACATTCTGTACATTGATATGGTCTCTCTCCAGTGTGGATTTTCTGATGTTGTTTTAGCATTCCATTTGTTATAAATGCTTTATCACATTCTGTACATTCATATGGTCTCTCCCCAGTGTGGATTTTTTGATGCTGCTTTAGAAGCGCCCTCCTGCTGAACACTTTTTTACATTCTGTACATTGATAGGGTTTCTCCCCAGTGTGGATTTTCTGATGTTGCTTTAGCTGTCTATTTGTTATAAATGCCTTATCACATTCAGTACATTTATAGGGTCTCTCCCCAGTGTGGATTTTCTGATGTTGCTTTAGCTCTCTATTTGTTATAAATGCTTTGTCACATTCAGTGCATTCATAGGGTCTCTCCCCGGTGTGGACTTTCTGATGTTGCATTAGTTGTGACTTTCCAATAAATGCCTGATCACATTCAGTGCATTTATAGGGTCTCTCCCCAGTGTGGACTTTCTGATGTTGCATTAGATGGGACTTTCTAATAAATGCCTTATCACATTCAGTGCATTCATAGGTTTTCTCCCCGGTGTGGATTTTCTGATGTTGTGTTAGATGTAACTTTATCATAAATGCCTTCTCACATTCAGTGCATTTGAATGGTCTCACTCCAATGTGGACATTTTGATGTTTCTTCAGGTTTGCGTTTGTTATATATGCTTTGTCACATTCTGTACATTGATATGGTCTCTCTCCAGTGTGGATTTTCTGATGTTGTTTTAGCATTCCATTTGTCATAAATGCTTTGGCACATTCTGTACATTCATATGGTTTCTCCCCAGTGTGGATTTTCTGATATTGCTTTGGTTCTCCATTTGTTCTAAATGCCTTGGAAAATTCTGTACATTCATACGTGTTCTCCCAAGTGTGTTCTTTCTGATGTCGCTTCAGATTATTCTTCCATCTGAATACTTTATCACATTCAGTACATTTATATGATCTTTCTCCAACGTGGATGTTCTGATGTCGTGTTAGATCTCTATTTGTTCTAAGTGCCTTGTCACATTCTGTGCATCGATATTGTTTCTCCCCAGGGTGGACCGTTCGATTTTGCTTTAGCTCTCCATTTGTTTTAAATGCCTTATCACATTGTGTACATTGATATGGTTTCTCTCCTGTGTGAAATTGCTGATGTCTTTTTAAACTTTCCTTTGCAATATATGCCTTGTTACCTTCAGTACATGTATATGGTCTTTCCCCAGTGTGGGTTTTCTGATATTGTTTTAGATCTCCATTTGTTATAAATGCCTTGTCACAGTCTGTACATTCATACTGTTTCTTACCAGTGTGTACCTTCTGATGTAACATTAGTTGTGCCTTTCTAATAAATCCCTTGTTACATTCTGCACATTTATAAGGTTGCTCACCATTGTGGATTTTGTAATGCCACCTTGGATTTTTTTCCCTATGGAACACTTTATTACATTCTGTACATTTATATGAGTTCTCCTCTGCGTGGTCACTCTGACACTGCATTAGGTCTTTCATTGCAAAGAACACTTTTCCACACTCAGCCCATCAATATGTTTTTTCTCCAGTATGAATTTATGATGTTGCACTTGCTCTTTCTCTGCCTAATAAATGTTTGCCACATTCTAGATATTCATACGGTTTCTCTTCTGCGTGTTCTTTCTGATACCAGGGTAGCTCTTTCCTCGTAATGAGTACATCATCGGACTTGCTTAAGTATGTCAATGTGTTATGTCTTCTATGTATATCAGCTGAACCCTAAGAGCCAAGTACAGACCTCGTTGAGCAGTTTGGGTTTTTTGCTGTAGATAGATTTGGCGAGGCATTAGCCCTCAAGGAAAGAGATTTAGTAGTATACTGTTTTTACATCACTGCCCACTCCAGCCATTGTTAATACCTTTACTGTGTTAATTTATTACTGCATTAGTTTCACCTGTTAGATTAAGAAAAAGAAACACTGAATAACCTTAAATACAGAGTTCATACATACAAGTGCGCTGAAGAAATTCTTAGATTACACTTTCAATGTACAGATACAATAGGCAGTTAAAGGGCATACGATCCTTCCATGATCCCCTTCTATAAAGGAGTGTGGACTGAAGGAGTAACCAAGACACCATAGAAGGTTCCTTATTCAATGAGACAGACCCTCTCCTCATGACACAATACAATGTTAAATTCATAGCGACAAGATGCCCCCATTCATATCCAGGGAATGCTTCAATTATCACACAACCTAACAAATAATACAAGATGGAACATGCAACACAGAGCATTCCAATATTGGCAAGAAACATAAGCAATTGCTGTAAGGGAGTCATTTATACTATCAGACCCTGGGACAGAATCCGGACTGATATTATGAGCTTCTTCCACATAGTGTAGCTCCAGAGATGAGGGTCTCTGACCAGATCTTCACAAGGAAAAGGGGTTTACAAACATTTTAAACACATAATGACAACCTATAATAAGCCTCACCTTTTAGGCATAAAGGCTTTACCAATGCTGCAAAACATCAGAAAAAAGAAAGAAAATCAAAAGTGCAATGAGGTTGCCGTCTGTTGCATCACTCTGTAGGCATGCACATTTTTCCTCCACAAACATGCACACCTACAGAATTACACATGCACCATTTTTCGTTTAGTCTGGTGTTAGCTGAAACATTATAGTTTACAAAAATTACATATATGATTAACTTAAGGGTTTTAGCTCTCCATCCATTGGTCATTTGCTGCGCGATTCACAATTTGATTCCACCCACTACAGAAAACAGCATGGTGCAGTAGGTCAGCCTACTTCTGCTACTGGCTAACCTCAGTGACTTCAGCTTATCAGTTCCTGCCTCCTGCTAATGATGTTGTATATTCCTTCTGGAGCTTCCTTTGTTTACACGATTTCTGCTTTCTCAGAGTATAGCAGATGGTGTCCATTTGAATAGTTTCTTTATAAAGTAATTCACTTTTTAGAATGCATTTGTAAAAGGGAGAAGGAACAGGAATCAGAAGAAGAGCATACTATTCTCTGGCATGTTCTCTGCTTACCTGAACACTCTTCTCTTTCTCTGCAGCCAGATAGTCATCACGAGGGTCAGACAGAAAAGGAAACCGCAACCTCAGGAGAACCTGATGATGCCGGTCACAAGGTCACCTCAGAACCAATCAGAGAGCGGGGAGGGCCATTTAAATCCCGGAATACGGAAGAAGGTGGCTTAACAGAAAACACCAAAGGGAAAAGCAGCACTGGTGCAGATGCCGGAAAGAGCTACACCTGTGAAGATTTTTCGGAGCCAAAACCAACCTGTTTCCTCGCCAAAGGCTGGAAATGAGAAAACCAGTGAGAGTTTAATAACCCCATCATCCCAGCTGCTTGGACCTCCACACTTCCTGGTTAAAGGACCGGATGAGAAGCAGTTCCCGAATTCCCTGCTACCACCTTCCAGAATTCTTTCATTACTGGCAGCGACCTCCCAATGGCAGAGCGTGGCCGAGTCCCGGACCTGACACAACACCGGCCATGTATCAGGAGAAACGTGGCTAAGCCAGGTAAGGGGCAGGATCTTGGGGAGACAGGTCAAACCTTCAGGGTAAAAAGCAGAGCGGCAATCTATCGGGTTGTGTTTTTATGTTTTGTATTTCCCTCTTTCTTTATTTCTTTTTTTCATTGTTACACTCTTAGGGCTTAAAATATTAAATGTCTATAAGCCTTGTATAAATAGTCAGTTGACACAATAAGTGAAATTTGTTTCTTTCAATCTTCCATTCCTTTTCTTAAGTTGCACAAACCAAAGAGAAAGACTTCTCGTCCACCATTTTTGTTGGCTAAATCAGGAGCATGGGTGTAGGGCTCTGTATGTATGTATGTATATATTTTAATGCTTATTAAGCGCAGCTGTCACCCAGCGGGTATCCTGGCGCTGAGATCAGTTCCACCATCTGTTCTACCATTTATTCTCTCATGAGGCCAACCTATCCTCTCTTATACCTAGTATTAGAAAGAAGAGTGACTTACCCTGGCAATCTTTTCTTTTACGAGGGCATCAACAAAATAGGCTTAGGACTCCGCCAGGACCTAAAAAATAAAAATAGGCAACAAGTTACAGATTGTTTTTGCTTTTTTTGACTTTGTATAAACAAACTGAACTTAAGTCGTCCAGACTAAGTAGTCAACTGGCTTATAAAGCGAACTCATAAATAAAACCTCTCACTTAACTTCCTTAGTATCTGTGGTTATTTGCCCGTTAAGTGACAGCATGAAATGAATTGCATTTTTTAATTGCACTCCTGAATGTATTTTAATTGGGGTCTACAGCTATGCTTGTAAACCAACTTAGTCTGTATGTCCTGCTTGTAGGTCTTTTTAATTTATTTTCAGTGCTCTTGTTTTCTGTGCTTATATAGGTATTTAATTATTACTTTAGCAGTTGAATATGTGCTGTGTGGTCTGTCTTTGCAACCCTATCTATCTCTGTGTGTCCATCAACTCGTCTATCTACCTGTCCTTCTATGTATGTATCTACCGGTCTATCAACCTATTTACTGTCATTCTATCCATGAGACTTACCTTTGAAAAATTATCAATCTTTTTGAATTCTATAAATCTTTGTAAATTATCATTCTATCAATGTATCTATCGTTTCAAGTTGATTTAGCTCCATCAGAAAGGGTATCAGAAAGGTTAACTTTATTCATCTGTTTTTCCAAACCTGTCCATCTGTCTGTATAAGACTATTTGTTTTGCAAGCCTCTCTATTTCGCTAACCTTTCAACCATCTGTACCATTTGTAATAAAGACCTACAAAAACATTACAAAAAAGCATTGGCAAAGGTAAAAGGTTGTCAGCCACTACCAGATCAATTGTCTTTTTTAGGTTGTGTATTAGTTTGTGCTTACCAAATTTGTGTAAAACACTTTCAGTCTAATGGTTTTCAGTCAGACGTCATCCATAAGTCTGTTGGGTCATTCACTTTTTAGTATTTTTTCTTATAGTCAACCTTTTGTAGATTGGAAAAGGACTGGCAGCCCCACAACTATAATGTTTTGCAATATTAAGACAGAACAAATCAAGAATTGCAAAAGTCAAAATGCTAGCGCCTAACACCGGATCTGTTGGCTTGAACTGGAGCATTTATATTGACAACAAAAATATGGCCTCCCTGTGTAGCCTGGTTGGGAGTGACAATGGAAAAGAAAATAGAAAAAAAATACACATACACACACATATATATGGAACCCCACACCCGGGAACAGAAACCCTTGGTGTTTGGGGTGGGAAGTTGTTAGACCTGGCATATTTTGGCGTGTTTCCCCAGTCTTTTTGCTTTCTGGCCTACCGGGTTTGACGCTGTTTTTGCTGGATAAGTGTCTGTGCGCATCTTCTCACTATTATTCAGTGGTAAAGTGAAAGTGCTCTGTTAGAAACAGGATCCCTGGCTGGCCAAAGCTTGCGCCAAAGTCAGTCAGAGATCACCATTCCCAAGTCAAGGCAAGGGAGTTACACACCAAGATAACCCCTGCTCACCCTCAAGGTAACGTGACGCGAGCAGCAAGGCTAATCTCGGAGGCGATGTGTACAGCGTTTGCGCGCGCACCCAGCAACAACACCCAAGGCCCACCACAAAGGAAACTCCACACAAGGTTATATAAAAAATAGCCTTTGTATTATAGCAAAACACATTAGATAAAAACACATACTTTACAATGTGCCAACAGGCACGGGCAGAATTTATAGGGGATTATTTACAGGACAGGGCCACATGGATTACTGTCAGGGATATGCACTTTTAGAATTAGAATACTTGTTGTAATTAGCACTTTGTAGGAATAATAATACTTAGCACATAGCACATATAATAACTGTAGCATCAAAATAGTACATGTAGCACACAACCAGTAATTACTGGTAAAGGTAGGTACCTCCTACGCAACCCTAACCACCTTAGGAAAATCATGCAGGGATTCAAGCATGGGCGAATTTTGCGAATCTGGCATTCGCAAATTTGCGTATTTGCGAACTCGCAATCCGCAAAATCCGCGAACTTGCGGATTTTCTTTTTTTTTGTGTTCGCAAGGGTTTCTGCCAGTTCGCGAGGGTTTTGTACCAGTTCGCAATTGCGAACTTACTTGTCGGCTCGCAATGGCCGCGACTATGTTGTTTCTACATCTGGTTCATCATCACAGGTTCACAGCACCCTCTGTTTCACCACTGCCACCCTCTGGTACACCCATGCCACCCTCTGGTACATCACTGCCACCCTCTGGTTGGTTTATCACTGTAGATTATGGGGGTGAAAAAAAGCAAGCACACCTGCCCTGCTTCAACTGACATGAATTAATTTGGGGTTGATTAATGTGTCACTGAATTTAAACTTCCAGTCTGGCTGGCACCTGCTTCCTTATCTGTAATTTGCTTTCTGTTGCAGTGCAATTTTTTTCACAGGACCTTTGTGGCCTATAGTTACAAGTAGGCAACTGAACTCTGAAGGGGCCCCTCAGGAAGCACTACAGGGAATGGTTACTAATGATAAGATTGAACTTTTGCACCTGCTGAGTGCTTTCAGTTTTGTCTGTAATTGCTTTCTGTTGCAGTGTAATTTTTTTAACAGGACCTTTGTTGTATACTTGTAGCTATTCTCTGAGCCTGCTGTGGGGGTCAGAGCAGGGTCATAGAATAGTTGCAAGTAGGCAAATGAACTCTGAAGGGGCCCCTCAGGAAGCACTACAGGGAATGGTTACTAATGATAAGATTGAACTTTTGCACCTGCTGAGTGCTTTTCAGTTTTGCAAAAATCCAAATATCCAGCAGCATCCACAAAAAGTAATCCTTCCAGGTCAAGATCCAAATCAAAGTGACCAGCACATGAAGAAAGCACTGGGAGGAGCCTGCTGGACAGGAACTGGAAGTTAGAGACTGTGGGGCACTTCCTTCCTCCCACCCCCCCCCAAAATGGACTCCTTGCAAAGAAAAAGTGCAGGCAAATGTCAACCTGAGGAGTTTATGCTGCCTGCTGGTGGATTTCTTGTGCGAAATTGCAAATTTCGCAATCTCGCAATTGCGAGATTGTCGCTGCCTGCCGCATCTACGTGTTCGCAAGTGTTTACTCCCGCGAAATTGTATAGTATTCTTGTTGGCAAGTGCGACCAAGCAAAAAATCCGCTTCGCACGGATTTTACGAATTTTTGGTAAGTTCGCGAGAGTTCGCGGATTGCGAATTTGCCAAAAATCCGCAAAATCCGAGAGCGGAACGGATTTTCCGCCCATGCTTAGCAGGAAACCAGGACCTTACTAGCAGGAACTATAGAAGGAAAAACAATCACCTAAGCATATAACACATAGCAAAGGGAAAGAAGCAAAACACCTGATGCATAAAAACATTCAGAGGTGTAAGAAGAACAATTGCACAGGAATCACATTGGCAAGTAAATCACAAATTGCGCAAGGTGCACATAGTCACAACACTAGAACTGTCCCCCAGGCCAACTGGCCTTGCAAGGGCTGAAATGCCCTTAGTCCAAAATGTCAAGGCAGGCTGCGCAGGCAGCCAAAAGTACAAGCCTAAACGTGGCAACTGCCCACTAACTGCTGGGCAGCTGAAGACACTGATGGGGCCAACGTTGGAGCCTCGTGGGCTCAAGAACAACCATGGGGCCAAACACAGCGTGGGAGCCTCGGGCTCTAACCAAGTGACTGGTGTCTTGGGAGCCTCGCTGGGCTCTACTGAACAGAATGGCACTCAAGAGCCTCTCAGGGCTATAAACAATAATGCCCCCGGAGCCTTGCAGGCTCTAAAAACAAATATGGCCCCAGATGCGGGAGTCCCACTCGGGGGACCCCGAGGCCGAAATGCCCTGGGAGCCTCGGGGCTCCTAAACAAATACAATGTCACTCAAGAGCCTCTCGGGGCTCTGTAAACAACTGTGGCGCCGGGAGCCTCTCGTGGGCTTGGAGAGCAAATGGCAACCAAGAGCCTCTCAGGGCTCGTAAACAATGATGTCTCTAAAGAACAACTGCCCCCTGCAACGTAGGAGCCCCGCTCGGGGGCTCGAACACAAAGATATGCCCCCCTGAGCCTCAACAGGCTCTACACACCGGAGGGGGGGCGCAGGCACCGGCAATGTGCCCCAACGGCCCCCCTTTCCACTCTGAGCTGCACTCACCAGTTCTCTGGCTGCCGATCTTCTTTCTGGTGCGGCCCAGTGTGGGGTAGGCTCCCGCCTGGGTCTTGACTCGGGTACCGGTCTCCAGGTGCCACACGGGGCTCTCCCTTCCCTCAGGGGAGCCCTGCTCGAGCCGGCGCTGGCTTCCGGTTTCACTTCTCTCGGTTTCCAAGTCAGGTCCCGGGCCGGCAGCCAATCACAGCGCGGCCCGGGAATGACGTCACGGGGGTGTCCTGCAGTCCCGCCCCCGGCCTGCCTGGCTTCCTGGTCGCGGGCCGGGCGGCGATTTTCAGCTGTCCCGGGCTGCGGCGGTGATGCGGGGGGACACACGAGGGGTAGAATCCCTCAAAAATCAATATTAAAGCGAGGTGGGCACTCGCTAGCACAAATGATGCGCTCCCAAGCGCTAAAGGCAGATAAAGCGCTCCCCAAGCGCTATAAGAAAAATAAAGCGCTCTTAAGCGCTAGAAGCAAAATAAAGCGCTCCCAGGCGCTAGGGGCAAGAATAAAGCTCCAGCAAAGTTCTGGAGGCAGGCAGGGGGGCAAGGTTGGGCCCAGAGCCAGCTCACTGGGCCTCCAGGCAGGTAGGCAGTCCAAGTGGCAGTCCTCCTGGCGCCCAACAGCAACAGCCCTCCTCAGCAAAAGGATCCTGGAAGAGAACACCTTGTAAGGGGACACATCCCCTTCTTATACTGTAAAATCCTTTGTCTTTGCTCAGGGTGAGGAGAAAAACCAGTCGCAGCTGGTTTGTGAGCACTCTTGATGTGCTCAGCCCCTCACTCTATTCACTGGCAGGGCTAGGGTCATTAGACGCACCACAGGGGGCGGAGCCAGCATTGTGTGGGGAAAGCCCAGCCCTATTTAGGACCCAGGTGCACCCCTCCCTCACATCACTCATGGTAATCTCTCCACTCACCACCGGGCAGACCCATCCAGACTCCTGGAGCCAGGCTCACCAGCCAGCTCCAGCCAATCACACGCCAGCACCCTTACTGCACGCGCACACCAATGTCTAGAAGTGGCACTTCCACACTAGACACATACATACCGCATACATCATTGCGCAGCATTCAATCACACGAGTTCGCACATACCAAACTCGAGCCTGCACTCCTCATACATCAGGAATTAACATGGACACACACATTCCCTATGCATCAATCAATCAAGAAATGGCTGGGCAGGCCAGCCTCACTACACGCATGCACTTTACACTGGGACACAGGTAAAAAGTGCGCAAAGACCAAAAATCACTAACACAGATCACATACTAAAAGCAAAAAGATTATAGGTGAACCTGCCAGAAGGGCCAAGTCCAACATGCTCCTATTGTAAATTGGACTAAAGATTGGTGTTTCCATTATTGGCATATTTGTTTTTCTGGTAAGTCCCTAGTGAAGTGCATTGAGTATGCCTGGGCAGGTAAATTAAATGCTGCTAGTGGGCCTGCAGCACTGATTGTGCCACCCACACGAGCAGCCTTTCAAAGGGTTCTCAGACCTGACAACACAGTCTGCACGCAGTTCTTACTACCATGTCGACTTTGCAGGTGCACCCACTTGCCAAGCCCCAACCTTCCCTTTTATTACATATGTCACCCCTAAGGTATGCCCAAGGTACCCCTTTGGGCAGGGTGCAGTGTATTTGAAAGGTAGGACATGTACTGGTGTGTGTGACATGCCCTGATAGAGAACTACAGTGTATTCGTTTTTTACTGTTGAAAGGCATCTGCCCCATAGGATTGAACGGGGAATCCTCTGTAATATTTTACCAGTATATCTTCCCATTGGGACAAGATAGAGAAATGGAGTTTAGAATGCCTGTTCTCAGAATGTAGAAATGCATCTTTTAGTGAAAATGATTTTTATGTTCTATGTTTGAAAATATCACTTTTAGAAAGTAGGTATTTCCTTGCTTTGCCGTCCTATGTGCCTCTGCTGGGTTGTGGATTGACTATCCGGTTTTGGAGTGACAGGGTCTGGGGATCTACATTCTCTTCAGACAGCCACAGGTGGGGGTGGGTCGAGGTGTGTCCTGCCTTTCCTGGATGAATCAGGGTTGGGCTGAATAGGCCTGGGCTGCATTTAGAGTCGCAAGAGGAGATTTCCTTGCACCTGAATGGGTCAGGTCTGCCTTGGACAATGCTGTCTACATCTCCTGCTGGGAAGCTGGGCCAGGGAGGATAGAACTGGTTTGGACTAAGTACAGACACTCTCTTCCCAAAAGAACAAAGAGAAATGCAGTATAAATATTGGGGGCCAGACTCCAGAATTTGCTTGGATAAAGGAACCTGCCAAGAAGACGAGCTGGAAGAACAGCAGAGAGAAGTACTGCCCCATTGCTGTGTAGTTGCTTTGTTGGGTTGGCCTGCAATTGCTGCTTCTGCCTTGGGGAGTGAAAGGACGAGACTGAACTGTCTTTACTTGTTGCCGAGTATCTCCAAGGGCTTGAAATAGAGCTTGCCTCCTGTTAACAATGGCTCAGGTACAGCAAAACCTTCACCTACCTCTGTGCACCGCCTCTGGAACTACAGTTTCAGTTGCCACAGAGGGGCAAAGCAGCAGACACGGTCACCGACAATGTTATGGACTCCATGTCCTGAAGGTACCACAAAGGGCACCGCCGCACTTCACACCGCAACCCTGGTCCCATCCACGACTGCCACTGCCACCGAGCCGCTGCTTGGACCACGACCTGTGGGCACCACTCCGCACTGCCTTGCTTAACTGTGCTGCCCTGGTCTCACCGATGTCGCTGCCTGCGACAGCCATCACCGCACCGTGGTTTGGGGGCACAGCTCGTAAATTACACGATGCACCGCCCGTCCCACACCGCAGTCTGGGCCGACTGACGCCAGCTCACCTCAACCAGCTCTGTCACTTGCACCATGACCTGTTCGCACCGCGACAAGCACGCCTCACTCCGCACTGTAGCCATGATCTCACCAACGGCGCTGGATGACTGTCAATGAGCCATTGCCTGCACCGAGACTTGAGGGCACTGCTACGCTTCACACTGCATCTACCACCGGCTGGATCCAAAGGTACTATTTACAAATCTGCTGACACGAACACAGATTTGCACCGACAGGGTCGGCCAGAACTGTTGGATTCTGTTATTTTCAGTACCGCTGTAGCACCGGATGGAGCTACCGACTTCAAGGAACTGTATTTTTAAGTCATACTTGCAAACTGCCTATTTTTTTATTACTGTATGTTGGTCTTGTATTGTTGTGGTCTTGGTTGCACAGATAAATATTGGTAATTTTTCTAAAACTGGTGTGATGTTTTTGTGTAATGTAATGTTTTCACTGTACGACTTTTGGGTATATGCAAAGCTTAACACACTGCCCACAAGATAAGCCGGACTGCTTGTGCCAGGGTGAGGGGATGAGCAGGAGTTATTTTAGGAGTATATCCCCCTTATCCTGACAAGAAGGAATGGTCCCTATTTGGACAAAGGTGCAAAACATTGCCAACTAGAGACCCTCAATTCAAACAGGAGGCCATTAGTTTTTTCAATAACTACATATGGAGTTTGTGTTTGAACAACAATATTATATGTTTGGTGGATGCACATCAAAACCTACATCTGTCTAAGAAACTTTTTGTATAGTGAAGGAACCGCTGTGATGGTGGTTCTTTTAACATACCGAGCTGCCCGCTGGTCCGCTATCCTCTCCATACAGGATGAACTAAGGTCTGTCCGGGTTACAAGCAATACGTTCTCCACCAGCGTGACGGACAGTAGCCCATCCTCCATGGTCCATAGTAATCTTCAAAAAAAGAATTGTAACATATATTAAGATCTTATAACCAAACGCAAATCATGACCTCCCTTTAAACTTTTTTCTTTTTCAGTGAATTTCTGGGGCTCATTAAAAATGTTTCTGATGTCCGTGGACTCTATTCAAGCATTTGCAAACTGTTGCTGGGTTCTGGTCCCTTGTCCTACCTTCCACGGGGTTCACAAAACTGCAGGAGTTCGAAAAGAGAATTAGGACCTCTGGTGCATGTTTGCATACCTCAGGAGTCGTGCTTAAGCATGCTATTCCTGCAGTGACGTCTGAAATTTCCACAACTAAATATACCTTTAAAAAGTTTGTTCTTTAAATGGGAACATTTTGGGGCCCGACATGGCCTGGGGGTCAGGGTTTACCCACCATTCATTTGTATGCAAATCTTTTTCAGGACATGGGAAGTAAGTGGCTGATTCCTATAATGACAGCTGCAACATGTGTTTCTTGTTGCAGCCAATCAGATTTACAGACGATTTCCAGACCCAATACTGACACCACGAAAATAGCTCCCTCGTCCAATAGGATTGAGTTATTCTTTTAAACACTGGGCCTACAGAAGTCCACTAACACAGATTAGAGAATCTCAGTTCAAGGTGGTACTGATCAATAAATTGATTGCTTCGTCCATGTTGGACTTGGCCCTTCTGGCAGGTTCACGGGTCGTGGACCAGGGTCAGCGGACTCGACAATTCTCGCCTCGGTGCCTACTCTATCCAGGGATCACACTCGGCAACTCTGGGCATTAAGCTTGCCTCATCTCTACAACAGCCCCCCACAGACACCGGGGATGCCTGGTTTCACCTTGGAGATACCCAGAAGGGACCATCTCACAAGGAAAGCCAGGACGGGCTCCCCAGCGGTCTCCAGCGCCGGGACGCTTACGGGCAGCTGTGCGCTTTACAAGTCAAACACATTTACATTTCCATTTACCCCTAAACTTTTTGCTTTGTGAATGTGAATTGGAGGTAGTGATTTTTGGTTTCTGCGCACTTTCACTGTGTCCCAGTGGAAAGTGCGTGCGCACTCTGAGTGCGTGGAGTAAGGTTGGCCTGCCCTCCCATAGGAATGCATGGGGAATGTCTGTGTCCCTGGTAGTTCCTGATGCGTGAGGTGTGCAGGCCCGAGTTTGGTATGTGCGAACTCGTGAGATGGAATGCTGCGCAATGATGTATGTGGCATGTATGTGTCTAGTGTGGAAGTGCTGCTTCTAGACATGGGTGTGTGTGTGCAGTGAGTGTGCTGGCACGTGATTGGCTGGAGCTGGCTGGTGAGCCTGGCTCCAGGAGTCTGGATGGGTCTGCTCGGTGGTGAGTGTGGAGATTAGCATGCTGATGGCTGGGGAAGAGTGCACCTGGGTCCTGAAAAGGGCTGGGTTTTCTGCACACAATGCTGGCTCTGCCCCCTGTGGTGCGTCTAATGACCCTAGCCCTGCCAGTGAATAGAGTGAGGGGCTGAGCACATCAACGGTGCTCCCAGACCAGCTGCGACTGGCTTTTCCCCTCACCCTGAGCAAAGACAAAAGGAAAAGGTGTATAAAAGAGGGGCTGTGACCCCATGAAAATGTTCTCTTCTTGATCCTATGTGAGGAGGGCTGCTGCTGCGGCTGGGTGCCAGGAGGACCGTCACTTGGACTGCCTCCCTGCCTGGAGGCCCAGTGAGCTGGCTCTGGGCCCAGCCTTGCCCCCCCCCCCAATTGTGCTGCAGTCCTAGGAGGACTTTGTTCTGGACTTGTGAACCTTTGTTTGTGCCTAGCACTGGGAGCGCTTTACTTTCACCTCCAAGCGCCTGGAAGCACTGTATTTCGCCCCTAAGCACCTGGGAGCGCTTTATTCTGTCCACTAGCGCTTGGGAAGCACTGTAATTATTCACCTAGCGCAAGGAGCGCTTTATGTATATATAGCGCTTGGGAGCGCTTTATTGTCCTTTCGCGGCTGCCCACGCCGCGTTTTGCCGTGTGCCAACCCCGGATTTAGCCCGCGATTGTCCCCGCCGCTGCCCGGCCCGCAGCAGGAAGTCAGGCAGGCCGGGGGCGGGACCGAGGGACAACAGGAAGTCACCGTACTTCCCCCGGGACTCCCAGGAGGAGGGAGAGCCCCGGAGTGCTGCAGGGAGCGAGGCTCCCGTGTAAGGGGAAGAGCGCTGTGTCCACCAGCGAGGCCCCGTAGGAGAGGAGCCCCGCCCGCGGCACCAGCGCGACCAACGCCAGCACCCACCACGCTCGAGGAAGCAACCCCAGAGAGGAGAGCCGCCCCAGGAGCCGCCGCCGCACAGGGAAGCCGGTGAGTGCGGGCGTCTCGGCAAGGAGCTCCACAGCTCTGGGGGCAATTTGCTTTCGACATAGAGCGGCCCCGGTTGGCAGCGGGCCGCTCCACAAGTAGCTGTGGTATTGCTGACAGCCCGGGCCCGAGAGGCTCCACAGTTGTTTACCCCGCCATTTTCTTTCAAAGCCACGAGGGCTCCGGGGCAATTTTGGGCATTCCTTTGTAATCGAGTCCCCCGAGCAGGGCTCCCACATTGCGGCCGCATTCTTTCTTAGAGCCTGCGAGGCTCAGGGGCATTGTGGTGTTTTGTGTCACCCGTGGCTCTGGAAGGCCGCATTTGAATCTTTAAAGCCCAGAGAGGATCTTTGTTGCCCATTTGTTCTCGAGTCACCCGAGACTTTGGGGGCATATTTCCATTCAGAGCCTAAGAGGCTCAGGGGGACATGGTATTTGGTTAGGGCCACGAGGCTCCAGCATTGGCCCCATCGTCTCCCCAGCTGCCCAGCACTTAGTGGGCAGCTGCTACGTTTAGGCCCCTGACACTGGGACACAGGGCGAGCTAGCCCCAACAAGGCCAGTTGGTCTAGGGACTGCCACAGGTGGTGGCTCATGTGAGTTTTGAGCTATTGTTTTCCTTCCCTACACCTCTGAATGTGTTGTGATGCATCATGTGTAATATTTTCATGCTTATACCCCTACATGTATTGTGATACTTACGTGGTTGTTTCTCCTAGTACAGGTGTTGCTAGTGAGGTCCTGGTTCCCTGCGTGAACTTTTCCTAAGGTGGTGAGGGTTGCGTAGGTGGTACTTACCGGTTACCAGTGGTTACTGGTTGTGGGCTTTATGTTCTATTTTGTGCTACAGTGATTTATATTCTATGTTCTAAGTGCTAATTCTACCCAGTGCTAAGTTCTAAAAGTGCTGATTCCTGACAGAGGTCCATGTGGCCCTGTCTTGTACATATCCCCTGTAAATTCTGCCTGTGCCTGTTGGCACATTGTAAAGTGTGTGTTCTTATCTAATGTGTTTTGGTGTAATACAAAGGCTATTTTTATATATAACCTTGTGTGGAGTTTCCTTTGTGGTGGGCCTTGGGTGTTGTTGCTGGGTGCGTGCGAAACCACTTAACCTACATAGCCTCCAAGTTTAGCCTTGCTGCTCGCGTCACGTTACCTAGAGGGTGAGCAGGGGTTATCTTGGCGTGTAACTCCCTTGTCCTGACTTAGGAGTGGTGGTCTCTGACTCACTTTGGCGCAAGCCCTGGCCAGCCAGGGATCCCATTTCTAACAGTCCACGAGAAAATTGAGCACTAGAACACATCCGGGTGATATTTTTGTTAATGCAGATGTTTGCAGCCACTCAAGAAGAAAATCTATTCAAGCGTATGTAGTGACTGATATTTTTGTAGATAATCGGTCCGCTTATGACCATTGCCCAACACCATCTCACTATATTTTAGCCTAATCAGCGATATTTAGGTCTATTTCTGACTTTGCTTTGTTTCATGACAGCACTGACTATTGCCTTTGACATGCTTTGCAATTCACATTATCATATAACATAGGGATGTGTAGGCCTGAAGTTCTTTCTATTGTTTCTGACTTTATCTGGCTCAGTGGCAGGATTTGCCTGCTGGTCTTGGCATAATTCTATGCCTTCTTGCATCTTTTGCGAGCATAGAGGCATATGCTCGAGCAACTCTGTAAGAACTGGGACCACCAGTTCCCCGGGGGGTAGCTTGGCTCGAGCAGGAAGGCAACCAGGGGCTTACGTGTAAGGCAGCTACTCAACACACGCATCCAATGAGACACGAAGCGGGTGCAATAATGGAGACCACACCAGTAGTTGCGTTTGTAAATCAAGATCTTTTATGTAGACTTTAGATCAAGCAAGTAATGCATTTAGCAAATCATTAGTATCTCATTTAAGCATTTTATTATGCGGTTTCTGTAAGACTTTTCATTAAAGTAATAACCAGCTCATTTAAGCAGTGAAACAACAAATAACACACTCTGCCGCATTATACTCTTCAGCAGGCTAAGATGGTACTTTCATAAACCCTGTATGATCCTGTAGGAAGCAACCATAAGCATTTCCTCTTGTAAATATCAACAGTCTTGCGACCAACATCAGTGCATCAGGATAACATTAGAGTGAATCAATAAGTATCATAGTTCAACCCCACCAGGAACTGTAGGAGCCCGCCCCTGCAAGAAATTCAGTACAGCGAAGTAAATCACCATTCCATTAATAGATATGAATTATGCAGGCCAATAGACACCAACAGCCATTGATGGGGGATATCTGATCACCAAGTATAAGCTCACAGTTCCATTGACAGGCTTCAGGCCTAAACTGGCAGGCAGATCCATTCAGTAGGGAAAGTATCTGTTTTCCCCTAAAACCTCCCAAGTATCGAGGCACATGAAAAGGGGGGGGGGGCAACAGGGCCCAGTTTTAGTTCTCCCCGGGGGAGGGCCGACCTCGGGGCCTTACCCGGCCTACCGTCCTCCTCCCCGGGGGTTACCTTGTGTTGTTTGGCCCTCCGGGGCCCTTGCGTAGTCACCGGTAAAGGGGAGGGGTGTTAGACCCTCCTAGTGCCTCACTCGGCCCGGCGCGGTGCAGGGGTGACTTCGGGGCACCAGCGCCGGGACCGGAACAAGATCAGCGTGTGGGGCACAACCGGAGGGGGCTCTCTGGCTCCGCGGCCCTCCTCCGAGGTGAGACGTGGCTTCCCCAAGCGCCGGGCCTTGTAAGCGGGGCCCGGCGGTAACAGCCAATGGTGATGCAGCATGGGCGGGGGCGCGGCCGATGACGCGGTGGCGCTCCCGCTCACGTGACGGGGCCCAGGCAGGCTTCAGGTCTAACACGGCCCGACGATCTCGATGCGGCGGCCCTCTTCTGGCACCGGGGGCCGCCGAGGGTGGCTCAATGTCGGCGCTAGTCACAGCGTGGGGCAGGAGGCCACAGGACATGCCAGCAGCGCCTCTGAGGCGTTGTATGGGCGGTGCTGATGCCGCGGGGCAACTCTCCTCAAGGGCCTCAAGGCGCCAAGGTACAGCGCGAGCACCGGTCCCGGGAAGTGCGTGGGGCTTCACAGCGCGGGTCACCGGGGGGGAGGCCCGAGGAACAATCTTGGACACAGCGCTGAGCAGTGGGGGTCAGAATAGAGCTTTTCTCTCACAGTCACTCAGCAGATTGGGTCGGCAGGAGGGAAGGCGACCTCCAGCCTTCTGACAGGACAGACAGTCTCACCCACAGCGCTGACCAGGGGCGTTCAGGATAACGCGTTTTTCACACCGTTCCACAGGGACAGCAGAGCAGTTCAGTCAGGGGGAGACCAGTGGGGCAATGAGGGCCCACTGCAGGCAGGGGGGGTGCGCAGGGCAGCACAGACCAGTACCTGGTCGATCCCCTGGTCACAGAAAAGTAGACTTCTTGATGCTTGGATGGTTCTGCGCCTTTAGATGTTTGTTTCTTGAAGTTAGTGAGGGGGGGGGGTGAGTTGGTGGCCGGATGAGTTTTCCTCAGTCACTGCAGATGGACCCTGGGGTTTCCTACCGCTGGGCCAGATCAAGGGGCTAGTCTAGGACATCTCACCCAGCTTAAGAGGCAGCACCTAAACCCTGTCACTCCCAGTAGCATAGGGTCCTAACTAGGCCCTCCCGCCTAAAACTCCTGCGTGGGTTCCCCTGGTCAGTGATGCCCCAACTGACTAGAAGGTTTTCCTCCCTTTCCTTATATAGCGTCAGTTGGCAGTTGGCAGTGGCAGTTGGTGTCACCTCCCCTATTCTGGAAGGTTCCAGGAGCTTCCCTCATTCTAGCTATGGGCAGGCTGGCAGGCTGGTATTGCAACATTGTTTAAGGGTTCCAGCCAGCTCCTGGCTACTAACGTGAGCCTAAACAGACCACGCTGCAGTAGCAGGGGTCAGTGGCAGCCATGTTGGGGGAAGAGAGCACCTGCACCCTGGCATTGGTTAGCAATGGGAGGGTGCCCAGAGTCCTATGGCCAACAAAAAGTAGGTAGGAAAAATGAGGCAAGGGCAAAAATCACAGGGAAAGCCTACCATAGGGCTGACAGGTCTAACAAACTCGATGTTCTAAACTGTCGCCATCTTTCTTGCCCCTCTAGGTGAGAGGCAGTGCTTACATTCCTACTTGTTGTTCGCTCTTCCTTTACCAGAGAGAACCGGTTCCTATCGGAGGAATGTGCTTGCTCTGTGCCGGAGTCACAACAACAGTACGGCAGGCTGGGGGTGTGGCCTTGGCACAGAGTGGTACAGGAATCTGATGGGAGGCTGGGTGCTTGCTAGAAGCTTCTCTGGTAAACCTGCATTCTATATTAGCAAGAGAGTTAGAGAGCAGGGTGCCAGTTGTTTGTATGGAAGGGCCATGAGTAACATGAAGGCTGATAGTCTGGTGGTCTGGTGATACATCGCGTTGCAGCTGTGATTGTGAAACAGAGAATCCTGATCGAACCAGAGAGAACCATGGTGAGGTGTTCTAAGGACTCTTGTACTCTAACTGTTTATGTTTAACTACCTTCTTACTTTTCAGCTCTTATATGTATACATGTATTTGTCAGTTATGGTGTATTACTGTGATGCTTATGTGAGTATTTTCTTTTGTCATTCTATCATTGTGTAATAAAGAGAACTATAAAGCGCATTCTTATTATTTGGATGTTGTCTCCGGGCGGGAGTGTGGGTTCTTCTTAGCCAGGTGCTGTCGCACAGAAGGGTGGTAAGTTTCCCTTCTTGCAGGTAACTGATAACAGGGAGGTATTCTGCTTCTAATTGGGATAACCATCAAGTGATTATGTATTTGTGCTGCAAAATATGTTCTTTCTTTTGTATGGTTTAATAGAGAGACCTCCAAAGTGATTTGTTTATGTTCCTTGTGAGGGAAGGCCGGGCCCCTTTTTTACCAAGTGCTCACAGAGGGATGGGTGAGGTCCCCTCCAATGGGTAGTTGTTGATACGGGAGGGAAACCGGCTCCCAGCAGGGAAGTTTCAATTCTAAGTATCCCCCACCCCAGCCTAATTGAGGAGGTATGTATTTGCTCGTGCAGTAGCGCGTTGTTTCACCGGAAGGGGTTGTTTTTGTCAGAAGGCATTGTTTCTCATGCAGTGGCACGTTGTTTCACCGGAGGGTGTTGTTTTCGTTGGAAGGCGTTGTTTTTCGAGCAGTGGTGCGTTGTTTTTGTCGGAAAGGCGTTGTTTTTCGCATTGTTGCGTTGTCGTGCAGTGGCTCGTTGTTTTCATCGGAAGGCGTTGCTTTTTGTATTGTTGCATTGTTGTGCAGTGGCTCGTTGTTTTACCGGACGGTATTGTTCGTCGGAATGCGTTGTCGAGCAGTGGCGCGTTGTTTCACTGGAAGGTGTTGTTTTCGTCGGAAGGCGTTGTTTGTCGTACAGTGGTGCATTGTATTGCTTTACATATCCTCCAAAATATGGCTGCAGCCCCTTTGTATTCCCAGCTATGTATGCGTTATCTGTGTTACTCCTTTTGTCAGGTAGGTATTCTATGTGGAGTGTTTTTATGAGTCCTGAGAAGGGCCTGGTGAGTGACAGGAGCCCCAAATATATGAAAAACCAAGTCATTACAGCGGAAAGCAGCAGCGCCAACTGAAACACCATTAAGTGCCATTCACACTGATTTTACAGCGTGGAACAAGCTATGTGCCAAATTCTTTTGCTTGTATAACTACATGGAATATCCCTGAGTTTGTATGTAACTCCGCAGAATTATGCAATGTGAAACTCCGTGAGTTACACCCACTCCATGTCCATTATAAACCGACAGACTGGGACAACCTTCTAAGGGATGAGTTTCTAAACCAAATCACTGAGGGATAATTTACCAGTAGGCCAGTTCCTAAGATTAAGCAGGAACTGCACCAAGAAGAATGCTATGAACAGCTTGCAAGATTATTGACCAGCAAATTAGAGGCAAAAAAACTATCCTGTGAGCCTTATAAAGAAGGTCTTAAAAAGAGCAGGTAACGACGTCAGACAATCTCTTCTACAAACTTTTTGAGAAACCAAAAAATTAACGCCTCATTTGTATTTTCATGTACAACACACACTCCAAATAAAAAAAAATAAGCACTGGAGAATCCTCACGTAGGGTACCCATAATTTGCAGAAAACAATGTTTTCCTTTAACATGGTGGATCATTAAGGGATTCACTTATGCAGAAAAGATCAAACACGTAACCAACCAAAAAATAGAAAACACACCATAAGGTCTATGTGGAATCTGCCCCTAGTTTTGGTACATTACCTATGTGGCCTTTGCAACATCTGCCCCCTCACTAAGCAGGCAAAAGGCTTTGATACAAGACTAAAAACACCCTGGAGACTGAAGCAACATACCAATTTTTATTCAACCAATGTAGTCTACATGCTGCTCTGGACTTGTGGATTGAGGTATGTCGACATGACAACACGGAAGATTCGTACCCTATTCAATGAGCAAAAAAGCACCTTCAGGTGTAAAAAAAACCTGTCATGAAACTAATGCATTGCTATGTTGAAATGAGACACTCCGAAAATGACTTCACATGTACTGTGACTGACAAATTATCATCACTTACATTCAGATGTTTAGTACACAATTGAGTGGATGCTGACACATTATGAGGCAGATCTCAAAATTACACAGCAGTATCAATGAGACATTACATTACAAGTGCGACCACCCTAACAATAAATCTCAATTCCCCACAAGCCGCCCCCAAAAAATTGGATTAGCCCCACATGGATGTGGGGACAAATAATGATTATCACTGGGGGCCCTGTTTGAACAGTCCAAAATGAACCAATTTCCAAGCCCAATACTATTCTAGAAATGCACACAGAACATATGACACACGTCTCCAAATATCAACTAATTGCCAGATTGAATAAGTGGACTACAAGAAACATGCCCTGGAAGACTACAACTGCCATGAGCCAAGTGTGTAATGTATGCCATGACTACACGCTTCTGCGTCATCACGTTATGACGAGATTCCACATGCTGTATTGTCCCCATTTAAAAAAACCTGAACGCATGAACACGAACTGTATTGCTGCAGGTACGTCAGGGAACATTCAGGTTTGAAGGAAGGCATGACCACCTTGATGAAGTATGGGAAGATGTGGTGGGGAAGGGCTGGCTCACAAACACCACTTAAAAGCAACGGCCTCTCGATTTACGATGGCCCTTGATTTTGTAACCAGTACATCAATATCAGCCAATTGCGAAGCTATGCAGAGTGCACTCTTCCACTTAATGTCACCATATTTCTTTGCCCTAATACCAATGGCTATAATATAATTCAATGCTCTCTCCCATACATCACTAATAGCTGTATGCACAGGTCACTCAAGGTAGCTGCATTCCTCTATCTTGTGTAAAGTGTGTGACTACAGGGGTATGTCTCCCCGATTGACTCGCATGACTTCTGGATTATCCCTAAGTATGGATAAGCGTATGAATGGATATCTTGCATGAATACTCACATGCATGCATGCCCATACAAGCTGTATAAGTTTGCAGTGTCACAAAAAAGTCTCCAACATTCAAACATTTTATTTTATTTATTGTTAGATGTTGCGACTGAGATAGAAATGCTATTTAAGGGTGGGTGACATTTTTTAACTAAGAGCTAAAAATCTAAAAATAAGAGCTAAAAATCTAAAAAAATATTATTGAATAACAAATATATGTGGTCATATTGTTTTCTCACGATGTCTCCTTCTGTATCTTAACTTCACGATAGGGATCCACCCAAGAAGAGACTTGCATTAAGTGAGTGCCTTTGGATTCATTGTCATGCACAGTATGAATCAGTTACAGGCAGGGATGCATTTAGCCCTGATGAAGGGCTCAGACTCGAAGGAACTTTAGATGAAGGCAGAAACATGTTGGCAATTTGATCAGGAGGGCTGAGCCACTCTTACTCCTATTCCAAAATCTCTTTTTAATATGTTCAAGGGAATGACCACCAGTAGATACCTGCTTGCATGTATGTGTTTAGTATCATGAAACAACTCTCTGCCTGGGAGTGAAAGGATCTCCACAGTGGTGAGGAGACCAAGAAACCTAGAGGCTCAGCTTACCCTCTTGGAGATTTATGAGACAAAGCTGGCCCAGGAGGTGAGAAGATTAGCCCTGGAGGAGAATAGGGTCAAGCTGGGGATCAAACCCCATGGACATGGTGGCAACTGCAGACCCCAGGCAGCCTAAGAGAATTGTGACCAAATATGTAGGGGGGAGTTGGCCTTGATAAGTGGCTGCCATCTATGAGAGGGCTCTTAGGATTAGATGGGTGGGTGCACATGTGGGGAAAAGAGAAAGAAAAAGAGAGAAAGGGGGAGAGAGAGAAAGAAAGAAAATAAGAAAGAGAAAGACAAAGAGAGAGAGACTACTGAGACTTGAGGAAGAGGTGGCAGAGTCTCACACTGTCACGAAGGATGCAATCTTGAGTGAGGCTAGCACCCACTAAAGGATTTCACGCCAACTGTGGTGCAGACTGACCAGTACCGCAGCATCTGCTGGCCTGCAACATAGAGGTCTTCGAGGAACCCAGATCACTGTGACTAAGTTTGCCCCACCCCACCAGTGGACCAAGGAGCACCCACAATGGCATCCCTGTCAACCAAACCATAACCTGAGCATCCTTCGAGGATCCCTCAGCATCAGGACCACTCCACTGAGCTCTATGATGGTTGTCATGTAAAGTTTGGATTGTGATTCAAAAATGCTCCTGGGACCAGGTAACAGAGGTGCAGAGGGTCCATTCTAGCTCCCTACAACTCTGCCCAGCTGGAACTGGTCACCCAACCCAGGCTGTAGTAGCCGAACTAACAGTTTCAAACTGTTCAGAAGTCTTAAAAAAATGTGTTGGCGAAGGCTTGTTTGCAGGTGCGTCTACAAGTGATGATATCATCTTAAACCTGTATCTCCGGAACCCTCTGGGGTATTTCATATTTATTTATTATTTATATGGCGCACAAATCATCCCCAGAAGGATCTCTCGGCCCCCGGGGAGCAGAGGACAACATGCAGAAACATTCATCTAAAATAGCCAGGTTTTTAATTTTTTCTTAAAGATCGTGAACGTGAGACAAGCCCGTAGATCTTCTGGCAGTGCATTCCAGTATTTGGGGGCCAAATAGGAAAAGGCACTCCCACCCATCTTAGCCTTTTTAATTCTCCGGGTTTGGAGGAACTTATAGCCACTGGATCTTAACTGCCTGGTCGGTGTATACCCTATTAGTTTTCTCATTAGATATTCTGGTCCCATTCCGACCAGGGCTTTAAAGACCAGGCTCAAAAGTTTAAAGACTGCTTTTTTCCTCATAGGAAGTGTTTTGCACGACTTGAAGCTTTGAGAATAGGTCTTCCCTCATCCCCACCGCCAGAGCATTTCCGTAGTCAAGTCTACTAACTAGAAGTGCCTGTATCAGAGCCTTTCTGGTGGAGAGATGAATCTAGGGGAAGATCTTCTTTAGCATGCACATCAATCCGAAGCATTTGCCGGATAGAATTTTCACTTGCTCCTCCATGGATAATTTGCAGTCCATTAGCACGCCCAGGTTTATAGCCCATTTTTTGGGGACAGGAACTTCTCAGAGTTCCCCCGGCCAGCATTCCTCGGTCCATAAATACTCAGCTTTCCCGAACAGTAAGATATCAGTTTTATTTGAGTTCCTTTGCAGGAAGTTATTTTTCATCCACACAGCAATTTTTGTCATACATAGCTTGAATCCGTCTCTGGTCACTCCTGGGTCCTTCTCTATGGGGACAATAATCTGCGTATCGTCGACGTAAGAGATGGTATGGAACCCGCAAGAATTAATAAAAGAGGCCAGGGACGACACGTAGGTATTGAACAGAGTGGACTTAATATAGAGCCCTGGGGCACTCCCTTGTCCACAATTGTAGTCCTGGATACAAAGGTGTCCAGTAGTACACATAGGGATCTCTCCGAGAGGAAACTCTGTATCCAATCCAAGGCCCTCCCCGTGACACCAATCTCTTGCAGCTTATCTAATAGAATTCTGTGAGACATGGTGTCAAAGGCCGCTGATAGATCCAGGAGAACCAGCATAGTTGGAGTCCCTCCGTCCAACAGCAACGTGATAGTATCTGTAACCTCTGTTAAGGCAGACTCCATGCTGAATCCAGCCCGGAAGCCTGCCTGCGAGGGATCAAGGAGGTTATGCTGTTCCAGATAATCTGAAAGTTGTCGATTCACCAGAGACTCCATAATTTTTTAGCACCCTGGATGAAGAGAAATGGGCCTGTAATTTTGTAGGTCCGCACAGTCTGCTGAGATTTTCTTCGGCAAAGGTTTAATAATTGCCTTCTTCCATTTCAAAGGGAAAGAGGAGGTTGCTAAAGACAAATTACAGATTTCTTTGTTTGGATTAGCCAATTCCAACCCTAAATCAGACATGATGTGGGGAGGAGCCACATCAGCCGGAGAGCCTAACTTAATGTGTTTTAGCAATGAAAGAACTTGCCCCCTCGTTATGGTTGCAAAGGTCTCCAGTTTCGGCTGGTAAGGCTTGTCTGGGGCCAGGATTTCTGCCCTATAATCCAGATCCTGCTTGAAAGAGTTATAGATGTTATCTATTTTACTTGTAAAATGCAAGGCTAACTCATCGCAAAATTCTTGCGTAGAGGGACAGGCAAGGTTGCTGATTCTTGGATTAGTAAATTCCTTGAGAACCCTGAAGAGTTCTTTGGAGGAACCCGAGTGGGTCTATCATATATAATTTTTGTTTTGATAGGGGCGATAATATCAAAAGCCCTAATCCTCTCTGTCTCCAGTTTAGTTATGGCTTCATTGATGTTCTAACACTCACTAAGAGACGGAAGGGAAAATAATGAGCCAAATGTAGTTGGTGTTATTTTACTCCATTGTCTGCGAGTGACTTCACGTCCTTGAGACTGACCTGGACTTCTATGGGCAGAGAAAGATAAACTTATAGCCATGTGATCAGACCAACTCACTGCCTGAGGCAATTCAGTTATGAAGTTTGACATAGTAGTAAAGATATTGTCCAGTGAGTGGCCCGCTATATGTGTTGGCTCGTATACTTTGGGGGAAATATCTAACATATCCATGGCTGCCAACAGATCTCCTGTATATCTATTAGTAATGGTGTCAAAATGAAAATTAAAATCCCCCACAATAAAAAAGTTTTCAGCATATACGACATGAGGGCCAACAGTTTCCAGAAGTGCAGTAAAAAATATCTTTTTGTTTTCACCCGGAGGGTGATACACTACCGCCCCATACATCAAGGTCTCTAAAAATAAATAAAAATATAATCTATTTTTATAAACTGGTATCTTCTTCCGTATGTTGATCTCTTATTTAATTGTTTGGTGCTGTTGAAATGCTTTACACATATTTCACACTAATATTTATTTTTCAGAAAGACACACATTCACTGGATGGTGTCATCAGTGATGTCATGAGTGATGTCACTGACCATGTCATGAGTGATGTAATATGTGACGTCATCAGCAGTGCATTGCACGCGCAAGTTATAGTGAGTCCAACTAACTATAACGTGGGAATTTCAATGGTTTTATGCGAGTAAAACTTCCAGCTAACTATAACTGGTGTGAAAGCTATGGTTTTTTCAGTGAATTTAATAGGTTTTTTAAATGCTAATTCCTAACTATAACTGGTGTAAAACCTATCTTTTTTTCAGTGAATTTCAAAGGTTTTTTAATAGCAAATCTTTATAGGTATAAAAAGTTAAAAAATGTAAAACAAATTTAATATTGTATAATTATGTAATTTTTTTTTTTACCCCGGGGCGCTCCCGGGGCGCGTACCAGTGAACGCACGGGTAAGCGCAATGTTACGGCGCGCCCCGGGGCGCGTACCGGTGAGCGTCCCGGTAGCGCCATTACCGCGAACGAAAACAACATCGTGACGTATCGCGTAGCCACGTGATGCGTCATATGACCCCCGCCCCAGGGTGGGATACCAACTGGGATTCTCACTTTAGATGGGGACAAGACCTAAGGAACAATGCCTCAGTTCATCGTCATCAACCCCCAATGTTTAACCCTGTTACACAGCCACTCGAACTTTTTAACCGTTTTGCGCCACTTTCATTTATGGACCAAAATGATTGACTTTTGCCAGCCGGAGAAAATAATTCAGAAGGTTTACAGCCAGCTCCTGGCCCTTTAGCTCATTCTTCAGTAAGTGTTGAGGTCCGAAGAATTATGAGCTGGAACATCGCCGGGCTTAGAGCTAAATTTAAAGATAAGAACTGGCTGGACCTAATTAGAAATTATGATATTCTTGCATTCCAGGAAACTTGGGAAACATCAGATTGTCTGGCTATAGATGGCTACTCCCATTTTTATGTACCTGCAGATCCCAGCAAAGCAGGAAGAGCAAGGGGTGGGCTGGCTATATATATTTCACTTGATGTTAAAGGAAAAGCGAGGCACATTAAGTCTAATACTAAAAATTGTTTAATGGTTGAATTGAGCTCATCAAACTCCCATCCTATTTTACTTATACATTTTTATAATTCTCCAGCCAGTCAATTTCCTACCGAGCATTTAGCATCCCTAGAGGACCTCTTATCGACTTACAATGTAAACAGTTCTTATGGGTACGAGGTGATCCTCATGGGAGATTTTAATATTCATCCTTGCCAGGCGGGTTGCCAAAGAGAAACAGAGGAATCTTTTCTATATTCTTCCACGCCGCATTTCGAACACACACCTAGTGGCGAGGCTCTGGAACTGTTTTTGGCTACCTTTAACCTCCATGAATTTTATACTTGTTCAAATGACTTACGGTTGCCGACTTATGAGGGCAAGGACCGAGGCACAATTATTGACTACATCTTCGTATCTCTTAGAGTTTTATCTGATGTATTTGTTTGTAAAGTCTTAACTTCTGTTTTTAGCGATCACAATCCTGTGATTTTAGAGGTTTTAGCTCAGGGAGTTTTGGGTAATAGGACGTCTGATAATTTTTGTGCAACAGACCTTGTGCTGAGAGATCAAAATCGAAGGCTTAAATGGGACAAAGTTACCCCTATAACCTTCTTACAAGACACACTGGCCAAGGTCGAAGGAGAAGTTGCCATTTGTTTAGACAACAAAAATTCTAGCACTACTGTGGTTGAGGCCTTTAGCACTATTTGTCAACAAGTCAATTTAGATCTGACCGTGAAGGTAAAATCTAATAAGACAATGGGCCCCAAATGGTTCGACACAAACTGTTCTAAGGCTCATTCAACTCTACTTAAAGCCTTAAAGAACAAACCTTTAAACAGAGCATTGGTAGCATCCCTAAGAAAAAAATATAATTTGGCTATTAGAAAGAGGAAATCCGAGATAAAAGATGAAGCCTGGAATAATCTGTTACTGCCGGAGATACAGAAAGACAGTGCTAAATTTTGGGCAGTGATAAATCATCCGTATTTTGTAGGGTTAGACCATCAAAGAGCGGATTGTATCATCCCAGATGAGCAATGGGTGACACATTTTAGTAATATTTATCGTCACAATGATACGATCATAGAACGCGTACTTCCTCTTTCTCTAACGCCAAATTCCATCTCTCCTTTCACTCAGGAAGAGGTGAAAAAAGCTATCAACGATACACTCTGTAAAAAGGCACCAGGACCAGATGGGGTCCCGGCAGACTTTTTCAAGAGTGCCCCTGATTTTAGCTCAAAAATTTTAACTAATGTTTTTAATGCTACACGGGAATTTATCTTCCCCTCCAGCTGGGCAAACTCAACCATAGTGCCAATTTTCAAGAAGGGTCAGAGGACAGATCCGGCTTGTTATAGGCCAATTTCTCTTATTGACTCGAGTGTAAAAATTATGGGCAGAGTCCTACTGTCAAGACTGACCCTTATTTTAGAAAGTAAGGGTATTTATCTAATGCACAATATGGTTTTAGATCAAAAAGAGGAACGTTAGATCAGTGCCTAAATTTAGAATTAATTTTAAACAAGTATGTAATCGCCAAGGAGGGGTCTTTATACATGGCCTTCATGGACCTGTCATCAGCTTTTGACCTGGTCAACAGGGCAAAGCTGTGGAGGATCCTTTTGGCCATGGGTCTCGACCCCCCTTTGGTCGAATACCTGGCTGAGCTACACAAGGACCTTATGACCTCAGTCAGAGTTACTCGGGAAGGAAGATGCACTTGTCACTTTAAGTCAGAGAGGGGGGTCAGGCAAGGGTGCATACTTGCCCCCCTCCTCTTCACTTTATACATCAATGACCTAGAGGCAGTAATGAAACAGCCCACAGCGATATTCCGCGTGCAGGGGAGACAAAGATTCCTGTACTCCTGTATGCGGATGATGCTGTCCTTTTGGCACGCTCCGGAGTTGCGCGAAACAAACTCCTTGCATCCTTCGGGGCTTTTATGTCATCTTTGGACATGAAAATTAATACAGACAAATCACATGTAATGATCGCTGGACCCGCAGGAAGGAAAAGAAAGTTACCAACTTTTTCCTGTGCAGGAAAGGAGGTTAAGAGAGTTTCCTCCTTTCCATATTTAGGAGTCACTTTCGACGATAGGGGCACTTGGGGCCCTCAGCTTTTGGTCAAAAGCAGCGCTGTCGCTAGAGCGGCCGCAGGGCTGCTGGGGTTTGCCAAAAAGCTAGGTGCCCGCCCCATGGAAAGCATCATTAAAGTTTATAATTCCAAGTGTCTGTCAGTTGCCCAGTATGGCTCGGTAATCTGGGGATATACCAGCCCAGGTAAAATACAGATTGTAGAAAATAAATTCTTGAGATCTCTGCTCTCTGTCCCCCAATCAACTTCGACCTTCGCATTACATATAGAGTTAGGTGTGGGCTATATCTCAGATATATTAAAACTAGCCCCAGTGATTGGTTGGATAAAAACATGGCTCAATCAGGAGCTTACTTTAAATCACACCATCTTAAAAGATTGTTTAGCCCTGGATAGAGCCCTCTACATTCCTTGGTTAAGATACGTTAAAATGCAGCTTACCTTGGCAGGCCGCCCGGAGCTCTTCTCTTCTCCAGAGGGGATAACTTATGGCGATATAAAATCAGTCAAAAACACCCTGACAAATTTATATGCCATGGAAAGGGAAGAAGTAGAGCTAAAAAAGATTATGGTGAGGAAACATTGTATGCTCTCCTTAGCTCCAGGAATGGAACCTTATCTCCTTTTTACTACAAATTCCTATCATCGCTTTCTCTTAACGAGATTCCGCTTTGATTTAATTCATTTTGTACTGGGTAACTTCAGAACTTGGTCGCGACCAGAGGATGCCGATCCATGCGACTGTGACCACTTCTCGATACAGGATACGATGCACTTTATTATGTTCTGCGGACATTACACTGAGATTAGGAAAAGTTATCTGCTCCCTATTTTACGTCACCAGGGCTTCATTCAGGTTAAACCAGCCCTGTTGTTTTTGCAACTCCTCCCTAATGTAAAAGTAGCTTTCTCAGTGGCTAGTTTTTTGGTTGCAGGTGCACGTCTAAATAAGCACCGCACAAGGCACAGGCACTTTATCTTTGACAAATGAACTTCCTCTCTTTTCTATTTACCTAAATGAATTGTGCTTAATAAATCCTTCTTTTTAGCTTTTTTAGATATTTATGTATGTTGTATTGTAGCTTATCTGTTTTTACAATATTGATTGAATGTTTTAAATTTGTTAAAATGTTTTGTGCTTCAATGAAATTGTATGTAACCATGGTATGTAACAGTGCTTGCTCTTTTATGATTTTCAATAATCGAATAAAGAAAATTGACTGACACTAATATTTATTTTTCAGAAAGACACACATTCACTGGATGGTGTCATCAGTGATGTCATGAGTGATGTCACTGACCATGTCATGAGTGATGTAATATGTGACGTCATCAGCAGTGCATTGCACGCGCAAGTTATAGTGAGTCCAACTAACTATAACGTGGGAATTTCAATGGTTTTATGCGAGTAAAACTTCCAGCTAACTATAACTGGTGTGAAAACTATGTTTTTTTCAGTGAATTTAATAGGTTTTTTAAATGCTAATTCCTAACTATAACTGGTGTAAAACCTATCTTTTTTTCAGTGAATTTCAAAGGTTTTTTAATAGCAAATCCTTATAGGTATAAAAAGTTAAAAAATGTAAAACAAATTTAATATTGTATAATTATGTAATTTTTTTTTTTTACCCCGGGGCGCTCCCGGGGCGCGTACCAGTGAACGCACGGGTAAGCGCAATGTTACCGCGCGCCCCGGGGCGCGTACCGGTGAGCGTCCCGGTAGCGCCATTCCCGCGAACGAAAACAACATCGTGACGTATCGCGTAGCCACGTGATGCGTCATATGACGCATCGCGTATCCACGTGATGCGTCATATGACGCACAGCGTAAGCCCACCCGGAAGCACGCGAGCGCATGCGATCGCGCAACGTCCTGACGCACTTACGCTACGCACCCGTGGGCGCGCCCCGGAGCGTGACTACGGGCGCGCCCCAGGGCACGTAGCGTAAGCGCGTCGGGTCATGTGACCTGAAAATAACACTTTCTATTGGTGCAGAACAGTTTTGGTTTCCAAATGATGAAAGCCCGGGTCATGTGACCTGAAAATAACACTTTTCATTGGTTCAGGACAGTTTTTTTTTCCAAATGATGAAAGACCCCACCTTTTTTCCTTATTCTGACTTTGTCCTTTGACTGAGGAAGACCTGTTTCAACAACAAAGAGAATTATTTTGTACTTTAAAATGGCTACAGTAGCAGCAACAGCTGGAGCATATGCACCACCACCACCACCACCAGGAGGACCACCACAACAGTACATTGGTGGTCAAGAAGAGGAGGAGGAGGAAGAGGAAGAGGAAGAGGAGGAGGGGAGAAGATGGCTGCCTGAAGACAATACCCCATACAAGCCAAGGCCACACATTGTATGGGAGTTTTTTTCTATCCCAGAGGGCAAGAAAAAAGTCAATGCGGCTAAGGTGACTTGCCTAATCTGTGGCATGGAACTTTCAAGGGGCAACCCTAACAAAAAATATTCTTTTGGTAATAATACAATGATTAAACACATGACCCGCAAGCATCCAAACAACTATTCTGCTGCAGAGATCAGGGAACTGGCCAGTAACCTCCCCCAATCTTCAAGGACCACCTCCAAAAGAAAGCAACCCACTCCATCGGGACCAGAAACAACGGAGACGATGCCTTGCATTCAACAACGATTTGAAGATTTTAGAACAACATGTATTCATTGTGGTAAGCTCATCTCCTATGGTGAAAAGAGCGTAAAGCTCATCGTCCTTGCTGGTGACAATCACAATTGCCCCAAAAAACCCTAATTATTTTCCGTTTTTTGTTTTTTGCTCCAGTTGAGCCATTTTCAATTCCTTTTTTTTTGTTTCTTCCCATAAAAAATACAAAAAAAATATAAAACTGTTCAGAAAAGCCAAAAAAAGTACAAAATGTTCAAAAAAACATTAAACAAAATATAAAACAACAAAAAGAAGAAAAAAACTGTTCTTTTTAGAGCTACCTTTAATTTATAAAAATAAACCTATATTTTTAAAGAATCTCTGTCAATTTGTTTTCCTTAGGGTACGCGCACCGGGGCGCGCACTCAAAAAAATGAAAAAAAAAATTAATGAAGGAGTTAGCATGAGGGAAGAACACAAAGAGAGTAATGTTAAGAGAAAGAGAGCTACAGGGAGAAACAAAGAGGGATTGTTTATTACATAGTAAAAAACAGAGAAGGTGTAATAGGGTGAAAATGAGAAAAGTAAAATGACTAAGGGAGCGAAAGAAGGGAAGAGAGAGGAAGAAGACTAAAGTGGAGATAGTGGGAGAATGTGAGTGGGTGTTGAAAGAAAAAGAAAGGACAGTAAAAAATGGAGCATGAAGGGTAGTGACGGAACTGGGATAAATGAAGAACGGTGAGGGAGGGTGAGAAATGAGCAGTTAGTGTAAGTAAAGAGGGGTGAAAGAGGGTGAAAAATTGAATTAGGATAAGACATGGGGAGTGACAAAGAGAAAGGACAGAGAGAGTAAAGGAAACAGTGCCTGAATGGGTCTGACTGAAACAGCAAAGAAAGGTAAGTAATGCAGTGTGTGTGACTTATAGGGAGTCAGTGGGTGTAGGTCGGGGTGTGGGTGTGTAAGGTGTGTCTGTGGGTGTGGGTGTGTGGGGTGTTTCGGTGTGGGTGGAGGTGAGGGTGTGTGAGATATGTGTGAGGGGTGTATGGGTGTGGGGGGTATGTGTGTGGGATGTATGTGTGTGTATGGAAGGAGTGTGTGTGTGTGAGGAGTGTGTGTGTGTGGCTTTTTTGTGTGTATGAGGTGTGTGTGTGGTGTGTGTGTGGGGTGTATGTTAGAGGTGTGTGTATGTGTTGGGAGGGGGATGAGGTGTGTGTGTAGGAGTGAAGTAAATAATTAAGAAAAACAGAATGAGTGAAGAAGCTAAGGAAGGGAACAGAGGGTAAGTGAAGTAAAGAATAGGGACTGAAAGAAGTTGAATATGAGAGGGGAAATAGGGAAAGGGGAGTAAACATAGAGAATAAGAATAAGTGATGGAAGCAGAGTAAAGAAACAGGAGTGAGGTTGGTTGAGAAAATATTAGTGAGCTTAAAGCAAAGGGTGATGACAAACTACATTTTTTTAGTCACACTTACATATAATAAATGTAACTTTAATTAAATTTTTTTACTACACTTTGTATCTGTGAAAGAGAGAAGAAAAAATAAGTTATAATTAGTAAAATATGTATTTTAAATTAAAAGATACAATTGAAGAGGTTAAAAAGCATAACAGTGTATTGAGAAATAAAGTAAGAGTGAAGGACACAGAAAGGGAAATAAAGTAAGGTAGAAGGACAAAAAGAGAGAAAAAGAAATAGAAGGAGAGCAAATTTCTAAGAGTAAGGCATATTGATTCACTGACTGAGAGGAAGAGAAGAACAGAGAAATGAATTGAAGGTAAGAAAGATACTAAAACAATGTGAGTTAGCAAAACTAAGTCAGGAAACATTAGTAAGTAAAAAGATAATGACAGAGACGGAAAAGAGTCTAATTAAGGATGCATTTAGAAGAATGAGGAATAGAAGATAACTGAGAGTAAGTGAAGAACAGTCATAGAGTGAAGGGATGAAGGGAGAGAGGATAATATACAATGATTGAGGGAAATGGAGTGAGGAAGTTAGTAGACAGACACACTAAGAGAAAAACTGAGTGAGGTGGAGTACAATGAGTGAGCAAAGGAAATGAGTAAGGGAGCAAAAAAGGAAAGAGAGGAGAAGACGACTAAAACAGTGGTACTTAGAGAAAATAATTTGGTGATGAAAGTAAAGAGAAGGACATTGAAAGAAAGGAAATGAGGGATAGTAATGGAACCAGAGTAAAAGAAATGGGATGAAGAATGATGACAGAGGAGCAGTGAAGTTGTTGTAAAAGAAATTATAGAAGGTAGATAAACACAAGTGAACATAACACAAGGAGAGTGAGGCACTGAGGACATAGAGGTAGTGAACGAAAAATAGAGAGAAGAGGTCAAAAGAAAGGAGCAAACAAAGATAAGCGAGGGAGAGTGGGTGATTTATAGTGATAGAGTGCGACAATACTGCTGAGTGAGTAAAGAGAAATTACTAAAAGAGCAAAGGAGGAAAATACGGAAAAGGGAAGTAAAGCAGAGAGACTGAAAGCTGAAAAGTTATGCAAGGGAGAGAGGGGATGCAGACAGTTGAAATGAGAATGAGGGGTTGTGAAAGAAGTGGAGTAAAAGAACGGGGATGAAACAGAGTGAAAGAAAGGCATTATAAGTGAGTAAAAAGACCTGAAAGAGGGTGGAAAAAGAAAAGTGAGTGTGAGACAATGGGAATATAATTTAAATTACAGAATACAAACTATAGATTAACTTGTACTACATGTTACATAGTTTATTTTTGCTGTTCTCAGAATATATTGAATTTCACTTAAAAAAGTGAGTTTAAACTACTCATCATATTACAGTGGGGAAAAAAAACCACAATCAAAAAGATTGTGTTTTAAAAAAAAACATCTAAACTTAAAAATAACAAATGTACGCTAATCTTTGATTCGCTTACTTTTCCTTTAGGCCAAATAGTATATCATGAAGGTCCTTTTCGTTGGAAAGTACTCTGCTGTTCTATAAAAATTCCATTTCATCGACTTTCTAGAAGAAAACCTTGAAGAACATCTGAAATATTTTCATTATTTTCATATACTCCTTCTGTTCAGTCATAAATCTTTGCTCATTCCTTCACCATTCCTTAAGGCCAAATAGTGTCAGATGTATCATTATATTTTCAAATTAATAAAACAAACTCAAAAATTACCGTTTTTCCGACGTTCTGAAAGAAAGGCTCAAACAACATTTTCACAATATTTAAATTTACGTAATTCCATCTCTGACTCACTCATGTTCATCATTTCCTATAATACTGATATCACTTACTATGAGATCCACTTACAGTACCTATATGACAAATCAATTTTTTATATTATCTTGATCACTTTTACTCAGAATATAATTTTAAATAGCAAACTAACCTTTATTAACTGCTCCCGTCTTCATAGGCTAATTACCTTTACTTAAACTTTGGTTCTAAAAACACTAGATATGAATTTTTTAAGTCAAAAGGCAAATGTTGTTTTAAAGTCAAATGAGTGTCATTACAAAGGGTCCAACCTTTACAACTTTTTAAATAGCATGTGTAATGCCCTGATGTTGTTGAAGGACCGTCATGATAAATAATAGCTACAGTTGCAAACGTTCTTCCTGAAATTGATAACTGAGAAGCCACAACATTTTTAATAGAAGTTGTCAATTTCGTTCCATCAGGTCTACATTGTTGGAACATTAAAATGACATAGTGACCATAACTTTGTAGAAATAATGTAGACAGCATTGCAGACTTACATTGTGTACACACCATATTGTGATCAGCTGCTTTAACGAGATTATTAAAAGGCACTGATTTGCAGTCTGGTAAACTCAAATATATAATTCTTTCAGTGTCTATTCTAGTACTACTTGATAAAGTACAGTTATCACAGTCATGCTGCCATTGATAAGAAAGGTTAAAAAGATTTTTTATATCTACTCCTTCATCTTCCAATACATCAAACATATACATAAAAATTCCTGACAATCCTGCTGAATATTCTGTGAAAATTGATTTTGACCAGAACATATGTCTAGAAGATTTCTAATTTCTGAAACACTTTCTATTTTTGCTCTATCACTGCTACATTTCTCAAACACAGAATTCAATAAAAAGCAGAATGTTTGATCCCAATTTTCAACAATCTGTTTTTGTAAATTTTGAAGAAAAAAACAACATTAACTACTACATTAGCATAGCAGTTGACACCAGAACTGTTTTCAAACTGAAATCCAACAACATCTTCAACAGAATCCTTTTTCTTTCTGCTTACAATTACAGTTTCATCTACTTTTTGTCTTTTTGCTAGTACCTCACTGCAATTATTATCATTTCTTCTTTTTCGGCCTATCACACGTTTTTCAAACAGAGGATATTGAGGCAAATGTGGAGCATACTCTCTTCCTAACCTATTGTATTCTTTAACACACTCTAGATCAGCACAAATCTTTGTTTCATCACACTCAATCAAGTACAATCCTGATAATGTTCTGACTCGTGATAATGCCACATATGCCATACCCTCTTTAAACACAAAACTTCCAATGTTCACCAAAGCACTATCTACACTTAAACCTTGAGATTTATGAATTGTCACTGCATATGCCAAACAAACAGGAAACTGTTTTCGGTGAACATATAAGTCTTTCACAAGCAAAAATCTAGCTGAACAACGACAAATTTGTTCTATTTCGTCAATGCCATCAAATTTAATTTTTAAAATTTCAATTCCATCTCTATTTTTGTAATTCAGAAAACCAACAACATGACCCATTGCTCCATTTACCAGACCTCTTTCAACATTTAAATTCCTTCTCAAAATGATACGACAATTTAAACACACATTCAGAGTCTTTTCAAAACCAGCAGTTTTAGATATAGTCTTCTCTAATGCATCCAATTTTGATTTCACATTTTCTGACAAAATAATTGTTGCTCCCATATGCTCTATTTTATCTATAGCTTCCAGTTTCACTATCTCTTCATTTTCTAACTTTAACATTTTGTTGTTTAACATGGAACATTCTTTCAGAGTAGGCATCAAACATATGCCAGATTTCTTCTCGTTAATTTTCTTAAAAATATTCTCTGGAAGAATGTTTTCATTTGGGTACAAATTTGAAATTAATCGTCCATGTAAAGCTTCTTTCCCATGCTGACTTATTTTTCCGATTCTTACATCTTGTAGAATATTTTTATAACCTTCATCCTTTGCCTGCCGCATATTTTGGAGTAGTTCTGCATATTTGAAATTTAACCATATATTAACGTTTCCAATGCTTCCTAGGCACTTCCTGGTATCTTCATGCGTGACCATTTTAAACACTGGTTGTCCTTTCACTGGAGTCAACTGCAGTAGATCTCCAAAAACAATGATGTGTTTCCCTCCAAATAACACATCATACTCTGTTCTAAGAATTTCTTGCATTTTCAAATGCACAAAAGCAAGCATTAGATTTGAGACCATGCTTACTTCATCAATGATAAGAAGTTTAATTTTCATCAGGACTCTCAAAACTTCAGAACACGCATCTCCAGATAGCTTGTGGTATTGCAGTTTGTTATCATGCTCCACTGGCAGCATCAGTAAACAATGTAAAGTAATCTCTTTGATATTATGTGCTGCCAGCCCAGTTGGAGCGGTAACAACACAAGACAGCGGTGATTCAGTCCTTTTCTGCAGATAAGTTGCAATTGCTTTAATCAGAAAACTTTTTCCAGTTACCGCTTCTCCGCTCACGTACAGTCGGACAGGCTTAAATGATGTACATGAGCACTCTTTCTTCTCATGACTCAATCCATGTTCAACCTGTTCTGTGACTTCGTCATATATCTGTTTCTGCTCAAGGTTTAATTGTTTCACCAAATCTTCTAAATTAATTACATCCTCTTGAGCTTGCTCCATAGCTCTTTCTACCTCATCCATGGCAGTGGCAGCTTCATTTAGGAAAATTGGTTCTCCTAGTGGATCCGGACTCAATGAAGCAGAACTCTGACTGTCTTGAGAACTGCCTCTCGCAATCTCTGCAGCAATTGTTGCTTCTTGCTCTATTTCTTCATTTAACATTTGCAGATAATTTGGAAAAAAACAGGACATTCTATGGTATCCTTGGTTGCATTAAAAGAGTCTTCATAACAGAGAAAATCTCCAAGTAGTTCCTCTTCTGTACGCCATGGTTTAAAGAGTTGCAACAGAGCCAAATAGTAAAATTCTCTTTTGTCTGGATTTTCACAACTCAATTTTCGATGATTAATCAAATGACCTTTTCTCTGTTTCACTAGACATACTTCACATCCAATGACAGCATATATTCCATTATTGATATCTTCTCTGATGTTCCTCTTATAAATATATCTTTGCAGAACTTCATAGAGACAAGCGTTCTCAAGGTGAGGACTTCTATTTGGATAGAATGTATTCAACATGTTTGTCTTCAAAATATCTGTACTTTCTGGTTCTTTCTCCGCCAAATACTCTATCTCTTGTACAGATTTCAAAACTCGGTTTCATGTTGCAGCAAGACCTAGACTTATCCAAATGATGGTTCTAGATTTGGCATAGAGACTTGCTGATGACAATCGATCAGAACATTCATATGCTCCAATTTCTCGATGCGACAACATCTTCAGACTGTAACTATATAATTTCTTGCTTAGACTCTTTTCATGTGAAATGTCCTCCCACATTTCCTTCAGTTCTGTCTTTTCTTTTTTTGTGATGTAAGACGTCACATATCGAGCCACAGCAATAGAGATGTCAGCAATTAATTGAATATCCATGTTAACATTCCACATGGACAAAATCACTGGGTTGTAGTCGTTGATGTACTTGGACTCTTCGTTTCTTTTTAAATTATATATATTTTTTGGTGATTTCCTCGTCACAGTATGTCGCAGAGAAGACATCAAATTATTTACTCTTCCTTTAGAAATCACTGGTCGTGGAAAGCCGAACGACATTTTGTGTAGAACTTGTCCTTGTTTCTGAATTTTCGACGACAGTACTTTCCACAACGATGGGATTGAAAGCGTAAAACTTGTTGCCTTAAACTGTTTTCTTCGGTAGTTTTCAGAACAGCACATGTTGAATACTCTTCAATGAAGCTCATCACTTTCTCATCTGAATCTGTTCCAAATTTGGGTGCATCTTTAATCCACAACAACATATGTATATGAGGAGCACCTCTCGCTTGATACTCCTTTCTCCAAAAGAAATCCAAAACCTCTCCAAGGGGAGGATTTTTTTTGTTGGTAATAAAAGACATCATAGCTTCAAATCTATGATTAAAATATCTGCATACATTCACTGGATCCAAAGAACACAGTTCTCCAGCAGTTTTGAATTCTATATTTTGTATATTTACATTTGCCTCTCGTAGAAATTGAAGTAAGTCGTCCCATGCATACTCAGCACAGCTAAGAGTGAGGAACCATGTAGGAGTTCCTAAGTTTCTTAGCATACATTTCAATTCCCCATGACGACGGTACCAATACTCATTTGTACCACGCTGACATGCCATGAGATTGATTAAATGAGATTCCAAAATATTATCTTGCAGATTCACTTTCTCCATAAAGTCCCTCGCTGAAACATTTTGCAGATGTGCTCTACTTTTCAGTATATGGTTTACTGCATAAGAAAGCCCAGACAAGTCACTTTCATACAGTAGATGAAACAAATAGGGAAAGCATTGACAAAACCTTGGATCTTCAGCATATAATCTTACAGTTCGATATTCAGATGCAGGAATTTGAAGTGGTCGATCGTCATCTCGTCCACCTCGACCTGTTGGAAAAAAATGTGGAAAACAACGAGCTTCCAAACTTTCTTCCCATACACTAATCGGACTTCCTTTTGCTGCTTTCATTTGAAACATTCCCCATCACTTCTTTGGAATGCAAAGGATGAACAGTATAATGTTCATATATTTCTTCACTTCTTGATACATCAACTTTTTCAATTTGGCCAGCTGAACAAACACTGTCTTTATCTGCAGCTGTTTCCTCTGTTTCAACACATACATGTTTGTAGTACTCATTATTTTTGACCAAATACAACGTTGCCTTTTTGACTTTCCTAACATCCACTAAATCTTGCCAGATTTTCTTACTCTTTGTCGAAACCCCATTAACTAGAATAACCAGAGGTTCCTCTTCCACTTTCTCTACACCAATGGTATCAATATTTTTCTTGAAATCTAGAGGCAAATAAACAACTCTTCCCTTTAATCCTCTCTGTAAATCTGAAGGAGGCAATTTCCCTATCTTAGGCTCCATGCGAACAATAGCCTGAAAAGGATGGACACATTGAATCAAAATAGACTCATATGTATTTAAATCTATCAATTCAGGAGGAATGTCTACCAACTCCAGATTATTATGAACAGCTCTAGCAGGCATTCTGTTTTGATTTCATTTATCATAACAATATTTACAAATACGCTGATCAGAACTCAAATCAAAACAATTCTCCACCCACAAATAAGTAGCAAAATCCTTCCACTCATAATTATTTATCTTTTCACTTTTTACGTATAAATCAACTAATCTAGTTTGATGCTTATAATGAGTTCGTCGACAACACACACAAGTAAAATTCGGCCTTTCACTTGATTTCACCTTAAACCTGGTAATTTCCTGGTCAAACTTTTCTGTACTTGAAATCTGTACATTGTCTTCCACAATACCTTGAATTTCTGTGTCAATTTCTACACTGTCCTCTTTTTCAACAAAATAAGAAATCTCAATTTCTTCACAAATCTTCTTCACATCTAATTCTGTTCCATGCAAAAGAGCACTGTTTAATTGTTTAAGCTTAAGTGCTGGACTTTTTGCATAATACAGCATTCTCACTAATTTCCTCATTTTGGTATGATGCACTGCTAACATCCTAAAATGATGAAAAACACTTTGACAGACTTTTCTAGAAAGACAAGCCAGTGAATGGCCTTGCAAACCTGTCTTTTCTCTCACTATGCAAGTATCTAAATCTTGCAACAACTTCATTTTCTGCTTCAGACTTTTCTTACTATATGTACGTAAGAAATTACAAAACAAATCAATTGATTCCTGTCGCACACTACAAATACGACTACACTTCCAAGTGTACACTGGACCCTTAGTACGTCTCCCTAAAATTTCATCAGTTAACACCTCTTCTGGTTCTCTAGGCACAAGTTTCTCTTTTTCAATCGGACAACCGTCTTTCACCTCATATGCTCGACCACTGGTGTCAACTGCATGCACTAGATCATTCTCTTGAAAGTAACTCTCCTCATTAAAAAATGGCTCACAACTTGAACTGTGCATCCATTCTCCTGAAAAAACTTTACAAAAATGAGTCCAATTAATTACTCTTTTCCATCTATTGTTTGATTTAAAAACATCAAATGTGTTGTTAAGTGTCCTAATTCTATTGATTATTAAAATAAATAATTTTTTCTTAACTTCAAAAGCCTGATCAACAATCTTCTCTACATTTTTCTTTTTCTTATAAAAAGCAGCTCTCTGTTTTCCTTTCCTAATGTTTTTTAACACATTTAAAACCACCCTATTGCGAAACATTCGTTTACGAATGTCTCTAAACTGATTCTGCCTTCTATTCCGATACATATTATTCTCTCCTGCTTCAGTAGTAAGATTTTTTGAGGGCCTCTCCTTCCTTTTCAAACTTACTCTCTCCTTCTCTTTTTCTACATGCTGTCCAACATTGTTTTTTGTTCTACATATGTTCTGTAAGAAAGACTTAGTTATCTTTCCAGGAGCTTCTTTCCTGTTTTTTGAAGTCTTTGTTGTAGAGGACTGCTGTAATTCCGATGCTGTTTTTGTTTGTAACCGTATTTCATTTTTCTTTCTTCTTTGCCTTGAGGGCATCTTTCCTTACTCTTGAAATCTTGATTTCAATCTGTGTTAAAGAAAAAAATAGCACATTATAGACCACTATTATCAAACAACAAAGCAATGACAAAAAGCAAACGGTCTATTCAGGGTTACAGATCAAGTGAGGATTCTCCAGGGGTGCAGAAGAGGTGAGACCTGTATTGAAGAGTGTAGTGGAAGAGAGGTATGTCCACAGGTACAAAGAAAGTGAGACCTGTGTCTAAGAGTGCAGTAGGAGATAAGCTTCATGAAGTCTAGTCCACTTCACTCTTACACACAGGCCTCACCACCTATGCTCTCCAGGAAGGGCCTCTCTCCCACTACAGTCTTGAACACAGGCCTCACCTCGTCTATCCCTCTGGACATGCCTCACCTCATCTACATAATCTACTTCCTAATCTAAGGTAACACAGGTGACATTATTGTGAAAGGATAAAATATATATATTTAATCATGCAGACACTATTTATTCCTTCTCAAAAAACTAAAAGTCATTGTTTTTCACCAAAATCGTTTTTTAAATAAAATTTTAAACACACAGTGCAGGTCCTACGTACAAGCATTCAGGGTCCATGACTACAGTGGAGAGGACTAACCTCCTCTCACCCTTGGGCCAGCCTTACCTCATCTCTGTCCTCTGAACAGGCCTCAATGTATTGAGTATAATTAATAGTAAGGAGGTGCAGATGAGGTAACGCATGTCCAAGGGTGTAAATAAGCTGAGGCCTGTCTAAGCATGCCAATTAGTTGAAGTCTATTCAGGGTTGCAGATGAGGTAAGGATTGTCTAGGGGTGCACAAGAGGTATGGCCTCTATTGAAGAGCGTAGTAGAAGAGAGGTCTGTCCACGGGTGCAAAGAACTTGAGACCTGTGTCTAAGAGTGCAGTGGGGGATAGGCTTCATGAAGCCTAGTCCACTGCACTCTAAGACACAGGTCTCACCACTTACGCTCTCCAAGAAAAGCCATAATTGTGAAAAGGTCAAATTTTTTATGTAATCATGCACACACTATTTATTCTTTCTCAAAAATGTAAAAGACATTAATTTGCCCCAAAAATGTTTCAGTAGTGTAATGAAAAGCTTATACATATGACCTTTTCTATGTTTTTCAAATGTTATTCTAAAAAAAGATTATGATGCCTAAGCAGGAGTGCAGATGTGATGAAGCCTGTCCAGGGGAGCACAAAAGGTGAGGCTTGTGTCCAAGAGTGCAGTGGACAGGACTAAACTGGAGTAGTGTGCAAAAAAAAGATGAGCCTCATTTATAAAGCCCTGCATCAGTTTTCCACTGCTGATGCGTCACTTTTTGTGACGCATCGCGGCATAAAACATGTGCCTTGTTGCGCCATATTTAAAAAGTGACGCATGTAGGTAGATGCGTCACTTTTTAAACCTCTGCGCCACATTATACCTCTGTCAGGTGTAATGTACACAGAGGGATCATTTCTCCACAGAAAGCCTCGTAATAGTGACGCATTGAAATCTATGAGATTTCACTGCGTCACTTTTAGGACACTGTTACGTCAAAATCTTGCCCCTGCTTCACAGAAGACATAAGACTGAGGCAAACGCTTTCACATGGAGCTTTCCCCATGTGAAAGGATGCAATGCTGGAGTACAAGCATTCCATTTCAGTACTGAAAACTCACTATTTTACAAAATACATTTCCTCTCTCTTGCAAACAATCCTACCAAGCATTACCAAAAAAATGACACAAACCAACAGCAAAGAAGCTCAGTGTGCTTCCTAATCTGAGGTAACACAGGTGACATGATTGTGAAAAGTTAAATTTTTTATATGTAATCATGCACACATTATTTATTCTTTCTCAAAAATGTAAAACTCATTAATTTGCCCCAAAAATGTTTTAGTAGTGTAATGAAAAGCTTATACATATGACCTTTTCTCTGTTTTTCAAATGTTATTCTAAAAAAAGATTATGAGGACTAAGCAGGAATGCAGATGTGATGAAGCCTGTCCAGGGGAGCACAAAAGGTGAGGCTTGTGTCCAAGAGTGCAGTGGACAGGACTAAACTGGAGTCGTGTGCAAAAAAAAGATGAGCCTCATTTATAAAGCCCTGCGTCAGTTTTGCGCTACTGATGCGTCACTTTTTGTGACGCATCGGCGGCATAAAACATGTGCCTTGTTGCGCCATATTTAAAAAGTGACGCATGTAGGTAGATGCGTCACTTTTTAAACCTCTGTGCCACATTACACCTCTTTCAGGTGTAATGTACACAGAGGGGTCATTTCTCCGCAAAAAGCCTCGTAATAGTGACGCAGTGAAATCTATGAGATTTCACTGCCTCACTTTTAGGACACTGTTACGTCAAAATCTTGCACCTGCCTCACGGCAGGCGTAAGACTGAGGCAAACGCTTTCACATGGGGCTTTCCCCATGTGAAAGGATGCATTGCTGGAGTTGCATAATTTTTGTGACACACTCCAGCAATTCGTCACTTTTGCGCTTACAGTCCTAAAAACATGATGCGTCATACATTAAATATAATGCATCATTGGTGTCACAAGGAGTGCACAGTGAAAAGTTACGCAACGCTGTTTTCATAAATAAGGCTCTCAGTGTGCTTCCTAATCTGAGGTAACACAGGTGACATGATTGTGAAAGATTCAAATATTTTTATATAATTATGCACACGCTATTTATTCCTTCTTAAAAATGTTAAAGCCATGGATTTGCACTAAAATCGTTTTTCAATTACCATTTTAGGAACAGAACACAGGTCCTATGTACAAGCCTTCATTTTCACTACTGAAAGCCATTAATTTGCCCTAAAATCGTATTTTTTATTTAATATTTTATGAACTGAGCACAGATCCTATTTACAAGCATTCATTTTCACTACTAAAACCCATTGTTTTGCACTAAAATCGTTTTAAAATTAACATTTTAGAAACACAGCACAGATCCTATATACAAGCATTCATTTTCACTACTGAAACCCATTGATTTGTACTAAAATCATTTTTCAATTACCATTTTAGGAACAGAACACAGGTCCTATGTACAAGCATTCATTTTCACTACTGAAACCCATTGATTTACCCTAAAATTGATTTTTAAAATAACATTTTAGATACAGAGTGCAAGTCCTATGTACAACCATTCAACTTCACTACTGAAACATCACTATTTCACAAAATACAAATCCTCTATTTTACAAATATAGAAACCATGCATTTTCAAAAAGCATCACACAAACCAACAGCAAAGAAAATCAATGTGGGGGGCGTGGCTAAGCGCCCGATCCGAATGGCGGCTCGGCGGTGAGCTCCGTCCGCGCCGGGACTGACAGGCGGGCTGTGCTCACCATTCCTCACCATGAGCACAGCGTCAATTGTCGGACAGTGCCGGGCTTCTAGTGTGTGATCTTTTGCAGCAGTCTGAAGCCCCTATTCCCGCAGGCTCGCATTTTCGTCCCGGTCGCGGCTCTGCAGCGGCCGCGACCGCCATCTTGTCTGCCACCCCGGAGCTGCGCACAGACGCGACCGTTCGCGTCTGCTTTACAGCATCACGCAGCCTCCTGGTTTCTCCTCCACTTGCCTGCGGTTATGGGAACAACGTCCGAAATGCTTCAGGTGACTCTTTATTGCTTTTTGGCTCCATAAGTCGAACATGCTTGGATTTTCACATCTCCTCAGAGCGAGGCGCCATTTTGTGATGCGCTTCTCTCACTGCCACTATTATTGCGCTCTATATTAGGAGCTTCCTTGCTTCTTTGGCCATTTCGATATTTTTACTGCTCCTCGATCCACATTGACTCTTTTTTTGGCTTCTTGCTTTTCTTTTTGGATGCTTTTTGCCTCTACTACCCATTTTTTGCTTACTCAGACTCTGTTTGTGCGTCTTCTGTAATCCTCTCAACGCACATTTGCATGGCGACTAATAACGGGAAGACCCCCAAGCGCAACTATATCAAAAATTCCAAACTGTTTTCAGCGTTAGCTCATTTAGAAGCTTCTACATCCATCAACGCCTGTGATTCGATGTCTACGATGGATCCTTCTCCACAGACCTCCTCTAAAACCACTCCAAAGCGATTAAAGAAAAACCCCCCTTCTCCCACGACACCCTCCTCAGCCATCTCCATGGAGCTCTTACTTGAGGAGATTAGAGCATTGCGCCCGTACATGGAAGAGACTAATGCCAAGTTGCAAACGCTCACTGACAACTGGTCTCAGATGGATGCCAGGGTCTCCACTGTGGAAAAGTCTGTCTCCACTCTTCGAGAGTCAGCCATCAAAATTCCCCACATGGATGCGCAGCTGTCCTCTCTCCAGAAGCAGGTGGAGGACCTTGAAAATAGTAATAGACGCAATAATCTCTGTCTTTACGGCCTGAAAGAGGGTTGCGAGGGGAGTGATCCTATCACTTTCTTCCAGTCCTTCTTGCCCAAGCTTCTGCATCTACCCGAAGACACCACGCTCAACATTCAGCGTGCCCATAGGCTTGGCCGACTTCCCTCTTCTACTTCTCCAACTGCGAAGCCCAGAGGAGTCATAATGTATTTTCTGGAATACACAGATCTTTTGAAGGTACTCTTGGCTGCCAAAGCATCTCCACGCTTAACTTGGTCTGACTCCACCCTTTTCTTCGCCCAAGATTACGCCAAAGCCACAGCAAGTTGACGTAAAGCATTCCTGGACATGAGAGCAGAACTTCGATCTATTGGAGCAAGATATGGCCTATTCCATCCCTGTTTATTCAAGGTTACCTACAACAACAGGACCACGACCTATGAAGATCCGGTGCGCCTTCGCAGTTTCCTCAACTCCTGTGGTCCTGGTAACATGGAATTCTCCAGCTCTGGTTCTTCATCATCGTTTCCTCCGTGACTTTTTGCACAGTTGTCTTTGGATTTCCTGATGCTCTGCTACCTTTTTTATCCCTGTTTTTCTCGTTATTCTGCTTGTTGCTCCTTCACCTGGTTCAAGACTGGCCTTTTTTGCCAGGATCCCTGTTTTGATGTTTCTTGCATTTTATGATACGCTTGTCTTCTTTTCATTGTTTTCTTTGTGATATTTCTTCTCATTTAACTATGCTGTTCTCCTTCTTTTTGCAGCTCCCTATTTTAGCGCCCGTCATGTCTCCCCGGTTGGACGTTTCGTTGCCCCGTTTCCCGCCTTCGTTGGTTGGCCTTACCCCCCTCGTCTCGTCTCCGTTTTCATCCCTTCCGTCCTCCTTCCAGATTTTGTACCCTCATTTCTTCACCCTTGTAAGTATCTGGTCATTCTTCTTTTTTAGTTATTAGTCTCCTCATCATTGTTAGTCGGTTTTGTCTCCCTAAACCTGTTCTTTACATGCTCCTTTTCCATGCTTTCTCCCTTTTTTTATTCTTTTCGTCATTTTTGTATCTCTCTTCTAGTCTTTTTTACATTGAACTTTCTATTTACTTCCCTTTGATTCCTTTCTCTAGTGACCTCTTTTCCTTTTGGTTCGCTTTTCTCTCTCTTTCCTTCTCACAACTCCATTATCTTACCTTACCGCTCTTTTTTTTCCTCTTTTTTCTCAAATTTCCCGATATGGCTTTTCTTGTTGTTCTCTTTCTCTGGCTCTTTTCCTTTTCTTTCTTTTCACTCCATCAGTTTTTTCCACTTTTCCCACAGCCTATGTTCTCCTCTGCAATCTTCTCTTGTATTATTTATACTACATTCTCATATGGGCTCTCGTGTCTTCCAACACTTTCTTCTCATTTTCTCTCCGTTTTCCTTCCTTTCTTATTCTCCTTTTTCTCATCTCTCTTCTTTTACGAGGCTCTCTTAAGTTCCTTCTTTTCATTTCCACTTGCTAATTATTCTTGATGTCAGTACGCATTGTTTCCTGGAACGTTAAAGGTTTACATTCGCCCATTAAGAGGCAAAAAATCCTTTCCCATCTAGCTAAATTGAATATTGATATCACCTTCCTGCAAGAAACCCATTTATCTGATATTGAGGCTGCCAAACTTCAAAGGGGTTGGGTTGGAAAGATTTTCTCAGCTCCTGGCGATGGCAAAAGAAATGGGGTTGCTTTGTTACTCCGTAAGTCTTTCTCCCATTCTGTGATGCATTTCGAGTCTGACCCTGATGGTAGATGGTTAATTGTCAAATTGTCCTCAAAAGGTGTACCTATTTCCCTACTTAATGTTTATGCCCCCACAGGTGGGAACCCTATTTTTTGGAATGCATTTGCCTCTCGTATTACTGAATGTATTGATGACAATTTTATTTTAGCAGGTGATTGTAACATGCCATTGGATCCCTTTTTGGATAGGCACTCCAAATCTTTTTTTACTCCTAACAAGTCCCATAAGCTATTCACACACGCCATCTCTCAACATAACCTAGTCGACGCCTGGCGCATTTGTAACCCAACCAGTAAAGAATTCACATTTTATTCCCCGGTTCACCACTCCCAATCACGTATTGACTATATTTTTCTTTCTCACCATGTCTCCCAATCCCTTACCCATGCTGAAATTGGTCCCATTGTTTTTTCTGATCATGCCCCAGTTCTGATTCAGATTGATATTTTACCCAAATCCACCGGTCCTAAAAGATGGCGTTTCAACAACACCCTCCTTCTAGATCCCAAATTTTCTGCCTCCTTTATTGAGTTCACTACCGAATTTTTTGCCATCAATGATGACCCCTCCTTGGCTACCCATACTATTTGGGACGCTTACAAAGCGGCGGCCAGAGATTTTATCATTAGACATGTTGCCGTTAAGCGCAAGCTTGCGCGTCAACGCACCACTGCCCTCCTATCTCAGATCAAAGCTCTAGAACATTCCTTTTATACCTCACACTCCCAGAACAGTTTAACAGCCCTTGTGAATGCAAAAATGAATTATAACAAACAGTCTACTGAAGATGCATTGTTGTACTTATTAAAATCCAGTTCGAAATTTTATGGGGGGAAAAATAAGGCGGGGAAAGTTCTTGCAAATTATCTGAAAGTTAAACAAAACAAATTGAATATTGAGTCTGTTTTCGATGTTAATGCTGTTTTGCAACATAAAGATACTGCTATTTTGGAGGAATTTTCTCGTTTCTATTCTACACTTTATTCTTCTGAAACTCAACCCTCTGCTCAATCTATTTCCACCTTCTTTAAGAACATTCAACCTCCTCCCAACTTTCCTGTTGACTTGTCCTCCCTTGAAACTCCCCTCACCATTCGAGAATTACATACCGCACTTCACTCTCTTAAGAAAGACAAGGCCCCCGGTCCAGATGGTTTCACTGTCGAATTTTACCAACACTTTGCCAAAATTTTATTACCCAAACTACATTACCTTCTTGATTCCTTCAAAAACAATTGTGCCTCCTTGGGTACCTTCTCAGACGCTTATATATGCATTATACCGAAGGAAGGGAAGAACACCCAACACTGCAAGAATTATAGACCGATATCACTTGTCAACATTGATTATAAATGATATGCCAAATCTTTAGCTATCAGATTGGATCCTTTTCTCCCAGATCTCCTAAGTCCTGAACAGTCAGGCTTTGTTAAGGGTCGCTTTATCTCAGATAACACCAGACTCCTCTTTAATGTTCTCTCTAAATCGTCACGATTTAATGATTACTTAGCCGCAATCGCCTTAGACGCCGAGAAGGCATTTGATAGGGTTGAATGGTCTTTTCTTTTCTCCGCATTAAAATGGTTTGGGTTCGGCCCTAACTTTATTTCCCTCATCTCCTTCCTTTATACCAACCCCAGGGCAGCTGTTTGTGCTAATGGCCTGTTCTCCTCCTTTTTTAACCTCGGCAGAGGCGTTAGGCAAGGCTGTCCTCTTTCCCCTTTTCTTTTTAACCTTGCCCTAGAACCTTTTCTGTCCAAGCTACGTCAAAATCCGAATATCCACGGTTTTCCTCTTCCTCATTCACAAGTTAAGTTGGCTGCCTACGCAGACGACATTTTACTATTCATTTCGAACCCATCTGTTTCTATCCCAGCTTTCCTTGCCGAAGACAACGTTTATTCTCATCTCTCCGGTTATAAACTGAACAATGATAAGTGTGAAATTCTTCCCGTCACTAAATTCACCTTTAAGCCAGACTTTGTGACGTCCAACTTTAAATGGAGTCCGACCCACATAAAATATATCGGTTTGTATATCACCCCCTCTATCCCAGATACTATCTCATTATGCCTTACTAAATGTACCCAGAAACTATCTGACCTTACATCCAGATGGCACCCCCTTTACCTCTCTTGGTGGGGCCGCCTTGACACCATCAAGATGATGCTCACCCCAATTGTCCTCTATACCATTTCCAATATCCCTGTTTCCATCCCTGCCAAATTTTTTGCAAAAATCAATACCACTTTATCTTCCTTTTTATGGTCTGGTAAGAAACCGTGCATGTCTTTATCCCGATTACGTCTCCCCAAATCGGAGGGCGGGGTTAATTTCCCACACTTTCCTGCTTATCACAAAGCTTTCCTCCTGAAACAAGCTTCTATTTGGCTCAAAGATCCTGTCGAGCCTCTTCCCCTTTGGGCTGAACTTGAACGCCTCTCTCTTTCCCCCTTTTCTTTTGCTGAGTATCTTTCCTTCTCTCGTAAACCCCAATTCTTATCATCTCCCATTCACAAATACACTGCAAAACTACTTTTAGCTTCTGCTCCAGATCCTCCCTCTTCCACTACTGAACTTCTCACCCCCACTATATGGCATAATAATAGCATTCTCATCAACTTGAAACCTTTTTACTGGAAAACTTGGAGGCAACGCGGTTTGATCTGGGTTTCCCAACTATTCACGGGGTCTGCCTTTACAACTTTTTCTGATCTTCGCCGTAATTTCTCTCTCCCCTCCTCCTTTATTCATAAATACACCCTACTCAAGACTGCAGTCATGTCTGTATTTGACTCCCTCCCTCACTCTTCTCCAACTAATATCTCTAATACCGCAATTTCTTCTCTGCATTCTCAACTGCGCTCTAATTTTTCAGCGTCCTCCATCTACCATTCTTTCCATCATCCTCCCTCACCTCGGCCAAAAACCACAGTGGAAGAGCAATGGGAATCTGACTTAGCCGTATCTTGGCCCACCTCCCTGTGGGATAAAATATGGACCAAGCTTCGCAAATCCTCTAGAGCTGCCTCTCTTACTCAAACACTTTTCTTCCTTTATAATCGTCTCCTTTACACACCATCTCTCCTTCATAAAAGATTCCCTTTGGTCCCGGACATCTGCTGGTCCTGCTCTATCCCCAATGCCACGCTTTTTCACATGCTCTTTCTCTGTCCTCTCACGCACGCATTTTGGATTATGGTATGGAACCAAATTAACTCTATTTTCCACACTTCTGTCCCATTTTCTCTCCCTGACCTTTTCCTTGGCTCACTCTCTTCTTCCTGGTCCGCAGTTGACATGAATGTTCATATTATCGACTTGTTACTAGCTGTTGCGTTTCAACAGATTACTGTGAATTGGAAAGACTCAAAGGGTATTACTTTCAAAGCTTGGTGGTTTAATGTATGTTTCAATCATAGACTGGACACTGCCTTTGTTCACCCCCTCTCCCTAGCCCCGAAAAGACATGCGCTATGGCTTCCTGTCACCCTCTATCTGGATGTTTGTGCGAAGCGTACCTCTCACTTGTCCCCATTTCAGCAAGAAGTTTCGAAACCTCCCTGAGTTGCCTTTCGTTCCTTCTTTTTTCTCCAGTATCTACTTCTCTGCGTATATATGCATTATTTCTCATATTACTATGCCTCTTACAATGCACATTTTACGTCTCCAGCCTCATTCCCTTCTTATTTCCTTTTTCTTCTTTTTCTTCCTTTTCCCCTTTCACATTCTTTACCTTTTGATACTTACTGTGACATCCTAATCCATTATACTTATTGATGATACTGTTTATCTTTCATTTTTGTATTGCCGAATTTGTTTCTCCTAATAAAATTTTACTTGAACTTAAAAAAAAAAGAAAATCAATGTGCTTCTTAATCTGAACTCTCTATCTAAATGAATCATAACTCACCTTTACAAATGCTTTAGGAGATTCAGAACAGTGTCAGATACACACACCAATATTTCTTAGCAGAGCAAAAGGTATGTTCTCCAGGCACTGCAACCATTAATGGCACAGAAAACCTCTAATTCTACACACATATTCCTCATGGTAACCAATCAAAACTCTTCCCTCTATATTTTCAAATCAACACCCTTCCCCCCCTCAGCCCTTTCTACCTGTTACCCTAGCAACTCCCTCCTCACTGAGCTCCCAGGGTTAAAAGTTTATTCTACAATGTTGCAAATCAAATCAGCAAGCATGTTTGACCTCTCAATACACCAGCTTATCCACTGCAATCTTTCTTTAAATAACTTTTTCTTAACCATTAAAATTACTTCTTTCACACAACAGAACCATGCACCCTAACTTTCAGTTTTCAACTATCTGAATCCACCAATCATTGCTTGTGATTCAAGAGCACTGAAACTCCACAGTTTTGTTTTGCAAACTCCTACTGTTCCAACTGCCATTTCATTCCTACACTTCATCTGACTGCACCCGAACCTCCTCTCACCATGTACTCTGTCTGGATTATTGGACATAGCTACATTCACTGGGCTCAAAGGTATGCAGCTACCAGAAATTTTCACAACCTTGATTTACCAAATGTGCACATAAAATGGATTGGCCAAAGAGGATTGAGATGTCATCAATTGATGCCATTGGTGAAAACCTTTTACTATCTGCCACACCCTGACCTCATAAATTTGCACTGTGGTGGAAATGACCTAGGCACTTTGACTGGGGTAGGTCTGGAGATGCTTTTAAAGGACACCTTTGGGCAATTGATGACAATTTTCCACAAACTGCCATGGTTTATTCCAATATATGCCAAAGACAGAAATGGAACTGGCCCAACCAATTTTGTCCACAATTTGAGAAAGCACGGAAACATGTGAATAAATCTGTTTCTGCTTACATGAGAGACTATGGAATGGGTTCAATATACAACAACAACTTGCGTTACAACATGCAAGATATCTACAGAGCAGATGGTGTGCACTTCTCAGATGAGGGGGAATAGAATATTACTCCTGAATTTAAGACAGTGCATTGGTACCTACTTGTAGGTACCTAAATCAGCCACAGAACCCAAAGCTCTTTTCAGGGCTACCCTACCTCTGATCACTCCAAATGATTATCTTTTTCTAACTTTTTTCACTATTTTTCACCAAAGTACGCTCCCCGGTACGCTTCCCGGTGCGCTCCCCTTTTTCGACTATATGGGCCTCATAAGACCCCCTCAGAAAACCTAGAGGGTCAGGGAGTGCCTACCGTGCCCCCTTATACCCATTCCCAACGTTGTTTGTCCTCCATTTTCTGTCTCAAATCTACCGAAACACAAAATGGAGGACTCCCGTAGCGCTGCCGGTATGCGTACCGGGCGCGCACCGGGAAGCGCTCCCAAAAAATTGTAAAAGTTAATTTACATAAAAATTACTGGAGACAATTTCACCAAATATAGAATAGGCCATACTACATACCAGTCCCTACCATTTTCCCAAATTTGGTGGAATTCCATTGAGCCATTTGGCCTGTAGCCCTCTCTAAATATCCTGAGGTGAATTACTTGACAAAAACACATCTGAAGTGTTAGAATTTACAACCAATTAAAATGTTACTTTCATTTTCTACTATTATTTCATGACATTTGATTGGTTATGTACATGAATATATATAAAGAAAGAGAGGGTAACAGCCATTTTGACTACTACTTCCTGAAGTACATTTCAAAAGGATTTTCACTGAGAACTTAAACTTCTTTTTCAAAGGTAAGATGTTATTTTGAAAACTGAAGTATGTTGTGCACTTTAAGTTAATTTGGAAAACATTTTCTGATAGTTATATACTATCCCTCTGTAATAGTTATAGATTGAGATAGGCTTCTCTGTTATAGTTATGGATGGAGTTAGGCTTGTCTTGTATAATTATGAATTTACTTAGGCTTTATGATATACACTTTTTTTATATTTCTACTTCCAGCCTACCATTCACTGCCCAAAGATAACTTCACTGTTAAAAAATCAAAACTACCTGTCTGAACTTGAACCCAACAGTGCCCTATCTTTACTGATATATTTATTTTTTATGCAAATTACAGCAAGAAAATGGAAGGAGAGCAGAATATTTCCTTCAAAATTGTTCTGGAGAACAACGCTGAAAAAGTTATTGAAGACAATGATGACTTAGATTTCATGGATGAATCACGGGACTATGAATTAGTTCAATGTGTAGAAGCAGTAGATTCGCTGATTGAAAATGAGGACATTTCCGACAATGTGTTGTTAGAAGTTCTGTTAAATTTGGAAAAAGAATAAGAAAAATAAATTTATATTTAATAATAAAAAATTGTTCGAGACATTATTCATTTTTATATGTAATTCATAAACTAGTACCAAATTGATTATAATGTAAATTCAGACTTATAGTATACTGTGCAACTTTTTTATGTTACATAGTAATTTCGCTCATAGTTACTTCCTTTCTCCCACTATATTATCTCCAATGTGTATTTGACATCTCTTTTTCATCTCCTGCCTCCATGTTCTTTCTGCTTTCCTGACAGACTATGATATGGATTCCATATACCACAATAACTTCTGTAACAACATGCAAGATATTTAAAGAGGAAACGGTGTACATTAAATTTAAGACTCAGCATTGGTACCTACATGTTGGTACTTAAAACACCCAAACAACACAACAACTCTATGCAGAGTTACCCTACCTTTAATCACTTTAAATTATTATTTTCCTATTTCACTGGGTTTTCCCCGTGGTACGCTACCCGGTACGCTCCCTGGTGCGCGTACCGGGCGCTCCCCCGCGAAAATCGAAAAAAAAAACCTTTTTTTGTCCCGCGAGACCCTTTTATGGCCCTCTATAAGGGGTCTGGGAGGGTGTACCCTGCCCCCTTTTGGTCATTTCCCCCTTTGTTTTTTGGCACCTCTTGAGTCTCGATCCTACCGAGACACAAGATGGCGGCCGCTGCGGACTGTTTCGAATGTTTACAGACACCCGAGAGCCAATCAGCTTTCCGTGCGCAAGTCGCGTAGCACGCCCGGTGCACTCCCCGGAGCGCGTACCAGGGCACGGCTATAGATATATATTTTTTTTTAAACCCAAATTACTCAAAATCCTCTGGAGCACATATCTTGAGACATAGCAAAGGCACATCGGGCTACCAGTCCCTACAATTTTGCCAAGTTTGGTGAAAATCCATTCAGCCGTTCGAGCTAAAAGTGAGTTTGACCGCCCTATGGAACTTAACATGGGGAAAACAAGTTTTGGGACCCCCCTTTTATCTCAGCCCCCGATTGACGAATCCCCCCCAAACTTTACGGGAAGGAGCGGAGAGCCGCGAGGCAAAAGATGAAGAAAATTTCAGGCAGATTCCTCAACCGGTGCCAAAGTTATTCCCAATAGAATGTTGCGATTTCCCTATGGAAAACAATCCTAACTATAACTACCTACTGGCGACCGCCAGTAGGTAATATATACACATATATATATATATATATATATTCACTGAAAAAAACATAGGTTTTACACACGTTATAGTTAGGAAGTAGCATTTGAAAAACCTATGAAATTCACTGAAAAAACCATAGGTTTGACACCAGTTATAGTTAGCTGGAAATTTTACTGACATAAAACCAATGAAATTCCACGTTATAGTTAGTTGGACTCACTATAACTTGCACGTGTAATGCACTGCTGATGACATTACATATTACATCACTCATGACATGGTCAGTGACATCACTTATGACACCATCCAGTGAATGTGTGTCTTTCTAAAAAATAAATATGTTTTATATATGTATATGTAAAGGTCGAGGAAAGAATAAATGTTTAAATTATTGTCTTAATGAATGTTTTTTTCAAAAAGAAATGATTGGATAACTGGCTTATTAAGTGTACCTTAGTGAATACATATATTAGCGAGTAATGTTTAAATATTTAAATATATGTATCAGTGTTTCACTTTGTGAATAACTGGCTGCATGGGTTGATGAGTACCTACATGTGTAGGTATTTGGGTTCTTAGATGTTTTTTTAGTATCAGTATGAGTGTTTCTATGGTTTCATGGGGGTATTACTAATCACATAGATGCATGAATGACTAACTCTCTCTTTGTATGTGTTTAGAAGACACCATATGTGCAGGACTGTATGGGTGGTTGAGTGTGTATAGTTTTATATGCAAATAAATGGATGTTCAATAGTTTATTTGCATGTGTGAGTATGTGTGTGAGTAACTTTTGGATGATTGTCGGTGTGTAACAGATTGTATAGGTGTATCACTACATATGATGAGTGAGTATATGTATGAGTGACTATATAGAACTGTTGGTGAATGAGAGAATGTGTATATAGATGGTGGAATTACTGAATTGGTTGTTGTAACTGGTATGGGTATGTCCATTTTTTTGAAAATGTTAATTTCTATTTTCCAATATGTGTTTTAAGGGTTACATTACACTTAAAGGAGGTCTGTCATCAGTGATGTCATAAGTGATGTCACTGACCATGTCATGAGTGATGTAATATGTAATGTCATCAGCAGTGCATTACACGCGCAAGTTATAGTGAGTCCAACTAACTATAACGTGGAATTTCATTGGTTTTATGTCAGTAAAATTTCCAGCTAACTATAACTGGTGTCAAACCTATGGTTTTTTCAGTGAATTTCATAGGTTTTTCAAATGCTACTTCCTAACTATAACGTGTGTAAAACCTATGGTTTTTTCAGTGAATTTCATAGTTTTTTTGAATGCTAGTTCCTAAGTATGTAATCACGTTCGTAACTACATAGTGTCACCGCCTACACGTCCTGAGAAGCGCTTGTAAAGTCACGTGACTTGAAAACAAAACTTCCAATTGGTTATTAGTAGTTTCTGTTCTGGAATATACACGAAGCACTCCACCCACTTTCCTCACAATCTTTTCTACTCTCAAGAGACAACAACGTTGAGCATCTTCCGGAAGTCTTTGCTGAAATGGCTTCCCTACCAGATTCATCTTCCGAATCTGAAGGAAATGAGCGACCACCGTTAAGAAGAAAAAAGGAATCTTTCATTTGGCAATTTTTCACTTATCCTGAAGATCAAAAGAAAGTGAATGCGCCAAAAGTAACCTGCACGATATGCAATTCCGAGCTCTCAAGGGGAAATCCAAATAAAAAATATTCCTTTTCTGCACACACCATGCAGCGGCATGTTAAACAAAGGCATCCTGAGCATTATGCAAAAGCATCGACAAGAGCCCTGGCCACGCTATTACCATCAGTGGTGGCCAGCACATCTTCTGGTGTACGACCTGTATCTCCATCGAGTGCTGAAATGGACTTGAGACCATATCTTGCGAAGGTGCATATGAAATGCAACGAGTGTGGAGAAATTCTTTTGTATGGAGAGCAGAGCCTCGTTCTTATTAAACTGAAAATTGAAAGTCACAAATGCCCCAAGAAAAGATAAATTTCTTCACTTCATTTTCAAACTATTACATACTGAAAAATGTAGTAGCAACTTTAAGAAATCGAAAGCATTATAACACTTCTTTCCCCCCCAAAAAAAAAAAAAAAAAAGTTCTTTTCAGAACTAACTCTTTCCACCAAAACATGCTCGAAGAGCATATTATAAGATGTTTTTTCGCCGCTTTATTTTAGTGCGAGACCGGGTGCGCGCACCCTTCTATCGCGTACAGGACCTGACACTCCCATGTGAAGTCATGTGACTTCTAAACAACACTTCTAATTGGTTCTTGGTAGTTTCTATTCTGCAATTTACACACAGCACTCCACCCACTACCATCACTTTCTTTTCTACTCTCAAGATACAACAACGTCGAACATCTTCCCGAAGACTTCGGTACAATGGCTACCGTTCCGCATTCATCTTCCGAATCTGATGAAAATGAGCGACCACTTTTCACAAGAAAAACGGAGGCCACGCTATTACCATCAGAAGTAATCAACACATCTTCCGGTGGACGACCTGTATCTCCATCGAGTGCTGAGATGGACTTGAGACCATATCTGGCGAACGTGCACATGAAATGCACGAACTGTGGAGAACTTCTTGTATACGGAGAGCAAAGCTTTACTCTAATTAAACAAATAATTGAGAGTCATAAATGCTCCAAGAAAAGTTAAATTTCTTCACTTTATTTGGATAGTATGACATACTGAAAAATGTCGTCGCACCCACCTATCGCATACAGGCGTCGAGACACGCATGTGCAGTCATGTGACTTTAAAACAACACTTCCAATTGGTTCTTACTAGTTTCTATTCTGCAATTTACACAGAACACTCCACCCACTTCCCTAGAAAACCAGTTTATCGTAAATCTTTTAAAGCCTCCTCTTATGAAATATTCGACATCAATCACATAGCAGAGTACTAAATAGCACTATATACACTCCGTCCCTTAATTATAAGAGACTTATTGCTATGTATAATCAACTTTTGCTCTCCAAGATAATGTAAAATGCTGAGCCTATTACATAATTTTATTACACATATATGTTACTAGTCTCCTTCGAGTACTAACACCGTAGAAAATACCACCAATAGCGGTGATATTTTTTACACCGAGAACGGGCGATTTCTATCGCTTACAGCCCTTACAATTATAAAGTTTTATTTCCTAAGTCTCTGATCGCCAACTGTGCAACGTAAATCCCCTGTGTGTCGCAATAAGGTCCATAAACAAAAACTACAGAACCAGCATTATAAACATACACAAAACAACAAAACGACAAGAGCCACCATGCTAATATATATCCTTAATATAATAAACCTCTGAGAATAAATACATATTTACGTGGCAGCCCATAACACAAATGTGGCGTCCTCTGACTCTGCTCCATTACCAAACACCGTAACTCCCCGCCCCCCTCACTTTTCACTAAACTCCGCACTCCACCCCAGCCAAACCCCCTATTACAAACCCCCAACCTACCCTCCCTGCCCAAACCCACCATGAACCTCAAACCGCCCCTAGAAAACTTATAAGACACAGGATTACTAAAACTCAAAGAATACGCAACAGGCACATAATGTAAATAGTACATAAAGACACATATTTTTTCCAAAATACTATTTAAAAACATGTTCTATTTTTAATAAATCTATCATGCATCTGACCCTCTAGAACTGCTTTCAAAACGTGAACTATAAACCTCTACTTTTCATTTTCAAACCATACACTTTCTTCTGACCCTCTAGAACTGCTTTCAAAACATGAACTATAAACCTCTACTTTTCATTTTCAAACCATACACTTTCAATTACATTATTTTTTTTCCACAATTCATGTAATGTTACAAACCTTTTCTAAAATACACCAGTCCGTATCATTTATAAGGATTTATTTTCAGTCTTCATCAGTGACACTTTCTTCACATACAATAGAAATCACTATAACTTTTTAAACGACAATGCTAACGCGGTAAAAATAACCCTTCATTTACTTTCCTTTAAGAATGCACACTATGTACCCCACGCATGCGTTTCTTAATCTTTGTATTTGGCAGCGAATACCGACCTTGAATCGGAAGACATGAACAAGAGCGCCATTGTCACATTTAAAACTGAACGTTGCATCTGCTCACACACATATCTTTCACTAAGCTAACATTCACAGAAAACAGCATTGATGTAAAAAAAAATTGACCTTGCTTTACAACTCCCTCAAATCACTCCCTTATTTTTTAACGCATCCTCCAGTTCAAAAAAAGCTACTTTTTTAATAACCACTAAGCAATATATAAGTGATTAGACTCCTAGAAAATGTATCAAGACATTCTGCTCCTCTCCACTGCATAGCCGGCGACCTAATTCTGTGGAGTTGCTATACAACCAGCGGTGCTGCGCCGTTTCCTGTACCATCTTGGGAAATTCAAAATGGATGTCCCTCCTGCCTTCGCAAACGAGCCGGGCTTAGAACTATTTCACCAGAGGATGCTTGACTACTACGGCATCTTACCACTCTCGACTTTGAATACTTCATATCGATTATCATTTCGATATTCGCATTTCAACTGTGTGCAGCCTGTATTTCATTGCCTGAGCTGTGATTTCACGTGGGCCCTGGATTTATGTCTCTGCAATTTGGTACCTCCTGAACCGAATTACAATCACCTCATGAATCCGTTACTTGATCATGAACAGCTTTGTTACAACGGAGGGTTTATGGCCTTTGCAGCGATACAAGGAGTTCTGGGTCATTGGAATATATTCGCAGCGGCGCAAGATTTCCTAACAGAGAGCTACATCGAAAACCAACTGAGCTGCCCAATGATGGTAAAAGACACTCCAATAATGACAGATCATGAATGCTCCTTTCATCTTCTCAATTGGATGGCTGACATGTTTTCAGATGATAACAATGATTTCATGTTAGAGGCACTTGCTGCATACTTTGCCTACACAATGGACACTTAACTCTTTCCTAACAGCGAGCTACATCGAAAACCCACCGAGCTCCCTCTGATGGTAAAAGACGCTCCGATTATAACAGATCATCAGTACTGCTTTACTCTTTTCCATTGGATAGCTGACATACTTTCCGGAGGGTTTATGGCCTTTGCAGCGATACAAGGAGTTCTGGGTCATATGAATATATTCGCAGCGGCGCAAGATTTCCTAACAGAGAGCTACATCGAAAACCCACTGAGCTGCCCTATCATGGTAAAAGACGCTCCAATAATGACAGATCATGAATGCTCCTTTCATCTTCTCAATTGGATGGCTGACATGTTTTCAAATAATAAAACTGATTTCCTGTTACAAGCAGAAGCTACCTATTTTCCCTAAACAATGCTTCAATAACTCTCAAACAAGCCATTGACGTCCTCATTTCCTTTTGGTTTTCTATATTCTTCACGTTCTTTTCCATATTTTCTTTTGAAGAACAGACCTATTTGCTTTACTAACAGTGGACATTATAATTTCGTGTTGTTTGACAGCTGATTCATAAACTAATGATGTATAACCACTTGCATTTTCATATATCGTTCCCAAACTGAAAGGCCAGAGACCTTCTTCCATTTATTAAAATATAATATACTTCCTTATAAGAGTGTACAATGTTTTTTTCCAACTATATTCATTTTTCTTCAACTATAGCTTTTGTATTCCATGTACTACTGACAATACCAATTACTGTGTTTTTTGCAATTTCTGTACTCATATTACATAATGATTTGCCTTTAAAACAGTACATTTCAAAATAAACATTTCAAATATTCACAGTTTCTCTTTTAATCCATAATCTCAACTGAAATGATTTCATATTGAAAAACTATTCATGGGTTCCACATAACCTTAACTGTAGTCACTGAGGACCTTATTTATGAAGACCTTCCGCCGCCGGTGCCTCATTTCTTAAAATGGGAAACGCCGGTGGTGCAAGGCCTTCATAAATAAAGTCCTGAATGTTTTCTTTTCTTGACCTCACTTACTGATACTAGAACCTGCAAACCAATTACGGCCCGTGAACTCTTTCTTAGTAGGTCGCGCACCGTAAAGACAGTTATACCACTGTTAACATTTTTTTTTTACTGTTACTAAGCACCGACACAGTTCCGCTTCATTCAGAGTTAATCACTGCTCCCACGCTTCTACAGGCCAGACGCTATGTCGTATTTCTCTCCTTATCACCCTTTCATCTCCACAATAACAAACAGTTGTCCGCCAGCCACCAGAGAACAGACTCAGATGCAGAGGCACCAAAGAGTGAACCCATCACCAACTGCCATCTCCGGCTGTTTCCATGGTTACACCTCATTCTGCACCTTCCTGAAGGCACAGGTCAAAAGTTCATGTCTCAACATTCTACAACAAACTAAGAACACTATTTTCCCTCCAGAAACACCTGCCAATCCACAACTCTGTTACATGTCTTGTTTTTTCACACCCAATAGTACTTTTCGTTTAACATAAACATTGACCTGTTCACTCTCCACTTGTTACAATCAACCAATCATTTTTATTTTTTTAACCACACCCAGCCTCTTTCTTTTTCTTTATTTAAAATTTCAACTTCTAACTACCATTCCACTTCCAGAACCGATCGGAGGGCGACTACAAATCCCTTGAAAATGAAGGTCTGGCTAATAGGACACAGTTATATTCACTGGAGTGAAAAATATGCAGTAAGCAGACGAATTTCCAACCTCAGCTTACCAAATGTACACATAACATGGATTTCCAAAAGAGGATTGAAATGTCACCAATTGATTCCATTGGTGAAAACTTTTATGCATCTCCCAGAACCAGACCTTATAATTGTGCACTGTGGTGGGAACGATCTAGGCACAATCACTGGGGTAGGTCTGGAAATGCTTCTAAAAGACACCTTTCGACAATTGATGACACTTTTTCCTCGATCTGCCTTGGTATATTCCAATATATGCCAAAGACAGAAATGGAATTGGTCCAATCACCATTGTGCACAATTTGAGAAAGCAAGGAGACATGTAAATAAATCTGTTTCTGCGTTCCTCAGAGATTATAGCATGGGTTCTATTTACCACAACAACTTGCGCTACCACATGCAAGACGTCTATAGGAGAGACGGTGTTCATTTCACGAATGAGGGAAACAGAATCTTCCTCTGCAACATCAGGCTCTGCATCGGTACTTACTTATAAATGCAGAAAACACTCAATTAACACAAGGGCTCTTTTCAGAGCCACCTTATATCAAAGCACTCAAACTTCTGATTTACCTCCTTTTCCACACTCTTGTAAATAGGTGTGCGCGACCGAGTGCCCGCACCCCGTATTTTTTTTCCGGGGAAAAATTATATCTTTTTGCGTTTAAGGGCCTTACTGCACACCCCGAGAAAACCTACGCAGGAAGACAATCTCTACCTTCTCCCCTTTCCATGTTTCAACGCTTTGAAATGAACAATATATTTACTCGCAGTGACAAAATGGCGGACAAAACTTCCTGATTTCCTTCGAATCGAACGTTAACAGACGTCACGCAGCAAAATTCCGCTCGCGCGCGCAGCCGCTTGGGTGCGCGCACGTGTGCGCGCCTATAGATATATAATTGACTTTAACTTTAATTTTCTCAACAACTACTGAACGGATTTACACCATTCCAAAAAAAGCGTAATCTGCGAACAAGACTCTACAGTTTTGGCAAATTTCTTATAAATTCATTCACCTGTTCGAACTGTAGCCGAGTCTAAAGGTCCTATGGAAAATAACATTGAGAAAACACGTTTTGGGACCCCTCTTATATCTCAGCCCCCACTTGACCAATCCCCCCCAAACTTTCAGGGAAGGAGTGCAGCGAACCTAGCCATCTTCTTTGAGAAATTCGCAAAGACTCATCCACCAGGGCCAAAGTTATTCCAAATAGAATGTTGAGGATTTCCTATGGAAAACAATCCTAACTATAACTACCTACTGGCGACCGCCAGTAGGTAATATATATATATATATATATATATATATATATATATATATATGTATGTCATGCGCGGTCGCCAGTAGGCAGTTATAGTTAGGACCTAGCTACCATAGGAAATCCGCAACATTCTATTGGGAATAACTTTGGCGCCGGTGGAGGAATTTGCGTGTAATGTTCCAAAATTTAGGCCAGCTCCGCTCCGCTTCTTCCCTGGAAGTTTCGGGGGGAATCGTCAAGCGGGGGCCGAGAAAAAAGGGGGGTCCCAAAACGTGTTTTCCCCATGTTAATTTCCATAGGACGAATAGACAAGGATACAGCCCGAACCGCTAAACGGAATTACACCAAACTTTGCAATATTGTAGGGACTGGTACACAGAAGTGCCTTTTCTATATTTGGTGAAAATTGCTCCAGTGGTTTTTACGAAAATTAGGTTCAAAAACACATATATATCTATATGCGCGCTTACCGGTAGGTGTACCGGGGAGCGCACCGGGTGCGACTCGGAAGTGCGCGAGCGGAAAGCTGATTGGCTCTCGGGTTGCTGTCAATATTCTAAACAGTCCGGAGAGTCCGCCATCTTGTGTCTCGGTAGAATCGAGACAGAAGAGGTAAAAATAAAAAGGGGGAAATGATTATAAGGGGGCAGGGTAGACCCTCCCTGACCCCTTAGGTTTTCTGAGGGGGCGCTAGAAGGACCCTGAAGGGTAAAAAAATATTTTATTTTTTTTTTAATTTTCGCGGGGTAAGCGCTGGGTGCGTTCCCATGTTCGCTTCCCGGTACGCGTACCCAGAGCATACCACAGGGAAAAACAGTGAAAGAAAAAAGTGTAAAATAAGAATTTGGATTGCCTAGAGGTAGGGTAGCTCTAAAAAGAGCTGTTGTGTTATGTGGGTGATTTAAGTACCTACAAGTAGGTACTGATGCAGAGTCTAAAATTCAAGTGAAAGACTCTGTTCCCCTCATCTGCGAAATGTACACCGTCTCCTCTGTAGATATGTTGCATGTTGTAATGAAAGGTATTGTGGTATATAGAACTCATACCATAGTCTCTCAGGAAAGCAGAAATAGATCCTTTTTGGACCCCCTGAGAAGGTCTAGGGGGTGAGGGGCACTCTACCCTGCCCTCTTTTCACGTTCTGAACGATTATATTTCAGTCTCTTCTGTAACTACACAAAATGGTGGCGATAGGGTGCATCAGAGACAGACAGTGAGAGAAAGGAGGCAGGAGATGAAGAAGAGATGTCAAATACACATTGGAGAAAATATTGTGGGAGAAGGGAAGTAAATATGAGTAAACTTACTATGTAACATAAAAATGTTGCACTCTATACTATAAGTCTCACATTATACTACAATCACTTCGCTACTACCTCATAAATTAGAAAAAAATGAATAATATGTCAACTAATTTTTAATTTGTAAATATTAATTTATTGTTTAGAATTTTCATAATTTAAAAGAACTTGTAGCATGTCCTCATCTGGAATTTCATCTTCAATCATATAATCAGGAATCTCATCATGAAAAGTCTGCAATGATGATTGTTGGAATTCTATGGTATCCAAACATTCGATAAATTCTTCGTCAAGAGATTCATCAAAAAAATCATTTATGTCATCTCCTCCTTGTGATAAAATTTCATTAATGGTGCTGTCAATATTCAAGACATTTAGAATTTCAATAAATGTAGTTGAAAATTCAAAAGAAATTTCCTTGGTCTCCTCATTCTGATCCATTTTATTTTCAAATTTCTTGCTGTAAATTGCAGAGAAAAGTAATCACTTTCATTTATCTTTTCAGTAATACATAATATAAAACTAGCTTAATCAAGTATTTAGTTCTTTAAAATTAATTGGGCAGTGTATAGTATCAGGCAGGAACTAGAAATATAAAGCATTGCATGTGATGAAGCCTATCTTAATCCATTATTATAACAGAATGACTGTAAATAACTAACAGAATTTTTTTTCAAATTATCTTAAAGTGTTCAACATAGTTCCCCTTACAAATTAACAACTCACCTTTTTGAAAGTAGGAGAGGAGTTAGTACTGTGTAATTTAAACACCAGATATTGAGCACCATAAATTCCTCACAAATGTACCTCAGCCAGTAGTATCACAAAATGGCTTTTTTTTCCTCTCATTTAAGATATATACATAACCAATCATACTTCATCACACACAAATTCAAATCGAAAGTAACAGTTTGATTGGTTCTAAATTTCAATACTTTCAAATGTGTTTTCCCCATGCAATTTTCCATGGGACATTTAGACACGGCTACAGCCCAAACGGCTGAATGGAATTACACCTAACTTGGCAAAATGGTAGGGACTGGTACATAGTAGGGCCGTTTCCATATTTGTTTAAAATTGCTCTAGTGGTTTTTATGAAAAGCAACTTCAAAAACACATATATATCAATTTGCGCACTTCGAGCGCGTACCGGTACATGTACCGGGGAGCGCACCCGGGGCGCCACGGAAGTGCGCGAGCGAAAAGCTGATTGGCTCTCGGGTGTCTGACAACATTCTAAACAGTCCAGAGAGTCTGCCATCTTGTGTCTCAGTAAAATCGAGACACAAGAGGTGAAAAAAAAAGGGGGAAAGATTAAAAGGGGGCAGGGTAGACAACCTCTGATCCCCTAGGTTTTCTGAGGGGGGCCTAGAAGGACCTTGAAGGGCTAAAAAACTATTTTTTGTTGTTGAAATTTACGCGGGGTAAGCGCTGGGTGCTTTCCCGTGTACGCTTCCCGGTACGCGCACCCTGAGCGCACCAGGGGGAAAAACAGTGTAAAAAATTAGAGTAAAAAAATAATTTAGAGTGCTTAGAGGTAGGGTACCTCTGGAAAGAGCTGTTGTGTTATGTGGGTGTTTTTTGTAACTACAAGTAGGTACCAATGCAGAGTCTCAAATTCAAGAGGAAGACTCTATTCCCTTCATCTGTAAAATGTACACCATCTCTCTTATAGATGCCTTGCATGTTGTAACGCAAGTTGTTGTGGTATATGGAACCCATACCATAGTCTGAGGAAAGCAGAAACAGATTTATTCACATGTTTCCTTGCTTTCTTAATCTGTGAACAGAATTGGTTGGACCAGTTCCATTTTTGCCTTTGGGATATATTAGAAAATACCAAGGCAGTTTTTGGAAAAAGTTACATCAATTGCCCAAAGATGTCCTTCAAAAGCATTTCCAGACCTACCCCAGTCAAAGTGCCCAGGTCATTGCCACCACAGTGCACAATTCTGAGGTCGGGGTGTGGTAGATGCATAAAGGATTTTACCAATGGTATCAATTGGTGACTTCTCAATCCTCTCTGTCCAATCCACACAATGTCCACGTTTGGTAAATCAAGGTTGCAAATACCTCTGTTGCTTGCATATTTTTCACTCCAGTGAACAAAGCTATGTAGATGTGCTTGTATTCAGATGAGTTGTGGAAATGAAATGGCAGTTTGAAAGTAGGAGTTATGAAAAAAAAGTGGTTGAGATTCAGTGCACTTGAAAAACAAGAAATGATAGGTGGTTTCTTAACATTCTCCACTGAAAATTAGAAGTATTCGAGGAGGCAAGATGGCGGCCGCTTGACCCCGAGTTAGCGTCTCCCCTGTGTGATCTGGATGGAATAACAATGTGCTGAAGATAGTACTACAGAGCAAAGAAAGAGAATGTGAATTATTTTTTGAAGTCGGGAAGAAACTGATAGAATCGCTGGGTCGTGGAACTACCTGTGAGGTGTATGCAGTCACTGCAACTAAATCTCAGCGAAATTTCAGCGTCTCGGTACAGGCAGCCCGACTCGTGGCTACCTTTCTCCGGAGCAGAGCACACCTGTGGAGGGTGTGGTCTTCGAAGAATTCGCTTCCGAAGCAGGAAGCAGCAGTATTCAGCAATTCTGCTGCCTGTATGTCGCCCCCCGTAAGAACAGGAAAGCCCCCGTCGGTGCTATTGAGGAGCCACCAGCAGCCGCTAGGAGAGTGAGGTAACAGAAATTTTCAGGTAGCCAATATGTCCCCCACTCGCACCCTATCCATGCACCCATGTTCCATGTATGTCGTGTAACTTCTGTTCTGTATGTGCTAGACAGACACAAATACATTTGCGTCCATCCTTAACATGTAAGCTATCCAAACATACCAAGAAATCTCGTTAAATATGTTCCTAGGTATACGGTGCCACCGTCTTTACATGGTGCACTTCTGAATTTCGCACACGTTTTCTCCATGTTTCCTGGCCCAGTCGAGCTAGGCCCTTAAACGAGGCCTCTCTGCCTCATCTCTCCTGTCTCCGAAAGCTGTACGCATCCCTGACCCCTGCCTTACTTCCTGCCAGCGCAGCGGTGCCCGGCTCGGCCTGGATTGCCTGCCAAATTCATGTTTTGCCTACAGTTATCTGCTCAGCCTCCTCAAAAACACATTCCAGTCTAGTGAAACAGGTAAACATGTTCCCGACTGCAGAGCAAAGGGCCCGGCCTCTTCTGTCCTCCTTGCAAGTGATTTACTGACTCCGTTACCATGGTAGGCCCATGGCTCCAGACGTTGCACACAGACACGTATGCACGCACTAGCTTTTCAGTATTGGATGCCCCCTGCCCGAGAGACCTTTTACTTCAGACACTACATCCTCCAAACATGCGATACCAGATATGCTATAGGTACAGGTTGCCCTGACACTCCAGACACCAGTCTCCTCCACTAGTGCTAAAGTCAAAGCCCCCAGTTTCACGTCATGCTAGTTGCGCGCGCATCCAGGTCAAGGGTTTCTGCCGATTCTGCAACTTTACTCTATGCATCCACCCACATGTGACGATTCTTGTGACGTTTCTCTGACATGTACAGTGCTCGCCCATGTGTACGCCTCTTTTTCACGCCTCCTCTTACGCACATGTGTTTTTATCTCGCTCTTTTCACCTGTTACGCCTACTGTATTGGATTCAATTATGTTACTTTACTATATATAATGTGTAATGTTAATAAAACGTTGACTGTCCCTTCCCGAACCCTAGTGGTGATGGAACATGATATCCAACCTCGAGGTTCATTGTCCATTAAAGCCCGTATGACTCAGATACCACGGACTCTGCCTCTCATTTGAATGAGCTGTCTTATAATGATAATTATACGGAAAAATGATTAGGTAAAATTATTTACCACATAATTTGGTGCCCGAACAGGAACTTCCCCACTCGCCGGTGAAGTCACGCGGCTTTCGACCCCTTCTACAACCCCGACGGAAACCGTGCACGTTTGCGGGGTTTCCCGCTATCTTCCCTCGGGTCCACGAGGGAGACGGAGACTGCGGTCCGGCGTCCAGACGAGGCGGTGAGGAATGCGGAGGATCCCGACCAGAGCCCTAGTCGAGAGAGCAAGGTCTGAGGTGTCCGGAGGCCCACCTGTTCCGAAGCTCCGAGGCGCATGCGTGGTAGCGTGATGCGTGCCAGTCCGATGTCGTAGCAGTCCAGTCCAGTCCAGAGTCCAGTCCAGTTTCCGAGGCCTTCAGTTTCTTGCTTCCCGGTGAGTACCGTTGTTGGGAACGCATCTAGACAGGTTCATTGGTTTGTGCCTGGTAAAGACCAAGTTGGGTACACAATTCTGGTCCTGACGTGTTCACTTAGGTGGATACGGTCCGACGTGTCTCTTTATGAGACCGGTCTGTACTGTTTTAGCAGTACATCTAGTTATCCAGTTTTATCTCGAGAGTTTTACTGTGTTTTCTGTGTTTCAGGTCATTTCAGTCCGACATGTTTTAATGTGTTTCAATGTTGTGGTATGAATGATTGTTTACTGTACATTATTGTGTATTTTGTGTTCACGTCCGAATTACTCTAGTCATGCCGCTGTTTTCTAAATTACGTCAGATAGGTACTAGGAAAGGGATACTTGAAGAAGTAGTTCCTGTCCCGCCTAGGGACACTCCAGGATATTTTATGTACCACAAACATGGCTTAGATGCTGTGTTGTATTTAGACTTATGGGTGGACTACACAAAGAATCTGGAAGAGAAGTTTAGATGGCCTGTCTCAGGGACATGGGATGCAGATTGCATCATGAGAGTAGAAGAAGCGTTATGGAAAAAGAAAGCCAGACAATCTCAGAAAGATGCCATAGAATTGTGGCGCAAAGAATCGCATAGAAGAACAGAAAAAGCAATCAGAAAAGCCGAGAGAAGTAGAGAAGAATCCGAAAAAGCCAAAGAAAAAGAGTTACTAGAAGAAGGAGAACAGGTCGGATCAGAACAATTAGACCGCCAAAGAAATGCACTCATTACAGGCATGTATCCAGTCCTGGCCGAGGGCCTGACCAAAGCGACCCCGGAAGTACCCCATAACTTGCCACCTCCATTGGTTCCGATTACAGTACGTCACAAAAAGACCGCAGCAGACATTTTCCTTTCTTCCTATTTAGATGATGTAGCTCCCGCATATACCAATGTACCCGTACAACCCGCTAATAATGTACCGCAGCATGTTCCGGTTGATCAAGCCACGACCCCTCCACGCCAAGACTTACTTCCCGCACCTGTTGTCACTTCCCCCTCTATTGCTGCTGCTACTGGTCCCCCTACTATTGGTCCTCTTAACCCTTTTGCTACAGATGCGACTCAGAGTCAGTCGTCCCCGTTACAGGTACCCTTCCCACACGCACTGACGTCAGGTCAAGCCCAGGCCTCCGCTTCAGGAGGTGCTTCAGGAGGTCGTTTTCACACCCCGCCACAGTTACATAGAGTGACAATGAGAGAATTAGCCACACAGCGTACTCCGAAAGCAATGACATATGAAACGCTTAAACAGTATCTTACGGATTGTAGATATGATCCGGTACCCGGTAAGAGAGGAGACATGATGTTAGCCTCGTTACGTCTACGACGTGTTGCAGATTATTTGGTGACGTTACCAGAAATGCCAGAACATCTAGACAACATATATCATTTCGTTAGAACAGGGGAGAGACCAGAATGTATTTGTGAAGCCATGGCATATCAGAAAGTGGAGACACAGGGTTTACTATTACGATTCTTAATTAATTGTTTGATAAGGGAACAAGATCAGCCAGGTGTTGCTCAAGAGGAGATGGATGCCTTGATAAAATGGGGTCAGAATATTGCAGATGGCAAACATGATAAACAGAATTGTACAGATGCTATGTCCAGAAAAATCCGTAAAGAAATAGTAGCGATACATACCAGACAGAAAGCCGAAAAGGAAGCCGAGTCGGACAAGAATGACTCCTCGAGGAGGAGGAGGTAGAAACAGAGACTACAGCAGAGATTGAGGATAGAGTAGCGTACGTAGGTAGAGTGAAACTCCCTAAACAGTATTCTCTTGATAGACCTTTCGACAGACCCATTCGTGCAGAAAACAATAAACTTTACCTTTCCCCGATACCAGAGCAATGTTCTCTTTAACATATATTCCAAGTTACTGATAAAATACTGAAAGAGAGAATAGGTTATCATGAGCTTACTACTTTACGTGATCAGGAACTAGCCCGGTCAGCAGTCCAATGGGCCGGGAATGACAGTATATATAAAGATGATTTAGTAGTACAAACATTTTTAAGCCTTACTCCAGAAGAACAGCGACTGGCTGGTATATACATGACCCAACATCTCATTATACAGTACGAAAACCAACAATCTGATCGAGGTCCATTGTATAATCTATTACAAGACTTACTCCTGAGAAGATGGAGAGGTCTAGGTACCGATTTAATTGATATCATTCTAGAACAACGTCACAAATACAGAACTTTCCTGACTCCACGTCTTGTTTCCGTTCCACCCCCAGTAAGACAACCATATCACCTAAATAGACAGAATCCCTTACGAGAAGTACATCCTATCCGAAAGCCAGATAATACACTTGAACGTGTATTCGTATACACTCCTTTGACAAAAATGGAATTATTGGAAATGAAGAAAATTGTACCTTGTCACGATAAAGATCCTGCAGGTTTCCACCGTGAATTAAAAGACATGTTACTTATGGGCGATTACACGTATTCCGACATTCTTAAAATGCTAAAAGTATTATTGCCAGCAGGGATTTACGAAAAACTGAAAGAAAAGGAATGGGAGGTGGGAGATAAAAAGATTGTTTGGACTGAATTAGAAGACGAAGAGAAAGGACGTACCCCAGGTTTAGGTCTTGGGGACAAAACTAAAGCATTGCCAGGATTGTTAGTACAGGTTTTGCCCAGATTATTGACAGTTAAAAAGGAAGATTGGGATGCAATCTCAGCCTGCAAACAGAAACAAGACGAAGACACTAGTGATTTTTATTCAAGATTTGAGAAATGTTTTATTAATAATAGTGGCCTGAAAACAAGTAGCGAGTCATTCCCACATCTTTTTGTGACCAAATTAGTTGAGAATTCCTTACCCCAGTTTAAGAACAGAGTATTGAAAGTCGAAAGTACATGGCAAGCTAATACGTCTTCCCAAATGTTACAAATGTTACAGTATCACCAGAACAGAATTAGAGAGGGACACGATCATGAACAGAGACGTATGAAAGACACTAGAATGAAAGTACTAGTTGCCCAGTCTGTTCCAGCAGATGGTCAGAAGAGGGGTAACACGCAGAACTCACAGACTGGTCATCCTACAGGTCCTGTTAAAGGAAATTGCAATTATTGCAAACAGCCAGGTCACTTCATAAATGAATGTGCCGTCCTCAGACACAATATTGCTACAGGCAAAACGAAAGAAAGACCACGTCTACCTAGACCAGATCACGTTCAACAGAATTTTCAACAGAATCCGCAACCTCCTCCACAGAACGCGCAGCAACAGATAGTAGCTGTACCCCAACCTCAACCCATTGCCGCAACACAACACGTTACACAGCAAATGTATCAGTATGCACAATCTGAGTATCCGGATTATCAGCCGTACACATGAAATAGCCTAGAGAGGGAGGTTGGCTTGCCCCTTATCGAGGTTCCTGTAGATCAAGATGGTCCCTATGTACATAGTCAGGTGATAGGGAAAGACAGAAAATTTTTGATTGACACGGGGGCGAGCAGAACTACCATTAGTCATGACGAGGTCCCAGGGGCACCCCTCTCAGGCTCACAGAATGTTTCCCTTGGTTTTTCAGGAAAGCCTATTGTTAACGAAGTATCACAGCCAGTTCCCCTTGCAGTTGGTCCATTGTCCCGTACTACAGATTTATTGCTTACGAAATCATGTCCTGAAAACTTGCTTGGTATTAAAACACTGAAAGCTCTAGGAGCTGTTATATGTTGTTCCCCGGAAGGAGTGAGATTATTCCTTCGTGATTTCAAGGGCCATTATGTGTTGAGAGATTTTGATGTCAGATTGAAAGATGTTCCACAGCATTTATGGGCGCAAGGTCCAACTGATGTAGGTTGTATGCATATTACTCCCTATCGCGTCACACTCAAGCAAGGTGTTGTACTACCCCGAATCCGACAATACAAATTGCCCCCCGAGGCTGTAGCAGCCTTACTGAAAATTATTGACGAACTCATTGCCCAGGGAGTGGTTGTAGAAACCGACTCCAATGTATGTAATTCTCCTATCATTCCGATTCTTAAACGAACTGACCCAAATGCCCCTCCAGTTTATCGTTTGGTGATCGATCTTCGAGAGCTGAACAAATGCATTGTACCACAGTACCCAGTGGTCCCAGATATCTCATCACTACTGACTGCCATTGATTCCGAAGCAGCGTTCTTTACTGTAATTGATCTCAAGAACGCTTTCTTTAGCGTCCCCATTCATCCTGACAACCAATACTTATTCGGATTCTGTTTAAATGGCCGAAGCTTTAAATTTGCACGTGCACCTCAAGGGTTCACGGAAAGTCCAAGTATTTACAGCCAAGCACTGAAAAGACAACTAGACAGTATTCACATGCCTACTGACACTGCTCTACTACAGTATGTCGATGATCTACTGATCACAGCACGGACTGAACGTGACTGCGAGCACGCGTCACTGACAGTCTTGTATTTCCTTGCCGAACAGGGGCACAAGGTATCCCCTTCAAAGCTCCAATTCTGTGCCCAGCAAGTGGTATACCTTGGGCACTTGCTGTCCAAGAAGGGTAGACAGTTGACACCAGATCGTATCCAGTTAATTGCACATCTGCCACAACCCAAGACACAAAAGGAAGTACGGGCCTTTATTGGCCTCACTTCGTACTGCAGACAATGGATTCCCCAGTATGCATTTCTAGCCAAGCCACTCATACAGTTGACAACACAGGAGGCAGCGACTTCGACTGTCCTCCCTTGGACTCAGGAACATACACAAGCTTTTAATGACTTGAAGAAAGCCTTATGTCAAGCACCAGTTTTAGCGACACCATGTTACAGCAAACCTTTTACACTTTTTGTCACTGAACGCGATGGCACAGCGTTGTCCGTTCTCACACAAGATCAAGCAGGACATCACAAGCCTTGTGCTTATTTTTCTAGTACATTGGATCCAGTAGCCCAGGCTCTGCCTGCGTGCTTGAAGTCAGTTGCAGCAACAGCTCTAGCTATCAGACAAAGCGATTCAATAGTGTTAGGACATCCTTTGACAGTACAGGTTCCACACTCCGTGGAAGTACTTCTGAACCGTACACAGACTCAGCACTTGACCATAGCACGACTGACAGGTTATGAATTGACACTGTTCCAGCCACACATAGAAATCAGACGCTGCAACATACTCAATCCTGCCACATTGTTACCCTCGAGTACTCCAGATCCGACACCACACGACTGCATAGAAGTCATTAATACAGTGACGAAGCCTTGACAAGACTTGACAGACATTGCATTACCCGATCCAGACCTGACACTTTACGTGGATGGTTCATGTATGAGAACAAGTACAGGAGAATTAGTGGCCGTCTATGCCGTGACCACTGAATCTGAAGTCATAGAAACACACCGTATTAAAACATTATCTGCTCAAGCTGCAGAGCTCATTGCTCTGACCCAAGCATGTATACTGGCCAAGAACAAGAAAGTCAACATATACACGGATTCACAGTATGCATTCGGAGTCGTTCACGACTTCGGAGTTCTTTGGGAAGAGAGAGGTTTTTTAACTTCTCACGGTACCAAGATCCAGCATGGTCCCCTCATTCAAGCTCTGCTAGAAGCAATACATTTACCGACAGCCATAGCCATTATGAAGTGCAAAGCACATACCAAAGTCACCGACATTATTTCCCAGGGTAACGACCTGGCAGATCGTACAGCCAAATTTACAGCTCAGACAGTCATTCCGACTGACATGACAAAGACTGATCCGACTGCACTGACACATTGCCTGACAGTTAAGGATCCCATTCTAGATGTACTCGACATACAGACACATGCCACACCAGACGAAATCAAGAAATGGACTGAACAAGGAGGGATCCGAACGGATCAGGGATGGATGACGAAGGGACGAGCCACATGGTTCCTCCCCGACTCTATGGTTCAAATCATTATTAACACAGCACATAGTCCAGCACACTTAGGAGAGAAAGCTATGTTAGACAGTTTACAGAATCTCTGGTACAACAAACATTTACGAGCAGCCGCAAAACAGAAAGTGCGTACTTGCATGATCTGTTGTCAGTTCAATCCAGGAAAAGGTGTCCCCGTGGAACAGGGTGGATTTCATCCTCCTGACCATCCTTTTGAAGTCCTCCAGATGGATTATATCCAGATGGACAGATGCCGAGGATTTAAGTATGCCCTCGTAGTCGTATGTGCTCTTTCCCGATGGACAGAAGCATATCCAGTCCCCGATTACACTGCTACAACCACGGCCAAACAGCTGGTACGTGAGTTTTTCCCGCGGTACGGTTTGCCCCGTGTCGTGTACTCTGATAATGGACAGCCATTCTCGTCCGAGCTCATGAAGCAGGTGTCACTCCTGTTAGGTTACCAGTGGAAGTTCCATTGTGTCCGACATCCTGAAGCCGCAGGTCTCGTAGAGAGACATAATCAGACCCTGAAAACACGCCTAGCCAAAATATGTGCCGAGAAAGGTGTAGATTGGATAGTTGCCTTGCCAGTTGCACTCTTTTATATGCGAATGGTAGCTCATTCTAGGACAGGGCTATCGCCGTATGAGGTGGTCTTTGGTAGGCCTCCTAATATGTGGGGGATGCCTCTGCCCCGCAAAGTCACAGATATTGATAGTTCTATGCTGACAGATTACTTGGCTGCATTGATGTCTGCACTACAATCTTGTCGTTCACAGGTCGCGGCTGCCTTTCCGGACAACACCCAAGTAAAGCCACACAAAGTCCGTCCAGGAGACCTTGTCCTCGTCAGGAATTTTGACCGGAAGAGTCCGCTGGAACCCAGATGGAAGCAGCCGAAATTGGTTTTGTTATCTACAAGGACTGCAGTCAAAGTAGAGGGGAGAAAGGGATGGCTGCATTCGAGCCATGTTAAAAAAATTCACGGACTATTGCCAGACTCTCCCCTTAAGGACTGCCCACTTCCAGAGACTGAGTCTAAACTTCCCCTGCTAGAGAAAACTCCGCAGCAGGAGTATCGTATGAAGTTGAGGTCTAGTAAGTCAGACACTTTAATTGTTTAAGTCCCCTCCTGGGTGAAGCGGTTAGACAGGTTCCTGACATGTATAAGATAGACCCCACTAGTGAGAGAGATAGACAGGAGATCAAGAAAAGAAAATATTGTAAAAATCTCCGAAGTCATTGTGTTCTAACACTACTTATTATGTTTTTTCTGAGTCTTACGATTATCTGCACGAGCTGGATGTTACATATGTTCTTTCCTATTGCACATTCTTTTTCTAATGACACTGCAGAGCACACGTTTAGTGAACTGCCCCCACATGAGCTTTCCTATCATTTAGCCATGCGCAACAATACATTCATCCGTATGTTACACCATTCACACCAGACCAGCAATGCCACTAATTGCTGGGTATGCGGCCGACTCCCTCCCTATCAGAACTATAAGGGAGCTCTGCCCCTCTTTCCTTATCCGTTCACACATAATGGTTTCTGTGGTGCATGGTTTACTTTAATGTCTTCCCTAGATAGTAAGTCCCAGGTTTCCCAAGGCAATTGGATATGGGGGAACCTGAATACAGTCATGAATAAAATATGTTTCCCAGACCAAGAAGGTCTTCCCCAAAGGACAGGGACCGATCTAGAAAATGAAGTGTAGGGATTAGGTAATTTTACACTTAACCTCATGATCCTGAACGTGCAGTCTGAGACTAATTCGGACTTGCCGTCTATTACAGTTTTACCAGTAAAAGGTGAATTATGTGTCAGAAAGAATGGTTCAGTACATCTAGGACACAGTGATTGTGATACTGTTGTCGAGTTCAATGATAAAGGAAAGTCTGCTTTCAAAGCCTCCCGCCATTCTTATTTCATATGTGGTCAGACAGCCTATGTACGTCTGCCATTGGATTGGGATGGGACGTGCTATATTGCATTCCTGTTGCCACCTGTTTTTCTAGCCCCATCTGATTATCACAGGAATTCCCGCCTTATTCACGTTAGACAAAAGAGAGATCTCCCCATAGTCGATCAGACTGAAACTACATGGGAACAATACACAGACTTCAATAAGGGATTCTTCCCTTATTTAGGCACTGTCTCCAATAGTAAACTTATACGCAAATTGACCAGAATCCTTGAAGCAGTAGTGAACGAAACTACTTCTGCCCTAGGTAACTTAACAGAAGAGCAGTCTGCTATGAGACTTGTTGTTCTTCAGAACCGCCTTGTCTTTGACGTCATCCTGGCCGATAGGGGCGGGGCTTGTAGAGTCATCGGATCCAGTTGTTGCGTGTTTATTCCAAATAATGCGCCATCCGTGTATAAGGCCATAACTCGGCTTCATGAAATAGCTCATCTGATACACCAGAATCCAGGCTCCTGGACTTGGTCCGGTTGGTTCTGGAGTGTAGTATCTGCCTGGGGATGGAAGTTATTGTCATTCCTAGGTATAATATTGGCCATAGTATTCAGTTGTTGTCTCTGTCTGCAATGTGGGCCAGCGATTTGCGGCTTGTGCGCCACATCCTGTATTCCCCGTCCAAGTACACGTTCCCGTTCCCGTATCAAGAAAGGTGAACAAATTATGCTTTATGAACAGATAGATGGTCTCATGAATATAGATATATCCTAAAGGGTGTAGTAGGGTCCAAGGAGGGAATGAGGTAATAGAAATTTTCAGGTAGCCAATATGTCCCCCACTCGCACCCTATCCATGCACCCATGTTCCATGTATGTCGTGTAACTTCTGTTATGTATGTGCTAGACAGACGCAAATACATTTGCGTCCATCCTTAACATGTAAGCTATCCAAACATACCAAGAAATCTCGTTAAATATGTTCCTAGGTATACGGTGCCACCGTCTTTACATGGTGCACTTCTGAATTTCGCTCACGTTTTCTCCATGTTTCCTGGCCCAGTCGAGCTAGGCCCTTAAACGAGGCCTCTCTGCCTCATCTCTCCTGTCTCCGAAAGCTGTACGCATCCCTGACCCCTGCCTTACTTCCTGCCAGCGCAGCGGTGCCCGGCTCGGCCTGGATTGCCTGCCAAATTCATGTTTTGCCTACAGTTATCTGCTCAGCCTCCTCGAAAACACATTCCAGTCTAGTGAAACAGGTAAACATGTTCCCGGCTGCAGAGCAAAGGGCCCGGCCTCTTCTGTCCTCCTTGCAAGTGTTTTACTGACTCCGTTACCATGGTAGGCCCATGGCTCCAGACGTTGCACCCAGACACGTATGCACGCACTAGCTTTTCAGTATTGGATGCCCCCTGCCCGAGAGACCTTTTACTTCAGACACTACATCCTCCAAACATGAGATACCAGATATGCTATAGGTACAGGTTGCCCTGACACTCCAGACACCAGTCTCCTCCACTAGTGCTAAAGTCAAAGCCCCCAGTTTCACGTCATGCTAGTTGCGCGCGCATCCAGGTCAAGGGTTTCTGCCGATTCTGCAACTTTTCTCTATGCATCCACCCACATGTGACGATTCTTGTGACGTTTCTCTGACATGTACAGTGCTCACCCATGTGTACGCCTCTTTTTCACACCTCCTCTTACGCACATGTGTTCTTATCTCGCTCTTTTCACCTGTTACGCCTACTGTATTGGATTCAATTATGTTACTTTACTATATATAATGTGTAATGTTAATAAAACGTTGACTGTCCCTTCCCGAACCCTAGTGGTGACGGAACATGATATCCAACCTCGAGGTTCATTGTCCATTAAAGCCCGTATGACTCAGATACCACGGACTCTGCCTCTCATTTGAATGAGCTGTCTTGTAATGATAATTATACGGAAAAATGATTAGGTAAAATTATTTACCACAAGAGGAGCGCCAGCGACGGCTCTTAGCAGTGAAAAGGAAAAGGTGGTTAAATCGGAGAGAACTGGCTCCAAAGCTGCTCCGGTGAGTCTCAAGAAGGGCGCTATAAAGGGGAGAGGCACTGATAAGATTGAAAAGACTGATAAGACACAGCCCCTAGAGAACAGTAATGAGGACCGGAAAAACAGAGGGTCTGGGACTCAGATGTCAAATGCAGCCGGCTCTTTATGAGGGAAGACAGCGACAATCCCTGGGATGTTTGCGGGAAAGGGCTCCGGGAATTCTAACCAACACCCTAACGCTAAAGATATTTCTAAAGGTCTAGGAATGGCAGAGAATCGTGTTCACGCTCAACAGCATCAGTTAGAGGAAGGGAAAGGGGGTCAAGCCTGTTCAGAAGAGCAGAGCGGATTATCACAAGAAACTAGAGATATGATGACACTGGATTCAGGATTGGGGTTTTAGTCAAATAAAGCTGGCTCTGAAGGGAGTGTGGACCCTCAAACAGTAATCTATAATGTGGACACCTCCGAAGGAAATCAGGGAACTAGCAACGTCACTAAGCACTCAATATACGTCCCTGACAACAATCTGAAGGAGATCTCTAGGTCCCCCACTCCTGCTAGAGATAAATTACATATAGGCTCTACTGAAGGCAATTTCTATGAGGGAGATAGTTTCTTCTCGGTCCCTGAAGTCTGACACTACCGAAGAATCCACTGATTTTGCCGAAGGGGACGATATATCAGGAGATGAGAGCGGGTGTCCCTCAAATACTGGTGACACTCTGAAGAGGGTAACCCCACGGCGTATTAAAGCAAGGAAAAAAGGGGCTCTACGAGACAGTGATGGGTCCGAGGCCAGTAACAATATTCTTCAATGGGACCACCTACATGCTACTACTTCCTTGGCCGGAGCAGACAAGATGAACATGCAGGAAGAACTGTCATGCTTGTGCCTCCGTTCATACATACCCAAGGGACTAGCGCCGACTGTTGTGTACGATATCGGTCATTGCTCATCCACTCAGGGTTGGCAATGGTTGGCAAAAGGAGACTGAAATACGAGATACCCATGTGCAAGGTTAGCGCATGCGCATTTGCCTGATAGTATTATTTAACCCCGCCCAAGACGCATAGGAAACGCTTCGCGTTTAGCCAGCTTGTTGTGGTCTTCGTTCCGGGTCACGGTGATGGGCGTCCGAGGAGTTAGCGTTTTCCTGAATATCCGAAGCATCGTGTGAGTTTGGAAGCCTTGGCTTCTATTTTGATTCCGCTTTTTGTTTCTTCTTTGAGACTTCTCAGCTGAGTTCTTATCGACTCTTAATGCCTCTTTGCACTTTCTTGGTAGGCTTATTGAAGTGTCAATTTCCACTCGTGTTTACTTTTGTGAGGTGCCTTGTGCTGTTAACAAGGATTCACTTCAGTTGCTCGTTATTATTGTTCCAGATTCCTTTTAAGAAGGTTACAGGGTTGTTTTGGGTGAGTTCTATACGCCATAGAAACGAATATCCCTTGCTGTGGTTCTAATAGTTAACGGGTGTTTCTTTTCTACAGTATTTGGCAGCCTGGTGTGATACTCCGTTCTTTTTCTTGCATTATTCCTTTCTGGCATTTCCTGCAGCTCCTCAGTGTTCTACAGGTATCTAAGCCCCCTAAGATTCACATATTGAGAACAGCGGCGGGAGGTTTTGTTGTTTATAACTCTTTGTTTCTTTTACTACAGCCAGAGACTAGATAAGACAAAGGAGTGACTCTATCCTTTCTGAAGATTGAGGAGAGCTGTGTTTATCCCCCTCTATCCTTGTTTTGTTCCCCTGTTTCCCTGTTTCCCCCTTTTCACTACCTGGGTGTTAGTGTTCTTTCCTGACTCCCGTGGGTGATAGGGGTGAGGCAGGGAGCTTGGCATCGAATCTCCAGGACACTCCCGAGACAACAGGTGCGTGCATGACAAGAACTGAGAGGGACGGCTGAGACATCTCCCCCGAATTCGGTGATTTATGATATGTTAAAGACCATTCAAAGTGAAGCACGGCAAGAACATAAGAGAGCCCAGCTGGCTACCATGAAGATACAAGGGGCTATCCGCAAGAATACTAAGGCTTGCGCAGAGGTCATTGCTAGAATAATAGCCCTGGAAGAGCGGATCGTTGGGCTTGAAGCTGGGTTACAGGGTGCGGAACAAAAGACCACTGCCAATGATGATAAATTAACAGATATAATGTGGAAGCTGGAAGAGTCTGAGAACCGCTCTCGCAGAAATAATCTCAGACTGCTAGATATTGAAGAAAACGTGGAAGGACAGGATATACGAGGCTTTGTGCTGAAATTATTCAAGTCTGCATTTCCAGAGCTGTCACATTGGTGTTGGGAAACCGAAATCCAAAGAGTACATCGATTCCCTTTTATGTTAAAAAAGCACACAGGTCCCGAATCCAAACCAAGGGCTATCTTAATTTTTTGGGGACATTTTTTGCTTAGACAAGCTATCTTTGAAAAAGCCCGCCCGGACGCCAAAAGAAACTCAGAGGGGCACTCAATTTTTGTTCGTCCTGACTTCTGCCATGCTACGGTGGAACAGAGATGGCGACTCCGCACCCTGATTAGTCCTTTTCAAAAGAAGGGGTGCAAGGTTTATCTTATGAACCCCGCAAGGTTGAAGGTTATTTTCAGAGGCAAAACTCGGGTATTTCTCTCTGAAATACAAGCCGAAGTATACTTGAATGAACTGCCTAACGGCTAAAATTTGGATTTGGATTAAGAATCTGAGAAAATAGGAGCTGCATCTCTGTTTCTTATGTGTTCTTGGTTCTTTTTGCTCTGACATTTTTCTTTCATGTTCTTTCATGTCTTAGGTGTTGTTTCTCAACTTTTGGTTGGATGCACTGCAGACAGGGGTTGACCACGGGCACTTGGGAGGCAAGAGGCATCACACAGGTCCATGGACCCCTATTGCCTTTTTTGTGGGTGGGGGGTGGTGGGGGCTGGGGGCTCCTGAGGGAGGGATGGGAAGGAGAGGGAGGGGGAGGGGACAGAGGGAAGGAATACAGGATCATAGGTTTCAATGTAATCTGATTTGTAATTTTTGCTTAAATTGGTTCAAATGTAGTAGGAAATGTCTAGTGTTATGGCTGTGCGCGTAGCTTCTATTAATATATGTGGCCTGAATGATTCTAATAAGCGAAGGCGTATTAGTGAAGATCTGAAGTTTCTGAGGGCCGACAATATTTGTTTCCAAGAGACCCATATCGAGGCCAGTCGTCATAAATGTATGGAGGTTGAGGGGTTTCAGTTAGTCTCTTGGACCAAATTAGAATCTAAGACCAAAGGTGTCGCTATATTGGCTAGACGTGGAAAAGTAAACATTTTTTGGACAGACGTAGATCTGTATGGTCGATGGGTCATTGTCTATGGCAAATTTTTAAATAAAGAATTTACTCTATGTTCAATATATGGGCCTGTGCTGGATGATCCAGCAATCTACGAAAAGTTAAGTTTAGAATTGTTAGGCTGGCCATCACCATTGATAGTCTGCGGCGATATTAATATTAATATAGAATGTGATCTGATGAATCAAATGGGAACAACCTATGTAGGCCGAAAACCTAGGGTGTATAGGGTGTATAGGGCCTTATCCATGATGGATTTGCATGGATTGATCGATGCTTGGGCTTATTTCAGATCTAAAGAACCCGGTTTCACCTATTACTCCACCCCACGCAAAAGGTGTTCTAGATTAGATTATTTTTTTTATCTCTCCTACACTTACTGATAAATCTAATATTTTCCGTTATCCTAGAGTAATGTCGGATCATAATCCGCTTGTATTAGAGATTGGTGAGCAATGTAGAAGGGATAAGCCAGATGTCTGGACGTTCAATCGGGGGTTTTTAAAGGACTGTAGCTTTGTGGAAGGTATGGCCGTATGGATTACTAGATTTCTTGATGACAATTTGGGCAGCACGGGGATACAAAATGTATGGGACACATTAAAGGCTGGGATCAGGGGAGAGACTACTCGCTTTGGCTGGGAGAATCAAAAAAAGGAAAAAGCTGCACTAGCCAAGTTATATGTAAATTTAGAGAAGGCTGGGGTTAATCTGGCTACGGCACTTGCTGAGGAGATAGACAGTGATCCAGTTCAAATCCAATTTGTCCTAGCCAAAGCAGCAATCGTAGAAATATCACAGAGAAAAGCGGCAAATAAATTTATGGCTTGGAGGACGAAGATGTTCGAAAACAGTGAAAGAGCTGGTCATTTACTTGCCTCTAGAATTCGGGATAGAGAACAGGTAACACGGATAAAAAACATTCTAGACCCTGACATTGGTCTTATATCTGAGGAAGATGCCATCGCTGCCACTTTTCATAAATTTCACCAAAAATGATATAAAGAAGATATCTATGAAAATGAGATTTTACAGGAAGAAATTCTAAACTATCTGAGAGAAATAGAGGTGGAGGCTTTGTCAACAGAGAAGAGAGATATGCTAGACTCTGATATAGGGATGGAGGAATTGTGGTAGGCTATAGACTCTCTCCCGTCTGGCAAGGCTGTAGGCCCCGATTTTTTACCAGGGGAATTTTATAAATGTTTCCGTTCTCAGTTGTCACGTATTATGTTACAAATGTTCCATAGGATCCAGAAAGGAGAGTCCCCGCCTGAATCGTGGAGAAGCGCTCGAATAGTGACATTCCTGAAGAAGGGCAAGGAACCTTCGGACACAGGGTCCTATCGAACTATTACACTTATAAATAGTGACATAAAAATCTATGCCAAAATATTAGCATGTAGGCTTTCTGGTGTTATTAAAAAGCTGGTCGCCCCGCAACAGCATGGGTTTGTTCCCGGACGGGAAACAATAGACCATATTCGGCGTACTAATACTTTGTTTGATTTTACTAAGGTTTCAGGAGACCCTATGGCTTTAATTCTATTGGATGCAGAAAAAGCTTTTGATAGGGTCTCCTGGCCTTTTTTATGGGCTACTTTGAGACATTATGGGCTGGGTGATAAATTTATAGGGGCAATAAAGAGTATGTATAATCGACCCAAAGCCCTGATATCCGTTATGGGAATACAAGCAGGTACAATTAACATTATGAGGGGCACCAGGCAGGGCTGTCCCTGCTCGCCTTTATTATTTGCTATTTACATAGATCCTTTAATTAGAAAACTGCTTTGTAATAATTTGATGTATCCAATCTGTGCAAAAGGGGGAGACACCAAAATTCTTGGCTATGCAGATGATTTAGCTATACTAACTAACTCCCCTCAGGTGGCATTGCAAGAAATTCAGACCCTAACATCACAGTTTGGGGTAATCTCTGGCTATTTATTGAATGAAGCCAAAACGCAAAAAATACATAATGACAAATTGGATTTGCTAGATTCTCGGGTGGTGTATTACGCTAAATACCCGGGAGTAGAGATTTGTGCAAATCCGGATAAAATAATATCGATCAATCTAAATCCTCCACTAGACAAAATTGAGGTAGATGCCCGCCGACTGAATAATCTCCAATTAACATTAATGGGCAGCTGTAATGTAGTTAAAATAATATTTCTACCTAAAGTATTATATCTCTTAAGAGCCATCCCTTTATTCTTTGAGCAAATTTGGTTTTCTAAACTAGATCGAATCATTTCTTGGTTTTTATGGGCTGGGAAACGGCCCATACGGGCCATGAAATATATGACATTGCCTCGGGAGAGAGGGGGATGGTCCGTTCCAAATTTCCAGATATACTATTGGGCAATCATGGTCCGGTACAGTGCGGGCCTTTTAGATTCTCAAGATTCAGAGTCTATAGATACCTCAATTTATCATTTAATTCTTGGAGAGGAGGCGCGGGGGCTTTTACTCACAGACATTGATTTTGCCTTTTCCAAATGGGTTAGGTTTAAGGTACTCTTGGGGGCTTTCAAAGTCTGGTCTAGGATACAGAAGTTATGTAATATGGGACGGTTGCATATCTACTCTCCTCTGGCACGGAATACTCTGCTCCCTGATATTTTTCATGATGCTTACTTCAAAGAATGGCTCTCAAGAGGAGTCTATGTAATGGGAGATTTAGTTTCTCCCGCTGGCCTTCTAACATTTGATAGTATAAAATTAAAGTTTGGAGTCAATAATAGATAGTTTTTTAAGTTCTTACAGATTAGAGATTTTTTTTCCAGGAAAACAACTAGTTGGACCCAAATTCGGCTTATTGAAGCTGTTAAAATGGGGCAACCGACTATTTCTAATATATACAAATTAATAAATGAATCTTGGAAGGATGATCTCGATAAGCATTTTAGGCGTTGGCAGATTGGCTTCAATGCTGAACAGGGGTATGTGAGGAATCTTTAGGTTATATGCAAACAGCATCTATTTCAGCTAACATTCAGGTCCAGTGCTACAAGACTTGGTTCAATCTTTACATTACCCCACATCGTATTTTTCAATGGGGAGGCACAGTCGGAGTTGTTTGCCCCAGGTGCGGAGAACATGATGTGGATAGTATTCATATGTTTGCATCTTGCTCCTGTTTGACTCCCTGGTTAAATAAGATAGAACAATATCTGACGCAAATGCTAGAACGAAGGATTCGATTGGCTCCACAGGCAATAATGTTGAGTGTAACAGATCAGGACTTGTCCGAATCTAAATGTAAATTCTTTTTTATAACTATGGCAATCTTGCGGCTTGCAATCGCCACTGTATGGCTGGATCCCATTCCCCCAAATGTATATGTATGGCTGGCTAAACTGGTTAATGTTACTAAATGGGAAATGTTGGTGTACAGGATAAGGGGTCCGCGGGCCCGCAGGGAGGGAGAACTTATTTGGGAACCATTAAATAAATGGATGTCTGGTGGGAATTGAGGGTGAAGGGTCATATCCCTCTGTGTAATTTGTAATTGAGATAGTTGGGAATATCAGATTTTACTGCTATGCCTCCTTGGGGTTTGTATTTTGTGTTTTTTTTATTCTTTTCCCCTTTTTTTCTTGGATGTCACTATCGATTTATGTAGTTTTGCTTTCTTTCTTTCTCTCTGAAACTTTCCCTCTTTCGGGTCTGGGGTGGGGGTGAAAATTGTGTAAAAAGCGACGCTTGACATGTTAAACTACATGATTTTTTTTTGAATTTTTGGAAATGTATTAAGTTTAATGTCTTGTATCTAATAAATAATTAAAAAGAAAATTAGAAGTATTCATCTGTTTTTTGAAAGAAGTAATTCTAATGGTTGAGAAAAAGTCATTGAAAGAAACATTGCACATGATTAGCTACTACATTCAGAGGTCAAACACCCTTGCTGGATTCTTTTGCAACATAGTATGATGAACTTTTCAACTCTGTGCTGAGTTAGGTGGGAGTTACCATGGTAACAGGGTGAATGAGCACTTGGGGGATGGGTGAATATTATGTGAATTTCAAAGTGTTGAAATGTAGAACCAATTAAAATGTTAGTTTGGTTTTGAAATAGTGTGGGAAGAATTTTAATTGGGTAAGTCCAGGAATATGTCTGATAAATTACAGGGAATCAGGGCCATTTCTGGTTGCAGTGTTTCAGGTGCATTTCAGAGATTCTGCTTAAGAAAATCTGGTGTGTGTGACTGACACTGTTCTAAATCTTCCAAAGCATTTTTAAAGGTGAGTAATGATTCTTTTAATAAAGACAGACTGCTGTATGCACTATGGGGAAGATTAAGAAGCATATTGTGCTTCTTTATTCTTGCATTGTGTGTCATGTTTTTTTGTAATGCTGTTTAAAAATAGAATGGTGCATATTGGAAATGTATTTTGAAAATGAGTTAGGTTTCTGCCTTGTTTTGTAGTGGTCCTTTAAATGGGCTGTGCTCTGTGTCAAAAATGATTTACTATGGAAAATGTTTTCTGGTTAAATGTCTGGGTTTTACATTTTGGTCAAGAATCACACTGAGTGTCTGTGTGAAATAAGGAATTACATTCTCACATTTTTCAATAATGTCTCCTGTGTCTGCTGACAGTTTGCCTCTCTTAGCTTAAAGGGTACTCTGTATTTGTGTCTTACCTTACTCTGTGCCTGTGTGTTATCTCATATATGATTCATTTAATGAAGATAGACTGCTGTATGCACTATGGGGAAGATTAAGAAGCATATTGTGCTTCTTTATTCTTGCATTGTGTGTCATGTTTTTTTGTAATGCTGTTAAAAAAATTAATGGTGCATATTGGAAATGTATTTTGGAAATGAGTTAGGTTTCTGACTTGTTTTGTAGTGGTCATTTAAATGGGCTGTGCTCTGTTTCAAAAACGATTTACTATGGAATATGTTTTCTGGTAAAATTTCTGGCTTTTAAATTTTGGTCAAGGATTACACTGAGTGTCTGTGTGAAATAAGGAACTATATTTTCACATTTTTCAATAATGTCACCTGTGTCTGCTGACAGTTTGCGTCTCTTAGCTTAAAGGGTACTCTGTGCCTGTGTCTCATGTCACTTTGCACATGCACAATCTTTCTTTTTCTGTGTGTCATTTCTCTCTTTGTCTGTGTGTCATGACATGTGTCTCGTGTGCCTAAGATCACACTGTGAGTCAAGCATGATTTTAAATGGATCTGGGTGAATAGTTTGCTTAGTTGATGTGTTTAAAAGTATGGCAATACATGTATTTTTGAAGTCAGTTAGGCTTTAGGATATGTACTAGTAGGGAATCTTAGGCAGCATGTCTGTTAGGCCTCTTACTTCACAAATAGGCTCTAAGCTGTGCAATCAAGATCCAGGGTGTGCCGTGGAAATGAAAAAGGAATGTTATGTCTTGCTTATATATATGTGGTCTGTTTTTTGCCAGTATAGACAGTGAAATAGTATGAGCAAAAACACACATATTGCATGCAGAGACAGACATGGTAGATTACATGTAACATCCTGGTCATGTGCCTAAGATCACACTGTGAGTCAAGCTTGATTTTAAATGGATCTGGGTGAATAATTTGCTTAGTTGATGTGTTTAAAGGTATGGCAATACATGTATTCTTGAAGTCAGTTAGGCTTTAGGATATGTACTAGTAGGGAATCTTAGGCAGCATGTCTGTTAGGCCTCTTACTTCACAAATAGGCTCTAAGCTGTGCAAATTATTCACCCAGATCCATTTAAAATTAAGCTTGACTCACAGTGTGATCTTAAGAACATGACATGAAATAGTCACACAGGCTCAGAGTGAGGTGAGACACAGGCACAGAGTACACTTTATGCTTAGAGATGCAAACTGTGAGGAGACTCAGGTGACATTATTGAAAAATGTGAAAATATAATTCCTTATTTCATACAGACAAGTGATCCTTGTCAAAAATGTTAAAGCTATACTTTTTACCATGAAACATTTACCAGAGTGAGATGAGACACACGCAAACAGACAAATGACACACAGAAAGAGAGAGAGATGGGGCTGGCACAGAGTGAGATGATACAGAGGCACAGAGTGAGGTGAGACACAGGCACAGAGTACCTTTTAAGCTTAGAGATGCAAACTGTGAGGAGACACAGGTGACATTTTTGAAAAATTTGAAAATATAATTCCTTATTTCATATTATTATTATTATGTTTCTTATATAGCGCCTGAATCGACCCCCGAAGGGGTATCTCCGCGCTTGCCTTGGGAACCCGTCCTGGCTTTTCCCTGTGAGATAGCCCCTACAGGGCATCCCCAAGGTGAAAGCCAGGCATCCCGCCGCGGGGGGCCGTTGTGGAGATTAAGCAAGCTTAATGCCCAGAGTTGCAGAGTGTGAACCCATGATTAGGTCAGGCACCGAAGCGAGAATTATCGAGTCCATGGACATTTGAGCTCAAGACCCTGCCGCGTCGGGAATTGAACCCTGGTCCCGGGTCTGACCTCTGCTTCAGGGTCTGCCTGCTCTAACCAGTGAGCCACACTTCTCCATCATACAGACACTCAGTGTGATCCTTGTCAAAAATGTTACAGCTATATTTTTTACCATGAAACATTTACCAGAGTGAAATGAGACACACGTAAACAGACAAATGAGACACAGAAAGAGAGAGAGATGGGGCTGGCACAGAGTGAGATGACACACAGGCACAGAGTGAGGTGAGATACAGGCACAGAGTACCCTTTAAGCTCAGAGATGCAAACTGTTAGCAGACATAGGTGACATTATTGAAAAATATGAAAATATAATTCCTTATTTCATACAGCGACTCAGTGTGATCCTTGTCAAAAATGTTAAAGCCAGACATTTTACCATAAAACATTTATCAGAGTGAGATGAGCCATACGGAAACAGATAAATGACACACACAAAGTGAGAGAGATGTGGCAGGCACAGAGTGAGATGACACACAGGCATAGAATGAGGTCAGACACAGGCACAAAGTACCCTTTAACCTTAGAAATGCAAACTGTGAGCAGACACAGGTGACATTATTGACAAATATGAAAATATAATTCCTTATTTCATACAGACACTCAGTGTGACCCTTGTCAAAAATGTTAAAGCCATGCTTTTTACCATAAAACATTTCCCAGAATGAGATGAGACAGACGCGAACAGGCAAATGACACACACAAAGAGAGAGAGATGGGGCAGGCACAGAGTGAGATGATACACAGGCACAGAGTTAGGTGAGACACAGGCTCAGAGTGAGATGAGACACAGTCACAGAGTGAGATGAGGCACAGGCATAGAGTGAGATGAGACACGCAAAGAGAGAAATGACACACACAAAGAGAGAGATGGGGCAGGCACAGACTGAGATGAGACACAGGCACAGAGTGAGATGAGACACAAGCACAGAGTGAGATGAGACACAGGCACAGAGTGACATAAGACACAGGCACAGAGTGAGATGGTGCAGGCAGAGAGTAAGATTAATAATGAAACTGTACTGCACCGTTGCTGTGACACAGTTGTTGTGGTATAAACTAACTTATGTTGTAAACTAGTGTTTATATCGTTTACTTATTGTAATTGGTATGTAATATGTTTGTAGTGGTCTATAATATGTTATTTTTTCTTTACCACAGATGGTAATCATCTATAGAAAGATAAAAGAATATGCCGACGAAGGAAAGACGACAATAAAAATATAAACAAGATTTATGGTCCAAGAAAACACAAATACAAGACTCATCTAAAACACAAGCTTCTGTGAAAAAAAAGAATGCTCCTGGTAAGCAAACTAAGGACTTTTTAAAGGAAGTTAATGAAATGTCAAAAAAAAGATGTTCTTTCAAAGAAAAATAACCCATCTGTAAATAAAAAAAAAACTGTGCCCCTCAAAAAATGTTAGACCTGTAGAAGGAGATGATATTGTCTATAGCAATTGAAGGAGAAATCAATTTATTAACATTCCTAGAAGAATGTTTTATAACAGAATAGTTTAAAATTTATTTAAAAAATGTAAAGATGTATCAAAAGAAGACTGCTTTTTATAAGAAAAAAAAAAGCATAGAGAAGATTGTGGATCAGCCATTTAAAGTAAAAAAGAAATTGTATGGTTTAGTAATCAATAGAATTCGTACACTAAATAAGGTAATCAATGTGTTCAAATCAAAATGTAAGTGGAAGAGAGTAATTAATCGGACTAATTTTTGTGATGTTTTTTCTGGAGAATGGAAGAATAGTTCAAGTTGTGAGCCATTTTTTAATGAAGAAAGTTACTTTCAGGATAATGATTTGGTGCATGCAGTTGACACCAGTGGTCGAGCATATGAGGTGAAGGACAGTTGTCCTGTTGAAAAAGAAAAAATTGTGCCTAGAAATACAGAAGAGGTGTTAGCTGATGAAGTTTTAGGGAGATGTCCTAAGGCTCCAGTGTATACTTGGAATTGTAGTAGTATTTGTAGTGTGCGACAGGATTCAATTGATTTATTTCTCAGTCTAAAACAAAAAATGAAGATTTTGCAAGAGTTAGATCTTTGTATAGTGAGAGAAAAACAGGTTTGCATGGGCATTCACTGGCTTGTCTTTCAAGAAAAGTAGGTCAGAGTGCCTTTCACCATTTTAGGATGTTAGCAGTGCATCATAATAAAGTGAGGAAATTAGTGAGAAGGTTGAATTATGCAAAAAGTCCAGCACTTAAACTGAAACAGTTAAACAGTGCTCTTTTGCATGGAACTGAATTAGATGTGAAGAACATTTGTGAAGAAATTGAGTTTTGTTACTTTGGTGAAAAAGAGGAAAGTGTAGAAACGGATACAGTAATAGAAGTTAATGTGGAAGAGAATGTAGAGATTTCAAGTACAGAAAAATGTGAACATGAAATTACAAAGTTTAAGGTCAATTCAAGTGAAAGGCCTATTTTTTCTTGTGTGTGTTGTCAAAGAACTCATTATAAGAATCAGACTAGGTTAGTTGATTTATATGTAAAATGTGCAAATGGAAAATAATAATGAGTGGAAGGATTTTGCAACTTATTTGTTGGTAGAAAATTGTTTCGATTTGGGTTCTAATCAGCGTATTTGTAAATATTGTTATCATAAATTAAATTAAAACAGAATGCATGCTTGAGCTGATCATAGTAATCTGGAGTTGGTAGACATTCCTTCTGAATTGATGGATTTGAATACCTATGAGTCTATTCTTATTCAATGTGTGCATCCTTTTCAGGCTATTGTTCGCATGGAGCCTAAGACAGGGAAATTGCCTCCTTCAGATTTACAGAGAGGATTAAAGGGAAGAGTTGTTTATTTGCCTCTAGATTTTAAGAAAAATATTGATACAATTGGTGTAGAAAAAGTAGAAGAGGAACCTCTGGTTATTCTAGTTAATGGTGTTCCGACAAAGAGTAAAAAAATCTGGCAAGAATTAGTGGATGTTAGGAAAGTCAAAAAGGCAACGTTGTATTTGGTAAAAATAATAATTACTACAAAAATATATATGTAGGAGAAGAGGAAACAACTGTAGAAGAGGACAGGGATTTCTCAGCTGGGCAAATTGAAAAAGTTGATGTCTCTAGAAGTGAAGAAATTTATGAACATTATAATGTTCATCCATTGCATTCCAAAGAAGTAATGGGGAATGCTATTGACTTGTTTCAAATGAAAGAAGCAAAAGGAAGTCCCATTAGTGTATGAGAAGAAAGTTTGGAAGCTCGTTGTTTTCCACATTTATTTCCAACAGGTCAAGGTGGACGATATGACGACCGACCTGTTCAAATTCCTGCATCTGAATACCAGACTTTAAATTATATGCAGAAGATCCAAGGTTTCGTCAATGCATTCCATATTTGTTCCATCAACTGTTTGAGAGTGACTTGTCTGGTCTTTCTTATGCAGTGAACCTTATACTGAAAAGTGGAGTACATCTACAAAATGTTTCGGCAAGGGACTTTATGGATAAAGTGAAACTGCAAGACAGTGTTTTGGAATCTCAGCTAATTAATCTCATGGCATGCCAGTGTGGTACTAACGAGTATTGGTACCGTCGTCATGGATTGAAATGCATGCTAAGAAACTTAGGAACTCCTACATGGTTCCTCACTCTTAGCTCTGCTGAGTATGCTTGGGAAGACTTACTTCAATTTCTACGAGAGGCAAATAAAAACATTGAAAATATTGAATACAAGACACCTGGAGAACTGTGCTCTTTGGATCCAGTTAATGTATGCAGGTATTTCAATCATAGGTTTGAAGCTATGATGTCTTTCATTACAAACAAAAAAATCCTCCGCTTGGAGAGGTTTTAGGTTTCTTTTGGAGAAAGGAGTATCAAGCAAGAGGTGCTCCTCACATACATATGCTGCTATGGATTAAAGATGCACCCAAATTTGGAACAGATTCAGATGAGAAAGTGATGAGTTTCATTGAACAGTATTCTACATGTGCTGTTCCGAAAAGTACAGAAGAAAACAATTTAAGACATCAAGTTTTACGCTTTCAAACCCATCGTTGTGAAAAATACAGTCGTCGAAAATACAAATCCAAGGACAAGTTCTACACAAAATGTCGTTTTGCATTTCCACGTCCAGTAGCATCGAAAGGAAGAGTGAACAATTTTATGTCTTCTCTGCGACATACTGTGACAAGAAAATCAATGAAAAATACATACAACCTAAGAAGAAATGAAGAGCCCAAATACATAAATGACTACAACCCAGTCATTTTGTCCATGTGGAATGCTAACATGGATATTCAATATGTTGCTGACAACTCTATTGCTGTGGCTCGATATGTGACGTCTTACATCACAAAATCAGAAAAGACGGAACTAAAGGAAATGTGGGAGGAAATTTCACATGAAAAGAGTCTAAGTAAGAAATTATACAGTTACAGTCTGAAGATGTTGTCACATCGAGAAATTGGAGCTTATGAATGTTCTGATCGGTTATCATCAGCATCTATATGCCAAATCTAGAACAATCATTTGGGTGAGTCTAGGTCTTGCTGCAACACGAAACCGAGTTTTGAAATCTGTACAAGAAATAGAGTATTTGGCGGAGAAAGAACCAAACAGTAGAGATATTTTGAAGACAAACATGTTGGATACATACTATCCAAATAGAAGTAGACATCTTGAGAACGTTTGTCTCTATGAAGTTCTGCAAACAAATTTGTGGTAAATAATCCAAATAATCCAATAATTGTAGGTACTGGTTTAATGGATACAGAACAGTACTCTCTTCATCAAGTCCCAACAGAGATCTCCAGTACAGTTACATTCACAAGTAAATAATTCTAAAAAGAACCTACAGACAGGTGCATGTGCACAGAACTAAGAAACAGTGGATTAAAAGGGAAACAACACAATATGACTAAAAAGGGAAATAACATGTGAGAATAAGAATACAAAATGCAACACATTTCCCCTCTTAAGAAAATCAATGGCATAAAGGAATACATTTAGAAACACGTCTGACATTCCAAACTTTTCCATCTTGTGTGACAACACTGTTGCGATTCACTTTCACAACTTTAATGGGCTTACCAAATTTTGCTTCACCTTTGGAAACAAAACCAGGTCTGCGAATCCTTACCCAATCGCCACACTTAAACTCAGGTATCTTAACTTTCATACGAACATCATAATCATACTTGATCTTGTCTTGCTTAATTCCAACTTTATGACCCACATCAGAAATATCTGGTACAACATTATGAGGAACAGTACTCTTTTTTTAACCACCAAGGACACAGTTTGGAAAAGGGATCTCTACCCCTCAATAACCGGAAAGGAGAAATCTCGGTAGTGGTATGAGGTGTAATCCGATATAACCAAAGTCTCTCCCTCAACCTTTCTCTCCACAAGTTACCAAAAGTCCGGGCCCAAAGAATATCTTGTTTGAGTACCCTGTTGTACCTCTCAACTTGTCCGTTCCCTTGTGGTTCATACAATGCTGTTGTGATATTCTTGATACCACAATCTTTAAAGAATTCCTGAATTTCTGTAGATTTAAATTGCACACCATTATCAGAGATCATCATTTCAGGACAACCTTCTCGAGCAAACAGTTCTTTTAAAAACAAAATCACATTTCCTGAATTAGGATGAGAAATAAGCTTGACCTCTGGCCATTTGGAATGATAGTCAACTACCACAATGGCAAACCTGCATTCAGTGGGTAAAAAATTGAACGGACCAGAAATGTCAATACCCAGCTTTTGCCACGGATACTCAGGCCATTTAACTGGAATCAAAGGAGCTGGACTACATTTGCAAGTCTTGTCACTTTCTATACACTCTGGGCATTCTCTCACAAACTTGTCAACAAACCTATCCACTGCAGGCCACCAAAAATTAGATCTAATCAGCCTCTTCATGGACGACATGCCCATGTGACATTCATGACTAAGTTTTAAAATAAACTCACGAATCTCAAAGGGAGGAATGCACTTCCCAGATCTAAAAACCAAATCTCCTTCAGTAACTAACTCTTCTTTAATATTAAGAAAAGGTATGAGCTCACCAGACACCTTGTCCTTAGCAGGCCAACCCTTATTGATAAAATCTCTCACTTGACAAAGTAAAACGTCTTCATTCATACTTTTTTCCCACATCTCTTTGGATATCAACTTAAAATTGTCAGACACAGACTCTGTAATATTAACCACAACCTCTTCATCACCGGGCTCATCAATACTGTCACATGGCAGTCTGGACAAACAATCTGCAGTGACATTCAATTTGCCCGGAACATACTCAATATCGAAATTATACTCTTGGAGACGTGACATAAGCCTGGCTATGCGAGCAGTAGCTCTAAACCCTCCACCAGGTGACAAAATATTCACCAAAGGTTTATGGTCTGTTCTTAACATGAACCTTGCACCCCAAATGTAATTACGAAAATGTTCCACAGCCCATATAGCCGAGATACCCGCCACCCCCTCTCAACACAATCCCCAAAAGGAGTGAAACCGGAAACAGTTCTTGAAGTTTTTGGAAGTGGGATGGAGTGACCATCCCGGCCGTATTTATTAAAAACAAAATTAAAACATTAAACGTTTCATGTTATGTACAATTTCATTACCATATTGCGATGTTTGGCTAACCTTAACAGATTCTCTAATACAGAGGTTCTCCTAGCCGAACTAGCAACCTACAAAACATTTCTTGACATATTGAAATTGTACAACCTAACGTTTAAGGGCCAACGGCAAGGTCATAACCGGTGTCAAGATCCCTAACCGGACTTACCCCTCCCACTTGGGATGGGCGACAGCACGGAGGCGTACCTCAAGTGCAACTACTACCAATTTCCCTTGACTTGACGGGGGCACCTAAAACTCGACGCCAGTTAAAGGTCGTTCGAATACTCGTGTGAGGTATCTAGAAGGTATCGTGGCCCTTATCCCAACCCCACACAACTTACCGCATCTGCCGTCGCAGATGTCACTGGCCCCGGGAAATTCCCCAGGAGGGGGCTGTAACCCCTCCTACAAAGGAAGGGGCCTTGACCGCCTTTCCTTTACTTCCGGCGACCCATCCTTAGAAGGGACCGCCTCCCCATTGAGGGGCCAATGGCCACCTCTCCCGAGCGCTCCCATCCGTGTTGGGTGACGCCCACTCATAGGGATCTACTAATTAGTGCTCACCGATCATGACCTTACCGCCTACCAAAATAAATACGACAGTGCAAATTAACCTAAGAATACATTGGTCACTATGACCGAAAGAGCATACATCAAATTCGACACTAACTGAATATCTTTAATGGCAAACATACTCAAAACGAACATTCTTTATTAACTCAAAATCAGCATGGCACTACAACCTGGAAACGAAAACAAAACAAAATTAATCAACTTTATTATACACAACTGGCTGTCTTCAGGGGCTGGTGGGTGGGTCAAAATTGGCTCTTCGTTCTGTCCCGAGCTCACGTGCAGCGAGGAGGTGCAGCTTCAGAGCACAAGAACAAGAGGATGTCTTCTGGTCTTGCGTCCCTTTTTATCCGTCTTCAGGGCGGGCGTATACCCGCCCCTGCCTGCCCCTGAGGGCGTGGCTGGCTGCGTCGGTGTCTAGGCCAGCCCACTCTAGGGCGGGAACGAGCGCGCCCCAGCTACGCCGCTTCGGGCATACCAGCTGAGACGCGCCTCCCGCCCAAAAATGGCTTCCCGGGGGGATCGAGGCACTCGGCCATAAGTTCGGGGGGACCGATTCGGTCGCCCCTTTCCATATAGCCGAGATACCCGCCACCCCCTCTCAACACAATCCCCAAAAGGAGTGAAACCGGAAACAGTTCTTGAAGTTTTTGGAAGTGGGATGGAGTGACCATCCCGGCCGTATTTATTAAAAACAAAATTAAAACATTAAACGTTTCATGTTATGTACAATTTCATTACCATATTGCGATGTTTGGCTAACCTTAACAGATTCTCTAATACAGAGGTTCTCCTAGCCGAACTAGCAACCTACAAAACATTTCTTGACATATTGAAATTGTACAACCTAACGTTTAAGGGCCAACGGCAAGGTCATAACCGGTGTCAAGATCCCTAACCGGACTTACCCCTCCCACTTGGGATGGGCGACAGCACGGAGGCGTACCTCAAGTGCAACTACTACCAATTTCCCTTGACTTGACGGGGGCACCTAAAACTCGACGCCAGTTAAAGGTCGTTCGAATACTCGTGTGAGGTATCTAGAAGGTATCGTGGCCCTTATCCCAACCCCACACAACTTACCGCATCTGCCGTCGCAGATGTCACTGGCCCCGGGAAATTCCCCAGGAGGGGGCTGTAACCCCTCCTACAAAGGAAGGGGCCTTGACCGCCTTTCCTTTACTTCCGGCGACCCATCCTTAGAAGGGACCGCCTCCCCATTGAGGGGCCAATGGCCACCTCTCCCGAGCGCTCCCATCCGTGTTGGGTGACGCCCACTCATAGGGATCTACTAATTAGTGCTCACCGATCATGACCTTACCGCCACAGGCCCGGATAGTTGACCGGCTATCCGGGCCCCCCACCAAAACTCCTAGCTAAAGGTCATGTTCCAACGTTTTCAACCATGCTAAGAAGTCTCCTATGAGTAACTCATTTCCCACCCGAGACAAATGCACACCATCCCCCATATACATACTGTCATCATTAATACAACCGTGCGAGATAGAATGCAATGTCCTGGAACGGAACAACCTACTCATTTTGTTATTAAGTTTCCTAACAGAATGGTTCAAAGCAGGGATCGAAATAGCCCCCCGCCACACTTTTCGTGGGATCATATGAGACCACGCAATTATGCACCCCGGAACTTTCCTCGCCAACCAACTTACGGTGGAAAGCATTGCCTCCAGGAGAAGTCGTCTACCGGTGGTGACCAAATCATTGCCCCCTAAATGTACTATGACTATAGACGGCGGTGACCTCATCCGCCCTAACAAACCCTCAAAGTAAGCTTGAAACTGGTCAATACAGAGACCGCCCCTTCCGTAGAAGGACATCCTGTACCCGTATTCCCCAGCTACGTGAATCATGTCACCTGCTTTGAATACGTCTGCGGCACGCCTCACGTATGAGTGGCCCACGACCCACACCTCCTTTCTCACAGCCGGTGATGTCTGACCGCTGGCCCGGTGTTGGGTCGACTGCATAGTCCGCCCCGCCTCGAAGGCTTGCGTAACTGAAAACCAAACAAAAGACAAGAAGCGTGAGTACATTGTTACAGCTTCACAACATGTGCAACCGCACATACCTCTTATAACAATTGGAGGACCAACGCCCCACTCGTTTTACTTGTTCCACATTAAGACCCCTGGCTGCAGCTTCAGTGGCAGCCCCTATCCGAAAGGAGTGGGTCCCAAACTCACCCGGGTCCAAGCCTGCTGCGGTAATTGACATCGCGAGCACCCGCTGAAACTGAAACTTTGTCAGTGGGGTGGCGTCCGCGTGTCTCAACATTGTCCCCCCCCCATGATGCCACCCTTTGTGCTAGGTAATCCTCTAAACACCTCACCGGACACATGGAGGACCCTGGAATCCTGCGAATGACTATGCAGTCTCCCACCCCACTTTGATCGGTTTTCGACTTGACAAAGGATACCGTCATAGTCTCACCCCTGATCTGAACGTGTTCCTGGCACAAACCCCCCGCCACATCCCGCTTGCTCCTTGCCACCAGCTCACTTATCCTCATAGCCCCGTGAAATGCAAGCGTAAAAGCGGCTCGGAACAAACAGGCCTCGAACTGAGACGAGCATATGTCGGGGAGTGTGGCCAGCAACTGGGACAACCTATCCAGACCTATCGGGCGCCTCTCATCTACTCTGCGACCCTCAAGGCGTTGCCACCCACGCAGCGCTTTCTGTACAGCAAAAGACGCTGTCGGGTCCTGGATATTATGAGCCCTGGCAACAAAGGAGATGGCAGCACGATGCCTCTGGGCTGTAGCCACCGACTTCCCAGCCTTACGTAAGGACATCAGAAAATGTACCACCCAATCCTCGTGGCCCCAAAGTCCCCCTCTCTCAGTCCCCAAAAAGGCCAAATAAGCCCGAAACGCCCCTTCGTATGCCTTCCTCGTCCTTGGTGCTAGACTCTCTCCCACGAGGTAACGAAGTTCGGGGCACCGAGAGACCAGAGAGCTTCGGGAAAGGGTGCTGGCTCGGGGTCCGCTGAGGGAAGGAAACCCGAGAAAGCCTGCATTTGAAAACGAGACAGTGCATCAGCAGCCTGATTCATCACCCCCGGGACATGTTTTGCTCTGAATACCACGTTCAGTTGCATACACAGTAAGATAATTTCTTTAAGCAGCCTCAAAATCATTTTACAACGTGCCGCCTGACTATTAATGCATTCTACAACGGTCATATTGTCAGACCAGAATATGACAGAATGATTTTTGAATCCATCGGGCCAGGATCTGAGGGCCACCAAAATAGGAAACAGCTCAAGGAAAGCAATATTACTCGTCAGCCCCTCATCGTGCCACCATGTTGGCCACTTTTGTGCTGACCATTTTGTGCCGAAGATGGCGCCGAAACCCATGCTTCCCGCTGAATCCGTCCATAGACCAAGCTCTTCAGAGGTCAAGGCCGGTTTGTTCCAGACGACTCGACCATTGAAATCCGCCAAAAATGCTAACCAAATACGCATGTCTTGGCGGACCTCGGCCGATAACCTTGTGCGACGGTGACCCTCCTTTAGGCCGACCATCGCCTGTGCAATCGAACGGGAGAAGGGGCGGGCCATCGGGATCACCCTTAAGGCAAAATTCAACTTCCCCACCAATTGCTGCAATTGATGCAGCGTAACTTTAGATGCAGTGATACACATTTGCAGGGCTGTCTTGAATTTCGATACTTTGGAAGCTGGTAAACGAAAACAACCCTCACTAGAGTCCAACTCGATCCCGAGGAACTCGAGGCAAGTCGTGGGACCCACAGTTTTACCTGGTGCCAACGGCACGCCAAATTGATTCATTAAAACACAAAATTCAGTCAAGGCCCGGGCACATTCATCATCCCCAGCGGCCCCAAGGAACAGAAAGTCATCGAGGTAATGCATCACATTCCGAAAACCTGTTTTCTTCGTGTAAACCCATTGCAGAAAACTACTGAATTTCTCGAAATAAGCACAAGATATCGAGCACCCCATTGGCATACACCTGTCCATGTAATACAAACCTTGAAACATGAATCCCAATAAACGTTGGTCATCCGGGTATACCGGGAGCAAACGGAACGCTGACTCGATATCTGATTTCGCCATCAGCGTCCCGGGCCCCAGGCGATTCAACATGGCTACGGCCTCATCGAATGATGCGTACCGCACCGAACACATTTCTGGATTAATTGCATCGTTTACAGAAAGGCCATGAGGGGCTGATAAATTGTGAATCAATCGAAACTCACCCGGGTCCTTCTTGGGGACCACCCCTAAAGGAGAACAAACAAAGTTCGGTACCGGGGGGACAGGAAACGGGCCGGCAACCCGACCTCGGGTAACCTCTTTCCGGATCTTATCCTGTACTACAGTAGTATGCTGCAAGACGGAAAGTTGATTTTTGCACGTCCCGACACCCTGAAAGCTACCCACCGGGATGCGGAAACCATATGAAAAACCGTTTCGTAGCACCCCAGCAGAAGTACGATCTGGGTATTCGCTGAGCCAGGGAATCATCGCCAGGGTATCAATCGGGGTTGGTAAAGGCGCCCCTCGGACTATGTTAGACCTGTTTAGCGCCTCCTCTACCCCCATTTTCACCCGATTTGGCTCTGCACGAGGACTCAGGATGGGGTGCCCCACAACCACTACATTCGTGTTTGAACTTACAAGATCCCGGGGGCCTAGTACATTTGCTTCTGTTGAAATTGAAACAGAACCCCTTCTTCCCTGTATTGCCGGCGGGTCTCGGGTAATCGTCTGTACCCGTACCCGACCGAAAGGGCGTCCCCCCATTTTGGCGGGAAGACTCACTAACAGCACTCCCCACCAATGGCACTTTCAACATTCCCGACTCTTTCATCTTATTCCATGTTAACGAATCGTAACAGTCCCAGGTTAAACTTTTGTTATGCTCCATCGCTTTCCTGAAAAGGTTGTCATAACAGAACCATTGGTTACCTTGGTGCGATGTCGAGTACCCCATAATTCGTGACTGATATACTGGAAATTCAGGGAGCAAATCAGGCCTACGTTCCCCCAAAATTGCCGTGAAAATTCCCCAAGCATTACCCCAGTTACCAATATTTTCATTCACTTTAAAGGCGGCCATTTTTGCGCGCCAAACACTCGGATGCATCAGATCCTTTTGACCCTTAACAGTTTCGACCTCATAGTGATCAACGAGCAGGGAGAAAATGTTAACGTATTCCCCCGCCCAAATCTTCTCCTTTATTGGCAAAGGAACATGTTGCCCCAATCTTTCTCTACGAGAGGGTGTTGACTCATCCCTTGCAATCGGCAATGGCCGCTTACCTGCACCGGACGCTGCTTCCGTCCCTCGTGGCTTGTCTATCGCCGCATCCGGCGCGGGCACCTTGGCTGTATCTCGTTTCTCGCGCAACTGCTTTATGAGAGCTTGCGCTTCGGTAGCCATGGCGCCCCCATTACTGTCCCCCAACCATGCTGCTAACTGCGCCGCCAACTCGGGAGGCATATCTCCGGCAGGCGTCGGGGTGACTATCACGGGAATCGGATTCCCCTCATCCGGTACCGGGGCCGGTACCGGGGCTGGCGCCTCGAGCGGAGAACAGGGAACCGGGACGTCTCCCCCGACCGGCCCCCTTCTCGGCCTCTTTGGCTTCCCACCGGCCGGTGGACGCCCCGATCCCTCCTCGCCGTCTCGCTCCGCCAACCGCTTCTTAATTTCGGACATGTCCTTCATGAGTGCCCGAACCAACTGGTCAGTCGACATTCCCTTTGCTCCTTTCTTGGGCATCCTTTCGACGAAGTATCTAAAAGACAAAGAGAGAGATTAAAACGCTCAAAATTGGCTCTTCGTTCTGTCCCGAGCTCACGTGCAGCGAGGAGGTGCAGCTTCAGAGCACAAGAACAAGAGGATGTCTTCTGGTCTTGCGTCCCTTTTTATCCGTCTTCAGGGCGGGCGTATACCCGCCCCTGCCTGCCCCTGAGGGCGTGGCTGGCTGCGTCGGTGTCTAGGCCAGCCCACTCTAGGGCGGGAACGAGCGCGCCCCAGCTACGCCGCTTCGGGCATACCAGCTGAGACGCGCCTCCCGCCCAAAAATGGCTTCCCGGGGGGATCGAGGCACTCGGCCATAAGTTCGGGGGGACCGATTCGGTCGCCCCTTTCCAAACACAACCTAACAGTTCTTTCTCAATTGGTGAGTGTACGAGACGCAAACGCCACATTCCACTCCTCCTTACCTGAACGTTGCGATAAAACACATCCTAAACCGTAAAGACGTGCATCTACCATTAACAAACACAGCTTATTCAAACAGAAAGGTCTGAGAGTAGGAGCAGGCACCATGTCAGCTTTTATAGAATCAAAAGCACTCTGTTGTCTACTGCCCCATACAAATTCCACGTTCTTCCTAGCAAGTTCTCTAATAGGTTCCATTTTAGAAGCAAAATCTTTGATAAACTTGCTGTAGTACTCACAAAGACCTGAAAATGATAGCAATTTATCTTTACAATCCGGTGCAGGTGCTTTTAAAATAGCGTCAACTAACGACTTTTTAGGAGATACACCATCTTTAGATATCGTGTGTCCTAGGTATTCCACAGTTTTCTGAAACAATTTGCACTTTTTACTCTTGATTGTCAAACCAGAATCACTTAAAACTTTACATACATTTCTTAAATGTTCACCATGGACTTCATTGTCTTTTGAGAAAATGAGAATGTCATCTTGGAAGCATTTAACATAACTTCCCATTTCCCTAAACAGGTGAAACATTGACCTTTGAAAAACGGAAGCCGCAGAGGCTAACCCAAACGGCATTCGCCTAAATTGGTACAATCCTTGAGGAGTAATAAAAGCTGTTAGATGTCTAGACTCTTCTGTCAATTCGATTTGATGATATGCCGATCTAAGATCGAGAGTTGAAAAAACTGTGGCACCCCCAAGCATGCTTACCACCTCATTAATATTGGGCAGGGGATGGCAATCAACTACAATATTAGCATTCAACGCTCTCAAATCAATGCAAAGCCTCAAACTTTTATCAGGCTTACGAGCAAAAACCACTGGAGAAACCCACTCAGGTGATTCAATCTCCTCTATTACTCCACTGTCCAACATTTCCTTAAGAGCATTACCTAATTCTTCTCTGACTTTAAGTGGTACATTCCTAAGTTTTTGTACTAGGAGTATTGCTCCTTGTTTGAGCTTGATGGCATGAGTAAAACCCTTCAATCTTCCTAAATTTTCTGAAAAAACGATAGGAAATTCTTTAGCTAAATTTTCCCACCTGCAGTCATCCCCTACAGTTACTATAGAACCTGTTTCTGAAAACATATCATTGCATAATGTGACTGGATCTTTACATCGTGGATTTAACATTATTCCCAACTTCCATTGATCCCTCCAACCAAGTACATCAATACCTTTTTTTGCCACATATAATTTAATAACCGCAGATCTCCCTTTAAAATAAATTGTAGACTGTAAATAACCAATAAAGTCAATATTAGATCCATTGAAGCATAGAGCATTAATATCTGGGGAAGCCAGCTCTCTTTCTGACACACTTGAACCATACTTCTCAGAAAAGTAATCTCTCGTGATGATGGTCCAAGGAGAACCAGAATCTGCCATTAGTTCAAGATTCACATCCATAAAACTCACAATACACTTAGGTGAATTGAGTAATTCTGCGTCAACCACACCGATGTTCATCAATGAAACAACCATCCCACTTTCTTTCATCATTTCTGCATTTTTTGAATGCTCACATTGAACACAAGAAATTTCAGAAGAAGGATAAGATCTCACACATGAAACTTCATTCTTCTTGAAGTGACTAACATTGCGATCACTACTCCCTTTTTTCAAATCCCTACATGCTTTAGAAAAATGGCCAATTCTCCCACACTTACTACGCTCCTTACCAATAGCAGGACAGAATTTGAAAGATGCAACATGATTACTACTGCCACATCTGTAACAAACAATTTGATTCTTCCCAACATTCTTATTTGATTGAAAATTGTTCTTTACATTGCTTATAGCACAAACTTCATCTCCAGTCTTGTCATTCTTTACACCCTTAGAATTCTCTTCAATAGTTTTCATCCATTTATTGGATTGTTCAAATGCCTTAGCTGTAGATATGCTTTCCTTTAACGTTGGATTCCCCAAAATCCATAATTGCTCTTGTGTTTTCTTACACTTCACATTCACTATAATCTGGTCTCTTATCATTTCGTCTGTGATTTCCCCAAAATTACAAGAGACAACTAAAGCCCTCAAGGCAGTTAAGAAATCATCAAAACTCTCAGAATCCTTTTGTGCCCTGGTATAAAATTTATAACGGTTAAGAGCAATGCTGGTGGTTGGTTTAAATCTAGTCTCAACTCGTAGCATGGCTTCATCAAAATTGCCTAAATCACCAGATACTGGCGGAAGAGTCCTAAAAATAGCTTGCCCTTCTGATCCCAAACAATGAAGGAAAATATTTTTCTTCCTCTCATTCCCCATCCTCTCCCCATCAATAGCTTTAAGATAAGTTAAAAATTCTTCCTTCCACCTATTCCAAGGTATCGGAGGATCACCCTTGCTCTGGAGAAATTTTGATGGAGGATCGAATTGCATGACAGCAAAGAAATGTAAGGTGTAATACTATGCTAACGAATATATTTATGTGACTATAAAATATTGTGCTTAGAATACCATAACTAGGAATGTACAAACAATTCTACTACTGAAATATACCCATTTTGATAATATTAGCGTGTAAAATGAAAGCAGGCATGTTAAAGCATTTAAAAAAATAAGCATATCGTCAAAATGAGCAATAACACATTAAATATTCCTTTGAAAGTCAAGATACTTTAAAATCAGCCACTCTAAAGCTTTAAAATCAGCAACTCTAAAGTGATACTGCAAATGTTTTAACACTTCAAAAACTGTTACTGCCGCGTTGACGTTGCTGTAGTTGAAATCTTTCCTTTTCAGTTGTTATTATCGCGCCGCGTTATTAAATCGAAATCTTTTCCTTTCAGTTGCCATTGCGCGTTGTCATGTTGAAGTCATTCCGGTGAGCGATTCCCGCGTTGCTGTGGCAACCTAAAATGACCGCCAATGACGTATTACGTCTTCGTGTAGAAATGCAACGTCGTTTAGCCCAATCCGGTCACAGTCTCGTTGTGATGCAACGTCGCTGCGCCCAACCTCGTCACAGACCCGTGATGCTGCAAAGTCGCGTTCACTCGTAGTCCAGCAGAACAACAATGGTGAACGCGCGACTGCAGAAAGCTTCACGCGGCTTCAACGTGAACAGGTATGAAAAATGCCGAAATATTTCTAAAATCCGTAATTTGGGAAATCAAGTGTATGGAAAATCCTCGTTTTGACAGCAAAACACTGGCGGCGCTTTCAATTGATGAGCTCACAGTTAAAACAGCGTAGGATGTAGATCTCCTCAAACTGTCCAGTTGAAAGTAGTTGAAAGCTCTTTCCAGCGGTAATAAAAAGTTCAAAATTGCATGAAAATACGCATTCACAAGGCAAATCCCATATGGATATAGTGATCAGTTGTAGCCGTTTAAGAAAAGGAAATCATCTTCAATAATATATAAAGCAATTCTTCAGCTCCCAAAAAAAAATTGGAAATCCTCAAAAATTGTACCACTCCTGTGCTGTAGGTAGAGTAGATAGGTACAGGTCACCCTCGTTGCTGAATTTGTGGTAAATAATCCAAATAATCCAATAATTGTAGGTACTGGTTTAATGGATACAGTACAGTACTCTCTTAATCAAGTCCCAGCAGAGATCTCCAGTACAGTTACATTCACAAGTAAATAATTCTAAAAAGAACCTACAGACAGGTGCATGTGCACAGAACTAAGAAACAGTGGATTAAAAGGGAAACACCACAATATGACTAAAAAGGGAAATAACATGTGAGAATAAGAATACAAAATGCTACACAATACTTATAAGAAGAACTTCACAGAAGATATCAATAAAGGTGTATATGCTGTAATTGGATGTGAAGGCTGTCTGGTGAAACAAAGAAAAGGCCATTTGATTAATCATCGAAAATTGAGTTGTGATTCTCCAGACAAAAGGGAATTTTACTATTTAGCTCTTTTGCAACTCTTTAAGCCTTGGCGTACAGAAGAGGAACTACTTGGAGATTTTCTTAGTTATGAAGATTCTTTCAATGCAACCAAGGATACCATAGAATGTCCTGTTTTTTCAAATTATCTGCAAATGTTGAACGAGGAAATACAGCAAGAAGCTACAATTGCAGCAGAGATTGCTAGAGACAGTTCTCAAGACAGTCAGAGTTCTGCTTCTTTGAGTCAGGATCCACTAGGAAGACCAATTATCCAAAATAAAGCTGCCACTGCCATGGATGAAGTGGAAAGAGCCATGGAACAAGCTCAGAAGGATGAAGTTAACTTAGAAGATTTGGAAAAAGAACTGAACTTTGAGCAGAAACAAATATATGACTAAGTCACAGAACAGATTGAGCATGGTTTATGTCATGAGAAAAAAGAGTGCTCATGTACGTCATTTATGCCTGTCCGACTGTACGTGAGTGGAGAAGCAGGAACTGGAAAAAGTTTTCTGAATAAAGCAATTGCAATTTATCTGCAGAAAAGAACGGAGTCATCACTGTCTTGTGTTGTTACTGCTCCAACTGGGTTGGCAGCACATAACATTAAAGGAATTACTTTACATTGTTTATTGATGCTGCCAGTAGAGCATGAAAACAAATTACAATACTACAAGCTATCTGGAGAAGCTTGTTGTGAAGTTTCCAGAGTTCTGAAGAAAATGAAACTTCTTCAAATGTAATGCTTGCTTTTGTGCATTTAAGAATGCAAGAAATTCTTAAAACAGAGTATGATGTGCTATTTGGAGGTAAACACATCATTGTTTTTGGAGATCTACTGCAGCTAACTCCGGTGAAAGGACAACCAGTGTTTAAAATGCTTATGCATGAAGATACAAGAAAGTGCCTAGGAAGCATAGGAAATGTTAACATATGGTTAAATTTCAAATATGCAGAACTGCTTCAAAATATGCGACAGGCAAAGGATGAAGATTATAAAAATATTCTACAAGATGTAAGAATTTGAAAAGTAACTGAGCATGGCAAAGAAGCTATACATGCACGATTAATTTCAAATTTGTTTCCAAACGAAAACATTCTGCCAGAGAATATTTTTAAGAGAATTCCTGAAAACTAATCTGTCATATGCTTGATGCCAACTCTGCAAGAATGTTCAATCTTCAACAACAAAATGTTAAAGTTAGAAAATCAAGAGATTGTGAAACTGGAAGCTATTGATAAAATAGAGCATGAAGGAGCAACTATTATTTTGTCAGAAAAGTTAAAATCAGTTTCAGTTTCAGTTTTTAACGTCTTTATTTCGAATATTCTTCATAAAAGACAAAATATTTACATACATATGAATAATAACAATATTACATAATCAATGACATTATATGAAAATTAAGCGTAAAGAACAATAGAACAAAAAGAATTAAGAATTGATTAAAACCTCAATTAAATATGTGCATAAAGACGACAAGAGAAGATTATTATTGAACAAATGCATATAAAAAGACACAACATCAATACTGGTCGGAGACACAATCTAGTAAAGTAACGTACTATATGGGTTTTCATGACGGTATGTTACAAACTGTCTTAGACCTTAATAACCAAGCCCATCCAAGGAATTTGGCCAATCCAATGGAAAGACATTCAGAGGTGTTAGTTCTTAGAATGAGCAAGGCTTCACTGCTCGACCGGGTCTTTAATCTATAGCATATAGGCTTTAGCCCCTTGTGGCGTGGTTCACGGTAAGCATTACAAACAAACAAGAAATGACCTATTGTTTCTTTATGGTCAGTACAACATGGACAAAGTGAAGTCGCCGGCTTCTGCCAACCACTGGTGAAGGCCCGTAATGGCAATGTACCTAGACGGAACTGAAAGTAAAGTTTCCTATCTAAGGTTTTGACAATTACATCCCAAAAGCACTCAGTATGAGGGACTATTTTATGTAGCAGAAACAGACCGGTCAGGTTCGGTTTCTCTGAAAGAGCAACGTGTTCATCTTTAACCATAGACCAGAAGAGAGATTTAAAATCTTTCTTAGAGGGAAAGATGTGAGAGCCCGGCTCAAACCACAACTGGGGGAGGCCCATTCCGATAAGAGTGTTTCTAATTGACTTAAACCATGGAATTTCACCTGCCCCCTGTTGTGATCTAACATCCTGAAGCTCTTGGGCAAACATGGCAAGTTCCGGTGTGGACCATATGCGTCTCCATAACGCCACCATCCTGTACTGGGCTTGATGTTTAATTGAATGGAACCCCATATCCATCAATAGTGGTAGAGCGGGTGTTGATGGAGGAAGACTGACTAGGTTTCGGAAAAATTTGTTCTGTATCCTATCAAGGACAGCCAGGTCCACACAACCCCATATATCAGCCCCGTATAATATGGCAGAGCTGATTTTTGCACTATATATTTTAAGAGCGGGCAATACCCTTTTGGTCAGAGAACTCCGCTGCTCCTTCACCAGACAACCGGACAGACGCGTAAATTTCAAGCTAAGCGCCGCTATTTGCTCTTTCCAGCGTAATCTATAGTCCATTGTCACACCAAGATAGGTCATAACTTCAACCTGTTCCAGACTAGACCCGTTCATCGTAACATTGCCCCTCTGTGGTTTTTTCTTTGTGAAGACCATAAATTTGGTTTTGTTGATGTTAATTTCTAAATCGTTCTCATTGCAGAAATCCACAAATTTGTCTATAGCTACCTGCAGACCCTTCTGTGTTTTAGCCAATATGAGCGTGTCATCAGCAAAAATTAAAAGGGGGAATTTAGTCCCACCCAGTGATGGGGCATCGGTAGGGGTTTCTGAGAGAAACTTAACCACTTGATTAATAAAAAGTATGAAAAGGGTAGGGGCCAGGACGCAGCCCTGTCTCACTCCACGAGTCACGGGGAAGGGTTCTGTGACCTGGCCCTGGCGGCCCCACCTAACTCTAGCAAAATTTCCCTCGTGCATCCTGATGGTAAATTCTAGGAGCGCAGAAGGAACTCCCATCTTTCTTAATGCAGCCCACATCTTTCCTCTGGGGACCAAATCAAACGCTGATTTGAGGTCCACAAATGCAGCGTATATCGTGCCACCTCTCAAAAACACAGTTTTCCAGTAGATCATAACAAATCTTAAGATCTGATCTACAGTACTAATGTGAGCCCTAAAGCCAGCTTGTAATGGAGAGAGAATGTCAGCTTCGGTCATCCAGGTGTCGATTTTTCCTAAAAGCATTCTAGCCACTACCTTTTGTAGGGCATCAATAAGACTGATGGGTCGGTAGTTTCCTGCATCAGTTTTGTCCCCTTTTTTATACACGGGCAGGATCTCTGCCCCTTTCCATGAATTTGGGATCCTGATCCCTCTAGCTATCGCATTTGCTAGGGTAGTTATGTACGGAACCCAATGCACCTGGTCATACTTAAAAAGGTCCGCTGGGACACAGTCCATACCGGGGGCCTTACCGTTCTGGACTTGTTTAAGAGCAACTACAGTTTCTGTTTCTGTGAAGACAATGTGGTCAAGTATGGGCACCGCAGTCTGTACACTGGCATCTTCCCAAGTGTGGGAGATCCGTTCCGTGTTACTAAACTGTGTCGCGTAGTGCTTGACCCATTGTTCTGCAGGCACATGGTTAACAGGGACTTTCGAGTCCCCAGTCCCACCCCACCTCACAACCTCCCAGAATTTTTGTTGGTTAGATGAGGTGCTTGCTTGGTATAAATCTAACCAGCGCTGTTCGTCCCAGTTGGTTTTTGCCTCTTTAAGTACTTTCTTGTAATTAACCCTAGCTAGCCTAATATCATTGGCTGACTTGGATTTAATAGCAGCTATTAGGGTGCTATGGGCAAGACAACAAGATTTATCATACCATTTGGTCCTAGTTGGTACTGGACCATTATTCCTTCCTTTTGTGGGTTCATTAAAAAACGTTTTAATCTTATTAAACAGAGACTCAAGGATCGACCCTATTTCTTCCAGGGAAGTGCCTTCATTAACTATGGGTACCATCGAATTGGTGGCTGCTGAGACCTCCACTGCAACCCTTTCTAATATGGTAGGGTTGTCTATAAGCCTAGTCCAGCGTACCCTTCTACAGTCATTCGTGAGAACAGCCTCGGCTGTAACGGTAGTGGATGCAGAATCCAATCTGAGACCCTTATTCAGTAGTAATTTAATTGCCAGGGCATTATGGTCACTTTCAGGTCTTTGGACTACTTCCATATCCTCTAGGATTTTCCAAAACTCTATCTTTATTAAGAAGTAGTCAATACGGCTCGAATGCTGGGAATTGTCAAAAGTGACCTTTCCCATCGAATCTGATTTAGTTCTACCGTTAGCTGCGCGCAGATCCCATTCAAGGCAGAGGCCTAACCACTGCATTGCGGCCTCGGTAACTTTTTTAATTGGAGGGATGGATAATGGTGGAATATTCCAAATTTGATCGATTTCCCCATATCCTTCTTTGTCAAGACTAGGAAAAGGTTCAAAAGAACAATTAAAATCACCTGCCACCATTATACATTTGTCGCTAGTAATATTGTTTAATAGGGAATCTAAATCGCTAGCTGCTCTCGCAGGCACCAGGTTGCCCTCTTGCATATATGTTAATCAGAAAAAAGTCCTCGTTATTTTTACCAGACAATTTCAAGGCAAGAATATCACTACTTAAGGTAGGAATGTCTATAATTTTAAAGGCTAGGGATTGTCTGATCCAAATAACCAGACCACCTGAAGGACGACCTTTAGGTCCTTTACAGGCTGGTTTATAGTAGTTAAGATAGCCAACCCGAAAGATGGCATCAGTTGACCAGCTTTCCTGTAAAATGATAACATCAAAAGAGTCCACATAAGAGCCCCAGTCATCCTCAGACATTTTCCCTTTTAATCCCGCTATATTCCAAGACAAGACTGTGAGGGTATTACTTGTTTCTTTCGGCAAGTTGTTAAATGGATTCACAGTCTCCTCAGGGACCAGGGGTCTATATGTGGGATTTGGAAGTTTTACCCTTTCTACCTCCCCATGGGAATTACCACTCAGCCCTGTTACAATCTCAGCCCTGGGAGATGGAGTAGGGTTAGGGGAACTCAGTACAACTTCACTCGGCCCGGGAATCGGTAGTAGATTGTCAAGTCAATCCACACCTTCCAAGCCGGATAGCGGAGCAAACCGGTTTGTGAGGTGCGGGTGAAACAAAGGGTAGACTGGGGTATCAAAGTGAAATCTCCCTCTTGGCCTGTCTCTTCTAGAATGTTGAAATGGGGTGTGGGGTCTACTTGTATATAAAGCAGGATAGAAATAATTCAACAATAATGTTTGCACATCCCCAACTCTTCCGAATCTAGGTTCCCTGCTGATAAATTCAGCCACCCATGGCTCTCTGAAACTTATCACCACACAGTCCCCCTCAAGATCTTTCTTACCATAACCTATCCAATCCACCCTTCTTACATTAAGAATTTCAGGATTCATGTTGGGTGGGAGCGGGCGATTTTTATTAAGCCAGAATGTTACTTTATTGTAGAGGTCCTTGTGTGTTTCTCTTTTACCATCTACTAAAGGAGCCACGCCAGTTAAGATGATGGTGTAAGGCTGTGACTCTGGGGGGAGATTAACACATTGTTTCCTCGGGATAGGTTTGATATAGGGCCGGATGTTTTGGTCGTGACAACTAAGAGTTTTCTTGGCCTGGGGTTGCTTTGCGGCCTTCTGTCTAGGTGCGCCCTCAGAGCTAACTGTTTTCTTGGGGGCCGATACAGTTGTTGGCTGCGGGGCTTTTAACGTAGTGGGTCCCGCTTTTGAACTTGAGGCCCCTGCTTTGTTATTCACCAGAGTAGACTTCGATGATGACAGGGCAGTGGGGGGCAAGCCTTTGGGGGCTAAACTGGCAAGAGTTCTGTTTGTAGATGCTATATTATCTTTAACCAACCTATCCAAGGAATCCATTTTTGTATTCAATAGTCTTGTCCTTTCGAATAGTGGTAAGAGCAGGGATTTCATTAGTAACTCTATCTTAGCCAGAAGTATGCCTTCTGCAATACTAACTGTGGTGTTATGGTCTTCAAGTTGAACCACCACATTAGTATTAGGCAACTGTATCGGTGAGTCAATAGTACTTCCCGCCCCCTCAATATGTTCATCTAAGTCGGGAGAGTCTAACCTTTTACGTTTCCCAGGGTTCTGTGAGGGTAGAAGTTGTGAAAGGGGAGGGGAATTCACTCGCTCCTTACTGATATTAAGATTAGGTGAGTCCGAGAGACCTGATTTCTCTCCAGGCTGGTCTAAAAAAATAGTAGTCCCTCCATTTAGCATATTATCATGTGCAGTGGTATATGAGCTATCTTGACCCGTCCCCGCTAACTCCACAGTTTGGGTCTCAGGAACAGTTACAAGCACTAAATCTGTATTAACATCATTGCTATCAGTGTCTAAAAGGGAAAGCGGAATGGGGGAGACTGCCTCAATAATTTTCCCAAGAGAGGATCGCTTGCCTGTAATTATATCTAGTGAAAGACGTTTTTCAACTAGAGCGATTTCTTTCTCCAGTATGGCAGTAGAGCGTTTAAAAAACTGGTCAATTGTACCTGTAAAAGTGCCATTAGAGGTGGAGACCTGGACTTGCCTCTCTTTGCCAGATCTTAGGGTCATCTTTAGATATACAAGTAACCAAATTAACACCAACCTCAGACCTCAAATTATGTACAATAATGGGCAAAGTTAGGTCAAAGCGGTTATACTAACAATGAGGACACAAGCCTGGTTATGGTCAGATGCAATGTTTACAAAATAAACATTTAAAACGTCTGTTAGGTGATACCATGAGATGTTATAAATATTGAGTGGTAAATGTTAGGAAGGTGGCCCGGCCCGGCCTCACTCGGCCTCTGACGGCCACAGACGGTCCCGCCCTTGTCCCGGGCTTCTCCCGGCGAGCTCCCGCGCGCTCCCGCTCAGGGGTATTCACACGTTAATATATATGGCTCTTACAGTGATCACCCGGTCGTTGGGGGCGGGGAGGGAGAGCAGCCCAGGTGGAACGGGCGGGGTTACTGGGACTCCTGGGAAATGTAGTCCCAGCCCTCTTGCTCGCAGCCCTCAGCCCCTGTCTTACCCCAGCAGCAGCTAACAGCCCACGAAGGAGAGCGCCCCTCTGCGAAGCGGGACCCGCGCAGCGGGTTCCGCAAGGCGTTGGTGGAGATGCAAGGAATCCACGGGCAATCCAAACAGCAAGGCAGGTTTGTCAAGGTGTCCCACGAAGTGCAGGGCAAGCCGGTATTTGATCACCCGGTCGTTGGGGGCGGGGCGGGGAGGGAGAGCAGCCCAGGTGGAACGGGCGGGGTTACTGGGACTCCTGGGAAATGTAGTCCCAGCCCTCTTGCTCGCAGCCCTCAGCCCCTGTCTTACCCCAGCAGCAGCTAACAGCCCACGAAGGAGAGCGCCCCTCTGCGAAGCGGGACCCGCGCAGCGGGTTCCGCAAGGCGTTGGTGGAGATGCAAGGAATCCACGGGCAATCCAAACAGCAAGGCAGGTTTGTCAAGGTGTCCCACGAAGTGCAGGGCAAGCCGGTATTTGATTAAAATCAATATTGGATTCTTTAGAGAAGACAATATCTATCTAAAACTGCTGGTTTGGAAAAGAGTCTGTATGCATCTTTAAATTGTCATATAATTTTACGACGTAATTTAAATGTGGAAAGAGGTTTAGTAAATGGGGCAATGGGTCATGTTGTTGATTTTGTGAATTACCAAAATAGAGATGGAATTGAATTTATAAAAATTAAATTTGATGGTATTGAAGAAGTACAACAAATAAGTTGTTGTTCTGCTCGATTTTTGCTTGTGAAAGATTTATATGTCCGCCGAAAACAGTTTCCTGTTTCTTTGGCATATGCGGTGACTATTCATAAATCGCAAGGTTTAAGTGTAGATAGTGCTTGGTGAATATTGGAAGTTCTGTGTTCAAGGAGGGTATGGCATATGTTGCTTTATCTCAGTCAGAACTTTATCTGCATTGTACTTGATTGATTTTGATGAGACCAAGATTAATGCAGATCTAAATTGTGTAAAAGAATATAATAGGTTAAGAAGAGAGTATGCTCCAAATTTACCTCAATATCCTCTATTGGAAAAGCGTGTGGTAATCCGAAAAAGAAGAAATTAGAAAAATTGTAGTGAAGTTGTAGCAAAAAGAAAAAAAGTAGATGAACCAGTAATTGTAAGCAGAAAGGAAAAGGATTCAGTTAAAGATGTTGTTGGATTTCAGTTTGAAAACAGTTCTGGTGTCAACTGCTAAGCTAATGTAGTGGTTAATGTTTTTTTTTCCTCCAAACTCTACAAGAACAGATTGGTTAAAATCGGGATCAAAGATTTTGTTGTTTGTTGTATTCTGTGTTTGAGAAATGTAGCATTGATAGAACAAAAATACAAAGTGTTTCTGAAATTCGAAATGTTTTAGACATATGTTCTGGTCTAAATCAATTTTCACAGAATATTCAGCAAGATTGTCAGGAATTTCTAATGTATATGCTTGTTGTATTGCAAGATGAAGGTGTAGATGTAGAAAATCTTTTTGGCCTTTCTTCTAAATGGCAGCATGACTGCGACAATTGTTCCTTTTCAAGTACTACTACAATAAACACTGAAAGATTTATATATTTGACTTTACCAGACTGCAAATCAGTGTCTTTTAATAATCTAGTTAGAGAAGCAAATCAAAACATGGTCTGTACTCAATGTAAATCTGCAATGCTATCAACATTATTTATACAAAGATATGGACAGTATGTAATTTTAATGTTCCAAGGATGTAGACCTGATGGAACTAAATTGACAACTTTAATTAAAAATGTTGTGGCTTCTCAATTATCAATTTCAGGAAGAACCTTTGCAACTACTGCAATTATTTACCATGACGGTCCTTCTACAACATCAGGACATTACACAGCTTATTTAAAATATCAAAAAGGTTGGAAAAATTGTAATGATACTCAATTGACTTTCAAACAACGTTTGCCTTCTGACTTACAAAATTCTTACCTAGTGTTCGTACAACCGAAATTTTAGGAAAGGTAATTGGCCTATGAAGATTGGAGCAGTTAATAAAACTTAGTTTCCTGTTCAAAATTACTTTGCGAGTGAGAGTGATCAAGATAATAAAAAACTTGTAGTTGTCATAGAGGTAGTGTAAGTGAATCACATAGTGAGTGATGTGAGTATTTTAGGAAGTGTTAATCATAAGTAAGAGAGAGGTGGAAATATAACTATTGTTTCATAATGTAAAAGATGTTGGAACTTTTCTTTCAGAAACTCGGGTAAATGGACGATTAAGAATACTATTGAGTAATTTCCAAAGAAAAGGACTTTCCATATACTATTTGGCCTCGTGGAAAAGGACGTGGATCAAAACTGAGTTAAGATATGTTTTTTCTAAATTTTACATTATTTATTGAAATGTTCTATGGGTTTTTTAAACACAATCTTTTTGATTGTGTTTTTTTTGCCCAATGTCATATGATGAGTAGTGTTGAAGTCACTGTTTTAAGTGAAATTCAATATATTCTGAGAACAGCAAAAATAAACCATATAACATGTTGTACAAATTATTTTGTATTTTGTATTATGATATATATATTATTCTCCCCTTGTCTCAAGCTCACTCACCTTTTTCCACTCTCTATCACTCCTCTTAACTCACCCTCTCAGCCCTTCTCTCACCCTCCATAACCCCTGTTCCCTTACTCCACTTCCCTCACTTATCCTCATTCCCCATCCTAAACTGCCCTTCCCCCCACTCTGCTCCCAGTCACCTTCTCACACTCCCTCTGCTTCACTCCCCTTCCCCTTCTTTCCTTCCTTTACTCCCTCAGTCCTTCTCCTTCCCTTACTCAAATTACTCCACTTTACTCACTCCTTCTCTCACTCCCTCTGTCCTGTCACATCCTCACTCCTCTTCCCTCATTCCCTCTCTATTACCTTCACACATATTGTCCCCTCACTGTAATACGCCCCTAAACTCACCCTCACTCACCTTCCGTACCTCATTGTCATGAATCCACCCTCACTCACTCCTCCTTCCCTGTTTACTCCCCTTTCTTCCTTTAGTTTTCCTAATTCACATTCCTTTAGTATCTTACTCACCTTCACTTCATTTGTCTCTCCTTCTCTTCCTCTCTGTCACTGAATGTATCCATCTCATTATCCTCTTAGTAATTTGCTCTCCCTCTATTTCTTTTTCACTCTCTCTAACCTTCACCATTCCTTTGTTTTCCTTTCTGTGTCCTTCACTCCTACTTTATCTCTTACTACCCTTTTATGACTTTTAATCTCCTGCCTGGTCTCTTGTTTTGTGAAATATATATTGTAAATATTATAACTTACTTTTTTTCTCTTCCACAGATATTAAATATATTAAAAATATGTAATTAAGTTTACATTACTTATAAGGTAAGTTTGACATACAAAATTTACTTTTCATCACTCTTTTCCTTAACCTCACTATTCTTCTTTCACCCTCCTTCACCCCGTTCCTTTACTGCGCTTCCCTCACTTATTCTCAATCCGCATGTTTCCTCCCCTTTCCCTCACTCCCCTCCTACACTCACCTTCTTTCAGACCTCCTGCTTTACTTCCCTTCCTCTCTCTTTCCTTCCTTCGCTCCTTCACTCTTTTCCCTTCCCTTACTCTCCTTACTCCACTTCACTAACTCCTTCTCTCACTGCCTCTGTCCTCTTACTTCCTCACTCCCCTTCCCTCACTCCCTTTTCTCCTAGCCTTACTCTCTCCATCCCTTCAGTTTCTCACTTCTCTTCTGTCATGCTCACTCCCTATAACTCACCCACAGTCTTTCACTTAACTTTCATTGCTCCCTCACTCAGTTAATTTCTGTCACTCTTTCCTTCACTACCTCTATCCTCTCACTTCCTCACTCCCCTTGTCTTACCCTCACTCACTTTTATCCACCCTCTTTCATCCCCCTTTACTCATGCTCTCTGCCGTTCTTTCACCCTCCTTCACCCCCGTTCCCTTAGTCTGGTTCCCTCACTACCCCTCATTCCCTATCTTTCTCTCCCTTTCCCTTTACTTTCATCCCCACTCACTGTCTCTAAGTACCTATGCTTCAGTCCTTTTCCCCTCTATTCTCTTCCTTTGCTCACTCACTCATTCCCCTTCCCTCACTCACCTTACTCCACTTTACTCACTCTTTCTCTCACTCCCTCTGTCCTGTCACATCCTCATTCTCCTTCCCTCACTCCCTCTCTCTTAGCTTTACTACCTCCGTCCCCTCACTCTCTCACTCCTCTTCCGTCACACTCACTCCCTATAACTTTGGAACACTCCCTCACTTAGCTTTCTATGGTCCCTCAGTCAGTCTCCTTCTCTTACTCTTTCCTTCAGTCCCTCTGTCTCCTCACTCCCTCACTCCCCTTGTCTCGTGCTCACTTGCCTTTATCCACCCTCTATCACCCCTCTTTACTCACCCTCACTGGCCTTCTCTCATTCTTCTTCTCCCCATTTCCTTACTCCATTTCCCTCACTACCTCTCATTCCCCATTCCCCTCTCTCCCATCCACCACTTACCAGCTCTCAGTCACTCGACTTCGGTCCCCTTCCTCTTCTTTCTATCTTTTGCTCCCTCAGTAATTCCCCTTTCCTCAGTCAACTTACTGAACTTCATTCACTACTTCTCTCACTCCCTCTGTCCTCTCATATCCTCACTCCCCTTCCCTCACTCTCTCACTGTTACTCTCACTCCCTCCATCCCCTCACTTTGTCACTCCCTCTTCCTTCACACTCACTCCCTTTAACTCACGAACACTCCCTTATTTATCTTTCTATGCTCCCTTACTTAGTCTTCTTCTCTCACTCCTTCCTTTACTACCTCTATGTCCTCACTGCCTCACTCCCCTTGTCTTACGCTCACTCGCCTTTATCCACCCTCTATCACTCTTCTTTCTTCAACGTCACTGCTCTTCTCTCACCCTCCCTCACCCTTGTTGCCTTACTGCACTTCCCTCACTTATCGTCATTCCCCATGTTCACTCCTCTTCCCCTTCCTCCCCTCCCCTCCCACACTCACTTTCTTTCAGTCCCCCTTCTTTACTTCCTTTCCCCTCTCTTCCCTTCCTTCGCTCATTTACTCATTCCCCTTCCCTTACTCACATTACTCCACTTCACTCACTCCTTCTCACATTCCCTCTCTCCTCTCACTTCTTCACTGCTCTCCTCTCACTCCGTCTCTCTTACCCTCACTCCCTCTGTCCCCTCATTCTCACTTCCCTTCAATCACCCTCACTCATCTTCAAACTCTCACTGTCATCAACTCACTCTCACTCACTCCACCTTCCTTCTTCCTCACTCCACTAGTCTTACTCACACTCCTATTACGTTATCCTCCCTCACACTCTTTCCCTCAATATCAATCCCCTTTTTTCACCATGACTCATTTCTTTCTGTCACTCCCTGTCACTCTCCTTCGTTCACTCCACTTCAACTCACTCTTGTTTACAACTCACCTTCTCTCACTCCTCTTCTGACACTTGTTCGCTCTGTCACTTTCTCCCCTTCATTCACTCATTTCATTCATTCATTTATTCAGTACACATTCTCAGAAAAAAAGAATTGCAAAATCTGTAAAGTATATAGCTCTTTTTGGAGAATTGGAGTTAGTTCTTAAAATAACTTTTTTTTCTTCTTTTCTTTTTATTTTATTTTTAAACTTTTTCATAACGATTTTATATTTTTTTGTATTTTTTTCAGGGGAAAAACAAAACCAGGGATTCCAAAACTGCTCAACAGGAGCAAAAAAGGTGAGAAATTAGGGATGGGGAGGGCAGCGGTGTTCCTCTCTCCTCCGAGCAATCAGTTCAATATTCTGCTCCCCAAAACAGAGCAGTTCATTGCAGTCCATGCATAGAATTTTAATGCGTGCAAATACCGGCTGCATGTTCAGGATCATTCTTCTACCTTCTCTTCCAGAAGCTGTTGCACCACCAGTCGAGGTGCTGGCCCCATCTCTCGGTGCATTCCGTGCCAGGTCCCTGACACTCTCCCGGGCATAGTTCTGGGGGTGCCTTCTTTGCACATGTCTAATCATGGTGGAGTTCCCAAAACTGTATTTTTTTCTGGGGTCACCTCGTGAAAGAATTGTGTGGCATATCTTGCATTCCACCTTTGGAGCACTTACTTTCTTTTCACCTTCTGGAATGCTGAAAAACTTCCAAATTAAGTGCTCCTTAATTTTTGGCAGAGGAGGGTCCTCATGGAGAAACTCATCAGAGTCACTGCTGCTAGGTGCTCTTACAGCCATTCTTTCCAAATAATGGAAGTGGAGAAAAAGGGAACAGGTCTTGCTCTCTCCAAAGTGAAAGAGGTAGTGAAGGAAATGGGTGGGGTTTTCAATAGTTGTAAAAAAACTGTTAACAACCAATGAAAAGTGTTATTTTAAGGTCACATGACTTGACGCGCTTACGCTACGCGCTCCGGATCGCTTCTGCGGGCGCTTACGCGGCACCTATGTAGGCGCTTCCAGGGGCGCTTACGCGGCACGTACGTAGGCGCTTCCGGGGGCGCTTACGCGGCGCGCCTAAATGATGTTTTGTTAGATTTTAGGAAATGCGTTTAAAGTTAAAATACGGTTATTTAAAATCAAAAATACTACTTTTATAAGTATGCCACTGAATGTCTTGCATTATTATTTACTTTAAATACATACTTATATTTTTTTTCGCACGCGGGAATACCGCTCTCGCTACGTTTACGGGTGCGTTTACGGGTGCGCGTACCCTGAGCTCTCCGAGGTAAAATGATTTTCTTTAAAAACACAGGAAAAATACATTGGAAAATTAATTTTAGAATTTTTTTTTTTTTTATAAAAAACATAATAATAGTTATAAAAACAGCTATTAAAGAAACTTAATTCACTTTAAAAATTGTAGGTTGCAAACTCGTTATAGTAAGGAATTAGCTTTTAAAAAACCTTTGAAATTCACTGAAAAAACCATAGGTTTCACAATCGTTATAGTTAGAAATTAGCATTTAAAAAACCTTTGAAATTCACTGAAAAAACCATAGGTTTCACACCAGTTATAGTTAGCTGAACATTTTACTCATACAAAACCATTGAAATTCCCACGTTATAGTTAGTTGGACTCACTATAACTTGCGAGCCCGCAATCCACTGCTGATGATGTCACATATTACATCATTCATGACATGGTCAGTGACATCACTGATGACATCACTGATGACATCTCAAATGACATCACTGATGACATCTCAAATGACATCACTGATGACATCACTGATGACATCATCCATGTGATAAAATGATGCACCTGCTCACATTCTAATCTAACCTTTGATACACCAAGTGTTAAATACAAACTACCATTCCTGAAATTATTGACACACCAATACCAGTAACTACATACGCACTCACTGATTCCTAGGTCTACACACACATCCACTCATTCACACGTACAATCACTCATACATACAGACACTCATCAATACAACACTATCATATGCACTCATATACCTATATAGACACTCACACACTGCCACTCATCCATGGAGTTACTCACACACCTAATCAGTCATGCAAAGAATCAATCACACTCCCATTTCATCATCTATACAGTTATACAGACAACACCTCAAATATACAAACATATACTAACACATACTTACTCTCTTATACAATCATTGATACAAGTACACATTGATCCATACAGCCACTCACACAATCACTGGCTCTCGTGTATAGTCATTTATATAGGCCAACTCTCACATGCACTGTGTTTTACATATCAACTTACTTGGAAATGTAGCACTGAGATATCCATTCAGTCACCAAAACACCCATGAACACAGTCAACCGCCCATACAGCTGTTTCCACATGCACTCTTGAACCCATACACTAGGTGAATCAACTGCTCACACATCTATGCACAGAGTCACACACCTCCCAGCCACCCACAAACACACTCAGCCTCACATACAAATACTTGGGCAACCAATCAATAACCAATTTAGCCACTCATATAACTACTGATCAACACATGCAGCAGCTTACACAACAACAGACATACTGATGCACACATTCAGACAGTTTAGTCACTAACCAATGCATTCAGTAAGACACATTTAATCACTCACTCATACAGTCAGTCACGCACCTACTAAATCCCTCATCCAGACACTTATACATCCACTCATTCTTCAATATATAAAACATATTTAAACTTTACAGAAACACTCAGTCAATGGATGATGTCATCAGTGATGTCATCAGTGATGTCATTTGAGATGTCATCAGTGATGTCATTTGAGATGTCATCAGTGATGTCATCAGTGATGTCACTGACCAGGTCATGAATGATGTAATATGTGACATCATCAGCAGTGGATTGCGGGCGCGCGAGTTATAGTGAGTCCAACTAACTATAACGTGGGAATTTCAATGGTTTTTAAGGTGAAAGGAAAGGAATGAGGCTTGCTTTTCATATGTGGTACCATCAAAAGGGTTGGTGATCAATGTTAAGAACATAAAAAGTTTACTCTATGAGAAATTTGTTTTTTTGTTAAGAATAATTGCACTAAAATCGTTTTTGATCCTTATAATATCTAGTAATCCTACTGTGAATAATACATAACTCCTAGCATCAACGTTGAAATTTTAGCAGCACTTTACCACAATGTGGGAAATAAACAGTGACATTTTTCTTTACCCAGGCGTACAAAAACTCATTTTATAAGGGTGTACCTTAAACATTTCTGATCCCCCATCCCTCGGATATCCTGGGATATCTAGAGGAGACCCTGGGGGTCCATAATATTAGACATGAAGGTATTTTGAAAGATATTCAGATCAGGTTTCTGATTTAGACCTCTAAGTTTGTTTGTTGTTCATGTTGTTCCTTTAAGGAGATAGAACTTAGACTGGTCTTTAAATGTCCCTTTAGCCCTCCGATACCGTCTTGTTAGTTATATATAGGTCCATAATATGCCACAACATTGTAGGTTATCCATTTTTAAGTGACCCTACCACCAAAGTCGAAGTTGGGCAACATTTACTTTTCAAAAGCAGTTCTGCTACCCAGGGCAGTGCTCAAACTGATCTCAGGCTTCAGTAATGTACACATGCAAGTACAGAACGAACAGCTGACCTCTCTACTGCTAGACAGCACACCACACACTACACACATAATGAAAATAAGTATAAAGAAACTAGCAGAAGTTATTATCCTACCTTTAAATTATTGGCAAACAGGTACAAAACCGGACTACCTTTCAGCTGTGATTCTCCAGAGTTGCTTTGAATTGGAAAGTCTGCATGGTGTAGCCCTTTCAGACAGAGGACAACAGGTTTAAAGGTCAGAGGCCAAGGTCTGTTTTTAGAACTGACCAGCCTTACTGAACGTGCAATTTCCACACAGGGAGCCACTGCGACAGTATGTGATTTCTACATTACACTATGGGAGCTTGTAATGTTAAAGAGTTTTTTAATCAACTGATTTCTTTATATTAATTAAATATCCGGATTCCAACACTGTAGGGTAAAGCACTATAATTAATGTTTTAGGTAACATTAGCTACAGAAAATATTGCATATTCTGTTATGAGCACATGGGGATAACACGGTTTTCTTGAGACATAATACAAGTGTAGTAGATATGCAGGTGGGGTTTATCCTATTGAATAACATTATCAAGGGGTAGCAGTGTTTGTAGGTCATATGCAGAGAATAGCTCTGCCATGTATATAACACTAATGCTTTTCGTTTAAAGATTACTGTGTAAGGGCTACAATAAGGAGGCAATGAAATTCAGTTTGCATTCATGCGCCCTCATGTTACACTAGTACCATTGCTAAAGGAATTGGTAGTTGGTTATTAATGTTTTCTAGCTAGCTCAATGTTCTATTTACCTCCTATAAGTTTGTTTGTGCCCAGCTTTCAAAATAGGGGTAGATAATGTCGACAGAAGGTAAATTTGTTTCAGGTTTCTTACTGTCGAAATGGGGGAAAGGAGGTTAGCTTCTGGGCAAATTAAGGGTAAGCGAATTTATGTTTTCTCTCTCTTTTTCTCACTCTCTTTTGAGCCTGTCTAAGCTGTCTAGGAAATGGCCATGAGGCATTTAATTGGCTATTCAGTAATGCTGTTTCAAAATTGTTAGCTTTAATAAATGGAATAAAAACATATACCAGGTTACTGCCCATCCTGTCTGATGAAAATATGAAAGGATGAGTAGTCTAGATTGCTCTTCACTTATTTGACCTTTAAGGGGAATTATGTTATTCTCATGCTATATACAGTTTTGCAAGGGCATTACTAGTCTTTAATTGGTTAGCCTGTGTAAACGAGCTGACAACCCTTATGAGAGCTGGTGAATATGTTTTTTTCTTTGAAAATGAAGTTGCATAGTCCAGATCATGAAAAGTAGAATGCACAAGGTTCATTATGTCAGGAAAGACGCCCATGTGATCCTCACCAACATTTCTTAAAGGAAAATATTGTTTTATAGGAGTTTGTTTGTTACAACATGTTCTGCTGAAAAAATGTATATATCCACTATGTTGATGTTTATTTTAGTTATTTATGTAATAAGAATCCCTGTTAAATTAGCAGTTTTAGATTTTCCTGCTGCCCCTATAACCTGGGGAGTCAGCACCAGTCCAGCTTGAAGCCAAGGTGAAGGAAACCAGCACAGGTGTTGCTGGCAACTAGAACCTCAGTGAAGGTAGAAGGCCGGAAGCAATGGGACGTGAAGTGTGTACCACTGCCACTGTCTTGTGCAAAAGACTGGGTCACAAATCAGAAAGGAAAAGTCGTGGATCCAGTTTTTGATGCCCAGCTGGGAGAGTCACAGACCGACAAGGACAGGAAGGAGGTTATTGCTTGAGGTGGCCCCATTTGAAACAAGGGTTGCTTCAGGCCTCTGAGTCCTGGTTCCAAAGTGAATGCAAGTCTGCGCCTTTGTATGTTGATCAAGGATGGACTGGGCATAATGGGTACAATCTGTGGCCCCAACAAAAGAGCAGTGCGCCAGCGGAGCAATACAAGAGTTAGGGAAGGACTTGAGCTCAGGGTACAGGTGCTGTGCCTTTGGTGCCTCTTAGAATAAAGTGAAAAAACTGGTGCACTGCCTGAGACACTGGATAGAATCGTTGAGGGTATTTGCCCCGGAAGGGGATTGCCCTATCATGAAAGAAAGACTTTTCTTCTCAAACTGGGCCGTGATTGTTTTCTTGAGTTGCGAGTTGTGCAGCTCCACCTTGGGAACAACAAGAGCTTGCCTGTGAGGCTCAGATGGACACAGGGAGAAGACATCCCTCTGGATGGTTGTACAGCGGCTTCAATTTCCCAAGGACTTCTTTTTGTTAGCAATGTATCCCTTTTGGCGTCCCATTTTTTAGGAGGAACAGCCCTTTGCAACTCCTCGTCCTAATTCCTATGGTCCCGTTTGGTCCTCCTGGTCCCCCTGAGTGAAGATTGTTTTTGTAATATTATGTCTGACTGCTTTATTATTTGCATTAGACATGTTTATTCTGCAAGAGAATGTTTTTTCTAAACAATTGATAAATTCTTCTTTGCCCTCCTCCTAAAGTATATTGATTGATACTCTAGCCCTCATGAAAAGAACACTGGAAAGGTCTATTAAAAATGTTTTTTACAAAGAATTGGACTGGATGGTTTTGGGATTTGCTTTCTGCTTGGGGTTGAAAAATATTGATAGTTCTGTTTGTAATAATAGTCATTACTCTCTCCTGCTATCTGTATGGTAATTATGACCCAATGCTCTGTTCCCTTTTTGCTTCTGTATACACCTTATATATGCCCGCTTAACTATATTTAGAATGAAAAATGCCCACCTAGCAATGGATCAAGATATTAATTTATGAGAATAAATGTGGAAAATATCTCCTATATTCTTTCGAGATCATAGCGGATGTCTTCAGCTAATGCTAAAACGGCCGTCTGTGGAAACTAGCTGCAATGGCTGTTAGCACCAGCTTTAGCCATTTTGTTTTCTGGCAGCCATTTTAGTTAGCCATGTGCTCACCATATGCTTTCTCCCTCTTCACAGTTTACTACCCTTGTATTCTGCTTGTGTCATGTGATATAGTTAATTCCTTCAGCACTGAGCCAGAGCCTTGCACCTGCTCAGAAAGACCTTCAGCTGCCAATACCTCTGTTCCAGTATGTGACTGTCAGGCTATTCTTACTGATGTAAGCAGTTTAGTCTCTCCTCCCACTCTGTTGACTAAGCAATTCTTATGTATCTTTATATGTATTTTTGTGTACAGTTGTACTGCCTCTTTTTGAGTCTTCATGCTAACTCAGCAATAAACTTGCCATAAAAGGCCCTTGTTCTCTATACTCCTCAGACTGTCTCATACAGCGGCCTGAGGATACTGTATGACGCAGTCTCCCTCATGTAAGGTTAATAAATGCATTAATTTGATATTACAGCTTCCGTGTCAATTTCTTCTTTGTTGGTTTAAGGACCAGGTGCATCAGTGAACCCTTTAAAAGGTTTTTCTTTCTTAAATTTAATTAAAAGGTGATGCGGTGAGAGTAAAAAAGTACTGTAGATTAGATAGCCCCAGTTCCTTCTGGTGTTGTTAAAGCTAGGACACAGATGTCCAAGGCTAACAGATACATTTAGGAGAAAAGTAATCACTGAAAGAGGCAGGTCCGGAAGCGATAAATCATATCAAGTAAGACTTGCTGGGGATCGACGAGAGATTTATTTATTTATTTATTTTTAAAGTTTTATATAGCGCGAACAAGATCTTTGCAGATATCAGAGCGCTTTACAGAAACAGTAGGTAGGATAAACAAACTGTTGAAAACAGTATAGGGTAGTAAACGCACAAGAGTATGCACACTAAAACAATCAGGAGCAATAGTATTGAAGCCGTGCAATGACGATTCGAGTAAGATTATAGCACCCCAGAGGGTGAGAATACACATTGTTGAAAACAGAATAGTAGGCACCAGTGCGTGGATTGCAAGTTAGTAAGGCACTCAGGTCCTAGTGTACAGCCCTATTAAACAATCTGGAAACAAGATAATGAAGCATCCGTGCAGTGATTTTGGTCCAGTAGCAGTCATAAAAGAGTCTAATATAGATAGCAATCAGGTAGCCGATAAGCTAGGAGCCATGTGCTATCATTGATCCAGTGGCAATAGGGTTCAGGTGAACTTAGCCATAAGGATGGCTTTTACCTCTTTCTTGAAGAGTACAGAGTAGGAGATAAGCCTAGTTTCTGGTGGGAGTGCATTCCAGATCCTGGGTGCCATTCCTGAGAAGGAGCGTTTGTAAGTTTTTTCCTTCCGGAATCTACGAGGTTTCAGGAGGAGATTCTTTGTGCTTCTGTTGGATCTCGAGCCTCCTGATATAGTCAGTTTGTGGGTGAGGTAGTTGGGTGATTTGTGGTGTACGGCCGAATGTGTCATACAGGCAATTTTCAACTGAACTCTGGCTTCAAAAGGCAGCCAGTTCAGGGCTTTTAAGTCAGGGGATATATGCGAGTGTTTTCTTGAGCCAGTGATGAGCCTCGCGGCCGCGTTCAAGGAGGCTCGTAGGGGTGCCGTTGTTGTTAGGGGGAGCCCGCTGAGAGCCACAATTCCGTAGTCTATGCGAGGAATGACTAGGGCTTGTACAACAGTTCGGAAGTCCTTGGGTGGTAGGAAGGGTTTGAGTTTTCTCAGCGTGTTGATTTGGAAGTTGGCACCCTTGGTTGCTTTGCTAATATGCTGCTGCATGTCGAGATTGGAGTCAAGTGTGATGCCAAGGGATTTCGCCGAGTCTACGATGGTGGGCTGGACATTTAGTGCGGTTAGATGATTGAGCCAGGTTTGGGTGATGGCCTTTTTCGCAGGAGGTGAGATCAGAAGGAACTCAGTTTTCAGAGCGTTTAGTTTAAGGTGATTGTCGGCCAGCCATGCTTGAGTGTTTCTTAGTGTGGCATTCAGAAGTTTGATGTCTTCAGGGGATTGAAGTTTGAGGTACAGCTGAGTGTCATCTGCGTACATATGGAAGTGTACATTTGATGCTTGAAGCAAGGAGGTGAGTGGTTCCATGACGAGGTTGAACAATGTGGGGGAAAGGGAGGAGCCTTGTGGGACGCCTAGTGTTACGGGCACAGGCGAGGACAGTGCGTTGTTGATCTTGAACTTCTGAGACCGGTTGTGCAGAAAGGAAGTGAACCATTTGAGGACAGTCCCGGATATGCCCATTCTGGTGTTTAACAGCTCAAGTAGATTCTCGTGTTTGACCGTATCAAATGCTGAGGAGAGGTCGAGAAGGATGAGGAGGCAAGACTCGTTGTGATCAAGGATTTGGAGGGCGTCATCGATTATGTGTGTCATAGCCGTTTCCGTGCTATGTTTTGCTCTGAATCCTGATTGGTGAGTGTTGAGGAGGTCAAACTGCTCAATGTGTTTTGTCAGTTGGAGTTGTACGCATTTTTCTAGCAGTTTAGCCAGAGTGGGGATATTGGTGATAGGTCGGTAATTGTTCAGGTCGGCTGGGTCAGCTGTGGGTTTCTTGAGTATAGGCGTGACCTGCCCTATTTTGAGGGAGTCTGGGATGGATCCTTGTTGCAGGGAACAGTTGATGATTCTAGTCCAGAGTGGGAGGAGCATGGGGGTGAAGGCTTTAACAGCGTTGGCAGGTAGGGGGTCTGTGAGGTGATTGGCGGGTTTCAAGGTGCCGAGCAGCTTGTGAATTGATTCTTCAGTGTAGGTGTCGAAGGACGTCCATGAAGCGTTGTTTTTAGGTTGAGTGTTAGTTATGCCTATGAAGCAGGAGTATCGACTTACATCTTTGAGGAGATCACTTCTTATATTGTCGGTCTTTTGCTTGAAGAAAGCAGAGAAGTCTTCGCAACTTGGAATATCTTTTGCTGAGCAGTTAGGTTGTGGAGGCTGCGTCTTGGTTTGGGTTTTGACTAGCTCGAACAGTTTTCTTGGTCTGTTTTTTGCTTGATCCAGCTGTTGGCTAAAGAAGACTGATTTCGAGCGTTTGATTTTTCTGAAGTAAGCGTTTCTCTTGCTCTTAAGCGCTCTAAGGTGCAGTGCTGAGGGGTCAGATCTCCACATGCGCTCTGCCATTCGCATAGCACGTCTGTCCTCATTGAGTCTACCATCATACCATGGGTTCGAGTTCTTGGTGACGACTCTCTTCATTTGCAGGGGTGCGGCTTCATTGATTATTGTAGCCATAGTGTCTAGATAGAGGTCGGTCAATGAGTGCACATCAGAGACGCCCGTCGGGGGAAGAAGGAGATTGCCTGTGTGGGCAGGCAAGGAGTTTGGGTTAAGATTCTTCAAGTCCCTCTTCCAGATCTTGGTTTTGGCAAGTTGAGCCGGGTTAAGTTTGACCTTTTCGTTGATGAAGAAGGTGATGATGTGGTGGTCTGACCAATCACACGGCTCGATTGCCTCCAGCTGGGTGAAGTCTTCTTTGGCGATGATAAGGTCAAGGATAGAGCCTTTTTCATGTGTTGGACGGTTGCATATTTGGGTGAGGTCCAGCGCGTTGAGGAAAGTCTTAAGGCTATTCACCACAGCGTCTTTCTGGTCGTTCCAGTGGAGGTTGAAGTCTCCCAAGTATATTTGATTGATCTGTCGACCGGCGTTGGTGGATATCGTGTCCATGATTTGTTGGGAGAAGGTGAGGTTGTCCCTGGGTGGGTGATAGATAACATGAAGGGAGCATACAGGTTTGCCCTCGCTAGTAATATTGAGGCAGATGAGTTCGCAGGAGGAGAGGGGGGGGAGGGGCCTTCAGTGATGACGAGGTTGCTCCTGTAGATGCATGCGATTCCCCCGCCCGTCTTGCCATTTCTGTCGAGTCTAATAATGTGATAATTGGGGGGGACAAGTATGTCCATTATAGGTGTGGAGGCTTCAGTTAGCCACGTTTCAGTCAGAATGGCTAGATCGAGGTCCCTTGATGAGATGAGTTCCGCTATGCCGGAGGAGTGTCTCTGGGCCGATCTGCAGTTGAGCAGGATACACTTTAGTCTGGGGGAGAAGAGAGTGGGTGAGTGTTCTAGGGCGAGGGGGCCTTTTCTGAGATTACAGGTGACGGAGCTTCTATTGCTCTGTGTGGGGGGCCTGAGGGGATTTGTGATAATCGTGGGTATGGGTAGGTGTGTAGTGGGTGGGGGTTTTGTGGGACCTGGGCCATATGAGCGAAGTAGAGTATGTAGGTCTCGGTCAGAGAGGGGGTGTAGGGTGCGACGGGGGCGGCCGGTGGCCTTGCGGTCGGGGATCGAGGGCCAGATCGGGGAGTGCTGAGTGCAGAGGTTAGAGGGGTGAGTGGTGTACTTGTTAGGTGCCAAAGTGGAGGGTCGGGGGTGTCTGGGGTATGTGAAAAGACGTTCTTTGATGGAGTGAAGATCTTCTTTGACTTGTAGGAGGGTGGATATGATCATGTCCAGAGATGGATTGGGGATGGTATTGGGCGCGAGAGCAGTGGGTGCGTCATTGACTGGGGCAAAGGTGTGGGCAGTGGATCGCGTGGGGCGGGATGTGCACGCGAGTGAACCTGGCTCTGTGGCCGTAGTAGGTGGGGTACAGGGCTCTGCGGCCGTAGTAGGTGGGGTGGCATTCGATGGACGAGAGGGTTTGTGAGCAAGGGGCGTGGATGGCGTGGATGAGGACAGGGGGAGGTTGGTAGCATAGGTGATGGCGCTAGAGGAAGGAGGCGCAGGTGAGTTGAGGGATGAGTGTAGGCTGGTGGAGGAAGGAGTGACAGTAGGCTGGTGAGGGCTAAGAGTGGGGGGGGATAGAGGGTAGGGTGTTGAGTTGGGGGAGGTGGAGTGTTCTGTGAGTCTGGCCGGTAGGGTGGGGTAATGAGGAGTGAGAGTAGGGGGGGAGAATGGGAGAGAGTTGGTCGTGTCGCGGGGCGTGAGAGATATGCTCAGTGCGGTGGGGGTGGGTTCTGTGAGCCTCATGTGAGGTGTGGGATGGGGGGTAAGGAGGGTGGGGGTATATGGGATGTGTGAAGAGGGGTTATATTCGCCAGTGCAAGAGGGGTGTGGGGAAGTGAGATCGGATGGGTGATTGATTACACTGGGATCTGAGGCGTTCGCAGGAGTCGTAAGGTGGGGGGTGAGGAGGGTGAGGGTATGGGGAATGAGCGAGGGGGAGTGATCTTCGCCAGTGCATGGGGGATTTTGGGAAGTATGACCGGGTGGGTAACTGGACAGAGGGGAGAGGTGTGAGATGTTCCTCTGCTGTGAGTATTGACGATTGGAGTTAGGGGGTGTTGTGTAACCCGTGGAGTTAGGCGTGGCAGACCGCCTGTTGGAGATATGATTTAGGAAGGTGGGGAACAGATTGTCGAGTAGATCAAGGTTTCTATCAGTGGATTGGATTAGGATAATCCCATTGTTGTAGATGGAGATGGTCGCTCTGCCCGGGAAAAATTGGGATGGTGTAATAGAGAGTGTTAGGCCATGAGCGGTTTTTCTAGAGGTGGAGATGGTGAGGGAGGCGAGGAGCACTTTCCTCCACTGTGCTCTGCGTAGGGTGTAGAAGATGATATCAGTGCTCGTAGCCCCGTTAGTTAGCGAGAATGACCAAAGGTGGAGATGGACAAAAACAGTTGCTTCTAGTTTTCAGAAAATGGGGGTGGGGTAAACAGTCAAGTGAACATTCTACCTCTTAATTTGTCTAGAGGGTCCGGGTCAGACATAATATAACCTGGAATCACTGAGATATGGCAGTGCTGGCCTGATACCGGTAAGTTTGAGAAAGGACTTAAAGATCAGTGTGAATAAGTTGTCTGGTAGGACTAAGAGGAGACCAAATTGCCAATCCAAACTGCCCAGGGCCTTCAACCCAAAGAACTAAGTAAAGTGGTGAGAGAGATAGCCGAGAGTCAAACACAGGCTAGGTTATTGCATAGTAGATCGTAATGGCATGATGTGTTAGTTTTTCATTGACCATTTTATTAATTTAAAAACTAAAGGGGTGGGGGTTATTTTTTTTTCTGGTCTCAATAATAACATTAACCTAATTCAACTTTACAGTTTGTCTGTGCTGATTTCATTGCTCCTTTTCGTCCATCAATGACAAGCCAATTAGTTTGATCCCAAAGAGATACTTCTCCAGTTGCTAGCCCAAGAGAAGTGGCTTCAAGCATGCACACCCCATGTTGACACCATTGCACACACACACATGTATAGTCTCCACACCCATTCCTGCCTAAAGACCTGCCCTTCAGACCAACAATGCCCCTATGGAGCTTGAGGTTGCAGTTTGTTCAAAATAGTGACACTTCACACAGATCCCAACAGAAACAGAGCGCTTTGCAGACACTTCTTCAATAGAACTGCATCTCTCAAATACAACAAGGAAGAGTTCTTCCTTTCTGAGACACTGCCCGTTGGTGCCACATAATTAAGGCGACAAGATGCCTGCAAGTTACGGGTAGAATTACTTTTCCTGACCTGGGTTTTGCTTTTACATTATTAGCCAGTGTGTGAGACCAATTGATTGAAATTAAATTAACCTAGACTACAGCTCCCAGAATGCACTGGTATGGTAATTCAAAACTGGAAAAGTTGTATCCTGGTTAGAGTCATCTGGTCACCTTATACATATGACTGATACTGCCCCGAAAAATGTATATTCGCAGACAGTGCCCAACCACCCCAATGTCACCAAAGCTCTGCAGTTCACCCAAACAAAAAACCCACATAAAGGGTGAGCCTCACACCAATACTTATTTCTTCTAAACATTAATATCGACCCCGCCAAAAAGATAAAACAACAATGCCACGGCAAGGGGTACTTAATACCAGCAGAGTACTCCCAGAGACATAGCCCAGACAAATGGCTTCAGCTGCAACTCCCGAAGGGGCCCTCCTCAGAAATAACCTACAAAGCACACACAGAAAAGAGTGAAACCCCACAAATATGCCACCATAACAGGCTGTCAATTAAGTTATTCTATACTGTCTGCCTCCCCCCACCCACCCCCTCAATGCAAAAAGACAATCCTATTTCTGTTCATGAAATGGGGGCTAGTTCACTTCACACTAACCACAGGTACTAAACCAACTTCTAGGCGGAGTTGCATCACAAACACACAATGCACCTCCTCTCAAGTTTCGCATAACCAACTGAAACCCTTACCCCTAATAAAGCACCGTACATAGCATTCCTCTATGTATCAATATTTCACACAGCCCGAGGTGCACTTTAACAAAAATCGACACCTTCCCCAATTAAATAAACGATTTATCATACCGACACTTTGAGGATACCAAAAAATGAGCGAAACGTGCCGTAATCTGACTGCTAATTTAAACAACATATTGTATCTAAAAGGTGTAAATATACTCCAAAAGCAAGAACGTCAATATAGTTTCAGTGATGGCCCTTGTGCACTTACTATTCTGAAATCAACAATGGTTTTTGCTTGAAAAGCAAAGGACATGACTACAGGGCCCAGAAGGGACCCGTTTCAATGTCCATTGCTTAAATCCTTACAAAATATAAGGAGTATGGTTTTAAAAGAGCACATTCATGAACATAAAGCTGCAGTGCATATTTTATAAACTAATAAAAGGAAAACAGTTGATAAGGATCACATTAAATGTTTTCTACACCACGCATCAACCAGATATCGCATTACCTCCATGTTGGACTTGGCCCTTTTTGCAGGGCCCTTTTTGCAGGGTCATCCCTGAACTTTTTGCATTCCTCCTATATTTATTCTGACCTGTTGTTGGCTATTTTATGACTCTGGGCACTCTACCACTGCTGATCAGTGCTGTAGTGCATATGCTCTCCCTACTGTAAAATGTATGTATTGATTAGTGGTTCCATGATTGGATATTTGGTTTACTTGTCAGAGCCTAGTACAGTGCACTGAGTGTGCCCGGGGCGTGTAAATCCAAATGCTGCTAGTGGGCCTGCAGCACTGGTTGCGCCTCCCACAGAAGCGGCATTTGTAAAATGTGTCTAAGGTCTGCCATTTCAGAGCCTGCGTGCAGTCTAGTGCGGTCATGCTGACTGGGCAGGTGCACCCACTTGCGAGTCCCTAAACCTTCCCTTTTCTTCATATTAATCACCCCTATGTTAGGACCAAGGGCAGGGTGCATTGTAAGTATAAGGTAGGACAAGTCCTGATGTGCGTGGCAGGTCCTAATAGTGAATTACAGCCATTTTCATTTTTCACTATTGCAAGGCTACCTGTTCTCCATAGGCTAGAATGGGCCGTGGGATTGTTACATGTTTATAATCCTAGCAGACTAAGAGAACATGGTAGAAATTCAAGTTAAGTATGCCTGGACTCAGAATGATAAAATACAACTTTTAGTAAAGTTTATTGTAATATTCTGTGTTTGCAAATACCACTTTTAGAAAGTAGGTACTTGCTTGCCTAACCATTTTAGCCCGCCTCTGCTAGGTTGTGTATTCCTTGTCTGGGTTTGTGTGTGACAGGACTGGGGAATTCCAGGAGACAGGCTGGAGCCACCCAGTGGTGAATAGCGAGATCAGCAACTAGATGGGAGGGAGGAGTTGCACCTGGGACCTGAAACGGGCTGGGCCTTCCCTCTACAATGCTGGCTCCACCCCCTGTGGTATGTCTGATGTCTCTGCCATGCACACTGAAAGAAGAGAAGGAAGACTGTCAACAGAGTACTCCTGGACTGTACTTGCCTTCCACAATGCTGGCTCCACCTCCTGTGGGGAATCTGATGTTCCTGCCCGGCATGGTGAAAGGAAAGGAGCAGTCTGGTAAACAGAGTGCTCCGGAACTTGTTTGGACTGGGCACAGGCCCCTCTCCCCTGAGAGAACTAAGGATTTTTGGGTTGAAGTATTGGGACCCGGAGTCCATGAAATTAGATCACTCCTGGAACTGACAAGACGAAAACTCTGCTGAGGAGAAGGAACCAGAAGAAACTGCGGAGAGACTATTCCCAAGCTTAAGTGTTGCTTGGGGGATTGGCCCGCAGTGGTTGCCTGAACTGCTTAGAGAGGAGGAAAGACTTTGTGGACTTTACCTTTATTTTCAGCTTATGCAAAAGATCTCCAAGGGCTTGGAAGAGAGCTTGCCCCCTGACCGAAGTCCCAGGACCAGTGGACTTCACCAGCCTTTGTGAATTGCTGCTGGAAACAGGTGGCTACAGAGGTAGGGAGCTGTGACCGACTCTCCCGACCGGCCGGTGTCCTGTTGGCACCCCACTGAGCAACGTCCACATTGAACAACACAAGCTCTGTGCTCACCGATGACCATCAACGAGCCGTAGCCTGCACCGCGACTGGAAGGACACCGTAACGTGCAACGCCTCCCTACACCGAATCGAACTGGTCTGACCGCCGCATCTCTGTTGCTGACTTCGAGTCCTGTGATCACACCGGAATTGGGCACCGCCCGACTCGCACCGCTGTCCGGACTGATCGACGCCAGCTCCCGAACTCCGGCTTGAACGCTGCACCATAAAGCTAGAAGCACTGCAACGAGCAACGTCCGCCCCGAACAACGCAAGCTCTGAGCTCACCGATGGCCATCAAAGAGGCTTAGTCTGCACCGCGACGGAAGGGACACTGTGACCTCCAATGCTTTCTTTTTGTACACCGTGACGATCCCCGGAACCGGCTCGCACATCCGTGCCGGCCGCCCCAAGGAAATGGTAGTGGGTTTGAATCTGTCGACATTTGAGTGGGCCCGGACCGCCGCGGTCCGCTGGATTTGTTAGACTCTGTTCTTTCAGCACGCTGTAGCCGGAAGAGGCTACCGACTCGCACAGAACTTTGATCTACACCTTTTTAACCAGAAATCTTGAAGCTTACTAGTACTGTGGATTCTTTTTGTCATTTATTGGTCTTGTGGTAACTCTATATAAAATATACGTATTTTTGATATAAAACCTTGTGTGGTGACCATTTGTAGTGTTGTCACTGGGTTACTGTATGTGGTCACAACTGCTTAACTTACATCGCCTCTAAAAAAAGCCTTGACTGCTTGCGCCAAGCAACCTAGAGGGTGAGCAGGGGTTATTTTAAGAGGGTAATTCCCTTGCCCTGACTAGAGGAGAGGGTCCCTGCTTGTCACAAGTACCTACCTGTGCCAACCAGAGATCCCCGATTCTAACATTGGTAGGCAGGGGAAGGGATCCGAATTTGCATTTGTGACTCATATACAGTGATTGGTGAACACTACTTAGTGAGTGCAGACCATAACGCAACCACGTACTTTTGATACTTGCTTTTTCCAGGGATCTTGCCTGGTTCACTTAGAGTGGAGTAGACAGCCTCCGTAGCATCTGATGACTGTGATTGGGAGGAAGAGAAATTATGAAGCTACACCAACAAGCAGCTCAAGAGCTTCTGCAAAAAGTTTAAAATTTCCACATCAGGAATCACCAAAAAGGAGCAACACCACAAGGCGCTGAGGGCCTGGATTGAGGCAAGGAATGCCACTGGTGATTTAGTGGACTTTGAGGAGGCAGAGCAGCGACTTGATGGGCCACTTGTTCTTGAAAGGAGTGGCGCGCCCTCCCCAGTGGGTAGCAGTGTTTCTTCCAGAGGTCTGTCCCCAGAAGAGTCGGCGGACATGAAAGAAAGCAGGATGCATGAAATGGAGATTTCCAAGCTCAAATTGAATGTACAACTGGAGCTAGAAACTAGAAATTAGCCCTGGAAGAAAAGAAAATGCAGTTTTAGCATTACTTGATAATGAGGAAACTTGATATGGAGCTCGAGGGGCTTGAGGCCATGAGTATTTCAGCCCAGCAGCAAGAAATATGTGTAGCTAAGGGATTGAGCTTTGCTGAGTTGGAGGTGGAGTCCAGCTCAGATGGTGGCCGCAACATTCAGTTATCTAGTGCTGAGTAGGAGATGGGTCCAGCTCAGATTGTAGCAGCAATATTCAGGTATCTAGTGCTGGGAGAGTAGTACACACACCCAGAGATGTGGCACCTGACTTGGAGGGGGTTAACATATACCAGGAGGTTCAAGGACATGAGGTAGCTCCAGTAGTGCGCAGTGTCCCCGAAGGGAATAGGGTAACTGGTGTAGGGGTTCATGGTCCTAGTAGTGGGAGGGACACTCTACTGACTCTAGATGAGAGGTGTAGGGAGAGGGGTTCCCCCAAAGTTGAAGTCCTGGAATGTGAGTGTGTAGACCGCCCACAAGAGTGTGGGTTGTGTGACAGAGACAGTCAGATACTGTCTTGCCAATCTCAGGAGAATGGTGTGGAGTATGTGTGTGAGGCACTGGATGGTGAGGTAAAGGATAGTTTGGTTAACCCCTGTAGGGGGCTGTGTGATCCAATTCTGGGAGAACATATCTTAAGTCCCTGTTTTCCAGAGCTAGGCCAACACCTGTTTGAGAGTGAGGTCTCTGACCCCAGGGAGCTCACATTGGAGGCAGACGCTTTGGTGGATTCCAGAGGGTCTGAAGAAGCATTGCGGAGTGATTCCAACAATAGTGGCTCAGGTAACTTCCAGTCCTGTGTGATGGAAGAGGTTCAGTGTAGCCCAGCTAGGTCTCAGTGTAGTGGACGGGGTGTAGGGGCTCACGTCCTGTCTCAGAGGAGGAGGAGGAGTGAGTGTGGGGTCTGTCCCAAGGTACCCGAAACCCAGTCTCAAGGCCTGGATGGTTTCTTAAGGGAACATCAGGTCGGGGGCCTAGGCTGTACTTGCAGGCCATTTGAGGAGGATCTCCCAGTGGCTAGAGAACGTGGAGCCTCTGTAAGCAGAGCTCCAGTAGTTCTGGTATCTGGCAGTACCGCTCCAGTTGGGAGGGTGCAGAAGTCCAGATGGAGAGGTGAGAGGGGGAAAGAGTCCCCAGTGAAAGAACCAGTGGGTCAGGGGTCAGCCAGAAGGGCTGTGTCACCAGTGAATGACCATGGTGACACCACTTCTGTCCTGGGGGATCTTTGTGCACTGTCCGATGGACAGGGGACGGGAGATCTGCGGCAGGCATACTGTCACATGACACATGAGTTAAGTGTCACCTTCGGGGGGGAGCCTGCTTGCTCACCCGGAAGTTCTGGTGCACCAGGCAAGTGTTCAACTGCAGGGTTGGGTCCCTGAGTTGGGAAGCCAGGTCCAGGGATTACCTGACCTGGAGGGAGGGACATCTGTAATCAGTGTCCCTACCAGTCTGTCTTCTTGGTGTACCCCTCCAGTTGGGGGGGTGCAGTGCTCTTGAAGGGGAGGCAGAGGGAGGGAGTCCTCGCCTCTGACCTTGGTGCAGCTTGAGGGTGTAGACCCTCGGTTAGAGGGCCAGGTGCAGGGTGTCCCCGCCTAACCTGGTACCCCAGTTGCAGGATAGCACCCCTGAACTGGTGGGCAAATAGTGCAGGTCACCTGCCACAGGTGCCCTGACAATTCTGGAAGGGGGTACCATTCCAGGTGGGAGGGTACAGAGCCCCAAGGAGGAGGACAGGGTGTGGGAGAGCCCACCCCAGTCTTTGGTCTAGCCGCCGGGTACAGGCCTAGGGCTGGTGGCTCAGTGCCAGGATGTCATACTTGACCTGACAGGAGGGAGAGTGGATAAAGGGTGCCAAGCACCTGGGGCTACTGCCCCCCGCTCTCTAACGCCACAGAGGTTTGAGAGCCCTGAGAGGCATAAGGCCTGGGTCTCATCCCTGACTACTGTCAGTGGCCACTGTGACTTGATGTCTGTCTGTTGGGACACACCTGTGAGCAAGTTAAGGTTAGGTGCTGCACAGGTGGTGTCCACAGGTGAAGAGAAGGGTTCCCCACGGATTAGCTTCGTGGACAGAGAGTATGGACAGAGGATTTGAAATGGGTTCAGATTGGTGTAGAACTGGAATTTGCCCCTGCTGTTGCGGTCCAGGTCCATGTTCTATCGCCCTAAGCAGGGAAACCCATCAAGGTAGTGATTGGTCTAACCCGCTTTTTGGCTGCTAGGGGGTTGTGTTAGACTTGGCCCTTTTTGCAGGGTCATCCCTGAACTTTTTGCATTCCTCCTTTATTTATTCTGACCTGTTGTTGGCTATTTTGTGACTCTGGGAACTCTACCACTGCTGATCAGTGCTAAAGTGCATATGCTCTCCCTACTGTAAAATGTATGTATTGATTAGTGGTTCCATGATTGGATATTTGGTTTACTTGTCAGACCCTAGTACAGTGCACTGAGTGTGCCCGGGGCGTGTAAATCCAAATGCTGCTAGTGGGCCTGCAGCACTGGTTGTGCCACCCAAGTTTCAAATTTCAATACTTTATTCGACAGCATTGTCATAAAAGCATTTTATTCCTATTCTAAACATAAATAAATACTATACTAAGTTAAGATCTATTTAAGATACACGTTAAATACAGAATGCTGGCGAATTCTTTCCTCTAAAAGGAATTTATACCGTTTAAAAATACAGGGTCACTATGTCTAATACATTAAAGATAAATGTAGCTTAAAACGAAAAACTTTTCATCATTCATGATTAATCGCAGTTAAAGTGCGGGTGCGGATGATCCAGGCCCAACCCAAATATTTGGCTAGGGCAATTGCAAGATTGGGGCACAATTTGATCTTAATATTCTCAGTGCTTCTAGATATTTTCCTATCCCCAAATTCTTGCACACTGGATTTAACCATCTACTTCTTGGAGCAGCATACAAGGGGCATACAAACAAAAAATGTGGGATATCCTCAACGTGGACCTTGCAATAGCAACATGTATTAACATTACTTGGTGACCATTTTAAAGTAAAAACATTTAGAGGTAGGCAACCAACTCTGAACTGGAAATACAGCTTTCTGTCCAAGGGTTTTGTGATCAGATCCCAGTACTGTTCACAATTTGGGGCTAATTTAGACTCCAAATACTGGGATGTCAACATAGAGGGTTGATTGGAAATTAAAACTGATTGGTGTACCATGTCCCAATACATTTCTTTCAACAACACCTTAGATGGAAAGGCGGAAGGGTCATTAGTAGTCCATAAGTGGTCTAAATGCAGTTTTTGTAGCAAGTTCCTGATTTCTTTAAGCCAAGTTATTTTATGGAACAGGTCAGAGCTAATAGTGTCCATGAGAGCAGATGCATAATGGCCCAGTTCAGGTGTTGTCTTTATGCGCCTCCAATATAAAAGTGGGCGCAATCGAGCCATATCCTCGATCTTTTTCCTCCCTAGATCATATAGGAGTGGGATCGATGGAGTGCTCTGCGGGACACCAACCAACCGGCGAAGGAATTTGTTCTTTGCAATAGTCAAAACACTCAGATTGGCGAAGCCCCATAACTCTGATCCATAAAGGCAGGCACCCAGCACTTTCATACTATAAATCTCCATAATAGGCTGGATGGGTTTTGTTAACGAAGATTTATATTTTTGTGCTATGGCCCCAGCCAGCTGATGGAACTTTAAGACCACAGAATCAATGTGAGAATTCCAATTCATACTACCCTGCAAGGAAATACCGAGGTAAGTGAAAGCATTCACCTCTTCCAAAACAGACCCATTAAAATTTATTTTGCCCTTGAATTGCTTAGCAGGATTCAGGTTCATAAACTTGGTCTTTGTAGTGTTTAATTCCAGGCCCCGAATCCGACAGAAATCTCCAAATGCATCAATTGTCTTTTGTAATCCGCGAGGGGTCCGTGAGACCAGTAAAGTGTCATCAGCAAACATTAACACTGGAACCCGCTCCCCATCTAGCATAGGGGCATCAGTTGGTGATTTCTTTAGATGGTCTACTATGCCGTTGATATAAAGGGAGAATAAGGCGGGGGCCAGGACGCATCCCTGTCTCACCCCACACTCCACGGGGAAAGAATCAGTGACGTCCCCCTGTGCACCCTATCTAATCCTGGCGTAGTTATTTTCGTGCATACGCACTAACAATGTCCATAATTCGGGGCTGATTCCAAGCTCGCTAAGAACAATCCATAGTTTTTGACGAGGTACCAAGTCAAATGCTGACTTTAAGTCGACAAAAACGGCATATAATGGGCCATTTGTCAAGGTCACGTTTTTCCAGTAAAGGGTTAAAAAATGGAATACCTGGTCGACAGAGCTAGTTAGGGGGCGTAAGCCAGCTTGGTACGGGGAGAGGATATCATTATCATCTATCCAGGCTTGTATTTTATTTTGTATCATTCTACCCATCAGTTTTTGTGCAGAGTCGATAAGGCTGATGGGTCTATAATTACTTGGTAAGGCCTTGTCCCCTTTTTTGAAAACTGGAATGATCTCCGCGCCCTTCCATGAAACTGGTATCGCGGCTCCTTGAGCGATGGAGTTTACAAGCCAAACAAAATATTGACACCAGTTAGCCCGGTCGGATAAAAATACATCTGCCGGTATTCCATCAATTCCTGGAGCCCTACCTCTGGTCACCCCGTCCAATGCTACATTTACATCCCCCAATGTGAATACTTCATAACTATAGAATCCCATTTTGGGGGGCCTTGTAAAATGTGTCTAAGGTCTGCCATTACAGAACCTGCGTGCAGTCTCGTACTGTCATGCTGACTGGGCAAGTGCACCCACTTGGCAGTCCCTAAACATTCCCTTTTCTTCATATTAGTCACCCCTATGGTAGGCCCAAGGGCAGGGTGCATTGCGAGTATAAGGTAGGACAAGCCGTGATGTGCGTGGCATGTCCTAATAGTGAATTACAGCCATTTTCGTTTTTCACTATTGCAAGGCTACCTGTTCTCCATAGGCTAAAATGGGCTACGGGGTTGTTACATGTTCATAATCCTAGCAGACTCAGAGAACATGGTAGAAATTCAAGTTTAGTATGCCTGGACTCAGAATGATAAAATACATCTTTTAGTAAAGTTTATTTTAATATTCGTGTTTGCAAATGCCACTTTTAGAAAATAGGTATTTGCTTGCCTAACCATTTCAGCCCGCCTCTACTAGGTTGTGTATTCCTTGGCTGGGTTCGTGTGTAACAGGACTGGGGAATTCCAGGAGACAGGCTGGGGCCACCCAGTGGTGAATAGCGAGATCAGCAACTAGATGGGAGGGAGGAGTTGCACCTGGGACCTGAATAGGGCAGGGTCTTCCCTCTACAATACCGGCTCCACCCCCTGTGGTATGTCTGATGTCTCTGCCATGCACACTGAAAGAAGAGAAGGAAGACTGTCAACAGAGTACTCCTGGACTGTACTTGCCTTCCACAATGCTGGCTCCACCTCCTGTGGGGCGTCTGATGTTCCTGCCCTGCATTGTGAAAGGAAAGGAGCAGTCTGGTAAACAGAGTGCTCAGGAACTGGTTTGGACTGGGCATAGGCCCCTCTCCCCTGAGAGAACTAAGGATTTTGAGGTATAAGTATTGGGACCCTGAGCCCATGAAATTAGATCACTCCTGGAACTGACAAGACAAAACCTCTGCTGAGGAGAAGGAACCGGAAGAAACTGAGGAGAGACTATTCCCAAGCTGAAGTGCTGCTTGGAGGTTTGACAGATATCAAAAGAGCCACCCAATATTCCCCTTAGGACTGGGTATATTCAATAACAAAAGCACATTGTCCCTAGAGGAAACATTTGAAGAATATTAATCATTTCTGATAATGTCACATACATGAACATTTAATCAGAATAGCCACAGGGAATAAATGTAAATATACCTAGATATATCAAAACAGTATATTTTATTCCACTTGAAGTATCATCAACAAATTAATATCTGGCAACAAACATACGACTAAAAAGGTCATACATAATTTAGCAGCAGTATATAAAACACCTTTTGCATGAATTATGGGTAATCAAAAACACCATATCGATGAGAATTAAACACAGCATATAGTCATAATAACATCCAATATATTCGACAAATATGCGAAACGATGCTGGGCGTCTATGTTTCAGTCCCCCATTGGTTTAACAGATCCCTGGGACCATCTTCAGGAAAAACAAGTTGCACATATACATCTAGTGTAATAAAAACAACAACAATAATACATATCATCCCTGTGACTGCAAAGAGGTATATGCAGTCTGCTCAACACACAAGGAAAACAAAAGTGCACAAATACCACTAGTGTCAACCAAACCATATAAATATCATATTGCCCATCTCAAAACACCATCAACCATAAGTGTGTAATAGTGTGAAACAAAAAAGAAGAAAATGAAAAGGCAAAATGAATCAAATCACCAGAACCAAGAACCATTGAAAAAGCACTCAATCACTTATTGTGTTCAAAAAGTGCATCTAGACAGAAGAATCACTAGGTCCTAAAAATCTATAAAAAACCTTTACCCAATCAGTAGCCAAACCAATAGCCAACGGAACTTACATGTCTAATTAATCAGACATTGCAGAATCTATGGATCAAGACAACCAACAGTAGAGTTAAGCTGGAAAATGCCCTACAGGAGCAGCCCCTACTAAAAAAGTCCATCCATTTATGTATAAATATATATGCAACGCTACTCACATAGTGAACACGTCAGAAAGGTCATCTGAAAAACAACATGTGCCCAATAATTAGCAACTCACTACTGAACGAAAAACGGAACATGCACCCAAGTGTTAAAACAATCCAATATTACTCACGTAGAAAAACTGCGGAATTGTCTGTAAGGTAACAAGTATCGTATATGTTAGCAACAAATTGCCAGGTAAAGAACATACATCCATGATTAAGATTGAAAATAGGCACCTCGGGCGCTAGTTGAACTTACTTTTAGATAAGGAACAGAACCAGCCACGCTTGGTCCATGGACGCCCGACTGTCAAGTACGGGGGTAGCGTCTAGCCAACGTCGTTTCAGTAATAACGAAACGTATACGCGATGATGTAATCGCGTACAAAACTATGGCGGCCATCTTAGAATGGACTGCCAAGTATAGAACACAAAAAAAGTTAATAAATGCCTTTTAAAACCCTCCAAGGGGATGTGGACGTCCGCCAATACACCAATGAATGGTAAGGCAGAAAACCAGCAGTGAAATCAAAGACCAATCCCTATAAACAAGATGACTGAGTAGTGCTTATAAAAGACGGCGGCCATCTTAAAACGGTCTATATTTAGAAGAGCCATATCTCCAATACTCAATGTGAATCAAAAAAGGAACAATAAAGTATAAGCTTAAACAAACCATCTGATAAAAACTATCATCCAACCTAAGCTTACATAAATAGGCAGAATATGCATAATAGAGTTCGACAGCACAGGATCATGAAATTATGCGCACCCACTGTAATGGTGCATCAATACCAAGAGTCTGTATCATATCCAGATTAAACTGATTGAACCACAAAATAAGACACAAATCATCAGTACATGGTGAATGGGTAATTACACCGCCTGAGAAATGAATCTATAGCCACAGCTGGTATGAAGCCCAAACTAATCCACTCAGTAATCATCTCAAGGTGGCCAACGTGTGCCATTCAATTAAAGAGTTCAATCTATTGTCTACTGTGTTGCATGACCAAATCCATTTGTTTTCCTTCTGTGTGAGCTGTGTTCTTTACAATTTCAAGCACAAACCACTTCATTTCGAAACGGCATGTGGGACAATTTTTGATAATGTTCAACAAGAGGAGCAGTGGTAACGTTACAACGGATGCGTTACTTATGTTGTAGAATGCGATTTTTGATTTCTTGGGTAGTTTTGCCAATGTATGTTAAAGCGCATGGGCACTGTATACAATATACTACATTCTTTGTTAAACAGTTCGAATGTTTTTTGAGGGTTATGACTCTGCCATTTAAAAGGCAGCTTTTAACTGTGTCAGTAGTTGCACAAGCAGCCCAACCACCGCACGGGTAGTGTACTACTACTGGTGCTAAGCCCCATAAATTGGTTATAGTGTAAGGCGCTTGTTCATTATAGGCTCTGACAAGATGGCCACGTAAATTCCTAGCCCTCTTAAAAGGCGAAACATGGCATTTCCAATTGTGGTTCCACCTTCTTAATCAGATGCCAATTTTGTCCTATTATTTTCTTGATTTGGTTGGACTCAGTACCCTTGGTCATTACACAATTGATGGGTTGTGTCACGTTCTCAGCCTCTAGTTGGCGTCTGTCTTTGTGTAACATTGCTTCTCGGTCACAATACCATGCCCGTTTCATGGCATGTTTGACCAATCTATATGGATATGATCTCATTACCAGTTTAGATTGCAGAATTTTTGCCTCCCTGAAATAATCCTCCCTTTTGGTGCAGTTACGTCGAATTTGTAAAAACTGCCCAAAAGGGAGATTATCCCGCAAATTCCGATGATGGTGGCTGTTATATTTTAACCGCGTATTTCTAGCCGTGGGCTTGGTATATAAACACATGGATAGAACCCCATCATCATGTGCAAACTGTAAATCAAGGAAACTAATAAAGTTGGTACTGCTTTCTAAAGTAAATTGTAAATTAGGATCCTTTTGATTCAACCATGCATGGAAGTTTGTTAGTTCATCTTGTTGCCCTTCCCACACTATACAAACGTCGTCGATGTATCTTAAGTATTTATGTAGGTGGAAACTGAAGGGATTATCGTTGTAAATTACCCTTCCCTCAAAAGCGGCCACAAAGAGATTTGCGATATTTGGTGCAAAAATCGCACCCATGGCCACGCCTTTTAGCTGACCGTAGAAATCGTTATTAAACAGGAAATAATTTTCTTTGAGGGCAATCATAGCCCAATCAGCAATGAACCATGTGGGGACCTGTGTAGCGATCGCTACCATCAGCAAGGCACAAGGTAGAGGATTTCGAATATCCTGTCCATGGCGGAAAAACTACAAGTCCCAGAAGGCCATCCGGCGCTGGGGGTTGGCTCAGTGGGAGGACGTGATATAAGCGCCATCTCCGGAACGTAATGGGGCTTGTCAATCGGATTCCGTACTCGCTCATTGTGGATGAGCCTTCCTTGCTTCAAGTCAAGATTCCGGAGAAACAACGCCGATCAAAAGCCTGCGTGGTCAGTGATCCTAGTCTGCACGACGCCGAGCAACAGCCAGCGTGGTCAGATTCCGTAGATTGCCCGACGCCGATCAACAGCCAGCGTGGTCAGATTTCTGGTGGAGAACCGTTGGTCCTGTAACCATTCCAGTCGTGCAAGTACCAAGAGGAAGCGGGCTCGCCTCCTCTTTAATTGTTGTGTCTTGTTACTATTACAAAAGGCGTCTTTTCAGCCGCCATTTCTTGTTTACATTCCGGGGAAAACATTGGTGCCTGTTGTGGCTACTGACACAGTTTGGTAAATGTTCTAATCGTAACCACAAAGATACCGTGGGTTTATTACGTGGAGGTTCCACGTTTTTGTTAGTGTGTAAATTCAAAGGCTTATTTGAGATTACTAACTAAGTAACAGCGGAGTGACGTTAACTCCTCTGTACTTCTGGTCGCCTATATTTTGGGTTCTGTATTTTGAGGATTCCTTTAAGGATACATGGGGTGAAGAAACTGGTGAGTAGAGGTCCAGAGGGAAGGGATCCTGGGTTCCTGCATATCGTACTGTGGAAGTAATCCTCTCTTCTCTGTCTCCCCTACCTGCAGAGTCCCGGTACCAGTCACCTCATGGTAACAGACCAGACGATACCTGACGTGCCATTCCCCGATGCCAATCTACCTCCCGGCCCCTATTCGTACAGATCCAAACAGTGGGTTTATTCCATTGTGGGGGTTTGTGCGGAGCGGAGTCGGAAGGACTATCGTTTATCGTCTCTGCGGGCCATCAGTAGAAGGTTAGTGGCGCTTGCGTACTCTTGCGCTACCCTCAATCCTGACAGATTGACAAGCCCAAGAATACAGCCCTGCCTAGACGATGGATACAAATGCCACTCTTACCGCCCTGTTGGAGAGTTTTACAGGCCTTCAACAGGAAGTCCAGAATTCCCGGTTAGAGAACCAGGCGTTATATAAAGAGATATCTGAACTACGTAAAGACGTATCAGATCTAGCCATGAGAGAGCCGGTGGCGAAACCATTGATTCGGCCGGCCACTCTACAGCCTCCCCCTTCCTTCCAAACCGGGGGTTCGCTCGCAGCCCCTTCCACTTCTGCGGAGGCCACACCGACTGTACATATCATCCAAAATCATGGTATACCCCTGGCTCCACCCGAAAGGTTTTATGGGGACCCAAGAAAATTTGAAACCTTTTTGAATCAATGCCGTTTGCATTTTCTATGCAAACCTATGGTCTTCCAGGACGAAGCATCCAAAACGGCTTTTTTAATGTCCTATATGGGAGGGAACGCGTCCAGCTGGACTATTCCCTTGCTAGAAAAAGACGATCCCGTTCTACATGATTTTGCTGCCTTTTGCATCGAACTCAGGAAATTGTTTGATCGGAAGTCTCACATGTTGTCCTTGGATCATGAATTAATGACCTTGAGACAAGGGTCCCAAGATCTGTTGTCTTACATCACGACATTCAACCGTCTCATTGTGGAAACAGACTGGCCGGCCCAGAAACGGATCTCCTTGTTCTACCAAGGACTCCGGGGGGAACTAAAGGATGTCTTGGCTCAGGTGGTGCAATTACCAACTACCTGTGAGGAGTTAATAGACCTGACTGTCCAACTAGATCACCGGCTATTGGAAAGAAAGGGAGATAGAAGAGGGGGAGATTACCGACCCTCTTATCCTTTATTTAAATCCCGCCAGGGGGGAGATGACAAAGCTAAGACACCCGAAGGACCAGAACCCATGCAAATAGGGGGAATACGTGGGCCCCTTTCCCGGGAGGAAAGAGACAGGAGAAGGAGGCTGAAACTCTGTCTCTACTGTGGTAAAGGGGGGCATTTCATCAATGACTGCCGGGCAAGGAATTATGTCCCTGGAAAAAATCCCCTTCCCCGAGGGCAGGCAGTTCTTAGTTCTGATGAACCGGCGGAAAACTGTCGGTCTTAAATCAGGTAGAGACCTCTGGTTTGAGACGACCGCATGATCCGGTCTCTCCTTTTGTCGCTAATACCTTACACCCTGCACTCGCCCATATGAATGTAAACGTCGCTCTATGGGTTGCCAACCAAAAACCTGTACAGGTAGATGCCTTGTTGGATTCAGGTGCGACAGGTAATTACATAGACCAGACCTATGCCTTTCGTATGGGTATTCCATGTGAGAAGAAATCTATACCTGAAACGGTTAAAACTGTGGATGGTACCATACTAACGTCAGGCCCAGTAACTTACCATACGTTGGCCCTCGTAATGAGGTTTGGGGAGGATCACTGTGAATATATACAGTTTGACTTGATCGATGCCCCTCAGTTCCGGCTCATTCTAGGCATGCCCTGGTTGACACTACATGATCCGGTGGTGAGTTGGGCTTCCCGTACTGTGAGCATGACCTCCGAATATTGTAAGGAACATTGTCGAGAAGGAATGCATCACGATTTTCCCCTTGTTCCTTCTATCGCGACCTTCTTGGCTCATGAATGTGTGGTGGATGCTTATTGTTGTGCCAGCACTCTTCCTGAAGAGTACATAGCCTTTCAGGCCTTGTTCGATAAACAGACCGCTACCCAATTACCTCCACATCGTACATACGATTGTCGGATTGATCTCGTTCCAGGCGCTGATATCCCCTGTAGTAGGGTGTATGCTCTAACAGAAAAAGAAACGTTGTACCTCAAAACCTATCTGGAGGACAATATCGCATCTGGGTTCATCAGACACTCTACTTCCCCGGCCGCGTCACCCATGTTCTTCATACCAAAGAAGGATTGCGATGAATTAAGACCATGTATAGACTACCGCGCCATTAACAGGGTGACCATAAAGAATCGCTATCCTCTCCCCCTAATTCCGGTATTGATGGATCAGCTGAAAGGGGCGCGTTACTTTACAAAACTTGATCTCCGTGGGGCTTATCATCTAGTCCGTGTGATGAAAGGCGACGAGTGGAAGACTGCGTTCCGAACAAAGTTCGGTCTCTACGAATACCGCGTGATGCCCTTTGGCCTCTGCAACGCCCCTGCCGCCTTCCAGTTTTTTATGGATGAAGTGTTGAGGGGGTGCTTGGAGACATTTTGTGTGGTCTATATTGATGACATTTTGATCTATTCCGTGTCTCTAGCCGATCACATCTCCCATGTGAAAATCGTACTGGAAAGGCTACAGCAGAACTCCCTGTACGCCAAACTCGAGAAATGCCTTTTCCATGTCCAGCAAGTAGCCTTCTTGGGGTACGTGATTGACGCTCACGGATTTCGTATGGACATGAGTAAGGTGGATGCCATCATTACATGGAAAACGCCACGGAACGTTAAATCGGTGCAAAGCTTTCTCGGATTTGCCAATTACTATCGGCGTTTCATACAAGATTTCTCCAGAATCATCCATCCCATCACAGCCCTCTTGCGAAAGAATGTTCCTTTCAAATGGGGAGTGGAAGCCGATTCCTCCTTCCAACTCCTCAAAGAGAAGTTCACGCAGGCCCCCATCCTTCGACATCCAGACCCCACAATTCCGTTTGTCCTGGAAACTGATGCTTCTCAGTTTGCTCTAGGGGGAGTCCTTTCTCAACGCCATCCTACCTCTGGTCAACTCCACCCGGTGGCTTATTACTCCAAGAAACTCTCTCCGTGTGAAATCAACTACTCAATCACCGACAAAGAGCTTTTGGCCATCAAAAGAGCATGCGAAGAATGGAGGCATTACCTTTTGGGAGCGTTACATACGGTGGAAATCATCACAGACCACCGCAATCTCCTGTTCCTAAAGACGGCGAAGGCCTTGACTCCTCGACAATTGAGGTGGACCCTCTTCTTTTCTGACTTTGATTTTGTGATCAAATATAGACCAGGAACTCGTAACGGGAAAGCAGATGCGCTATCCAGGTTGGGTGAAGAAGAAACTACTACCTGTACGGAACCCCCTTTTATCTTGCCAGGAGCTGATTCCACGGATAGAGCTATCGCCTTGATCACCTCCGAAGATTTCCTGGACGACGTTCGGGTTGCCCTAACGGACCTCGATATTGCTGATTGGGTACAGAAAGAGCCCGAACATCGATGTGAGAAAGATCAATTGGCCTATCATTTCCATGCCTTATATGTCCCCAACCCTGCATTACAACGCAAAGTCCTGGAATGGTCTCACGATTCTGCTTTAGGGGGACACATGGGCATCTTCAAGACTATCGCCAATGTGGAACGTTCTTTCTGGTGGCCTGGGGTCAGAAAGGATACCAAGGAATACGTGCAGAACTGTGCTATCTGTGCACAGGGGAAAGCCAGTCACATCAAACCTCCAGGACTGCTACAACCGTTGCCCATTCCACCCAAACCTTGGCACACATTGTCCATGGACTTTATCGTAGAGATGCCCCCGTGTGAAAAACAAACTGTGATCCTGGTAGTGGTGGATCATCTCACGAAAATGGGACATTTCATTCCCTTGCCAGGCCTACCGTCCTCCAGTGAATTAGCCAAAGTCTTCCTCCAACACATCGTCCGCCCACATGGATTACCGAAAGTGCTGATCACTGATAGGGGGACACAATTCACTTCCCGTTTCTGGAAGGCTCTCTGTGCCATATTACAGATTGATGCGCGACTCTCGACGAGCTTCCATCCGCAAACAGATGGCAAAACGGAACGTCTAAATCAGACGTTGGAGCAATACCTGCGGTGTTTCTCTCTACAGAACGCCTGCGATTGGACCGCACTCTTGTGGTTGGCAGAGTTCGCTTACAATAACGCGGTACATACTACTTTGGGATGTTCCCCATTCTTTTGCCTCTATGGATTCCATCCTAACATGCTCCCTTTTGAATGGCCTGCTGAATCTTTGGTTCCTGCCATACATGAACACCATGCTCATCTTCGAGCTATACTGATTGAGGCCCGAAATAATCTCGAACATGCTCAAGATTCCCAGAAAACATATGCGGATAGGAGACGTACTCCTGAGCCTGAATATAAGGTAGGGGACAAGGTATGGCTTTCTACGCGTAATCTACATATCAAAGGTCTGACGAAACTGAAACCGAAGTATGTGGGTCCCTATGGCATCTGCGAGAGGATAAACGCTGTGGCCATGAAGCTCTCATTGCCTGTATCGTGGACTATACATCCTGTCTTTCATGTGTCACTCCTGCGTCCGTGCCTCCCGAGCGTGAGATTGCCTGATCGTCCCCATCCGGTGGAAGTCGAGGGCCACGAGGAGTATGAGGTGAGTTCTGTTCTGGACTCCCGTTTGGTACGAGGTCGCATACAGTACTTGGTGGATTGGAAAGGGTTTGGTCCCGAGGATCGGACCTGGGAACCCTTGGACCATCTGCATTGTCCCGACTTGGTGGAGCAATTCCATGAAAAGTTTCCGGGGAAGCCGGGACGTCCGCCGGGACGGCGGTCCACGAGAGGGGGTTCTGTAGCGATCGCTACCATCAGCAAGGCACAAGGTAGAGGATTTCGAATATCCTGTCCATGGCGGAAAAACTACAAGTCCCAGAAGGCCATCCGGCGCTGGGGGTTGGCTCAGTGGGAGGACGTGATATAAGCGCCATCTCCGGAACGTAACGGGGCTTGTCAATCGGATTCCGTACTCGCTCATTGTGGATGAGCCTTCCTTGCTTCAAGTCAAGATTCCGGAGAAACAACGCCGATCAAAAGCCTGCGTGGTCAGTGATCCTAGTCTGCACGACGCCGAGCAACAGCCAGCGTGGTCAGATTCCGTAGATTGCCCGACGCCGATCAACAGCCAGCGTGGTCAGATTTCTGGTGGAGAACCGTTGGTCCTGTAACCATTCCAGTCGTGCAAGTACCAAGAGGAAGCGGGCTCGCCTCCTCTTTAATTGTTGTGTCTTGTTACTATTACAAAAGGCGTCTTTTCAGCCGCCATTTCTTGTTTACATTCCGGGGAAAACATTGGTGCCTGTTGTGGCTACTGACACAGTTTGGTAAATGTTCTAATCGTAACCACAAAGATACCGTGGGTTTATTACGTGGAGGTTCCACGTTTTTGTTAGTGTGTAAATTCAAAGGCTTATTTGAGATTACTAACTAAGTAACAGCGGAGTGACGTTAACTCCTCTGTACTTCTGGTCGCCTATATTTTGGGTTCTGTATTTTGAGGATTCCTTTAAGGATACATGGGGTGAAGAAACTGGTGAGTAGAGGTCCAGAGGGAAGGGATCCTGGGTTCCTGCATATCGTACTGTGGAAGTAATCCTCTCTTCTCTGTCTCCCCTACCTGCAGAGTCCCGGTACCAGTCACCTCATGGTAACAGACCAGACGATACCTGACGTGCCATTCCCCGATGCCAATCTACCTCCCGGCCCCTATTCGTACAGATCCAAACAGTGGGTTTATTCCATTGTGGGGGTTTGTGCGGAGCGGAGTCGGAAGGACTATCGTCTATCGTCTCTGCGGGCCATCAGTAGAAGGTTAGTGGCGCTTGCGTACTCTTGCGCTACCCTCAATCCTGACAACCTGATGAGGCCATACACATTTTTCCAAAACATCTACAATGACTTGTAAAGCATCCCCTTGGGGCATGCTAGTATAAAGACTTTCAGTTTATTTTAATATTCTGTGTTTGCAAATACCACTTTTAGAAAGTAGGTATTTGCTTGCCTAACCATTTCAGCCCGTCTCTGCTAGGTTGTGTATTCCTTGTCTGGGTTCGTGTGTACAAGACTGGGGAATTCCAGGAGACAGGCTGGGGCCACCCAGTGATGAATAGCGAGATCAGCAACTAGATGAGAGGGAGGAGTTGCACCTGGGACCTGAACAAGGCTGGGCCTTCCCTCTACAATGCCGGCCCCATCCCCTGTGGTGTGTCTGATGTCTCTGCCCTGCACACTGAAAGAAGAGAAGGAAGACTGTCAACAGAGTACTCCTGGACTATACTTGCCTTCCACAATGCTGGCTCCACCTCCTGTGGGGCGTCTGATGTTCCTGCCCTGCATGGTGAAAGGAAAGGAGCAGTCTGGTAAACAGAGTGCTCAGGAACTGGTTTGGACTGAGCACAGGCCCCTCTCCCCTGAGAGAACAAAGGATTTTGAGGTATAAGTATTGGGCCCTGAGTCCATGAAATTAGATCACTCCTGGAACTGACAAGACAAAACCACTGCTGAGGAGAAGGAACCGGAGGAAACGGAGGAGAGACTATTCCCAAGCTGAAGTGCTCCTTGGGGGATTGGCCTGCAGAGGTTGCCTGGCTGCCTAGAGAGAAGAAAGGACTTTGTGGACTTTACCTTTATTTTAAACTTGTGCAAAAGATCTCCAAGGGCTTGGAAGAGAGCTTGCCCCCTGACCGAAGTCCCAGGACCAGTGGACTTCACCAGCCTGTGTGAATTGCTGCTGGAAACAGGTGGCTACAGAGGTAGGGAGCTGTGACCGACTTTCCCGACCGGCCGGTGTCCTGTTGGCACCACACTGAGCAACGTCCGCCTCGAACAACGCAAGCTCTGCGCTCACCGATGACCATAAACGAGCTGTAGCCATCACCGCGACTGGAAGGACACCACAACGTGCAACGCCTCGCTACACCGAATCGAACTGGTCTGACCGCCGCGTCACTGTTGCTGACTTCGAGTCCTATGACCGCACCGGAGTTGGGCACCGCCCGACTCGCACCGCTGTCCGAACTGTTCGACGCCAGCTCCCGAACTCCGGCTCAAACGCCGCACGGTAAAGCTGGAAGCACCGCAACAAGCAACGTCCGCCGAGAACAACGCAAGCTCTGAGCTCACAGATGACCATCAACGAGCCGTAGCCTGCACCGCAACCGAAGGGACACCGTGACTTGCAACGCTTTCTTTTTGTACACTGCGACGATCCCCGGAACCGGCTCGCACATTCGTGCCAGCTGCCCCAAGGAAAAGGTACTGTGTTTGAGTCTGTCGACATGTGAGTGGGCCCGGACCGCCGCGGTCTTCTGGATTTGTTAGACTCTGTTCTTTCAGCTCGCTGTAGCCGGAAGAGGCTACTGACTCGCACAGAACTTTGATCTACACCTTTTTAACCAGAAATCTTGAAGCTTACTAGTACTGTGGATTCTTTTTGTCGTTTATTAGTCTTGTGGTAACTCTATATAAAGTATACATATTTTTTATAAAAAACCTTGTGTGGTGTCATCGGCTGTCCCCTTACCTTGCGCTGCTTCTCGTAGATTTCGAGAAAGCCTTTGATACGGTGGACTGGGGGTATCTGGGCGACGGCCTGGAGAGAATGGGTTTTGGCCTCCCCTTCTGCCGCCTGATTGGAGCTCTTTATCGTAGCCCCAGAGCCCAGGTACTTGTCAATGGTGAGCTGTCAGAACCGTTCCTGATTCGGAGAGGCACCCGTCAGGGCTGTCCACTCTCACCACTTTTATTCACTCTAGTGATGGAGCCCCTTGCGGCGCTCATCCGACAGAGCCCCCTTATCAAGGGTTGGGCCTGGGACCGGAGCCAGGTGGATAAAATTGCCCTATACGCGGACGATGTCCTGTTTTACCTGGAGGACCCGGCACACTCCGGCCCTAAGGCTCTACCAGCCCTCGCGGCGTTCGAACAGGTCTCAGGGCTTCGTCTTAAGCGACTAAATCCACCCTGATCCCCCTGCATCCCTCCCGGGCGTGTTTTGACTGGCAGGCGGTGATCCCCCTCTGGAGGCAATCATTCAAGTACCTGGGTGTCTGGGTGACCCTCCTCCCAGAGATGGAATGGGCCCTTAATATTGCCCCCTGGTTGCCCGGATGAAAACCGACCTCAGGAGCTGGCAATCCCTCCCCCTCAACCCGCTGGGTAGGAGCGCCCTTTTCAAAATTATGGTTCTCCCCCGCTTTCTCTACATTCTACAGAACCACGGTACATCTCTCTTGGGGTTGGTTTCAGGAACTGGACAGCTCACTCCCCCGATTCCTCTGGGGCGGTAGACGACCGCGCTTATCCCTGTCCCATTGTCGGGTTCCCCTCTTTGATGGGGGTATGGGTGTTACCAACCTTCACCTCAACTATTTGGCCACGAGGCTCATTGTGATCCAGGACTGGTTCGCGGGTGGCTGGTCCGACCCGGCTTACCGGGTGGAACTCAGTACCCTGGATTTTGCAGAGCTCCAGGGCTTCCTCTATGGCTCCCCGGTGCCTAAGGCCTTGCCCCCAGTTACCAGGACAGTGATTACGGCCTGGCGCGCAGCCCTTAGACAAGTGAGATTGGACCGGAGGCTGACTAGACAGACACCATTATGGCATGGTGCCTGGCTTCGGGAGGTCTCGTCCCTGGGAGGTTTCGATCGCTGGGATCTAGTGGGGATCTCGCTACTCTGGGATGTGTGGGTGGGTGACCATATGCGCTCCTTTTCGGACTTGCAACGCACACATGCCCTCTCCGACTCCCAGTTCTACAAATACCTACAACTCCGTCATGCCCTCCACACGAATCTCCCAACACCTGCCGCCCTCCCGGAATTTAGTCCCCTGGAAGCTCAGGTAATGATGGGCAACCTGGGTGGGGGAGATGTGTCCAGTATATATCGAGCCCTGGTGAACAATAGCCCCACTTCCCTGGACCGGCTTAAGGTGCGCTGGGAGGGGTGGGTTGGTCCTCTAGATGATGTGTACTGGCGTGACGCCCTTATGGCACCCAAAACCCTGACAACCTCTTCCGAGTTACGCCTGATCCAACTTTATTACCTCCACGCAACGTACCTTACCCCAGCGCGTCTCTTCAGGGCCGGCCTGAAAGCCTCCCCGGCATGTACGCGCTGCGACTCTGCCCCTGCAGACTTCTACCATGTAGTGTGGCTATGCCTGGCCCTAGAGCCCTTCTGGAAGGGGGTGGAGAGCGAGCTAACGCAGACCCTGGGGTGGGAGCTTCCCCATGACCCAAAGCGTTTCCTGTTAGGGGTGTTTGATGGCCTAGGTGGTTCCAGGGTCGACAAGCGTTTCCTGTGGACCGCTCTGGTGGTGACAAAGCGAGACATAGCGGCAGGTTGGTCCCAAGCTGCGGCTCAGACGCTGAGGAAATGGAGGAGGGGTGTGGAATGGTGTGGGGTCCAGGAAGAATCCCTTTTTGAAGCCCGGGGTTGTCCCGAAATGTTTACCAAGGTGTGGGGCAAATGGTTTGGTCTGCTGCCCTCTTGAAAGACTCTGCCTCAATATGCTATATGTTTCTTGGTCGCTAATGTACCCACTCAGGGGGTCTCACAGTGCCAGTGTTGCCGCCAAAGGGGGGAAAGGTTCTTAACGTTATTATGTAATATGCTACCAATACATTTTTGTGTTTTGAAAATTTCTATAAAATTTGATTATCCCAAAAAAAAAAAAACCTTGTTTGGTGTCCATTTGTAGTGTTGTCACTGGGTTACTGTATGTGGTCACAACTGCTTAACTTATATCGCCTCTGAAATAAGCCTTGACTGCTCGCGCCATGCAACCTAGAGGGTTAGCAGGGGTTATTTTAAAATGGTAATTCCCTTGCCCTGACGAGAGGAGAGGGTCCCTGCTTGTCACAAGAACCTACCTGTGCCAACCAGAGATCCCCGATTCTAACACTCCAGGAATGGTGAACTTCTTCACCTGAGGAAAACAATGCTATTTAAAGGCAAGAAAAAATGAAAGTAGAGCTTCACTGGCAAAGTCTGTAAAGTGGCACTAATGTGTTTGGGTGTAAATAAAACCAAGCTAGCCACTTTGTGACCACTCTGTCTTGCTTTATTTAGTTATTTATTCCTTGTATTTTTAACATTTTTTTTTTCTCTCCAACCCGAGGCTACACTTGTGAATAGAAAAATGTCAGAAAAAGACGTTTCCAGCAAAAGTATTACTTCCTTTTAAGATCCATGTCAAAGGTGAACGAAAGACGCAAAGGAGAGGAAAGAGAGGGAAGACAGTTCTTGGAGTCACGTTTTTCAGCAAGTGAGGAGCTAGACAGAAAACAGAAGAGGTTATGCTTACTTCAAGCTGTGGGAGCAGCCCAGCCTTCTCTCCTGCCAATCAGCAGCAGTTGTCCCGCTCATCAAGCAGGGCCGTCATTACAAGTGTTTTCTCACGTTCTTAATATTGACGGCCCTGCAAACAAACACAACTGTGAGGGTTGTCAATAATGACACAAGTAATTACCATAAGGCGCGTTCCCTCGCGCCTTAAAGTGACTACTTGAAACGGAACAGATTTATCAGGAGCACCAACCAATGAGGATACAGCAAAGGAGAGGGACGTAGGAGTGAACCAATGGCAAGTTGCAGGCGGGATTAAACTCCATATAGAGATTATAGCAGGTCTTCCAAACTAGGCTCGACCTAAAAGTGCATAAGCTCTGGCAGCGGCATAGTGCTTTTTCAAATTAGTTTTTTCCACAATGCTGTAGAGCATGGCTTCTAAACATTACCAAAACCAATAGCTTTCATAGGCGAGACCTATTGGCTTGGACAATTCTTGCTTAGGTCAGAGGACTGAGAAATACCATGTAGGATATGTTATTCATGTTAACAACACTGTAGAAATAACTTGTCAAAGACAGGGTTGTGGTTTCTGCAAAGATTTTTCAAGCCTGCTGTATTGCCAGAGCCACTGAGCTTAATATGAAACTTGTGGTGGCGTGAGCCACGGGCTATGCTGCCCACGGGATATGCTGCATCCATGCCCCGGGCTATGCTGCATCCGTGCCCATGGGCTGTGCTGCATCCGTGCCCATGGGCTATGCTGCATCTGTGCCCACGGGCTATGCTGCATCCGTGCCCATGGGCTATGCTGCATCCGTGCCACGGGCTATGCTGCATTTGTGCCACGGGCTATGCTGCATCCGTGCCCACGGGCTATGCTGCGTCCATGCCCACGGGCTATGCTGCGTCCGTGCCCACGGGCTATGCTGCGTCCGTGCCCACGGGCTATGCTGCATCCGTGCCACGGGCTATGCTGCGTCCGTGCCCACGGGCTATGCTGCGTCCGTGCCCACGGGCTATGCTGCGTCCGTGCCCATGGGCTATGCTGCGTCCGTGCCCACGGGCTATGCTGCGTCCGTGCCACGGGCTATGCTGCATTTGTGCCACGGGCTATGCTGCGTCCGTGCCCACGGGCTATGCTGCATCCGTGCCCACGGGCTATGCTGCATCCGTGGCCACGGGCTATGCTGCATCCGTGCCCACGGGCTATGCTGCATCCGTGCCCACGGGCTATGCTGCATCCGTGCCCACAGGCTATGCTGCATCCGTGCCCACCAGCCCATGCTGCATCCGTGCCCACGGGCTATGCTGCGTCCGTGCCCACGGGCTATGCTGCGTCCGTGCCCACGGGCTATGCTGCGTCCGTGCCCACGGGCTATGCTGCCCGCACAAGCACACGGAAATAAGGTATTTCTCACAAAGAAAAAGTGGAAATTGAATCACGAATCCTAATCAGTTAATCAGCTTCTTTTACACTGTGTTCCCGAAAGAAACAGTAAACAAAATAATACATACAAGTTACATGTTATTTCGATGGGTCTTATGTGAAGATAACAGACTGCTGGCAAAACACTAAAAAATACTTGTACATTGAAGAAAGGGACAAATAACCGATCTGAAACACACGTGCTGACCAGACACAGGGGCTTGAAATTATCTCTGCGAATGTCGGCGGAGAGGCTGGAGGTTGGCATGTGTTTATTGCTGTGAGTGAAACCCTAAATTCTCTTTCACATTTTGCCTCTAAACCCTGCAATACACTTCCAGCTGGGGAAACTCCACGCTTTTCATGGAGATGAGAGAATGACCTATTTACATTGGTTTGACTCAAGATGAAAAGTAGTCGTTTGCACAGATTTTGTTGGCTTTGCAGAATAATTGCACTTTCACAGAAGTGTGAAAGTGCCCCCTGCTCTGCTGTTCATGTTTCACAGCAAATGTGACGAGCGAGCAGTTGCATTCCCAGGGCAACTTTCTGACACTCCCCAAGATGTATTGAGCAGCTGTGTGGTAGGCTGCGACCGAAAAAGACAAGCATTGGAAATGCTATAGGTCGCGGATTTATTTGAGTTAGAGCTAATGGCATTGTAAATGGCAATGTCTTTTAGCCATGTGTTATGGAGTGTATGCATGTGGTGTGTAATGGAAGTATGTGGTATGGATTGGAATTGTTCACCCTGCACACTCGCACACTGTTCACCCTGCACACTCGCACACTGTTCACCCTGCACGCTTGCACACTGTTCACCCTTCACGCTCGCACACTGTTCACCCTGCACGCTCGCACACTGTTCACCCTGCACGCTCGCACACTGTTCACCCTGCACGCTCGCACACTGCTCACCCTGCACACTCGCTACTCTGCACTCACTACTCTGCACTCACTACTCTGCACTCACTACTCTGCACTCACTACTCTGCACTCACTACTCTGCACTCACTACTCACTACTGTGCACTCACTACTGTGCACTCACTACTCTGCACTCACTACTCTGCACTCACTACTGTGTACTCACTACTCACTACTGTGCACTCACTACTCACTACTGTGCACTCACTACTCTGCACTCACTACTCACAACTCTGCACTCACTACTCACTACTCTGCACTCACTACTCACTACTCTGCATTCACTACTGTGCACTCACTACTGTGCACTCACTACTCTGCACTCACTACTGTGCACTCACTACTCACTACTGTGCACTCACTACTGTGCACTCACTACTCACTACTGTGCACTCACTACTGTGCACTCACTATTCACTACTGTGCACTCACTACTGTGCACTCACTACTGTGCACTCACTACTCACTACTCTGCACTCACTATTCAGCACTCACTACTCACTACTCTTCACTCACTACTCACTACTCTTCACTCACTACTCAATACTCTGCACTCACTACTCTGCACTCACTACTCACTACTCTGCACTCACTACTCACTACTGTGCACTCACTTCACACTACTGTGCACTTACTACTCACTACTGTGCACTCACTACTCACTACTGTGCACTAACTACTTACTACTGTGCACTCACTACTCACTACTGTGCACTAACTACTCACTACTGTGCACTCACTACTCTGCACTCACTACTCACTACTCTGCACTCACTACTCACTACTCTGCACTCACTACTCACTACTCTGCACTCACTACTGTGCACTCACTACTCACTACTGTGCACTCACTACTCTGCACTCACTATTCACTACTCTGCACTCACTACTGTGCACTCACTACTCCACACTCACTACTCACTACTCTGCACTCACTACTCACTACTCTGCACTCACTAACTACTCTGCACTCACTACTCTGCACTCAGTACTCTGCACTCAGTACTCTGCACTCTGCACTCACTACTCACTACTCTGCACTCACTACTGTGCACTAACTACTCACTACTGTGCACTCACTACTCTGCACTCACTACTCACTACTCTGCACTCACTACTCACTACTGTGCACTCACTACTCACTACTGTGCACTCACTACTCTGCACTCACTATTCACTACTCTGCACTCACTAATCACTACTCCACACTCACTACTCACTACTCTGCACTCACTACTCACTACTCTGCACTCACTAACTACTCTGCACTCACTACTCTGCACTCACTACTCTGCACTCACTACTCACTACTCTGCACTCACTACTCACTACTCTGCACTCACTACTGTGCACTCACTACTCACTACTCTGCACTTACTACTGTGCACTCACTACTCACTACTCTGCACTCACTACTCACTACTCTGCAGTCACTACTGTGCACTCACTACTCACTACTCTGCACTCACTACTGTGCACTCACTACTCACTACTGTGCACTCATTACTCACTACTCTGCACTCCCTACTCACTACTCTGCACACACTACTCACTACTCTGCACTCAATACTCACTACTGTGCACTCACTACTCTGCACTCACTACTCTGCACTCACTACTCTGCACTCACTATTCTGCACTCACTACTCTGCACTCACTACTCACTACTCTGCACTCACTACTCACTACTATGCACTCACTACTCACTACTCTGCACTCACTACTCACTACTCTGCATTCACTACTCTGCACTCACTACTCACTACTCTGCACTCACTACTGTGCACTCACTACTCACTACTGTGCACTCACTACTCTGCACTCACTACTGTGCACTCACTACTCACTACTGTGCACTCACTACTCACTACTCTGCACTCACTACTGTGCACTCACTACTCACTACTCTGCACTCACTACTCACTACTCTGCACTCACTACTGTGCACTCACTACTCACTACTGTGCACTCACTACTCTGCACTCACTACTCACTACTCTGCACTCACAACTGTGCACTCACTACTCACTACTGTGCACTCACTACTCACTACTGTGCACTCACTACTCACTACTCTGCACTCACTACTCACTACTCTGCACTCACTACTGTGCACTCACTACTCACCCCTCACTACACACTACTCTGCACTCACTACTGTGCACTCACTACTCACTACTCTGCACTCACTACTCACTACTATAAACTCACTACTGTGCACTCACTACTCACTACTGTGCACTCACTACTCACTACTGTGCACTCACTACTCACTACTCTGCAATCACTACTCACTACTCTGCAATCACTACTCAATACTCTGCACTCACTACTCACTACTCTGCACTCACTACTCACTACTCCGCACTCACTACTCTGCACTCACTACTCTGCACTTACTACTCTGCACTCACTACTCTGCACTCACTACTCACTACTCTGCACTCACTACTCACTACTCTGCACTCACTACTCTGCACTCACTACTCACTACTCTGCACTCACTACTCACTATTGTTCACTCACTACTCACTACTGTGCTCTCACTACTCTGCACTCACTACTCTGCACTCACTACTCTGCATTCACTACTCTGCACTCACTACTCTGCACTCACTACTCACTACTGTGCACTCACTACTCACTACTGTGCACTCACTACTCACTACTGTGCACTCACTACTCTGCACTCACTACTCTGCACTCACTACGTACTACTCTGCACTCACTACTCACTACTCTGCACTCACTACTCTGCACTCACTACTCACTACTCTGCACTCACTACTCACTACTCTGCACTCACTACTCACTACTCTGCACTCACTACTCTGCCCTCACTACTCTGCACTCACTACTCTGCACTCACTACTCACTACTGTGCCCTCACTACTCACTACTGTGCACTCACTACTCACTACTGTGCACTCACTACTCACTACTGTGCACTCACTACTCACTGCTCTGCACTCACTACTCACTACTCTGCACTCACTACTCACTACTCTGCACTCACTACTCACTACACTCACTACTCACTACTCTGCACTCACTACTCACTACTCTGCACTCACTACTCTGCACTCACTACTCTGCACTCACTACTCTGCACTCACTACTCACTACTCCGCACTCACTACTCACTACTCTGCACTCACTACTCTGCACTCACTACTCTGCACTCACTACTCTGCACTCTGGAAACTCACTCTGCACTCACTACTCTGCACTCTGTACTCACTACTCAGCACTCTGCACTCAGCTGATGGTGTCTGTGTGTGCATGGCAGTGGTGGTGTGCGTGTGTGCATGGCAGTGGTGGTGTGCGTGTGTGCATGGCAGTGGTGGTGTGCATGTGTGCATGGCAGTGGTGGTGTGCGTGTGTGCATGGCAGTGGTGGTGTCCGTGTGTGCATGGCAGTGGTGGTGTCCGTGTGTGCATGGCAGTGGTGGTGTCCGTGTGTGCATGGCAGTGGTGGTGTCCTGTGGTTGGAGTGTCTGCAAAAAGGCAGACACTCCAACCACAGGAATCCACTGGGAAGGCACTCCCATGGTCATGGAAAGTAGAAATTATCAGTAGTGGGAAGTCTTCCTCACAAATAGCAAGAGGACGTGAATTACTTTTGGAGGTGTCTCTGGAGGAGGAGAACTTTGAGGTCCCTTTTGAAGGCCTGGGAGGAGGCGGTGGTCCGGAGCTGAGGCGGAAAGGAGTTCCAGATTCTCACTGCGTTGCCTGAAAAGGATTGGGCCATTGTTCTTTCCTTCTTGAAAGTGGGAGGTTCAAGCAGTCGATTCTCCGCATTGCGTGAAGGTCTAGAGCCTCCAGAGAGTTTCAGTTTATTCGCCAGGTAGCGGGGAGAGGAGGAGTGCAAGGCTTTGTGGGTGATACAAGCGGTCTTGTAGATAGCTCTAGCCTAGAAGGGAAGCCAGCAGAGGGTGGATAACATCGGTGTGATGTGATCGCTTCTTTTGGCCCCATAAATTAAACGAGCTGCTGAATGGAAGACAGACTTAAGTGGGGACAGGTGAGATTTGGGGAGGTCAGTAAGAAAAGAATTGCAGTAGTCTAGTCTGGAGAGGAGCAGCGATTGCACCAGGGTTATAAGGTCCTGCTCCGGTAAGAAGCGACGGATTCCCCAAAGAAGGCGCAGTTGGTAGCGAGCAGATTTTGCAATAGAATTTATGTGGGGAGTTAGATTGAGTTTTTTGTTTAGAATGACACCAAGGGATTTTGCGCTGTCGACAATGATGGGTTTATTGTCTAGTAGATTCATCTGATCCATCCATGATTGAACCGGGGGAGGAGAGAGTGAGGAGGAGAAGAGGAGGAATTCAGTTTTGGAGGAATTCAGAATCAATTGATGAGTAGACATCCAGTTTTGATTGGAGTCGAGAGTAGAGCTTAGGATGGAGAGATCATGAGTGGAGGCAACCTTGAGGTAGAGTTGAGTGTCGTCTGCATAGAGATGATAGTGAATCCCGGATTTGCTTAGGAGGTTTCCCAGTGGTTCTAAGTAGAGATTGAACAATGTGGGTGCAAGTATAGAGCCTTGGGGAACACCTTGACCCACCGCCACAGGAGAAGAAAGACTGTTCGCTATTTTGATCATTTGAGATCTGTCAGCGAGGAAGGATGCAAACCAATTAAGCACAGTGCCCTCCATGCCCATTCTCTGTTGAAGAATATTGAGGAGGGTGTTGTGATTAACAGTGTCGAAGGCTGCTGAAAGGTCAAGGAGAATTAGCCGGCCAGACCCCCCTGAGTCGAGTATCCTCAGCGCATCATCAACCACTTGCAGTAGGGCTGTTTCAGTGCTGCAGTCTTGGATGAAGCCGGACTGACAATTATCAAGAAGATCATTGTCCTTGATATGACGGGAGAGTTGTTTTGCTACACATCTTTCTGTGTTCTTCGCAAGAAAGGGAAGGTTAGTGATGGGGCGGAAGTTGTTGAGGTCATTCGCATCAGCAGTGGGCTTTTTCAGCAGAGGGGTGACCTGCCCAGTTTTGAAGGAGACAGGAAGGGAGCCTTGCCAGAGGGAGAGGTTGATCAGAGTGGTCCAATAGGAGAGGGAATGGGTATAGAAGTCAATGGCAATGGCACTAGGGATGGGGTCAAGAGAATGGTTGGAGGGCTTTGTTTCGCGTATGCACTTGAGAAGGGCATCTTCAGATAAGGGGTCAAAGCTCTGCCAAAATGGCTAAGGATTTGCGCTCCTCTGGAGGTGTAGGATGAGCGACCTGATCCACAAGTGATTTCACTTTTCCATCGAAGAAAATAGCAAAATCCACTGCTCTCTTTGTAGAATCCTCCACCTTGGAGGTTGGGGGAGAGCAGCTCGGAGTCTTGATGAGATCGAATAGTTTTTTGGGTCTATTTTTGGCAGAATCAAGGAGGGTTTTGAAGTGCGTCGCTTTCTCAAGGAAGATGTGCTTGTGGTACTTGGATCTTGCTGTGCGAAGCATGGCTAAATTGTCAGTGGAAGGCAATTGCCTCCAATGCTTCTCCAGGAATCTTAGCTGCTTCCTTTCCTCATAAAGGGATTTGTTGAACCAAGGTGCTGAGGGAGTGGGCCTTGTCCTTTTGCTTTTGAGTGGAGCGACGTTATTAATTTCAGAGGCGGAGGCAGCCCCCCCAGGCCATCTATGCGGGATGAAGATTCTGAGCGCCCCCACCTCTCTGCCGACCTTGCAAACACCTTCCACTCGCGCCGAGTGAACAGACATTGTCTCTCTGGGTGATTATTATAGGTTTCAGTATAGGTGTGTCAGACCTGGACCTCTGTGTTCCCCCGCCATTTTCTTTTTATGACTCACTTCTTCTTCTACCTTTCTCCTCTGCCTTTTTAGAGATCTCTGACCTCCCCCATCTGTCCTAGTGACCTCTCTATTGTCTCTCCTGATGCCTCTGACACAGTCCTCGCTGTCTTACTTGTTACTATCTGCTTCCCTTTCTGGTTTGTCTCACTTTCAGGCCCTTCTCTGTCCCTCCCTTGGTGCTGTGACTGTATATCCCCTCCCTATGTATATAGAGATAACTCTAATCACTAGTATATGCAGTAGACCGTTGTGCTCTCTTCCATTCCTATGTGACTCTTAGAGTATATCCATTCGTATCCCTTCCCTATCTATATAGAGATAACTCTAATCACTGGTATATGCAGGACACCTTTGTACTCTCTACCATCACTATGTGACTCTTAGAGTATATCCATGTGTATCCCCTCCCTAAGTAGATAGAGATTTCACTAGTATATGCCTAGAGTTTATCGATTTGTATCTCCTCCTTGTGTGACTTTATCTCTTGTACATTTGCAATTTTTCTCTGTTTGTACCTTTTTATAACGCATGTAATCCTAAGTCCGTATGTTTTCAACTGGTTCTTATGTAAGTCAAAAATTTGCAAATTCTTTTTGTACCGTCAGTCCTTATGTTTGAAACTGGGTCCTATGTAAAGCGCTCTGACACCTTCGGGTAAAGTTCGCGCTATATAAAATCGCATAAATAAATAAATAAACTATTGCAGTTACATTACAGGCACATTCACATTTAATTCAGGCGCCGGGAGATTTGCCCCGAATCCCATGTTGTAGAACAGACACCGGGACTCGAACCTGGACTCCCAGAGTCGGTAGCTCAGGCCCTTATGCCACAATTACATCGCAAACAGAGATAGAGGGAACAAACCCCCCTCACTCACCTTCTCCGGCTTCAGCCTCCATCCCACCCACATCGACAACTCACCTGCAGCAGACCACACTGCACAAGCTCACCTAGCACCACAACTCACCTGCCGCAGATCACACGGCGCGCTCACCTAGCACCACAACTCACCTGCCGCAGATCACACGGCGCGCTCACCTAGCACCACAACTCACCTGCCGCAGATCACATGACATGCTCACCTCACACAGCACCACAACTCACCCGCAGCAGATCACACGGCGCGCTCACCTCATACAGCACCACAACTCACCTGCTGCAGATCACACCGCGCGCTCACCTGCAGCAGATCACACGGCGCGCTCACCTCACACAGCACCACAACTCACCTGCCGCAGATCACATGACATGCTCACCTCACACAGCACCACAACTCACCCGCAGCAGATCACACGGCGCGCTCACCTCATACAGCACCACAACTCACCTGCCGCAGATCACACCGCGCGCTCACCTGCAGCAGATCACACGGCGCGCTCACCTCACACAGCACTACAACTCACCTGCCGCAGATCCCACGGCGCGCTCACCTCACACTGCACTTTGTTTGGGTTGAAGATAGCTCGCCTGTCGGAGTCTGACATTCAGGGCTTGTGCGGTCGCCCCCACCCCGTCATTAGCAGTGACGTCAGAAGTGCTTCATCCAGAGGGGGTGGGAAGGGGGCAGCCACTGTACACCCTCCAAGCACCCCCACCCGAAGCGACGGTGAGAGGTTGCAGCACGGATGGTTAAGGGCGGGGCCCTTTCGTCTGTCTGTTTACACAATGAATGTGCCCCCCCTGTGCTCCTCTCAAGACAGGGAGGGGCTGGCAGCATCCTGTAGTCATGAGCTCAGTAACTTCCTCTCCCCCCCCCAGCCCCCACCTCCTGCTTCCTCTTGTCCTCTCCGCCCCCTCCCTCTGCCCCCCCCTCCTCCTTGTGGTCTGTGGTGCGGCCTCCTGTAGGGACCTGTGAAGATCCTTCCTGCCCTGAACACACCCCAAAGTCCCTGTTTGCCCCCCTGTCCGCGCTGCACCCCTCGGACTGCAGCACAGCTCTCCCCTCCCCTACCCCCTGTGGTGACGCTCTGGGTCAGCGCACTAGTGTTCCGCGAGGCGGAACAGGAAACACGTCACGCGAGGACGGAAGGCAGCCGTTTGTAGCCATTGGCGCCGACCGCTCCTCGCAGAGCAGTAGTGTGTACCCGGCGCTCCGTCCAGAATAAAGATTTACTTAAAAGTAAACGAGCGTCAATCTTCATTGATAGATTCCATAATGGCGACGAGGCATGGGATTTGAAGCAGAACCCCGGAGGCAAGCAAAAAGGGCAATTGGGGGTCAGAAGACGCTGATCCCACCGGCGGTCTCGCATTCCACGTGCTGAACAGCAGGACGGAGCGTGGCAGAGGTCTGCACCTGGCTCCACGCGGCGCACACCCCTATCGAAGCAAGCAGGACTGCACAGCTGAGGAGGTAGGCCTGCAGACACACGGGGCACCAGGCGCCACGGAGATTCGAAAGGCGAGCGAGCATAGCGACTGGGCCCGCGCCAACAGAGGCAAACCAAGGAACAGTGGGGAGCACCACCCCAAGGATAGCAAGACCAGCCGAGCAAGCTGGCGGACCAGAGCGAGGGCAGGGGAGAGTCTTCGAACACTCGCCCTGAAGAATCCATAGGAGCGCAGACAGCAGGAGGGGCTGGGACGCAACCACTACTCACCCCTTCCAACGCACAACTAAGGGAAGACAGCGAGAGTGACCCGGAAGAAGGGGACCCCACCAGGCACAACGCTCCGGGCAGCCCCCAAGGGAAGTCTGTATCTGTTCAACCCTCCAGAAACAGAGAAGGCAGAATGGCGGTACACTCTTCATCCCTCACGCAACTGGTGCCATTCCTAACCAATCCAGGGGAACCAGAGCGGCAATGGGAGGACTGGAAGAGGTACTTCCTCAACTACCTCGACGCTTTGGAAGAAGAAGCAGGCGCTCCATACTCAAGTAAACGCAGAAAGAAGATCTTACTACACAACCTGGGCCCGGAGGGGATAAGAATCTATGACACCATTGCGAAGGCAGAAAGAGACGCAGCTGACGACGATGTTTTCAGCCACACCATTGCCGACTTGGACGCACACTTCCGGCCCGTGGTTTGTGTCGCGATTGACCGCTACAATTTCTTCCAAAGGAAACAGAAGAGTAGCGAAACAGTAGATGAATATGTTGTTGCCCTACAGAAGCTCGCCATCTCATGCAAATTCGGCGCTCTACACGACGAGCTCATCCGAGACCAAATTATCATGCATACGTCGAGCTCCCATGTCCAGGACAAACTGTGGGTGAACGGAGATGCCCCACTCAAAGAAATTTGGGCCATGGTCAAGAAGGCCGAACTATCAAAACGCTGTGCCCAAGCAGCCAAAAAAGACTCAAGTGGTACGCAGTCGGTGTGCCAGATATCGACGCAACAGAAAGGAGAACGCCAGAGGCCAAAGGAGCCACAGAAGAAACCGGAGGGCAGGAAGCAGAAGTCCACATATTCCACCGACCAGAGAGGTGCTAAGGGAGGACGCCCGAGCTGCTACAGATGTGGGAGTGTCAACCATCTAGGGAACGATAAAGCGTGCCCGGCGTTCCGAGCTAAGTGCTCGTTTTGCGGCATATTTGGCCATTACGAGAAGGTATGCCGCCGGAAACCGAAAGGGGCCACAGTGAAATTCGTTGACCGAGAACAGCAAGACGATACCAATGACTCAGAGGAAACTGATGACCAGGAGGAAATACTGTATATCGATGTCCAAGTGTTGGAGATGGATGACTCGGGCAACGACAAGCCCCGGTTGGACATGCACATCGGAGGTATACCGTTAGAAATGATAGCGGACAGCGGGGCCCCCATCTCGATCATACAAAGGAAGGTATGGGAAGACAAATTTGCATCCACACACGGTGAGAAACTGCGTCCCATGGACTTGCGTCCAGTCACGTACACTGGGCAGAGGATCCCAATGTTGGGGTTTTGTCCCCTGTCATTCGAGTTCAGAGACCGCCAAGCGATATGCAAACTGTACATAGCTGAGAAAGGCCCCTCAGTCCTGAGCTGGAGAGACCAGGGAGCCTTAGGGATCCAGTTGAATCCAGGTGGTATCGAGAAAATCCTACTCATGGACATGGAGAAAAGAGACGATGTGGAGTCATGGAGAAGAGCGTACCCAAGAGTGTTCAATGGCCAAATAGGGGAGTTGGCGAAATACAAACACTTAATCAGACTAAAGGAAGGAGCAACGCCGGTGGTGCACAAAGTAAGGAACATCCCGTTCAGAAGTAGAGAAGCGGTACAGCAAGAGTTGGACAGGCTCGAGAAGGAAGGGGTGATCAGGGCCATAGAAAGTGCAGAGTGGCTCTCCCCCTTGGTGGTAGCTCAAAAACCCAACGGCAAGGTCAGATTATGCGTGGACCTGAGAGAGTTGAACAAAAGCATACTTGTTGACAAGTTCCCCCTGCCACGCATAAACGAGATGTTGTCCAAGACCAAAAACATCAAGTGGTTTTCGACAGTGGACCTGTCGTCGGCATACCATCAGGTCAAGCTACACCCTTCCTGTACACACCTCACCTCGTTCATCACGCCATTTGGCTGTTACGAATTCCTAAGGATGCCATTCGGTTTAGCGTCAGCAGCCGCAGTCTTTCAAAAGATGATGTACAAATTGTTGAGGGGAGTGGTCGACGTCCAATTCTTTCAGGATGACATCCTGGTAATGGGGAAGTCCATGCACGACCACAATGAGAAGCTCCACAAAGTGTTCAAGATCCTACAGGACAACGGTCTGACTGCGGAATGGTCTAAATGCAGATTGGGAGTGAAATCAGTCACTTATTTAGGCCACGAAATAAGTGAAGAAGGAATCAGACCCAAAGCCGCCAACATGAAAGCCATTCAAGACGCACCCACCCCGAGCAAAAAGGAGGACGTTCGGTCATTCCTAGGAATGGCCGAATACTACAGCAAGTTTGTACCACAATTTGCCTCCAAAACGCACCACCTACGACAGCTGCTCAAAGAGAGGAACGGATTCCAGTGGGGTCAAGCGGAACAAGAAGAATTCGACCATTTAAAGAAAGAAATGAGCGACGCCATCCCGCTCAAAGGATTCGATCCCCAGGCAGAGACAATCCTCACGACAGACGCAAGTGACCGAGGACTGGGAGCAGTCCTAATGCAACGCTCTGAAAAGGGTGACTTGCACACCGTCAGCTTCGCATCCAGGTCTCTAGCCTCCAACGAGGAGAAGTTCAGCGTGGTGGAAAAAGAGATGCTGGCAGTAGTATGGGCTATGGAGAGATTCCGTCAGTACCTGTGGGGAGCGCGATTCTTGGTAAAAACGGATCACAAACCCTTAGTCCGTGTGTTGACATCAAGCGGCCATGCGCATGCCACTCCTAGGATCGCAAAGATGACCCTGCGCCTGTTAGACTTCCTCTACGACGTGGAACACATTCCTGGGCCTCAAAACAAAGTGGTGGACTTCCTCAGCAGGGCAGCTGCCATGGAAGCGAGGAGTGACCATGAAGATCATGAATGGGCAGGCTATGTGGTCGCCACGATCCAGGAAGTAGAGAAGGCAATAAGTATGCAAGAGTGGGAGGAGGCATACGAAGAGGATGATGATCTGGAAGCCATCAAAGGGTATGTAGTCCACGGGTGGCCGGAAAAGAGGCACCTAAGAGAAGAACTCCGAAGATACTGGGAGGTCAGGGAGGAACTATCACTGGCTGAAGACTCCATCTTCCTGTTGAGAGGAGACAAGGTGATACCACCCAAGGGAGTACTGGAACACCTGATGGGATTACTGCATGAAGGACACCAGGGCATCACAAAAACCAAAGCCCTTGCCAGACAGGCCTACTGGTGGCCGGCTATCGATACGCAGGTAGAAAGGCACGTGAGACAGTGCGAATCTTGCGCCAAGGCAGACAAATCTCAACACCTAATCAGACCGCCCCTGGGGAGATTCCCCATACCGGATGGCCCGTGGGAAGTGCTATCAGTGGACATTTTAGGACCGGTCCTAAACAAAACAGGGACCCAGAAATATGTGGTAGCGCTGGTGGACAAATTCTCCAAATGGCCAGAAATCGAAGTTAGAGAAACCATGGACACGGAAGCGGTGATAAACTTCTTACAGTCCACATTCCTAAGAGAGGGCATTCCCAAGATCATCGTTAGCGATAACGGTCCCCAGTTCACCTCGACAAGATGGACAACCTTCACCGAAAGGAATGGGATTGAAGTGAAGCAACCACCCATTTACCACCCCGCAGGGAATGGCCAAGTGGAGCGGTTTAACCGCGTGATCATGGGAACCATCCAAGCTGCCATCAACGATGGGTTGGATTGGGAGAAGGAACTGGAGAAGATGGTATGGGCATACAGGATCACCCCTGGCAGCACCGGGTACAGCCCGTTCAAGATCTTGCGGGGAAGAGAAGCGTTCACCAAGGACAATCAGGCGTGGAGGAAGTTGGTGGTACAGAGCAGATGGTCTCCGGCAATAGTGAAAAGAAACCTAGAAAGAGCTCAGGAGGTCTATACGACTCACTTCAACAAGAACCACAATGTAAAGGAGGCAGAGCTGGACAAAGGGGACTGGGTTAGAGTCAAACTAGCAGTCCATAAGAAGAAGGGTGAGAGCAAATTCTCGCCGCCGTTACAAGTCTTGGAACCGTATGACCGATCAGCCTTGCTAAGCGACGGAAAGGTATGGTCACAGGACAGGATGGCCAAGTGCAGCAAGATAATCAAAGTGGAATGTGATGTGGAAGATGGTCTAGAGAATGTCGGAAGAGACGGAGAAGAAGAAAGTAACAGAGGAAGGAACGTGGATGTGGAAGAAGGACAGCAGGAAGTAGCTGAGGAGGAAGCCGGGGCAGGAGAGCAAGAAGAGTGGAGAAGCGAAAGGAACGGAGAGAAGGACAAGGACATGAAAGACAAGAGTGGTACGCATATTGGTGAGAGCATGGAACAGGAGTGCAAAGAGGGAATGATGAAATTGAGAACCAGAAGGGGAAGAGAAGTGAAGACGCCAGAGAGATTCAAGGACTTTAACATGGACTGGAAGTAAGAACTTTTATTGTTGGGTTACGATGTGTAAAGGGGGGAGATGTGTGGTGACGCTCTGGGTCAGCGCACTAGTGTTCCGCGAGGCGGAACAGGAAACACGTCACGCGAGGACGGAAGGCAGCCGTTTGTAGCCATTGGCGCCGACCGCTCCTCGCAGAGCAGTAGTGTGTACCCGGCGCTCCGTCCAGAATAAAGATTTACTTAAAAGTAAACGAGCGTCAATCTTCATTGATAGATTCCATACCCCCGGCCCCCCTGCCTGCCCCCCGTCCTGGCTGCACCCCTCGGATGTAGCACAGCTCCCTCCTCCCCCCCCCCCAGCTCTTCCCTGGCCCTGGCAGGCCTCTTTCCTGTCCCCTCCCACCCACAGACCCTCCCGGCCCCTCTCACAAATTTCTGCTCTAGGGTCTGTTCACCTATTCTAACAGCCCCCATTGGTGACCCGCCCCCCCATGCTTGAGACAGGGGGTGTTAAAGTTCTGTCGCCCAGGGGCGCCTCTCCTCATATGCAGGGCTTTGCAGCACTCTCCTGTGGGAGGGACCATCTAGAGGGGCTTCTTGAGGGGTGGGGGCAGTAACCCCCTCTGTGGCCCGAAAATCTCTGTCTGTGGGGGGTCCCTTAGAACGGCCCCTGGCTCTGTCGCTGCTGTTTTCGAACACAGACGAAATATGAAACTACAAGTCCCAGAATGCAACAGTGAATGTAAACGGTGCATTACAATCATACGATGATATACGGCAGCAGAAGGCTGATGAGTGTGTGGGTGGGGGGGTCCCATGGACGTCAGAGTCTGGGGGGGAAGAGGGGAGTGTGTGGCCTTCAAACCCAGAGCACACTGCATAATGCACAGCACTTCATGTGACTTCTGCATGTGTGTGCACAGCACCCTGGCGTGCAGTGAGACACTGTGCAGTGAGTGTGCAGCACTGAACCGCACCCGTGCTGCTGCCCTATGTGCTGCACAGGAGGAGAGAAGGAGGGGGGCAGGAGAGGAAAGGACAGGAGACGAGGACACAGGGAGAGGGAACTGGAGACGAGGGCACAGGTGGAGGGCACAGGACGGAGGGCACAGAGAGGGCACAGGAGCCTGGCGTGCAGTGAGACACTGTGCAGTGAGTGTGTGCAGCACTGAACCGCAGCCGTGCTGCTGTCCTATGTGCTGTGCACAAGGACAGAAGGAAGGGGGGGCAGGAGAGGAAAGGACAGGAGACGAGGGCACAGGAAGAGGGAACAGAGAGGGCACAGGATCCTGACGTGCAGTGAGACATTGTGCAGTGAGTGCAGCACTGAACCGCACCCGTGCTGCTGCCCTATGTGCTGCACAGGAGGACAGAAGGAGGGGCAGGAGAGGAAAGGACTGGAGACGAGGACACAGGAAGAGGGAACAGAGAGGGCACAGGAGCCTGGCGTGCAGTGAGACAGTGTGCAGTGAGTGCAGCACTCACTGCACTCTGCTCCCTGCTGCCCTATGTGCTGCACAGGAGGACAGAAGGAGGGGGGGGGGGGCAGGAGAGGAAAGGACAGGAGACGTTATTTGACAAAACTGACCATGCAACTAGGTTTAGGTAGACAGCAATGCTGGTTCATGTGAGACATCAAGAAACCCCCTGATGATCTGAGCAGCCCCATTTTATAAAGTAATGTTATAAGATATTTCCCCCACTTGAGAATGATAGGACATGTTTATTATTTTGCTGTTTTCTCTGCATTGCAGGTAATATTTATTTAGTGATGGTAAAGTAAACATATGTCCTGATTACTGCTAGATCTGTCAGCAGTACATGCCAAACGGACTACAATATCCTGAAAGACCTACTTAAGCAAGCATTTACAATGCAATGGTTTCGCCTTTGGAAAAGTTAGAGCTATTGGCATTGTAAATGACAAAATTTGTATTTATGTGTTGGTTTTGTCATTTACATTGCCATTAGCTTAATCTTTCGCAATGTGAGACCTATTGTACCCTATGGACGAGCTCAGCAGACAGCAATTACTACCACACACACACACACACACACACACGCACACACCCACACACACACACACACCCAGAGCCCCCCCACACACACCCACCCAGAGCCCCACGCACACCCACCCACCCAGAGCCCCCCACACACCCACCCACCCAGAGCCCCACACACACCCACCCACCCAGAGCCCCACACACACACACCCACCCAGAGCCCGCCCCACACACACCCACCCAGAGCCCCACACACACACACCCACCCAGAGCCCCCCACACACACACCCACCCAGAGCCCCCCCCCACACACACCCACCCAGAGCCCACACACACACCCACCCACCCAGAGCCCCACACACACACACCCACCCAGAGCCCCACACACACACACCCACCCAGAGCCCCACACACACACACACCCAGAGCCCCACATACACACACCCACCCAGAGCCCCCCCCACACACACCCACCCAGAGCCCCACACACACACACCCACCCAGAGCCCCACACACACACACACACACCCAGAGCCCCACACACACACACACACCCAGAGCCCCACACACACACCCCCACCCAGAGCCCCCCCCACACACACACCCAGAGCCCCACACACACCCAGAGCCCCCCACACACACACACCAAGAGCCCACACACACACACACACCCAGAGCCCCACACACACACCCACCCAGAGCCCCACACACACACATCCACCCAGAGCCCCACACACACACACCCACCCAGAGCCCCCCCCCCCACACACACACACCCAGAGCCCCCCACACACACACACCCAGAGCCCACACACACACACACACCCAGAGCCCCACACACACACACCCACCCAGAGCCCCCCACACACACACCCACCCAGAGCCCCACACACACACACCCACCCAGAGCCCCACACCCACCCACCCAGAGTCCCACACACACACACACCCACCCAGAGCCCCACACACACATACCCACCCAGAGCCCCACACACACCCACCCAGAGCCCCACACACACACACCCACACAGAGCCCCCCACCCACACACACACACCCAGAGCCACACACACCCACCCAGAGCCACACACCCAGAGCCCCCCATACTCACACATACACCCAGAGCCCCACACACACACACCCACCCAGAGCCCCACAGACACCCACCCAGAGTCCCATACACACACACACACCCACCCAGAGCCCCCCACACACACACCCACCCAGAGCCCCACACACACCCACCCAGAGCCCCACACACACACACCCACCCAGAGCCCCACACCCACACACACACACCCAGTGCCAACAACACACCCACCCAGAGCCACACACCCAGAGCCCCCCACACACACGCCAGGCGAAACCTAAAAAGTATAACAAATGAAAATGCAGAAGGAATAGGCAATATACAAAAGGTACAACCTCTTTTTACAAACTACTGTAGCAGAACCACAACAGTGCTAACCTGGACATTACAAAAAAAGTGCAGTCTATTCTATGGACTGAAAATCACTTTAGATGCTTTCGACTGTCTCATGAAAAGAATATAAGAAGTGTGTACACAAAATCACAAATTGAAGGAAAGCAACGTTGGGCTGTTCTTTAAAAAAGTGTGGGAGGCTCCATGCATGCATCTGTGTTGTCTGCGGCCAATGTGTGTTGTAATAGCATGGGATCATCGCTAAAAATGTACCCATCACGCCATAAATAGGCCTACAAACTTCCAAAAAAACCAAAAAACGTCCCTTATACTGATCTGTCAGACCAGCCAATCGGGCCAGTCCGATCCTGGTGGTCTGTGTACACGGATTGAGACTGGGCCATGTGGTCAGGTGGCACTTGAACCTGGAGCCTCTGTCTGCAGGGTCACTGTTCTACCCGGGTCCCTGGCTTGATGGAGGCATCATGGACGGTGGGGCTTCCGGAAATGGCAATCCATGAAATGGAAAGAAGGGCTGACAGACTGTCAACAAGGGTGTGTGGGCAGTGATGTAGAAAGAGCTTCATGGGCACTAGTTTAAGGAAGAAAATGGGCCCCCTCACATACATTTGTAATAAAACATTGGCACTAATGGAGGTGAAGTTGACCCCTCATGCCCACTGGTCCTGGCGTAAATAAGCCCATGCTGGTGTGCTCGGCTGCTCTGATGTGCACCCTTCCTGAACCGTGCGCTATTGGATACTATTTGCAGGAGCCCCTTCGTATTGGCTGGTGGTCAGCTAATCAGCCATGCCGAACGGAATCTAGGCACTGCTCGGCAAGGGAGGGAGACCAGCCAGGCAGAAAGATGCTATTGCGTCTGAGCGTCTTGTGAGCACCATCACTGTACCAAGCGAGGACCACCGGAAGAGAGGCCCAGTGCCCCTTCGTCAACGGGTCTCACGCTTGCAACTGCAGCTCTGCGGGGCTGATGGTAGCCAGCAGCTGCCACAACAGACACCAAGTCAAACAACTCCCTTTCTTCCCTGCTTCCCACTTCAATGCGAAGTGGACGCATTTGCTACCTTTTCATTGGGGTAGGACGGGCCCACGGACAGCGGAAGGGGGGCGGGTGAACGGGCTCACAGACATGATGCATTTCGTACTAGACATCAAGAGAGGGGTTTATTATTCTAACATCCTAAAAAGTCCTAAAAGTATTGAGGGCAGGAAAATGCAAGAATAACAGCACAGTAACTCAAAAGGGCACTGTTTTCTACCACTTCTCTAAACCTTCCTTTGGGGATACTCTTTTTAAGTCCTAATAGGTTGAGGCAATTGGCCCAGTATGTTTGGAATGCATAATTTGTCATAGATTGATGTATATAGTAGAACCTGCCATTCTACATCGTTCTATGTCTAATGTCCAATTATGTAACACAATTAGAACATTTGCCATTCAATGTGCTACAATCCATTGAAACTCCTAAAAACGGTATTAAACACTGTTATGTTAAAGGTAATTTTTCATACCCAGCGTGCTTTAAAATGTTTTCCTGCCACAAGTAGTCCATAAGAATACCACCCCCCCCCCCCCTCCCCGTATTCTAGGTTGTCACACTAAGGGAGTAAGCCCCACTGCTTGAAGTTTTAGCCCCTCCCCAAAGTTAGTCTAGTTGTGCTCCCGATTTCGCTGCAAAAAATAAAAATAAATAAAAAAGAGGGTGCAGAATGAAGGTTGCAGCTGTGGAGGCCGTGGTTTTGGCTTCGATTTAGCACCGAGACCGCCCTCATCGCCGCCACCGATGACATCCGAGCCCTGATGGACAATGGGGAAACAGCGGCCCTCATCCTCCTAGACCTCTCCGCAGCATTCGACACGGTCTGCCACCGCACTCTAGTACGGCGCCTCAGCAACATCGGAATCCAGGACAAGGCGCTGGAATGGATCACCTCCTTCCTCGACGGAAGAACACAGAGAGTCCGCCTACCACCGTACAAGTCAGAGGCCTCCGAAGTCATCTGCGGCGTCCCCCAAGGATCATCACTGAGCCCCACCCTCTTCAACGTCTACATGAGCCCCCTCGCGGCCATCGTACGCAAACACCACCTCAGCATAATCTCCTACGCCGACGACACCCAGCTGATCCTCTCCCTGACCAACGACCCCGCCGCCGCCAGAGCCAACCTGCACGAAGGGATGAGAGAGGTAGCCGAGTGGATGACGACCAGCCGCCTGAAACTGAACTCGGACAAGACGGAGGTCCTCATCCTGGGCTCCTCACCCTCCGCCTGGGACGACTCCTGGTGGCCTCCCGCCCTGGGCACCGCACCCAAACCGACAGACCATGCACGAAACCTGGGCTTCATCCTGGACTCCTCCCTCGCCATGACCAGGCAAGTCAACAGCGTCTCCTCGGCGTGCTTCAACATCCTACGCATGCTACGGAAGATCTTCTGGTGGATCCCCACAGAGACCAGGAAGACCGTCACCCAGGCCCTCGTCACCAGCCGACTGGACTACGGCAACGCCCTCTACGCCGGGACCACCGTCAAGCTCCAGAAGAGACTCCAGCGGATCCAAAACGCCTCAGCCAGACTTATCCTCGACATCCCACGATCCAGCCACATCTCCGGACACCTGAGAGACCTTCACTGGCTCCCCGTCAACAAGAGAATCACCTTCCGCCTCCTGACCCACGCACACAAAGCCCTACACGACCAAGGCCCGAGCTACCTCAACAGCCGAGTCAACTTCTACGCTCCCAAACGCCACCTCCGATCAGCCAACCACGCCCTCGCCGCCGTCCCCCGCATCCGAAGAGCGACCACAGGAGGAAGGTCCTTCTCCTACCTGGCCGCCAAGACCTGGAACTCCCTCCCGTCCGACCTGCGCCTGACCCAAGACCACCTCTCCTTCAGGAAGAAGCTGAAGACCTGGCTGTTCGAGCAGTAGCGGCACCCCCCCCCCCCCCCCCCCCCCCCAGCGCCTTGAAACCCTACGGGTATGTAGCGCGCTTAATAAGTGCCACTGATTGATTTACACAGCTCACTAATCCCACCCCGGCTCTGTATCCACCTGGGGGTCCACCGGATCACATATCCACCCCTCCCCTTAACACACGCTTCTGGGGTCTGCCAGAGCCTTGTGGTAACAAGACCTGTTTTGGTAATGTTTAATCCAGGAAGGCAGCTGGATGAAACCCTCTCGCCACACTTGAGGCTCCCTCGCCCCTAATCACCGCACACCCAGGGCCATACCTCACCGCTTCATGTGGTAACGGGACACTCCATGCCAAGCAGGTGGGGGGGGGGAGGGGGCGGCGCCGCGGGGGTTTCTGGGGAAACTGGAGAGAGCCCGCTTGGGGTAGGCTGGTGAAGGCTGCCACCTGTTGCATCTCCTTCTGACGTCACCCAACACAAAGCTCTGTGCCAACCAGCACGGTGCGCCCCTTGTATACCGAGGCCTAAACAGCGTGTAAAGCAACACCCTCCCCCATGCAGCCTCCTGTCCTTGCATCGGGTACTCTGAGCTCTCACCTCCTGCATTAGTTAATGACCGAACGGTCACCTCACAATACTAATTTATGGAATAAAAAGGAACAGATATTGGCAGATAGACAAAACATTCAGATGCTGTGAGAAGTTGGCCTGATATGCACTGCTCACTATTCTAGTGATCACTATGTATCAGTCCAAACAACCCTTATTGATGATTGGTTGTAAGTCAACCTTATAAACCAGCTATCCTAGTAGCGTGGATACGAGCAGTCTTCGGGCTAAACTCTAGAGGGCGTGTTAAGCCAGCTGTTATACCATCACATATACCCCTTGAACACCAAGTGAAAGGACACCACACAAGTGTTATGAAAATAAACAGTGTATTTATTTAGATCACAACAGCCCTGTACTCTTTATGAGGACAGGGTACTAAGCACAGAACAAAACTCTTATGAAAATACTTAAGTTCGCACAATTTACACAAATGCCCGAGGGGCACACAAAACCATATACTATGAAAGTGGAATGCGAAATTACTAGCAGGTAAGTACTGGTCTAATAGGCTTTGGAATCGCTAGGACTTGACTACTGAACCTTCAGATTACTAATAGGAGGCCTAGGGGACTCGGGTGCAGAGTGTGCACTCTCACGCGGGATGCGGGACAAAGTCTCACGGACCAGGAGGCGTTGTCGGCGACCAGGATGGAGGTGCCAGCTGTCCCACGATAGTTGATGCTGTCGACGTCGCTGGACCCAGGATTGGGCAACAATAGTCTTGGCAAATTCAAGCACACGCGGTGGACTCAAAATGGCGTCTGGAGTGGGCCAGGAGGGTCCGGGGTGCTCCTCTTTTGGAAGGGAGCAAGGGCCAGTCTGGAGCAACCAGACCAGCAGTGTTGTTGTCGCCGGGCGTCGTCGGGAAGGCCACAAGCCAACGGGCTAGTAGCCAAACAACGCAGTGAGCAGCAAAAAGCAGAAGGGCCCCACGCAGATCGTGGAGATGCTGGGGGGCTGGACTTCGGTGCTGGAGCTTCTCAGGGTCGGGGCTTCTCGGACCCCAAAGCACTCACCAGAGGATCACTCGGCGGTCGTGCTGGATAGAAGTCGTGCAGTTCTGATGATGGCCGGTCCCTCGAGGTCTCGTCGCACCTACGGGTCTCAGCTTAGCTGTAGATGTAGGTAGAGGTCAGAGGTGCCAGGGAAGCCGGGTCTCGTCGAGCTGGTCAGTCGGATTCCGGAGGAAGGACTTGCAGCAAACCGCAGTGTTCTTTAGATGGTGCCTGCGGATGCAGGGTGACTACTCCTTAGCCACAAGGGAGAAATCTTGAGAAGAAGTCTTGAGTTCCTTTCGTAGAAAGTAGTTTCAGGATTCAAAGATGATCTAATTTGGAAGGGGGCCCGCTCCTAACTTTATACTAGGAAAAGGGGCTGACCCGGTGACTAGGTCCTGCCTATGGGTGGGACTAGGAGGAGGGTGGTTACACCCCTTTTCCATGCCGGGCTTTCCCCAGCTCAGGGGCTGGTGTGCCCCTGGAACTGGTTCTAGCCGGCCTATGCACAGGGAGCACCGGGGTGCCACTTACAGTCACCTTCCTGTAAAGCCCTGCCTACCCAGGATACACAAAACCCTGTCTGGGATGGTGCTAGCACCGCCCCTGACAGGAAACTCTTTGTCCAAGCTCCCCTTGCTGGAAGGACTCCCATCTGTAGGGGGTCAGACTTGTGTCTGTGGTGGCAGCATCCATTTTGTGATGCTGAGGCTCGAGTTAACTTTAACCGGGGTTCACAGTTACTACCATGTCGTGTCCCTCTAGAAGGGTGGAATGCTAACCCCGTCGCCAGAATTGGCGAGGGGTTAGTATTCCAATTCGTATGACACCTTACTCGACATGTTTTGATAAAGCGATACCAAAGTTGGCATATAACCGCGAGGATTATAATGCACTTAAGAGTATATGGTACGCGTTATCATGGAACAGCTATTAGGACTTGGTTCCGCAATCTGCAGACAGGCTCAGCTCATGCCAGAGCACCATCTCACATGATTACAAGCACTCTGCCTTCAGGATTGTTAAGGCCTGCCATAGGAGTGACTCACAGGAATCTATGTGTCCATTTTAGCTTTAGATATAGGTATACTATATCTAAAGCAAAGGGTGATTACACCACCTTGCCCCAGCTGTCAAGCAGCCAGTTGTGTCAGCTTTAGATGGCCAGCCAGGGGTGGCATAATACATGCTGCAGCCCCTGGTAGGCCCTGGGTACACCTATGCCCTGAGTTACAGGGTCTGATAAGGTGGCCCAGTATCAATTAGATATGTACCTAAGGTGCATGGAATCCATTTTACAGAGAGAGCAGTAGGCCTGGGGTCCTGATTGGCAGGGTCCCAGGTCAACTATGTCATAAACCAGCTAAAACACAGGGCAACAAGTTGGGGGCAACCATAGTCAGGATCTACCTTCCTACACAACCCCCCCCCCCCCCAACGAAAGGAGATAAGGCTATCCTTGTCCAGGTAAGCCTCTATTGCCTAAGTGGCCATATGAGGAAGGACCAGCTCTGGCTTGGTTTCCCCCTGTGTCATGGTCCACTAAGCAACCCCTCACCTTAAGGGTATCTGAGGGTCTCCACAATAGGGAATCTCTGTCTTTGGTGTGTCTTGGGAAAGTAAAAGGCTGATGCTGGGATGGAGTACTGAAGTGAGGCTCCTCTACCTTTGGGCTCAACTTCCTCCAATCACCATCCATCATGTGTGCCTTTCTTTCTCTAGCTGAGATGCACTGTGCTCTCAGGGTCAGCCTCTGGCTACCTAAAGCTGGAGGCTGAGTCCCTCTGTTTGGCTTACTGGAGGGACAGGTCAGGTTTGGGGTTTTTAGGCCCCAGGTTTGGCTGTGCCCAACAGTGTCCAGCTGTGGGAGGTCCCTAACTACTTTTAAGGGGGATCCCCCAGGAGTCTGTTTTATTTTCAATTGGCTAGGTTTACTAGCTTCAGTGATCCTAATCTGTTGATTGGGGATTTCTGGACAGGGGGCCATTTGGGGTCCACCACTGGCCTTCCTGACCTCTACAGCCCTGGGCTGCCTGAGGCAGGGTAGAGAGGGGCAGGTTACCTGCTCCAGACTGGGTCCCACCTTGGAAGGGTCCACTGACATCAGGGGCTCTGCCAGGCTAGGCCTGACTACCTCTGGGGCAGTTCCTTCACAAAGGGTCAGATCAGTTCCCTGAGGAGGCTGATCCTTTCCTAGAGTCTGGTGGGAGGGAGATTTCTCTTCCTCCTCAATGCTCTCTGTTTGAGTGGAGTGATCCATTGTTTCAGGCTTCACAACCTCACTATATTTTTGAGTAGAGGCTGAGACCATTACAGCCTTGCCAACCTTTTCAGGAGGGCACTCAGTTTGTGTTTGGGCTGTGACTGTCACAGCCCTCCTAACCTGTTCTGGAAAGTCTGTCTGAGCCTGGGCAGTGGCTACCACTGCCCTTCCAACCTTTTCAGGGAGGACTGGTGCTTGGACTTGGGCTGTAGCTATTACTGCCCCACTAACCTTTCTGGGTAGGCCTATCATCCTGGAGTGGGTTTCTTGCTCCACCTCAGCCCATGCTGAGAGTTCCAGGTCATTCCCCAGTAAGCAATCTACAGGTAGGTTATCTGTCACTGCCACTCTCATGGGCCCTGTGACATTACCCCAGCTGAGCTTGACTACTGCCATGGGATGCCTTCTTTTCACTCCATGAATGTCTGTCACCTGATAAGTGAAACCAGGGGTCAGTTGAGCAGAGGGGACCAGATGGTCAATCACCATGGTGATGCTGGCCCCTGTGTCTCTGAATGCCTCAACTTTCTGACCATTGATAAAGGGCTCTTGTCTATACTTTCCCAAAGTGTGGGAACCAGTAGTGAAGTTGGCAAACCCCATGCCAGTCTCACAGACAAGAGTTGTGTCAGGGGACCTGGCTAGGCCATAGTCCACCTGGTTTCCCAAAGTAATGCCCACCACATTCTTGGGGGCACTCCCACCACCTGGGGGATTACCACTAGTGGTAACAGGAGGTCTGGTAGTAGTACCTGGGGGTATGTTTTCCTTATTGCTATTTTTAGGGCAACTGACATCACTTTTGTAATGGCCCACCTGTTTACAGGTATGACAATAAGGTTTCTTTTGTTCTGAAGGAGTGTTCTGGGACCCACCACCCTTGTTGGAGTTTTGGGGCCCTTGGGAAGTCTTCTCTGTGGATTTATCCCCACCCTTCTCTTGAGGCTTGGTTGATTCCTTCTTTTGGTCACCACCCTGGTTCTTAGGCCTAACCCTGGTTCTGACCCATTTGTCTGCCCTCTTACCCAATTCTTGTGGAGAGGTCAGATCAGAGTCTACCAGGTGCTGGTGTAATAACTGGTTCTGACAATTACTTAAAATTTGTTCTCTCATGATCAAATTATACAATCCTGTATAATCAGTAACCTTACTGCCCAGCAACCAGCCCTCCAAAGCCTTAGTGGCACAATCTACAAAATCAGACCAATCCTGAGACTGAGTTTTCTGGGTATCCCTGAACAGCAACCTGTACTGCTCAGTAGTTAGGCCAAACCCACCTATCAGTGTATTCTTCAGGACTTGGTAATTGTTAGCATCCTCAGCTCTAGTAGTGAGGAGCTTATCTCTACCTTTACCTTCAAAGGAGAGCCACAAGATAGCTGCCCACTGACTCTGGGGGACACACTGTACAGTGCAAGCCCTCTCCAAAGCAGTCATCCGTTTGTGGATATCATCCCCTTGCTTAATGGGGGGCACTATCTTACTCAGGTGTCTAGTGTCTAAACTCCTGTCTTTTTCTCTTGGGAGAATGCTGCCACCAGTGGGGTCTGCCCCACTCAACTTTTGCTCTCTAGCAAAGGCAAGTCTCTCTTTGGCCAGGGCAAGTTCTTCCCTTTCAATCCTCAGATTGACCTCCCTCATCTTTGCTTCATGCTCTCTTCTCTGAGGGGATGTCATCCCTCTGTGAGAAGAGGTCTGAGATCCATTGGTTCGAATGGATCTGTTAGAGCCTCTGGATAGAGACCTAACTCGTCCACTCCCAATGTTAAGCTGGCCTGAGAGTGGGCCCAGGGGTCTCCTAGTACCATTCTCATGCCTGCTTAAGTTGGTCCTAGTTAGCTGACTAACTACCTCTTGACCTTTGTCTGCCTCATCCTCAGATGGCTCTAGATCCTCATCCTCCTCTTCACCTTCTGCAGAGAGATGGATAAGGTCAGGGTCACCTGAGGTACCCTCTAGGGCAGGCATTGTCCCATCTGGATTAGAAGGGTCTGGGTTACCAGCCCTCCTGGCATCATAAGTCTCTAAGAGACCAATCAGAAATGGGATTGTAGGGTTAGAACCCTGTTTTAGCTTCCTGGAGGTACACACTTGTCTCATCTCCTGGAAGCTAAGAGCAGCATATCTGGAAGTGACCTGTGGAAGGTCTACTGACACAAGGGGAGACTCAGAGTTTCCTCCTTTGTCTGACATGCTGTTTCTAGTGTGGTGTAAGTGATGCACCTACCTACACTATTTGTTTGCCTACTGATCCCTTGCTAAGAGCTGTAGCCAAGGTGTGCTAAGCCTTGAGGAGCTACAACAGCTGGTTCAGTAGAACTCAGGGTATTCTAAGCTAAGTTATATGTAACTGGAGTACTTATGTGATCTTTCACAAGATATTCTTAGGATACGTGTGGTAAAACAACAGCAAGCTCAAATCCCAACCGCTGCTCACCAATGTGAGAAGTTGGCCTGATATGCAGTGCTCACTATTCTAGTGATCACTATGTATCAGTCCAAACAACCCTTATTGATGATTGGTTGTAAGTCAACCTTATAGACCAGCTATCCTAGTAGCATGGATACGAGCAGTCTCCGGGCTAAAATCTAGAGGGCGTGTTAAGCCAGCTGTTATACCATCACATATACCCCTTGAACACCAAGTGAAAGGACACCACACACGTGTTATGAAAATAAACAGTGTATTTATTTAGATCACAACAGCCCTGTACTCTTTATGAGGACAGGGTACTAAGCACACAACAAAACTCTTATGAAAATACTTAAGTTCGCACAATTTACACAAATGCCCGAGGGGCACACAAAACCATATACTATGAAAGTGGAATGCAAAATTACTAGCAGGTAAGTACTGGACTAATAGGCTTTGGAATCGCTAGGACTTGACTACTGAACCTTCAGATTACTAATAGGAGGCCTAGGGGACTCGGGTGCAGAGTGTGCACTCTCACGCGGGATGCGGGACAAAGTCTATGGAGGCTAGTAAAGACAAAGTTAGTGTTCTCGGGCGAACCCGACTAGGTAGGTCAAAAACGAAAGTGGATCTGGACCCTTGGATAGTGAGGCTATGCTGGGGCACCGAAATGCCGAAGTTACCTAGCCCAGGGGCTGCGGCTGCATAGGTCTGAAAAGACGTCGGGAATCCTCGTTGACGAACCAGGAGCCTGAAAGAAGAAGTTGCTGGCAGGCGACCAGTAAAGCGAGTTCGATGGATCCAAGCCTGGATCGAAGATGGATGACACCTGAAAGCAGAGGGGACCAAGTTCATAATCACTAGCCAGTGATTATGTGGGCACCAGGATGGCACCGGATGGTAGTCACCTCGACTAGGTGAGTGGGCGACGCTGGGCTCTGCAGTCTCACGGACCAGGAGGCGTTGTCGGCGACGAGGATGGAGGTGCGAGCTGTCCCACGATGGTTGATGCTGTCGACGTCTCTGGACCCAGGATTGGGCAACAATAGTCTTGGCAAATTCAAGCACACGCGGTGGACTCAAAATGGCGTCTGGAGTGGACCAGGAGGGTCCGGGGTGCTCCTCTTTTGGAAGGGAGCAAGGGCCAGTCTGGAGCAACCAGACCAGCAGTGTTGTTGTCGTCGGGCGTCGTCGGGAAGGCCACAAGCCAACGGGCTAGTAGCCAAACAACGCGGTGAGCAGCAAACAGCAGAAGGGCCCCACGCAGATCGTCGAGATGCTGGGGGGCTGGACTTTGGTGCTGGAGCTGCTCAGGGTCGGGGCTTCTCGGACCCCAAAGCACTCACCAGAGGATCACTCGGCGGTCGTGCTGGATAGAAGTCGTGCAGCTCTAATGATGGCCGGTCCCTCGAGGTCTCGTCGCACCTACGGGTCTCAGCTTAGCTGTAGATGTAGGTAGAGGTCAGAGGTGCCAGGGAGCCGGGTCTCGTTGAGCTGGTCAGTCGGATTCCGGAGGAAGGACTTGCAGCAAACCGCAGTGTTCTTTAGATGGTGTATGCGGATGCAGGGTGACTACTCCTTAGCCACAAGGGAGAAATCTTTAGAAGAAGTCTTGAGTTCCTTTCGTAGAAAGTAGTTTCAGGATTCAAAGATGATCTAATTTGGAAGGGGGCCCGCTCCTAACTTTATACTAGGAAAAGGGGCTGACCCGGTGACTAGGTCCTGCCTATGGGTGGGACTAGGAGGGGGGTGGTTACACCCCTTTCCCATGCCGGGCTTTCCCCAGCTCAGGGGCTGGTGTGCCCCTGGAACTGGTTCTAGCCGGCCTATGCACAGTGAGCACCGGGGTGCCACTTGCAGTCACCTTCCTGTAAAGCCCTTCCTACCCAGGATACACAAAACCCTGTCTGGGATGGTGCTAGCACCGCCCCTGACAGGAAACCCTTTGTCCAAGCTCCCCTCGCTGGAAGGACTCCCATCTGTAGGGGGTCAGACTTGTGTCTGTGGTGGCAGCATCCATTTTGTGATGATGAGGCTCGAGTTAACTTTAACCGGGGTTCACAGTTACTACCATGTCGTGTCCCTCTAGAAGGGTGGAATGCTAACCCCGTCGCCAGAATTGGCGAGGGGTTAGTATTCCAATTCGTATGACACCTTACTCGACATGTTTTGATAAAGCGATACCAAAGTTGGCATATGACCGCGAGGATTATAATGCACTTAAGAGTATATGGTACGCGTTATCATGGAACAGCTATTAGGACTTGGTTCCGCAATCTGCAGACAGGCTCAGCTCATGCCAGAGCACCATCTCACATGATTACAAGCACTCTGCCTTCAGGGTTGTTAAGGCCTGCCATAGGAGTGACTCACAGGAATCTATGTGTCCATTTTAGGTTTAGATATAGGTATACTATATCTAAAGCAAAGGGTGATTACACCACCTTGCCCCAGCTGTCAAGCAGCCAGTTCTGTCAGCTTTAAATGGCCAGCCAGGGGTGGCATAATACATGCTGCAGCCCCTGGTAGGCCCTGGGTACACCTATGCCCTGAGTTACAGGGTCTGATAAGGTGGCCCGGTATCAATTAGATATGTACCTAAGGTACATGGAATCCATTTTACAGAGAGAGCAGTAGGCCTGGGGTCCTGATTGGCAGGGTCCCAGGTCAACTATGTCATAAACCAGCTAAAACACAGGGCAAAAAGTTGGGGGCAACCATAGTCAGGATCTACCTTCCTACAGATGCAACTTGCACTATTAGCATCCCCAAGCCCAGTTGGCAAAGGTAGGCTGGTTTCATATGAAACGAGGACGTGTCTACCTGTGAAAGGCTTTTAAGGTTGGGGGAGAGTCAGGCTGCTGTTTTGAACAGCTTGGCGGGGCTGGGGCTTAGTCAGTCACTTGTCAGACTGGAGTCCTTGAACTTATTCATAGAGCCGAGGCAGTCTGCGCCCGGGGAGTGCCTCCAGAGAGAGTCCCTTGTCGGATAGTTACCTCTGAGTGGTCTGGTAGGGCTCGTGTGGAGTCAGTCACCTGTACTCAGTCACATGGCAAGGTCCGACACTAGCATGCCTGCTAGGGCAGCCTATAGCAAAGTCGTTACATGTCAGGAGTATCTTAAAGGCCGGGTGGAGTCAGAGCGCATTGACGCCAGGGTGAGTGCCAGAGCAGGAATGGTTTTTGTTTTTTGTTTATAAACTGAGCTGGTTGGTAGCGCTGACGCAGTAAGAAATAAAAGGCTTGACAGAGGAGGGGTGGCGACAGTTGAACGTCACACAGGAGCCTCTCAGAGGCCTCCAACACACGACAGTAATGGCTGGTGGTATTGCTGAAAAGCATGGCAAAGGAGGGCTCAACCATAGGCCATGCATGTATCAAGCTTAATTTAGCAAGTCACACAACCTGTAAACACTACACCATATATATCCTGTGTTTAGTGAAGGGCGGGCAGGCACACGGACAGCGGGAGGGGGGCGGGCAGGCACACGGACAGCGGGAGGGGGGCGGGCAGGCACACGAACAGCGGGAGGGGGGCGGGAGGGGGGCGGGCAGGCACACGAACAGCGGGAGTGGGCGGGCAGGCACACGGACAGCGTGAGGGGGGCTTTCACATCTTAAGAAAACTGTGAATAAGGCATTTTTTGGATCATAAGAGGAATAGATTCTATATTGAAGGAGCACATCCGAGACGGATTGGACTGGAGGTCTCTGTTTTTCAACAGGTCTGCGGGCAGGCACACGGACAGCGGGAGGGGGGCGGGCAGGCACACGGACAGCGGGAGGGGGGAGGGAACGGCAAGAAAGGCAGTCACCTTGACTTCCTCTGGCGGCGGAATGACCAAATGAAACCTCGACGTCGGAAAAAATAAACCCCGCCCACCGCCGCACTGACGTGACAAAAGGGGCCGGATGAGAAAAATTCTCAGAAACGCCCACGAGTCGCCTCGCAGGATGACGGACACCTCTGTTTGCCAATGGCTAGCGTCCATTTATGGAGCTAGCCAATGGGAAACAGGCGGGACGATCATCCATACTGTTGACAAAAGTTTTCGCCTGGGCGGAGCACTGCGTGGTCTCGCCAGGTCGAAACCTTAAAACGGTCACAGGCCTATGTCACAGTCCTACAATGATTTGATTGTTTCTTTTACTTTACACCTCTTACAGAGACATCATGCCTTGCACTCCGGCCTACCTGGTTGACAAGTTCACCAACTCTTGTAGTGTCTGCTCTTCCATCTATTAACAAAAAGGGTGGCCCCCTTATGACCCTGCCAGAACCTGGGTTCACTCGATAATTATGAGATGGGGTCTCTGTGGGGATACATTACCGAGGTGGCTTATTTCATCGCAATACTGTTCTTGTATTGGTCCCACTATTTTGTTTAGCACAAGCTAATGTTTTACCAAAGTACTGCATATACAGCTACACCACAACCCACCATGACATATTAAATAAGTAGCATTTTAAATATATTTGACAATCCATTCACCAAATGTAATGAATTGTTGACATAATTCTTTAAAATGTCCAAAGAACACTTATCCCCCTTGTTACAATTTTTGATCAGGTGCCCACTTGTTTCCTTCTAATGTGGTACAACCCATGGGCAGCATAGGCACACTGCTGAGAGGTATATCTGTCTCTCATGTAATTGTGCTGTATCCTCTAGCTCCCTGTCCTCGGTTACTTTCTAAAAGTTGGCCATGCTCCTGTACTTGGATGTCAATGTAATAATAATAATCTTTATTGCATGATTAATTAAAATCTTTGCAAGTGGGCGATAAAAGCAGAAAAGAGAAGAGTACATGAATAAAGCCTTTACATTTTTTTTATTTTTTTTTAAACATTTAGAAAAGTTAAAAACGTGAAAGAAAAAACATGCGGGTAGGACAGTACTATGCATTAGAGAAAAAGATCTTTCACGATCAATTATGACTTTGATTATCACAGGGAATAGTCTTGAAGAGCAGAGGCCATTCACAATAAGACAAATTCAATTACTAACCGCTGGGTTTAAGGCCGTGTTTACTAATTTCATAAAGCGCACTAGCCTACATGCTAGTTGGATGTCTTCTCCCTTAAAGCTCATCAACAGAGCTTGTCTGCGAGTTCGCACACGTCTCTGATTCCAAAGCTGTGTTAGTAAACTCTTTTGGATACTATCTAGAGCTTTACAACTACACAGCAGGTGCAGAACATCGTCCTTAGCATTTCTGCAAAGCCTACACTTGGGGTTGCAGTCCAGGCGCATCCAGGGGGCAAAATGTGGTTGGGATGGTATTACCCCCATCCTCAGCCACAAAAAGTCTTCCTTCGCCTTCCTTGAAAAGCCGGTGCTAAGTTAAGGCTGTGGTGAGGTGCTGATATAGCCTTGAATCACAAACCTTCCTTGAGACCTCTTGGTTAGTGATGTTTTGTCCTCTTCAAAGGAAATTGTTTTCACAGATTTATTGACAAGACGCTTAAAGCAGTTGTGAGTGCAACTCGAGTCCCAAAGATCTTTTAGCACAAGGGAATTTATGGCCGCTTGGAGGTAGACCATTGCAAGGGAGTCCTTGTTTGATTCCAATTCTTTCCAAAGATGGGCATTCAAAGAGTCTTTTTCCGCATTCTTTACTTTGTGCCAGCATTTTACATATGCACCTTTGCGTGCGATTTGCTGCTTCTGTAGGCCAAACTCGAGCCTTAGCTGTGCTGGGGAAGTGTATGCAGGAAGCGCGAATAAAATTCGCAATGTTTTACTGACCACGTTGTCTAGGATGGTCTCATCCTTCCCTCTCATACATTCACTGCCGTATGTAATTGACGGCAGCAATTTCGCACAAAATATGTCTAGCAAGGGGATTAAATTTGGGCCCGCTTTTTTATTTTTGATGTTTTTTAATGCAATGGCCAATGAGATCCCTCTGTTCCTTATTGACGTTTGTTGTTGCTTAAAGGAGCCATTTGAGTCAAAAATTATGCCCAGATACTTATATTCTTGGACTATTTCAATTTTTTTGTCTTGGAGACACCATTTGAAGGGAGGCCTTTTTGATTTTTGATTTAGTACCATCACCTTTGATTTTTCAATGTTTACGCTTAGCCTATTCTTTTCCGCAAAATTACTCGTGGTGTTAATGAGATGTTGCAGGCCCGACTGGTGTTTGACTAATTAGTAGGAGATCGTCTGCGTATAGTAGGTTGGACAGCGTAAAACCCCCTAACTTTGGGGCATGGTGGTTGCAGTTATCCAGGTCTTTGGAGAGGTCGTACATAAAAAGGTTGAACAGGGTCGGTGCGAGAACGCACCCCTGTTTCAACCTTTTTGTGGTTGGAATTTCTTTTGACAGACAGTTGCCGGCCCCCAATTTTACTTGGATCCAGGTATCTGTATGCAGTACCATCAGAAGTTTCAGCAATTTGGGGTCAACTCCCCACATTGAGAGTTTTGCCCACAGTTTTCCTCTGTCAACGCTGTCAAATGCAGCGGAAAAATCGATGTAACACACAAATAGTTGTTTTTTGTGTTTGATTATAGCATCTGTCATCAAGGAAAGGGCTAAAATATTTGTCGTGGTCCCCCTATTTTTTTGGAAACCGGTTTGATTAATGGGGATTAATTTTTTGCGTGACACCCATGCAGCTAATTCTTCCAAGAGAAGCCCCGAAAAGTATTTAGCGTCTATATCTATAAGGGCTATGAGCCTATAGTTCTTTGCCTCGTTCTTATTGCCCTTTTTGTAAATTGGGGCAATTATTGAACCCCTCCAAGAAGATGGAAGTTGTTCGGCCCTCCAGATTTCTACAAAAAGAGGGAGCAATTGATCGGCCCAATAAGTTGGATCTTGCTTGTAAAGGATGGGTGGAATTCCATTTGGGCCTGGAGCTCCCTCCTTCCGGCCTTTCGCAATTCGACCCTTCAGCTGGATTGTTGAACCTGGGAAATTGGACTCCTCAATTAAGGGTTTTGAAGCCGTCTGTATCGCTTGACAAGATTTAGGGCTTTGTTGGTTTCTGCATGGGCCTTCATCGTTAAAGTGACTAAACAGAAAATTTGCCCAGGTGTCCTCAGTGATGTAAGAGTTCACACCATGGGCATTCGGATTCTCTATTTTATTGATGGTTTTCCAAAATCTTGCGCTGTTGTTGTTTTTTGAGTCATAGAGCAGTTTCGCCCAGATTTGTTCAGTGGACTCTTGACTGATTCGCCACAGGATTTTGTTCTTTTGGCACTTTAATGCTCTCAGTTTGATGATTAGGTCGTTATCACTCCCGGCTTTCCGCAGCTCGCGGACTGTTCTATTTATGGCCGTTTTTATTGCCCCTAAATCGTGAGATAACCGAGTCTGGGGGTGTTTTTTTGGGTCGCTGATGGGCCGTACTGATGTTTTTTGGCCTATCTGTATATCAATTTCTTGAGGCAATTTAGACTTGCAATTCAAGAGAGCAAAAGATTTCAAGAAAGACTCCCAGGCGGTAATGTTACCTACATTCAGATCTGCAGCACTTTCCGAGCGCATCTTCACCTCTTTCGCTAATCGCTCCGGGTCGCTGATGTTACACTTGATTCTTTTACATTTTGTAGTTGCCGATAGCTTTGGGCCGTTGGTGGGAAATGTCAGAGCTGTTCCTTGAGCCCGTAGTGTCAGTTCTTGCGGGAGATGGTCACTGCAGTCAAATGTGCCAATTCTAAAGGCTTGTACTAGTGTGAACATTGAAAAAGATAGGAAGGTGTAGTCGATCCCCGAGCTGGCCATGGTGTTGTGGAAAGTTGCCGCCTGGGGTCTGCCCCCCAGGGACCGGCCATTTATCGAAATCAGGCCCAGGTTTGATAAATCTTCCATTAACCTTATTGATAGGTTCGTCGAATTGCCCCATGGACATACTTCCAGTGGGGGAATCCCCATGACAAGCAGATGATCTTCCGTTAGCGGATTCTTCCCAGATGACTTCGAAAGGAACATGTTAAAGTCTCCTGAGACAATAATGTTCGCATTTTCCGCTTCCGTTATTAGTTTAGTCAATTCTGTCACTAGATGTTTAGCCCCGCTTTTTTTGCCTTTTGGGTGTAAATAAGTGTTCACCAGAATTAATTCCTGCTTGGTGGTTCCCGGTGTTGATAATTCCAGCTGGACTGCAATGATCCCGTTTTCAATCCCCGAAGTATTTTTATTAAGGACTTCATTTGCGTGGTTTATTGTTTGTATCGAGGTGTATATGGTTAAGCCGCCTTTCTCGTGACCAAATTTTGAGGTTCTCTTTGCTGGGAGGTAGAATGTTTTATACCCCTGAAGATGGAATGGTTCTGCTAACCAGGTTTCCTGCAACAAAATTAAGTCATACTGCTGAAAGTATGACAGTAAGTCTTTGTTAAGGGTCTTTGCTCCTAGTCCATTTATGTTCCAGGAACATAGTTTTAGTGGTGGCCTTGTATTTGGGGAGGAGCTGTTTCTTTCGTTAAATTGTCATTGGTCATGCTGTTTGGTGTTGATTGTTTTAGCGATCCAATCCCATTCTTGATGTGGGATCCTGTTTTTTTGCTGGAAGGATGCACCGGCCTTTCTTTCGATTGAGGTTCCTCGTGCTCCTCTTAGTATAGATTTTTTGAGTGTCCCCAGCTGGGGTTTACTCAGGGTCGATATAATCTTTTCTTGGGGCTTACGGAGTAGAGGAGCCGGGTAGCCGGGGATGAGATATGTTTTGATTCGAATCCCCCATTCTTTCAGTTGTTTTTCTTCTTTTAGAATTTTCTTCCCCTGTTCTCCTGTGTTCCAGATTGTTTTTGTTATTTCCTGCTCGGATAGGTGTTTCATAGTAATAAATTCAATATATTCCAAGTTTTTGCTAGTAAGCGTGCTTAAGGATATAATTGAGTTCAACACTTGAAGGATGTTGCTTCGGTTTAAAATATCCTCATGGCCTTTGGATCTATAGTCAGGATTGAAGAATATTGTTTTATACTCATCATCAGTGGTAGTCTCCTGTGATAGTTCATGATTTGTTACCCGTCCCATACTTTGATGTATATCGTAGGCTTGTGAGCCCTGCACTTTCTGGGCTTGTAAACCTTGCTCTCTCTCGGTCAAGGGACCCGAGTTAACTATGGGATCGCAGGGGTCATATTTGTTGTTCACCGGCGATGGACCAGGATTGATCTCGGATGCTGTGTTTTCAGCTGGTCCAGAGACTTGAATTCTCTGGGTCCGAGATTCCATGTCAAGTTTTACTTTGAGGTATTTTTTACTAACTGTTGAGAAGATACAAGTGGCAGGATTCCAGGGGTTAGTGCCTCCAGGCGGTTGGACGACCAGATTTTGTGCTGTAAATGAGTCCGCTATCTGGGGAAATAAGTTTTTTTTTACACTTTTGTTTGTCTCCCCCAACTCATCCCATTTTTGCCCTTCTTCGTCTATCCCCTTCGTGGGCTGTGCTTCTGTGTAATTGATCTTGGAAGAAGTTGTCTCTGGACCCATGGGATCGGGAGCAGGAAAGGAGTTCTCCCCGGACCTGGGGCTTAATTCCTCCAATGTGCTCCCTTGATCCTCTTTTATTTCTGCCAGTGATTTGTTTACTTCTAGGAAATAAGTTTGAATGGAGCCTGTCTTGTTTCTCCCCTTTCTCTTCATTTTCCTTCTTTGTTTAGCCGTCAGTTGTCTAATGCCCGGTTGATCCTGGGTTTCGGAAATTGTGTGGACCTGCTGATGTTCTTCTGGCCGTTGAGTGGATAAGCATCCTGCTTGTTGGGATCTCGGTTCGTTCGAGTCCTTAAGCTGATCAATTAATTTATTTGGGACCATGATAGAGTTGGGAATGGTCACGACCTCAGTTCTGTCCCTTATTTCATTACATGGGTTGTTTCTCTCGTTGCTTGCTGCTACCCACGCCTCTCTTTGCAAATTATTTACAGACTTGAGGTCTGTTAAAATATCTCTCATTGCATTAGGTAGGGTGGATAGCTTGTCGATGATAGAGTAACATGTACAGCTGGCCGGACTAATTGTAGTTTGTGATTGAACTCTTTTAATCAACTCATTCAAATCCAATAACTTAGTGTCAATGTTAATGACATGGGTGGTTAAGCGAGTTAGCAGGTTTAATTGAATGTCCATTTTGACCGAATGGTATTCCATTGCTTTTGTCACGAGGTTCATGGTATTTAGAAGTGACGCCCATAGACCACTCTCTTCTATCCTTTGAGACTTTGTTGAGTCGTCAGGTTTGCATTCTTTGTCTTGAGGTAGCATCACCCCTTTTCCCTGGGAGTATGTGTCCACCATCTTTTCTCATTCTTCCGTTGTTAGGGAGAATGATTTGGCTCCAACTGTCCCCGGGGAACGAGCCTACTGTTTGTTGATGACATTATTCTGTTGAGTAGGAATTTTGGTTTGTTGCCAATTTGCGGCCTGCTCAGTTAGGATTGTGCCAAGGAGGCTAGGTCGGGTGGAGTTATTTTCTCCAGAGCTAGCTCAAGGAGCTCCGACTCTGATTTTTTAACTGGTGTAGAGTAGTGCGATTGATTTTGTAGTGGGAGTTGTTTTAGGTGCTCATAGAAGGATGACTCTTTGCCTTGGTCGTCATGCTCGCCTGCTCCAAGACCTCTTTTTGCGCTCACATCCTTATTAGTCTCTGGTCGTTTGGGTTCCCTTATGCGGTTTGCTCCGTCTTTTTCAGTATTTTGGTGAATAATAGCTGTTGTGAATAAATTGTGCGTAGACATAGATATAGACGAGTTGGACGTAGGGGCCCGACGGGGCTGTGTAGGACTTTCATTGTCCGAGTGAGTTGCCAACGTCGTTACCGGTGGAGAGCTTCTTCCTGGCTCTATGCCTTCTGGTTTTGTCGAGACAGTTTTCTCCGGAAGCAGAGGGGAGGGAAGGTCTCTCTGCGTGTAGTCCATGTAGTTTAGCACTGCTCCAGCATCTTTAACAAAGGCAAATTTGGAATAGATTTTTGGTTGAAAAAGAGGTCTTTTTAGTTTTTGTTTGGTGTGGGTTTGTGGGTTAGATTGATCTAACACTAATCCCTCTACTTCTGCGTCCCTGACCAGAGTAACTAGGGTATCATCCTCAGGATTTAGGCCAGATCTCGATTGACTTGTTGGTTTCTCCTGGCTGCAGAGGACACCTTAAGTATCTTGTTTTTCTTCTTCCGGTTATTCACTAGTGATGAGACACTCCGTCTTTCTTTGCCCGATCTCATGGTGTCTGCTATGCTGAGAGTGGGTAGTGACCCGGTGACCGAGTACACGGATCTTTCACTTGTCTGCTGTGAGCACTGCGTGGTTTTGTACTTCGACCGCAATACCCTCTGCAGGGTCCAGCTTCTCCTTTCTCGCTTCTCCCAGTTCGCAAATCGCGGTTCTTGTATGCTCCTTAATGCTCCTTAATGGTACTTAAGCACCAAAGCGCAGATTCTCCGTGGTTACAGAGTCTTTTTTAGCATCTTTTCAGCATCAAAGCTGTAACAAAAACTGATCGCCCACAGTTCTCTTGCAGGGTTTGTCTTATTATGGGGATAGCCGCGGCCTCTTACTGCCTGCCTCCTCTTGCTGCCGAAGAATTACATTTTTTTTTTCTTCTTGAGCTCAGACGCCACAAGAGAGGTATTCGTGATCACTGCTTGCCTCTCACTGGAACCGCCACAGAACCGGAGGGTTTTCAGAGGTTTCTGCCGCTACCGTAGAGGCGCTTGCGGTCTTCTGCAGCCTCTTACGACTAGCGACACCCCCCCGGCTCACGGCTCACGGCTTGCTCGCCGCTTGATGCTTGCTCACTACTCGCTGCTGCCCTCTCTGGATTTGGCTTCACCTTGGAGCTGTTGTCTAGCTACCTGCTGATGTTCTATGGGTGCACTCTAGCTGTGCTCCGCGGGGCTGGATGCTTGGTCGAGGCTTGGTTGATGCTGCCTGATCCTGCCTTCCGCCTCGTCAGAGCAGCACACTGGTTTGGCCGATTTCTCTACCTCCTTACCACCACATCTACTTGTCTCCTCATTGGCTTGTAGGTCTCCGCAGGCTGGTCTCTTAGTCTTGCTGCTACTGCTAAACTCAACAGGGCTCCAATACTGCAAGTCCCACAATGCACCACACAGCGTAGCAAAAGCACGGAAGAAAACTCAGCTTCGTCTATGAAAGCTTCTGCTACATCCGAGGCTGCCTGGAGCACTGGTGACCCCTGCTGCGTTCGTTCGTTTTGCACAGCCGTTTTTGTATTTTTTACTGTGCCTTTACTGTGTCTTTTACTGTTGGCGGCTCCCGCCGTATCCTGCTGTGTTTATGGTTGCATAGCGACTTCTTCTGTCGCGTTTTCAATTGGGGCCCTCACGGGGCCGCACAGGTGAGCAGCTGATAATGGTGAACACCTCACTCCTCCTCCAGCCTCGTTGATGCCGTCGGCCCCGGCTCGCCAACTTACCGCCTGAATCTGCGGCTGACGGCCCCCCCCGTGGCTTTGTGGCTTCGCGGCTTCGTGGCTTCGCGGCTTTCCCAGGCCGCTTCTCCCGACGTTTTCTCCATTTAGGCGCTGAGCTGCAGGGGTCACGGGGCCTGCGGACTCTGCCAGTGATTTGTTTACTTCTAAGAAATAAGTTTTAATGGAGCCTGTCTTGTTTCTCCCCTTTCTCTTCATTTTCCTTCTTTGTTTAGCCGTCAGTTGTCTAATGCCCGGTTGATCCTGGGTTTCGGAAATTGTGTGGACCTGCTGATGTTCTTCTGGCCGTTGAGCGGATAAGCATCCTGCTTGTTGGGATCTCGGTTCGTTCGAGTCCTTAAGCTGATCAATTAATTTATTTGGGACCATGATAGAGTTGGGAATGGTCACGACCTCAGTTCTGTCCCTTATTTCATTACATGGGTTGTTTCTCTCGTTGCTTGCTGCTACCCACGCCTCTCTTTGCAAATTATTTACAGACTTGAGGTCTGTTAAAATATCTCTCATTGCATTAGGTAGGGTGGATAGCTTGTCGATGATAGAGTAACATGTACAGCTGGCCGGACTAATTGTAGTTTGTGATTGAACTCTTTTAATCAACTCATTCAAATCCAATAACTTAGTGTCAATGTTAATGCATGGGTGGTTAAGCGAGTTAGCAGGTTTAATTGAATGTCCATTTTGACCGAATGGTATTCCATTGCTTTTGTCACGAGGTTCATGGTATTTAGAAGTGACGCCCATAGACCACTCTCTTCTATCCTTTGAGACTTTGTTGAGTCATCAGGTTTGCATTCTTTGTCTTGAGGTAGCATCACCCCTTTTCCCTGGGAGTATGTGTCCACCATCTTTTCTCATTCTTCCGTTGTTAGGGAGAATGATTTGGCTCCAACTGTCCCCGGGGAACGAGCCTACTGTTTGTTGATGACATTATTCTGTTGAGTAGGAATTTTGGTTTGTTGCCAATTTGCGGCCTGCTCAGTTAGGATTGTGCCAAGGAGGCTAGGTCGGGGTGGAGTTATTTTCTCCAGAGCTAGCTCAAGGAGCTCCGACTCTGATTTTTTAACTGGTGTAGAGTAGTGCGATTGATTTTGTAGTGGGAGTTGTTTTAGGTGCTCATAGAAGGATGACTCTTTGCCTTGGTCGTCATGCTCGCCTGCTCCAAGACCTCTTTTTGCGCTCACATCCTTATTAGTCTCTGGTCGTTTGGGTTCCCTTATGCGGTTTGCTCCGTCTTTTTCAGTATTTTGGTGAATAATAGCTGTTGTGAATAAATTGTGCGTAGACATAGATATAGACGAGTTGGACGTAGGGGCCCGACGGGGCTGTGTAGGACTTTCATTGTCCGAGTGAGTTGCCAACGTCGTTACCGGTGGAGAGCTTCTTCCTGGCTCTATGCCTTCTGGTTTTGTCGAGACAGTTTTCTCCGGAAGCAGAGGGGAGGGAAGGTCTCTCTGCGTGTAGTCCATGTAGTTTAGCACTGCTCCAGCATCTTTAACAAAAGCAAATTTGGAATAGATTTTTGGTTGAAAAAGAGGTCTTTTTAGTTTTTGTTTGGTGTGGGTTTGGGGGTTAGATTGATCTAACACTAATCCCTCTACTTCTGCGTCCCTGACCAGAGTAACTAGGGTTTCATCCTCAGGATTTAGGCCAGATCTCGATTGACTTGTTGGTTTCTCCTGGCTGCAGAGGACACCTTAAGTATCTTGTTTTTCTTCTTCCGGTTATTCACTAGTGATGAGACACTCCGTCTTTCTTTGCCCGATCTCATGGTGTCTGCTATGCTGAGAGTGGGTAGTGACCCGGTGACCGAGTACACGGATCTTTCACTTGTCTGCTGTGAGCACTGCGTGGTTTTGTACTTCGACCGCAATACCCTCTGCAGGGTCCAGCTTCTCCTTTCTCGCTTCTCCCAGTTCGCAAATCGCGGTTCTTGTATGCTCCTTAATGCTCCTTAATGGTACTTAAGCACCAAAGCGCAGATTCTCCGTGGTTACAGAGTCTTTTTTAGCATCTTTTCAGCATCAAAGCTGTAACAAAAACTGATCGCCCACAGTTCTCTTGCAGGGTTTGTCTTATTATGGGGATAGTCGCGGCCTCTTACTGCCTGCCTCCTCTTGCTGCCGAAGAATTACATTTTTTTTTTCTTCTTGAGCTCAGACGCCGCAAGAGAGGTATTCGCGATCACTGCTTGCCTCTCACTGGAACCGCCACAGAACCGGAGGGTTTTCAGAGGTTTCTGCCGCTACCGTAGAGGCGCTTGCGGTCTTCTGCAGCCTCTTACGACTAGCGACACCCCCCCGGCTCACGGCTCACGGCTTGCTCGCCGCTTGATGCTTGCTCACTACTCGCTGCTGCCCTCTCTGGATTTGGCTTCACCTTGGAGCTGTTGTCTAGCTACCTGCTGATGTTCTATGGGTGCACTCTAGCTGTGCTCCGCGGGGCTGGATGCTTGGTCGAGGCTTGGTTGATGCTGCCTGATCCTGCCTTCCGCCTCGTCAGAGCAGCACACTGGTTTGGCCGATTTCTCTACCTCCTTACCACCACATCTACTTGTCTCCTCATTGGCTTGTAGGTCTCCGCAGGCTGGTCTCTTAGTCTTGCTGCTACTGCTAAACTCGACAGGGCTCCAATACTGCAAGTCCCACAATGCACCACACAGCGTAGCAAAAGCACGGAAGAAAACTCAGCTTCGTCTATGAAAGCTTCTGCTACATCCGAGGCTGCCTGGAGCACTGGTGACCCCTGCTGCGTTCGTTCGTTTTGCACAGCCGTTTTTGTATTTTTTACTGTGCCTTTACTGTGTCTTTTACTGTTGGCGGCTCCCGCCGTATCCTGCTGTGTTTATGGTTGCATAGCGACTTCTTCTGTCGCGTTTTCAATTGGGGCCCTCACGGGGCCGCACAGGTGAGCAGCTGATAATGGTGAACACCTCACTCCTCCTCCAGCCTCGTTGATGCCGTCGGCCCCGGCTCGCCAACTTACCGCCTGAATCTGCGGCTGAGGGCCCCCCCGTGGCTTCGTGGCTTCGCGGCTTCGCGGCTTCGTGGCTTCGCGGCTTTCCCCGGCCGCTTCTCCCGAGGTTTTCTCCATTTAGGCGCTGAGCTGCAGGGGTCACGGGGCCTGCGGACTCGCCGGCTTCAGGTTTAGCCGGTGGCAGGTTGTGGCGGTGTTGTTCTTACAGCGCTGACTCAGCGCTCACACCTGCACGCAGCCTATCTCCGCCTCCTCTGCTCTCACTCGTCCTAACTGCACAGATTGGGAATTGGGCCCTCTGAACCTGCCAATGTGTTTCAGCCCTTAGATAATGGCTTCTTCAGGATAACAACAAGGTAACTCGTGCATCTATTCAATTTGTTCTCGAGTAGCCCTCTGATTGCCCCACCTCTGTGCGACCACTTGGTTAGGTACAACCTGCCCTTGAATGAGCAATGCATTCAACTCTATTCCTACTAAGAGCCCCTGCAGCTCGACTCTGCCTATTGCTTAAAGATTCAGCCCCCCCCCCCAAAAAATTTGGCTCTAGTTGCGGCTCTGCGCAAGATTGTACTTAGTTTGTTCAGAACTAACTCTGCACGCATGTTGGCCCATGGTGCTACGCAAGATTGTACTTAGTTTGTTCAGAACTAACTCTGCACGCATGTTGGCCCATGGTGCGACGCAAGATTGTACTTAGTTTGTTCAGAACTAACTCTGCACGCATGTTGGCCCATGGTGCGACACAAGATTGTACTTAGTTTGTTCAGAACTAACTCTGAACGCATGTTGGCCCATGGTGCGACACAAGATTGTACTTAGTTTGTTCAGAACTAACTCTGAACGCATGTTGGCCCATGGTGCTACGCAAGATTGTACTTAGTTTGTTCAGAACTAACTCTGCACGCATGTTGGCCCATGGTGCGACACAAGATTGTACTTAGTTTGTTCAGAACTAACTCTGCACGCATGTTGGCCCATGGGGCTACGCAAGATTGTACTTAGTTTGTCAGAACTAACTCTGCACGCATGTTGGCCCATGGTGCTACGCAAGATTGTACTTAGTTTGTTCAGAACTAACTCTGCACGCATGTTGGCCCATGGTGCTACGCAAGATTGTACTTAGTTTGTTCAGAACTAACTCTGCACGCATGTTGGCCCATGGTGCGACACAAGATTGTACTTAGTTTGTTCAGAACTAACTCTGCACGCATGTTGGCCCATGGGGTTACGCAAGATTGTACTTAGTTTGTTCAGAACTAACTCTGCACGCATGTTGGCCCATGGGGCTACGCAAGATTGTACTTAGTTTGTTCAGAACTAACTCTGCACGCATGTTGGCCCATGGGGCTACGCAAGATTGTACTTAGTTTGTTCAGAACTAACTCTGCACGCATGTTGGCCCATGGTGCGACACAAGATTGTACTTAGTTTGTTCAGAACTAACTCTGCACGCATGTTGGCCCATGGTGCGACACAAGATTGTACTTAGTTTGTTCAGAACTAACTCTGCACGCATGTTGGCCCATGGTGCTACGCAAGATTGTACTTAGTTTGTTCAGAACTAACTCTGCACGCATGTTGGCCCATGGTGCGACACAAGATTGTACTTAGTTTGTTCAGAACTAACTCTGCACGCATGTTGGCCCATGGTGCGACACAAGATTGTACTTAGTTTGTTCAGAACTAACTCTGCACGCATGTTGGCCCATGGTGCGACACAAGATTGTACTTAGTTTGTTCAGAACTAACTCTGCACGCATGTTGGCCCATGGGGCTACGCAAGATTGTACTTAGTTTGTTCAGAACTAACTCTGCACGCATGTTGGCCCATGGGGCTACGCAAGATTGTACTTAGTTTGTTCAGAACTAACTCTGCAAACATGTTGGCCCATGGTGCGACACAAGATTGTACTTAGTTTGTTCAGAACTAACTCTGCAAACATGTTGGCCCATTGTGCTACTCAAGATTGTACTTAGTTTGTTCAGAATGAACTCTGCACACATGTTGGCCCATGATGCTACGCAAGATTGTACTTAGTTTGTTCAGAACTAACTCTGCACGCATGTTGGCCCATGGTGCTACGCAAGATTGTACTTAGTTTGTTCAGAACTAACTCTGCACGCATGTTGGCCCATGGTGCTACGCAAGATTGTACTTAGTTTGTTCAGAACTAACTCTGCACGCATGTTGGCCCATGGTGCGACACAAGATTGTACTTAGTTTGTTCAGAACTAACTCTGCACGCATGTTGGCCCATGGTGCTACGCAAGATTGTACTTAGTTTGTTCAGAACTAACTCTGCACGCATGTTGGCCCATGGTGCGACACAAGATTGTACTTAGTTTGTTCAGAACTAACTCTGCACGCATGTTGGCCCATGGTGCTACGCAAGATTGTACTTAGTTTGTTCAGAACTAACTCTGCACGCATGTTGGCCCATGGGGTTACGCAAGATTGTACTTAGTTTGTTCAGAACTAACTCTGCACGCATGTTGGCCCATGGGGCTACGCAAGATTGTACTTAGTTTGTTCAGAACTAACTCTGCACGCATGTTGGCCCATGGGGCTACGCAAGATTGTACTTAGTTTGTTCAGAACTAACTCTGCACGCATGTTGGCCCATGGTGCGACACAAGATTGTACTTAGTTTGTTCAGAACTAACTCTGCACGCATGTTGGCCCATGGTGCGACACAAGATTGTACTTAGTTTGTTCAGAACTAACTCTGCACGCATGTTGGCCCATGGTGCTACGCAAGATTGTACTTAGTTTGTTCAGAACTAACTCTGCACGCATGTTGGCCCATGGTGCGACACAAGATTGTACTTAGTTTGTTCAGAACTAACTCTGCACGCATGTTGGCCCATGGTGCGACACAAGATTGTACTTAGTTTGTTCAGAACTAACTCTGCACGCATGTTGGCCCATGGTGCGACACAAGATTGTACTTAGTTTGTTCAGAACTAACTCTGCACGCATGTTGGCCCATGGGGCTACGCAAGATTGTACTTAGTTTGTTCAGAACTAACTCTGCACGCATGTTGGCCCATGGGGCTACGCAAGATTGTACTTAGTTTGTTCAGAACTAACTCTGCAAACATGTTGGCCCATGGTGCGACACAAGATTGTACTTAGTTTGTTCAGAACTAACTCTGCAAACATGTTGGCCCATTGTGCTACTCAAGATTGTACTTAGTTTGTTCAGAATGAACTCTGCACACATGTTGGCCCATGATGCTACGCAAGATTGTACTTAGTTTGTTCAGAACTAACTCTGCACGCATGTTGGCCCATGGTGCTACGCAAGATTGTACTTAGTTTGTTCAGAACTAACTCTGCACGCATGTTGGCCCATGGTGCTACGCAAGATTGTACTTAGTTTGTTCAGAACTAACTCTGCACGCATGTTGGCCCATGGTGCGACACAAGATTGTACTTAGTTTGTTCAGAACTAACTCTGCACGCATGTTGGCCCATGGTGCTACGCAAGATTGTACTTAGTTTGTTCAGAACTAACTCTGCACGCATGTTGGCCCATGGTGCGACACAAGATTGTACTTAGTTTGTTCAGAACTAACTCTGCACGCATGTTGGCCCATGGTGCTACGCAAGATTGTACTTAGTTTGTTCAGAACTAACTCTGCACGCATGTTGGCCCATGGTGCGACACAAGATTGTACTTAGTTTGTTCAGAACTAACTCTGCACGCATGTTGGCCCATGGTGCTACTCAAGATTGTACTTAGTTTGTTCAGAACTAACTCTGCACGCATGTTGGCCCATGGTGCGACACAAGATTGTACTTAGTTTGTTCAGAACTAACTCTGCACGCATGTTGGCCCATGGTGCGACACAAGATTGTACTTAGTTTGTTCAGAACTAACTCTGCACGCATGTTGGCCCATGGTGCTACGCAAGATTGTACTTAGTTTGTTCAGAACTAACTCTGCACGCATGTTGGCCCATGGGGCTACGCAAGATTGTACTTAGTTTGTTCAGAACTAACTCTGAACGCATGTTGGCCCATGGTGCTACTCAAGATTGTACTTAGTTTGTTCAGAACTAACTCTGCACGCATGTTGGCCCATGGTGCGACACAAGATTGTACTTAGTTTGTTCAGAACTAACTCTGCACGCATGTTGGCCCATGGTGCTACGCAAGATTGTACTTAGTTTGTTCAGAACTAACTCTGCACGCATGTTGGCCCATGGTGCGACACAAGATTGTACTTAGTTTGTTCAGAACTAACTCTGCACGCATGTTGGCCCATGGTGCGACGCAAGATTGTACTTAGTTTGTTCAGAACTAACTCTGCACGCATGTTGGCCCATGGTGCTACGCAAGATTGTACTTAGTTTGTTCAGAACTAACTCTGCACGCATGTTGGCCCATGGTGCGACACAAGATTGTACTTAGTTTGTTCAGAACTAACTCTGCACGCATGTTGGCCCATGGGGCTACGCAAGATTGTACTTAGTTTGTTCAGAACTAACTCTGCACGCATGTTGGCCCATGGTGCGACACAAGATTGTACTTAGTTTGTTCAGAACTAACTCTGCACGCATGTTGGCCCATGGTGCTACGCAAGATTGTACTTAGTTTGTTCAGAACTAACTCTGCACGCATGTTGGCCCATGGTGCGACACAAGATTGTACTTAGTTTGTTCAGAACTAACTCTGCACGCATGTTGGCCCATGGGGCTACGCAAGATTGTACTTAGTTTGTTCAGAACTAACTCTGCACGCATGTTGGCCCATGGGGTTACGCAAGATTGTACTTAGTTTGTTCAGAACTAACTCTGCACGCATGTTGGCCCATGGGGCTACGCAAGATTGTACTTAGTTTGTTCAGAACTAACTCTGCACGCATGTTGGCCCATGGTGCTACGCAAGATTGTACTTAGTTTGTTCAGAACTAACTCTGCACGCATGTTGGCCCATGGTGCGACACAAGATTGTACTTAGTTTGTTCAGAACTAACTCTGCACGCATGTTGGCCCATGGTGCTACTCAAGATTGTACTTAGTTTGTTCAGAACTAACTCTGCACGCATGTTGGCCCATGGTGCGACACAAGATTGTACTTAGTTTGTTCAGAACTAACTCTGCACGCATGTTGGCCCATGGTGCGACACAAGATTGTACTTAGTTTGTTCAGAACTAACTCTGCACGCATGTTGGCCCATGGTGCTACGCAAGATTGTACTTAGTTTGTTCAGAACTAACTCTGCACGCATGTTGGCCCATGGGGCTACGCAAGATTGTACTTAGTTTGTTCAGAACTAACTCTGAACGCATGTTGGCCCATGGTGCTACTCAAGATTGTACTTAGTTTGTTCAGAACTAACTCTGCACGCATGTTGGCCCATGGTGCGACACAAGATTGTACTTAGTTTGTTCAGAACTAACTCTGCACGCATGTTGGCCCATGGTGCTACGCAAGATTGTACTTAGTTTGTTCAGAACTAACTCTGCACGCATGTTGGCCCATGGTGCGACACAAGATTGTACTTAGTTTGTTCAGAACTAACTCTGCACGCATGTTGGCCCATGGTGCGACGCAAGATTGTACTTAGTTTGTTCAGAACTAACTCTGCACGCATGTTGGCCCATGGTGCTACGCAAGATTGTACTTAGTTTGTTCAGAACTAACTCTGCACGCATGTTGGCCCATGGTGCGACACAAGATTGTACTTAGTTTGTTCAGAACTAACTCTGCACGCATGTTGGCCCATGGGGCTACGCAAGATTGTACTTAGTTTGTTCAGAACTAACTCTGCACGCATGTTGGCCCATGGTGCGACACAAGATTGTACTTAGTTTGTTCAGAACTAACTCTGCACGCATGTTGGCCCATGGTGCTACGCAAGATTGTACTTAGTTTGTTCAGAACTAACTCTGCACGCATGTTGGCCCATGGTGCGACGCAAGATTGTACTTAGTTTGTTCAGAACTAACTCTGCACGCATGTTGGCCCATGGGGCTACGCAAGATTGTACTTAGTTTGTTCAGAACTAACTCTGCACGCATGTTGGCCCATGGGGTTACGCAAGATTGTACTTAGTTTGTTCAGAACTAACTCTGCACGCATGTTGGCCCATGGGGCTACGCAAGATTGTACTTAGTTTGTTCAGAACTAACTCTGCACGCATGTTGGCCCATGGGGCTACGCAAGATTGTACTTAGTTTGTTCAGAACTAACTCTGCACGCATGTTGGCCCATGGTGCGACACAAGATTGTACTTAGTTTGTTCAGAACTAACTCTGCACGCATGTTGGCCCATGGTGCGACACAAGATTGTACTTAGTTTGTTCAGAACTAACTCTGCACGCATGTTGGCCCATGGTGCTACGCAAGATTGTACTTAGTTTGTTCAGAACTAACTCTGCACGCATGTTGGCCCATGGTGCGACACAAGATTGTACTTAGTTTGTTCAGAACTAACTCTGCACGCATGTTGGCCCATGGTGCGACACAAGATTGTACTTAGTTTGTTCAGAACTAACTCTGCACGCATGTTGGCCCATGGTGCGACACAAGATTGTACTTAGTTTGTTCAGAACTAACTCTGCACGCATGTTGGCCCATGGGGCTACGCAAGATTGTACTTAGTTTGTTCAGAACTAACTCTGCACGCATGTTGGCCCATGGGGCTACGCAAGATTGTACTTAGTTTGTTCAGAACTAACTCTGCAAACATGTTGGCCCATGGTGCGACACAAGATTGTACTTAGTTTGTTCAGAACTAACTCTGCAAACATGTTGGCCCATTGTGCTACTCAAGATTGTACTTAGTTTGTTCAGAACTAACTCTGCACACAAGTTGGCCCATGGTGTACTTAGTTTGCTCAGAAATCGTACTGCACACATTCACACCTGGTGCGCCAATGCACCTTAGCCCTGAAGACTGGGCCCTTGTTTTACCCCTGTACTTGCTTATTCCCAAACTTTGGGGATTTGCCCTTATAACCGTGTACTGCACCAGCAGTGGAAGTTTACCTGCTCCTTCCAAATTACAATCTTCCAGAATAAGGGGCATGCCAAGTATTCTTAATACATTGTGGCCTTTTTATGTTTGTACCTCTAGTTTACCCGAGTGCCGGAAAGGTTAGTCAATGCTGTGGATTTGAGGACACAAAGTAACATGTGAGCAAATTTACCTGCAGCTTCTAAATCTGACTGCAAATGTGTTCTGGTAATAGTGAGCATCCATGCTCCATCCCATACTTTCCAACACTCTTGCAGTAAAAGCAACTGTTTTGGCGTGACAAACTAACTCAACCCACCAGGCTGACTGGCGGATCCAGCATATGTAGTCAATGAGCCAGCGTTTGCTAGAGGTATACCAGAGTGTTAAACAAGGCCAGTGCTTTTGGGACCCTGGAGTAAATGACACGCACAAAATACCTGCCCTTTATTTTTTAATTGCCTGCAAGTCCCTCACTGTCTGAAAGTGACCTATAGATGCTGAGTCACCCTGCTGCTGTCCCCATGTTGATGTGAGTAGCCCCGTGGTCCCTCACTGTCTAAAAGCGACCTAATGATGCAGAGTCACCCTGCTGCTGTCTCCTCTCTGGCATGAATAGCCCGTGGTCCATCACCATCTGAAAGTGATCTATAGATGCTGAGTCACCCTGCTGCTGTCCCCACCCTGGCATCAGTAGCCCCGTGGTCCATCAGCGTCTGAAAGCGACCTATAGATGCTGAGTCACCCTGCTGCTGTCCCCTCTCTGGCGTGAGTAGCCCACTAGTCCCTCACCCTCTGAAAGCGACCTATAGATGCTGAGTCACCCTGCTGCTGTTCCCTCTCTGGCGTGAGTAGCCCACTAGTCCCTCACCCTCTGAAAGCGATCTATAGATGCTGAGTCACCCTGCTGCTGTCCCCATGCTGGCGTGAGTAGCCCCGTGGTCCATCACCCTCTGAAAGCGATCTATAGATGCTGAGTCACCCTGCTGCTGTCCCCACCCTGGCGTGAATAGCCCATGGTCCATCACCGTCTGAAAGTGACCTATAGATGCAGAGGATGATCAGGAGAGCAGGTGGGGCCCAGCAGAGGTGAAGCTGTGTGTGACCACAGGGTGCAGAGGAGCAGAGGGTGATTTAGGGAGCAGGAGGGACGGTGAGGAGGTAAAGCTGTCTGTGACCTCAGGTTGGAGAGGGGCAGAGGGTAATCTGGGGAGCAGGAGGGGCGGTGCAGAGGTAAAGCTGGGTTTGACCTCAGGGTGGAGAAGGGCAGAGAGTGATCTGGGGAGCAGGAGGGGTGGTGAGGAGGTAAAGCTGTGTGTGACCTCTGGGTGGAGGGGGGCAGTGGGTATTATGGGGAGCAGGAGGGAGCGGTGCAGAGGTAAAGCTGGGTGTGAGCTCAACCAGCAGAGTGACAGAGGGTGAACTGGGGAGCAGAAGGGATGATGCAGAGGTAAAGCTGTGTGTGACCTCAGGGTGGAGAGGGACAGAGGGTGATCTGGGGAGCAGGACAGGTACAGAGGTAAAGCTGTGTGGGACCTCAGGGTGCAGAGGGGCAGAGGGTGATCAGGGGACAGGTGGGGTGGTGCAGAGGTAAAGCTCTGTGTGACCTCGAGGGGCAGAGGGTGATCTGGGGAGCCGGAAGGAGCGGTGCAGAGGTAAAGCTGTGTGTGACCTCAGGGTGGAGAGGGGCAGAGGGTGATCTGGGGAGCCGGAAGGAGCGGTGCAGAGGTAAAGCTGTGTGTGACCTCAGGGTGGAGAGGGGCAGAGGGTGATCTGGGGAGCAGCAGGGGGTGGTGCAGAGGTAAAGCTGTGTGTGACCTCAGGGTGGAGTGGGGCAGAGGGTGATCTGGGGAGCCGGAAGGAGCGGTGCAGAGGTAAAGCTGTGTGTGACCTCAGGGTGGAGAGGGGCAGAGGGTGATCTGGGGAGCAGCAGGAGGTGGTGCAGAGGTAAAGCTGTGTGTGACCTCAGGGTGGAGAGGGGCAGAGGGTGATCTGTGGAGCAGATGGGGCGGTGCAGAGGTAAAGCTGTCTGTGACCTCAGGGTGCAGAGGGACAGAGGGTGATCTGGGGAGAAGAAGGGGGCTGTGCAGAGGTAAACTTGTGTGTGCCCTTGAGGGGCAGAGGATGATCTGGGGAGCAGGAGAGGTGATGCAGAGGTAAAGCTGTTTGTGACCTCATGATGTAGAGGGGCAGAGGGTGATCTGGGGTGCAGGTGGAGCGGTGTAGAGGTAAAGCTGTGTGTGACATCAGGGTTTGAGAGGGGCAGAGGGTGATCTCGGGAGCAGGTGGGTGGTGCAGAGGTAAAGCTGTGTGGGACCTCAGGGTGGAGAGGGGCAGAGGGTGATCACGGGAGCAGGTGGGGGCGGTGCAGAGTTAAAGCTGTGTGTGACCTCAGGGTGGAGAGAGGCATGGGGTGATCAGGGGAGCAGGAGGGGTGGTGCAGAGGTAAAGCTGTGTGTGACCTCAGGATGGAGATGGGCAGAGGGTGACCTGGGGAGCAGGAGGGGTGGCGCTGAGGTAAATCTGTGTGTGACCTCAGGGAGGAGAGGGGCGGAGGGTGATCTGGAGAGCAGGAGGTGCGGTGCAGAGGTAAAGCTGGGTGTGACCTCAGGGTGCAGAGTGGCAGAGGGTGATCTGGGGAGCAGAAGGGATTATGCAGAGGTAAAGCTGTGTGTGACCTCTGGGTGCAGAGGGTTAAGAGGGTGATCTGGGGAGCAGGAGGGGTGGTGCAGAGGTAACTCTGTGTTTGATCTCAGGGTGGAGAGTGGCAGAGGGTGATCAGGGGAGCAGGAGGGGGTGGTGCAGAGGTAAAGCTGTGTGTGACCTCAGGATAGAGATAGTGTTGGACTTGGCCCTTCTGGCAGGTTCACCCCTGAACTTTTTGCCTTTTAGTGTTACCTAATTATAATAATTTCTGGTCTTTGCGCACTTTAGCACTGTGGCGCAGTGTAAAGTACGTGCGCTCTCTGAGTGCGTGTGTGAGTGTGTGTGTGAGATTGGCCTGCCCTCCCATAGGAATGCAAGGGGAATGTATGCGTCCATGTTAGTTCCTGATGCGTGGGGAGGGCAGGTGCGAGTTTGGTATGTGCAGACTCGTTTGACTAAATGCTGCGCAATGATGTGGGCGGCGTGAATGTGTCTAGTGTGGAAGTGCCACTTCTTGAAGTTTGCATGTTTGTGTAATTTGTGTCTGGTGTGTGATTGGCTGGAGCTGGCTGGTGAGCCTGGCTCCAGGAGTCAGGATGGGTCTGCCCCAGTGGAGAGTGTTGAGATTAGCATGCTGATGTGAGGCAGGGGCTGCACCTGGGACCTGAATAGGGCTTGGCTTTTCCCCCCACAATGTTGGCTCCTCCCCCTGTGGTGTGTTTAATGACCCTAGCAGGGCCAGTGAATAGTAAGAGGGGCTGAGCCCATCAGAGTGCTCCCAAACCAGCTGCGTCTTGTTTTGCCCCCACCCTGCACCTTTAGACAAAGGGATTTTCGGTATAAAATGAGGCTGTGACCTCATGTTCAATGTTCTTGTTCCCAACTCGAATCTACCACGGGCATGCTGCTGCTGGGGCCCAGGGGAAGACTTGCCTCCCTGGGCCCTGCCCAGCCCCTGGATATCCTGGATGCCTGGAGGACTTTTCTTTGCTGAGGAGCTGGTTGCTCCATTTCCTTGCCCCAGGACCTTGCTGCATTTTCTTAGCACCCTGAAGGTGCTTTCCTCTTTATCCCAGTGAGGAAAAAGACATTTTACATGGCCAATATGTCCCCTGCGTGTACCCCAACGTTTAGTGTACGTGCATGTCACCCATGCATTTTCCCTCTATGGCCTGCAATAATGATGCCTCTGCATTTACGTCCCACATTAGAATGTCAGTCACCAAGTCTTTTATGAAAGAAACGTTAATTCTGCACTGAGACCCATGTTGCCCATGTGTTTGCATTGTGCACTTTTAAAATCGAAATGAACCCATTTTGTGGCTCAGCCTGAGCCAGTCTCTGAATTAAGGTTTCAGGCCTCCAGACACTCTGAGGGCTGCAGCTACGTATCCCTGACCTCGCATACTTTTGGCTAAGCCGAGAGGGGCCCAGCACGGGGTGCCAAGACAGTATTTTGCACAACAGTTATCTGCTTGCTCTACAGAATCACATTCCTGCCTGGTGAAGGAGGTAAACAGAACCCGTCTGCAGAGATAGGGCCTAGCCTTTCTGTCTCCGTTTAAATGATTTGCAGAGCTCGCATCCATAGAAAGCCCAAAGCCCCCACGCAATGAACGAAGAAATATATGCCCACACCGGCTCTTGGTGATGAGCGACCTTTGCTTCAGATAATACATCCCGGACCTAAGATATCAGATAATACCAGACGTGCAGGTCGTCCTGACACTGAAGGCTTCCCTACTAGACCGAAAGTCAGCTTCCCCCCAGTTACACGTCAATTGCACGTCATGATCAAGTTGCGCACACAAGTAGGGCAAAGGTTCCAGCTGGCCATGCGACCCCCTCCATGCATCCACTCACCTATGACTCCTCAAGTGAACGCCCACATGTACGCCCTCATGCACGCCGACATGCTCTTATCTCTTTCTTTCTCTTGCTCTGCCTGGAGCGCTCCTCCTTCTTAATGCAATTGAATGTATACATATTGTACTCTGTGAATAAAGTTTAGAAGTCCCTTGCTGAACCTTAGTGGTGATGGAACCGATTCTCCCTTAACTCGAGTTATTGAAATAAAGCCCTTTTGAATCGGACACCACGGACTCTGCCTCTCACTTTATGCATGACCCTTTGTTTATTTATAGAAATTATGACAGGGTAATACTTTATTTACCACATAAATCTGGCGCCCGAATAGGGACAAATCCCCTTCCCCACGCGCCGGAGATGTAGGTCCAGCCCTTGCCCCCTTCTACAGCCGTGACGGACTTCAAAGTGCACGCCAGCGGGACTTCCCGCTTACTCCCTCAGGCCCACGAGGAGGACGGACTGCGACCAGGCATCCACACGAGGCGGTGAGGATTGCGGATCATCCCAACCAGAGCCCAACCCGTGAGAGAGCAAGGTCCGAGGTTTCTGAAGGTCCACCTGTTCCGCGGCGCATGCGCAGTATCAAGTTTCCGAGGCCTTCAAGTTCTGCTTCCCGGTGAGTACCACTATTGGGAACGCATAAAGTTCAAGACGGGTTCAAATTATTTGAGCTCGGTAAAGACGTGTCTGTTTATACAGGCACGGTAAAGACGTGTCCATTTCGGTGGGCACGGTAAAGACGTGTCTCTTTACGAGACCGGTATGGTTGTACTGTATTCCAGTGCATAAAGTGAACTGTTTTCAATTACATGTATCAGGTTAAACTGTATCTGTTTTAGTGTGTAATGTTTTAGTGTTAATGATTGTTTCAGTCAGTCTATTTTTGTGTGTAATGTGTTTTCCTGCTTTCCCCCGCTTTTTGTGTTTTCATTGTGTTGGTTTCAACATGCCACTGTTTTCAAAGTTACTTCAGATAGGGACCAGGAAAGGAATATTAGAAGAGTCAGTTAACATCCCGCCTAGAGACACACCTGGTCATTATATGTATAATAAGCACGGGCTAGATGCCATATTGTTTTTGGACTTATGGGTAGATTACACAAAGGATTTAGAAGAGAAGTACAGATGGCCTGCCTCGGGAACATGGGATTCTGAATGCATTATGAGAGTAGAGGAAGCGCTATGGAAAAAGAAATCAAGACCCTCTCAGAAAGATGCCATTGAGTTATGGCACAAAGAAGCACATAGGAGAACAGAGAAAGAATTCCACCAAGCAGAGAGAACTAAACAAGCAGCGGAAAAAGCCAGAGAAAAAGAACTGCGGGAGGTGGGGGAACGGGTCAAGGCAGAACATGCTGATAGAGAAAGAAATGCCGTCGTTACTGGTATTTATCCCGTCCTCTCAGAAGAACTAGCTAGAGTGACCCCCTCTGAAACACCCCGTAGGTCGCGAACGCCACCACCTGTACCCTATAGAGTACGTAGAATAAAGCCAACAGCATCAGAGGCTTTTATTTCCTCCTATCTAGAAGAGTCCGCACCGGACTACGTAAACGCAGGTTTCCCTCCGCCCCCACCAGCGGATCAGCTCCAGCAGCTCGTGAAAGAAGACGTAGGACAAGGGGCCGTAGGGGGAGGGGGGCCAACGCCTACTGTAGATGTAGCAATCCCTCACTGTAAATACGATCCAGAACCAGGAAAGGGCTCAATGCTCGTGATTTCACTAAGACTAAGACAAGCCGTCACATATTTGGACAAACTACCAGATATGAAAGAGCACCTAGATAATATATATCGTTTCATTAGGACGGGGGAGGACCCGAGAGTATAGAACAAGCCATGGAACACAGAAAGGTGGGGGTCAAGAATCACATTCTCCGTTTTATTATTAACTGCCTGATCAGGGAACAAGACGAAGGAGACGGGGATGTAAAGCCTGGGTTGATAGAATGGAGTGATAACATAGATGCCGGTCGGCATGATAAACAGGGACAGACAGATAGCATGTACAAGAAAGTACGAAAGGAAATATTAGCAACACACAAGGTAGAGTCTGACGAGAAGGGTGAGTCATCAACGGAAGAGGTAGACGAGGGGAAGGACAAGATAAATTATGTAGGCAATGCACGACAGTTTGACAGGCCCAAGTGCCTCGACTACCGTAAACAGGGGTCGGCTATAAAAGAAAGATATTCCCTTGAAAATCTATTCCAAGCTACTGAAAAAGCACTGAACCGATGGATAAAGAGCGCGCGATTTCACACCCCACACGAAATGGAATTGGCCCAGTCAGCCACCCAGTGGGTGTCCAATTCTAACATATATAGCAATGACATAGTGGCCCAGATTTTCTTGAGCCTCCCGCCGAACGAACAGTGTTTGGCCGGTATTTACATGGTCCAACATTTAATACCGTTGTATGAGCATCAATATTCTGATCCTGGTCCATTGTATAAATTACTGGACGACATACTTCTAGAAAGATGGACAGGCCTGGGTACTGACTTAATTAACGTCATCTTGGATCAACGACATAAGTACATAAATTCTCTGACCACATGCATGCTTCCCGCCTCACACCACGACAGAAGGCGCCTATACATAGACAGACAGAACCCCCTACAAGAGGTACATCCCGTTAAAAATGTAAACGGTGAGCTTCAACGAGTGTATGTTTACACCCCTTTGACGAAATTAGAAATACTGGAAATGAAAAAGATGCTGCCCTGCCATGATAAAGACCCGGGGGGGTTTCACCGAGAATTAAAAGACATTCTCCGCATCGGAGATTACACGTACGCTGACATTCTGAAACTATTGAAAGTACTGTTGCCTGCAGGTATTTATGAAAAGCTTAAGGGAAAAGACTCGGAGGTGGGCGAGAAAAATTTAAGCTGGGAAGCATTGGAAACAGAGGATAAAGCCAGGCTCCCAGGGGGTTGGTCTTGGGGACAAAGCTAAAGAACTACCTGAACTCCTAATACAGGTTTTGCCGAGATTATTGATTACTAAAAAGGAAGATTGGGATGCTATTTCAGCCTGTAAACAAAAACAAAACGAGGACACAAGTGATTTCTATTCTAGATTCGAGAAATGTTTTGCTATTAATAGTGGCCTTAAGCCAGGTAGCGAATCATACCCTCATCTTTTCGTGAGCAAATTAGTAGAGAATTCCCTACCCCAGATCAAGAATAGAGTACTGAAGGTTGAGAGTACTTGGCAAGCAAACAGCCCTTCACAAATGTTGCAAATGCTACAATATCACCAGAATAGGATTAGAGAAGAACAGGATCAGGAAAAGAGACGCATGAAAGAGACAAAAATGAAGGTGCTGGTTGCTCAAACGGTACCGGCAAACACGAACAAAAATGGCACGATACCTGTCAAAGGGAACTGTAATTATTGCAAACAACAAGGTCATTTTGTAAAGGATTGTGCTGTCCTGAAACACAATATAGCTACAGGCAAGACAAAAGAACGACCACACATTCCTAGGCAGAATGGTACGCAAAATAGCACCCAACAGAGCACACAACAGACAGTAGCGACTTTTCCACCCCCACCACCGCCTGTTCATGCCACACAGCAAATGTATCAATACACACAGTCAGACTATCCAGAATACCAATCGTTCTCATGAAACAGCCTAGAGAGAAAAGTTGGCTTGCCCCTTATTGAGGTTCCTGTAGATCAAGAGGGTCCTTATGTACATAGTCGTGTACTGGGACAAGACAGAAAGTTTCTGATTGACACAGGGGCGAGCAGAACTACCATCAGCCATGACGAGGTTCCAGGGGCACCCCTCTCGGGCTCACAGAATGTTTCCCTGGGATTTTCAGGAAAGCCTATTGTTAATGAAGTATCGAAACCAGTCTCCCTTGGGGTTGGTCCACCGTCACGTACCACAGACTTGCTACTTACTAAATCATGTCCAGAAAACGTACTTGTTATAAAGACATTAAAAGAATTAGGAGCAGTTATATGTTGTTCTCCGGAGGGAGTACGACTGCTCTTACGTGATTTTAAGGGACATTATGTGATTAGAGATTTTGACCACAGACTCCAGAATGTATCACAGCACCTATGGGCACAAGGTCCGACTGACGTAGGTTACATGAACATAACACCACACCGTGTTACTCTCAAAGCAGGAGTAGTACTACCACGTATACGCCAATACAAGTTACCACCTGAGGCCGAAGAGGCCTTATTGAAAATTATTGACAAACTCATTGCACAAGGGATGGTGGTGGAGACTGACTCGAATGTATGTAACTCACCTGTCATTCCTATCGTTAAACGATCAGACCCTAATGCACCATCAGTTTACAGACTAGTTGTCGACCTTCGAGAATTGAATAAATGTGTAGTCCCTCAATACCCAGTGGTCCCAGACATTTCTTCGTTACTGACTGCTATTGATTCTGAGGCAACGTTCTTTACAGTCATTGACTTGAAGAATGCTTTCTTCAGCATTCCCATTCATCCTGATAGCCAGTATCTCTTCGGATTCAGTTTAAATGGACGCAGTTTTAAATTTGCGAGAGCTCCCCAAGGTTTTACAGAGAGTCCTAGCATTTACAGTCAAGCATTAAAAAGACAACTGGACAGTATTAATATGCCTACCAACACTGCACTGCTCCGTACGTAGACGACATCCTAATTACAGCACGTTCAGAAACCGAATGTGAAGATGCATCACTGACGGTTTTACACTTTCTGGCAGACAAGGGGCACAAAGTGTCCCCTTCAAAGTTACAATTCTGTGCACAGCAAGTGGTGTACCTTGGACACTTGCTGTCCAAGAGGGGTAGACAGCTGACACAAGAACGTATTCAGTTAATTTCTAACCTTTCACAGCCCAAGACACAAAAGGAAGTGCGGGCCTTCATTGGCCTCACTTCATACTGCAGACAGTGGATTCCCCAGTATGCCTATCTAGCCAAACCGCTCATACAGTTGACAACACAGGAGGTAGCGCCTTCGACTGTCCTCCCTTGGACACAAGAACATACCTTGGCATTTGAAGAATTAAAAAGAGCCTTATGTCAAGCGCCAGTTTTAGCGACTCCAAGTTACAGCAAACCCTTTATGCTTTTCGTAACTGAACGGGATGGAACAGCATTATCTGTCCTCACACAAGATCAAGCAGGAAAACACAAGCCTTGTGCTTATTTTTCTAGTACACTGGACCCAGTGGCCCAGGCTCTCCCTGCGTGCCTGAAATCGGTTGCGGGAACAGCCCTAGCCATAAGACAAAGTGACTCGATAGTGCTGGGACACCCCCTGACAGTACAGGTACCGCATGCAGTGGAAGTTCTCTTGAACAGGACACAGACACAACACTTGACCGTAGCGAGACTGACAGGATATGAACTGACCTTATTTCAGCCACACATAGAGATCAGACGATGTAACATTCTTAACCCTGCTACACTTTTGCCCTCAAGTGCAGTAGACACCGCACCACATGACTCTGTGGAAATAATGAATATAGTGACGAAGCCAAGACAAGACCTGACAGATGTTGCACTCCCAGATCCTGACCTAACACTCTATGTAGATGGATCATGCATGAGAACGAGTGCGGGAGAATTAGTGACAGCATATGCCGTGACCACTGCTACTGAAGTCATAGAGACACAAAGAATAGACACACTGTCAGCACAAGCAGCAGAGATCATCGCTCTGACACAAGCCTGCATAAGAGCTAAGAATTTGAAAGTGAACATTTATACAGACTCGCAATATGCTTTTGGCGTAGTTCATGATTTTGGAGTACTATGGAGGGAGAGAGGTTTCTTTACCTCTCATGGGGCCAAAATTCAGCACGGACCGCTTATTCAGGCCCTGTTGGAAGCAATACATTTACCTGCAGCCATAGCTATCCTGAAATGCAAAGCACACACCAAAGCTACAGACACCATTTCCCAGGGTAATGACCTGGCAGACCGAACTGCTAAACTTACAGCCCAGACACCAACAGACACGACAAGGACAGAGGTACCATTACTGACAAAAAGCATGACAGTCAGGGATCCTTCTCAAGATGTACTCTGTGAGAAGGTGGCCTGATATGCAGTGGTCACTATTCTAGTGAACACTATGTATCAGTCCAGCAACCCTTATTGATGATTGGTTGTAAGTCAACCTTATAGACCAGCTATCCTAGTAGCGTGGATACGAGCAGTCTAAGGCTAAAGACTCGAGAGGGCGTGTTAAGCCAGCTGTTATACCACATATACCCCTTGAACACCAAGTGAAAGGACACCACACAAGTGTTATGAAAATAAACAGTTATTTATTAAAGATCACAACAGCCCTGTACTCTTTATGAGGACAGGGTACTAAGCACAAACCAAAACTCTTATAAAAATACTTAAGTTAGCACAGTATATACAAATGCCCGAGGGGCACGGAAAACCATATACTTGAAAAGTGGAATGCGAAATTACTAGCAGGTAAGTACAGTACTAATAGGCTTTGGAATCGCTAGGGCTTGACTATAGAATCGTTAGATTACTTCTAGGAGACCCAGGGGACTCGGGTGCAGTGTGTGCACTCTCACGCGAGATGCGGGACAAAGTCTATGGTAGCTAGAAATTGCAAAGTTAGTGTTCTCGGGCGAACCCGACCTGGTAGGGAGAAAACGAAAGTAGATTCTGACCCTTGGATAGTGAGGCTATGCTGGGGCACCAAAATGCCGAAGTTACCTAGCCCAGGGGCTGCAGCTGCATAGGACTCAAAAGACGTCGGGAATCCTCGTTGACGGACCAGGAGCCTGGAAGAAAGAAGTTGCTGGCAGGCGACCAGTGAAGAAAGTTCGGTGGATCCAAGCCTGGATCGATGGAAGCTGACACCTGAAAGCAGAGGGGACCAAGTTCAAGACTACTAGCCAGTAGTCAGTGGGCACCAGGAGGGCACCGGATGGTAGCCACCTCGACAAGGCGTGTGGGTGACGCTGGGCTTGGAGATCTCACGGACCAGGAGGCGTTGTCGGCGACCAGGAAGGAGGATCGAGCTGTCCCACGAAGATAGAAGCTGTCGGCGTCGCTGGACCCAGGATTGGGCAACAAAGCCTTGGCAAATTCAAGCCCACGCGGTGGACCTAAAACGGCGTCTGGAGTGGACCAGGAGGGTCCGGGGTGCCTCTCTTCAAGAAGGAAGCAAGGGCCAGTCTGGAGCAACCAGACCAGCAGCAGTGATGTCGTCGGGCGTCGTTCAGAAGGCCACAAGCCAGCCGGCTAGTAGCCAAAGAACGCGGTGCACAGCAAACAGCAGAAGGGCCCCACGCAGATCGTGGAGATGCAGGGAGGCTGATCTTGGGTGCTGGAGCTGCGCAGGGTCGGGGCTTCTCGGACCCCAAAGCACTCACCCGTGGAGGACACGGTGGGCTTGCAGTAAAGATGTTGTGCAGTCTTGGCGATCGTCGGTCCCTCGAGGTCTCGTCGCAATCACGGTTCTCAGCTTTGCTGTAGAGGTGAGTAGAGGTCAGAGGTGCCAGGGAAGCCGGGTCTCGTCGAGCTGGGTCGTCGGATTCGTGATGAAGGACTTGCAGCAGACCGCAGTGTTCTTTAGGATGGTGCCTGCGGATGCAGGGTGACTACTCCTTAGCCACAAGGGAGAATCTTGATGAAGAAATCGTGAAGTCCTTTCGCAGAAAGTCGTGTCTTGATTCCAAAGATGATCTAATTTGAACAGGGGGCCCGCTCCCATCTTTATACTAAAAAAGGGGGCTGACCCGGTGACTAGGTCCTGCCTATGGGTGGGACTAGGAGGGGGGTGGTTACACCCCTCTGCCATGCCGGACTTTCCCCAGGCCAGGGGCTGGTGTGCCCCTGGAACTGGTTCTGACCGGCCTATGCGTAGTGAGCACCGGGGTGCCACTCAGCAGTCACCTTCCTGAAAAGCCCTGCCTACCCAGGATACACAAAACCATGTCTGGGACGGTGCTAGCACCGCCCCTGACAGGAAACCCTTTGTCCAGGCTCCCCTCGCTGGAAGGACTCCCAGCTGCAGGGGGTCAGACTCGTGTCTGTGGTGGCAGCATCCATTTTGTGGAGCTGAGGCTTCAGTTAACTTTAACCGGGGTTCACAGTTACATACATGTCGTGTCCCTCTAGAAGGGTGGAATGCTAACCCCGTCGCCAGAATTGGCGAGGGGTTAGTATTCCAATTCGTATGACACCTTACTCGACATGTTTTGATAAAGCAATACCAAAGTTAGCATTTAACCGCGAGGATTATAATGCACTTAAGAGTATATGGTATGCGATATCATGGAACAGCTATTAGGACTTGGTTCCGCAAGCTGCAGACAGGCTCAGCTCATGCCAGAGCACCATCTCACACGATTCCAAGCACTCTGCCTTCAGGATTGTCAAGGCCGGCCATAGGAGTGACTGACAGGAATCTGTGTGTCCATTTTAGGGTTAGGTATAGGTATACTACACCTACAGCAAAGGGTGATTACACGACTTTGCCCCAGCTGTCATGCAGCCAGTTGTGTCAAATTTAGGAGGCCAGCCAGGGGTGGCATAATACATGCTGCAGCCCCTGGCAGCCCTGGGTACACCTATGCCCTGAGTTACAGGGTCTGATAAGGTGGCCCAGTACCAATTGGTAAATGCACCTAGGGTACATGTCGTCGTTTAGAAAGAGAACAGCCAGGCTGTGGGTCTGATTGGCAGGCCCACAGCCAGAGAAAGTCGTAAACCAGTGAAACAAAAGCAAAAAATCTGGGTGATCATAGGATTGCAGACCCTACTCTCCTACATACTCGACATACAGACACATGCCACTTCAGATGAAATAAAGAAATGGACTGAACAAGGAGGGGTCCAGACTGACCAAGGTTGGATGACTAAGGGCAAAGCCACATGGTTTCTTCCAGATTCCATGGTACAAGTGATCATAAACACAACACATAGTCCAGCACACTTCGAAGAGAAGGCAATGATAGACAGCTTACAGAATATCTGGTTTAACAAGAACCTGCGTGCAGCAGCGAAACAAAAAGTAAGAACATGTATGATCTGTTGCCAGTTCAATCCAGGTAAAGGCATCCCAGTGGAACAAGGCGGATTTGATCCTCCTGACCACCCTTTTGCGGTCCTCCAGATGGATTATATCCAAATGGACAGATGTAGAGGTTACAAGTATGTCCTGGTAGTTGTGTGTGCACTAACTAGATGGACAGAAGCGTATCCAGTCCCAGATTATACTGCTGTAACAACTGCCAGGCAATTGGTGCGCAAATTCTTCCCTAGATACGGATTGCCCCGTGTCGTGTACTCAGACAATGGTCAGCCTTTTTCTTCTGAATTAATGAAACAAGTGTCCCTTCTGTTAGGATATAGCTGGAAGTTTCATTGTGTACAACACCCTGAAGCAGCAGGCCTTGTAGAAAGGCATAATCAGACGATAAAGACGAAATTAGCAAAGATCTGTGCAGAAAAAGGCGTGGATTGGATGGTAGCCTTGCCGGTTGCCCTTTTTTACATGCGTATGGTAGCCCATTCCAGAACAGGCCTATCACCATATGAAGTGGTTTTCGGTAGACCGCCGAACATGTGGGGTACGCCTATGCCTAAGAAAATAACTGATGTTGACAGTAGCATGCTGACAGATTACCTGGCTTCCTTGATGTCTGCACTACTCTCTTGTCATTCACAGGTTGCCGCCGCCTTCCCTGACAACACCCAGGTCAAGGAGCACGCCATAGTCCCTGGTGATTTCGTCCTTGTCCGGAATTTTGATCGATCAAGCCCCCTTGAGCCGCGTTGGAAGACGCCGAAATTAGTGTTACTGACCACGAGGACAGCGATCAAGGTCGAAGGGAGAAAAGGATGGCTCCATGCCCATCATTGCAAAAAGTACTTTGGAGACTCTGGAACTTTGATAAAGAACAATGACATTACAGACTTTGATCCCCCTTTGCTAGAAAAGACTCCACAGCAAGAGTACAGGTCCAAATTACCATCTAGAAAGTCAGACAGCGTTTAATTGTTTAAGTCCACTAGGTGGTGAATCGGTTAGACAGGATTTCTGACATGTATAGGATCGCGGACCAGAATAGTAAAAAGAGCAAAATTAAAGAAAAATACTGCAAGATATTACGTAGTAGATGTATAGTAACTCTGATTTTTCTGTCTCTTCTGTGCATCACTATAATCAGTATCAGCTTAATACTACATGTTTTCTTTCCTCCTATTGCCTCACGTATACACTCTTCCATTAATGACACCATAGAGCATACATTTAGTGATATGCCCCCCCATGAACTGTCATATCGACTGGCCCTGCGCAACAATACTTTCATTCGAATGTTGCACCGTTCTCATCAGACCAGCAATGCAACAGATTGCTGGGTATGTGGCCGACTGCCACCTTATCAGAAGACGAAGTGAGTTCTGCCCCTCGTCCCTTTTCCGTTCTCCCACAATGGTTCGTGCGGAGCATGGTTTGCCTTAATGTCATCACTAGACAGAAAGTCCATAGTTTACCAGGGTGACTGGATATACGGAAACTTGAATAAAGTAATGAATGAGGCATGTTTTCCAGATGAAGACGGACTTCTCCAAAGGAAGGGGATCGATCTAGAAAATGAAGAGTACGAGCAAGGAAATGCTTCCCTCAGCTTTATGATTCTGAATGTTCAGCCCATGCAAAATGCAGGTCTACTGACTATTTCAGTCCTACCAGTGAAAGGTGATTTGTGCGTTAGAAAGAAAGGATCAGTACATATGGGACACAGCGAGTGTATTGCTGTAGTCGAGTTTAATGATAAAGGAAAGTCTTCTTTCAAAACATCTCGTCATACCTATTTCATTTGCGGTCAGACAGCCTATGTACATCTGCCCTTAAACTGGGGAGGGACATGCTATATAGCGTTCCTGCTGCCACCCGTCTTTCTGGCCCCATCCAATTATCATCGAGATTCACAACTAGAGCATGTTAGACACAGGAGAGAGACCGATTCCCCAGTGATTGATCAGACTGAGACAGCCTGGGAGCAATATACAGATTTCAATAGAGGATTCTTTTTCTTCATAGGTCCCGTCCAAAACAGTAAACTCATACGCAGGTTAACAAGAACTCTGGAAGCAGTAGTAAATGAGACTGCATCTGCCCTGGCTAACTTGACCCAGGAGCAGTCTGCCATGAGACTTGTTGTTCTTCAGAACCGCCTTGTTCTTGACGTCATCCTGGCGGATAGGGGCGGGGCCTGTAGGGTGATTGGCTCTAGTTGCTGCGTTTTCATTCCGAATAACGCGACATCTGTGTACGCAGCAATAACAAGGCTCCAAAAGATTGCTCATGATATACATCAAGACCCAGGCACATGGACTTGGTCCAGTTGGCTCTGGGGTGTAATATCGACATGGGGATGGAAAGTGTTGTTGTTCCTAGGAATGATACTGCTTATGATATTCGGCTGCTGTCTCTGTCTGCAGTGTGGCCCGGCCATTTGCGGCCTGTGTGCCACTGCCTGTTTTCCACATCCACGTATACAAAGGATCAAAGATGAACAAATGATGCTGTATGAACAAATATACGGTCTCATGAAAATAGATGTGTCCTGAAGGGTACAGTAGGGGACAAGGAGGGAATGAGGAAAAATAAATTTTACATGGCCAATATGTCCCCTGCGTGTACCCCAACGTTTAGTGTACGTGCATGTCACCCATGCATTTTCCCTCTATGGCCTGCAATAATGATGCCTCTGCATTTATGTCCCACATTAGAATGTCAGTCACCAAGTCTTTTATGAAAGAAACGTCAATTCTGCACTGAGGCCCATGTTGCCCATGTGTTTGCATTGTGCACTTTTAAAATCGAAATGAACCCATTTTGTGGCTCAGCCTGAGCCAGTCTCTGAATTAAGGTTTCAGGCCTCCAGACACTCTGAGGGCTGCAGCTACGTATCCCTGACCTCGCATACTTTTGGCTAAGCCGAGAGGGTCCCAGCACGGGGTGCCAAGACAGTATTTTGCACAACAGTTATCTGCTTGCTCTACAGAATCACATTCCTGCCTGGTGAAGGAGGTAAACAGAACCCGTCTGCAGAGATAGGGCCTAGCCTTTCTGTCTCCGTTTAAATGATTTGCAGAGCTCGCATCCATAGAAAGCCCAAAGCCCCCACGCAATGAACGAAGAAATATATGCCCACACCGGCTCTTGGTGATGAGCGACCTTTGCTTCAGATAATACATCCCTGGACCTAAGATATCAGATAATACCAGACGTGCAGGTCGTCCTGACACTGAAGGCTTCCCTACTAGACCGAAAGTCAGCTTCCCCCCAGTTACACGTCAATTGCACGTCATGACCAAGTTGCGCACACAAGTAGGGCAAAGGTTCCAGCGGGCCATGCGACCCCCTCCATGCATCCACTCACCTATGACTCCTTAAGTGAACGCCCACATGTACGCCCTCATGCACGCCCACATGCTCTTATCTCTTTCTTTCTCTTGCTCTGCCTGGAGCGCTCCTCCTTCTCTATGCAATTGAATGTATAAATATTGTACTCTGTGAATAAAGTTTAGAAGACCCTTCCTGAACCTTAGTGGTGATGGAACCGATTCTCCCTTAACTCGAGTTATTGAAATAAAGCCCTTTTGAATCGGACACCACAGACTCTGCCTCTCACTTTATGCATGACCCTTTGTTTATTTATAGAAATTATGACAGGGTAATACTTTATTTACCACACCAGGACCTCTGGTTACCTTTAGCGCCCTGGGGGCGCTGTGTGCATCATGCCCGCTTATTTTTCCCCTAAGCAGGTGCCCAACCTGCATTCTGCCAAACTATTTGCTTTATTATAATTTACCCCTTCGCCAGTGCCCACCTCGCTTCTACGTGTATTTTGCCTACCGAGGGTGCCCACCCCTCATTTGCCGATCTAGAAATCACCGCCGCAGCCCTCTCGCGCCACAAACCCAAAGTCAGGCACTGTAGTGCCTGACGATGGGCGGGACTTCCGGTTTGCCGGAGGAAGTCCGGCCCGCCGCCGTGCTGGTATTGGCTCCGAGTCCCACGCCGGCCGGAAGAAGAGGAGCCCGGAGCCTTGAGTGCTCCACCTCCCAAGTCCCGGTCCCGAGATGGGGGACTGGGTGAAGATGCGCCCTCTCCTGTTGCCGGATGTCAAGTGGCGGGGCTCCCAGGAGTGAGGGGAGTCCCAAAGGCAGAGTCCTGCGCTGTCCCCGGAGAGGGGACAACACCGCGGCGCAACAGTGGACAGACGCCCAGAGCCCGGTAAGGATGGGGGGCTCGGGGCTGTCCCTGGTTGTTCTTTGAGCGGCCCCACGTGATAGCGGGCCTCTCCAACGATTGGGCAATTCTTTTTCACAGAGGGCCCCCGTGGGGGCCTGGGATCACCCACCATATTTCTAGAGCCCCATGGGGCTCCGACGTAGGGGACAAGCGCTCTCCCGCCATTGGGCCTACTTAGGTAAGGCCCTAGTGCGCTCCACCGACGGGGGCATGGATTATCTTTGGAGCCTGGGAGGTGCTCCCACATTGGGGGCCATGTTATTAGTAGAGTCCCAGAGCGGGGCCCGCACCTCCCTGCCATTTTGGTTATTTTTAAGCTCCATAGTGCTTGGGGGCAAGCCTCTCCTGTCTTGGAGGCTGCTGGAGCACGGCGATCTCAGAGCCAGAGGGTTCAAACGCTCAACATGTTGGTCCTGCAGAGCCTAGAGGGCTCCAAACCTTTGGCACAGTTTTGGTTCGAGTGGCCAGTGAGGGCCCATGTTGCAGTTTGATTTCACAGCTGCCCAGCAAGTAGTGGGCAGCTGCACTGTTTAGGTTCTTTCTTTTCTAGGGACATGTGTTCTCTGGACTCAGGAGTGAGTCGCACTCCTTCATCCCTACCTTGGCCTTCCCCAGCTGCGCAGCACTTAGTGCCAGCTGCAGCGTTTAGGCCCTGTTCTGTCCCTGTCCCCAGCTGCCCAGCAAGTAGTGGGCAGCTGGTACGTTTAGGTTTTTGGCGCAGTGGTGCAACCTGGACTTTGTTGTGAGTTATGTGCTTCTTAGGGTGCTAGGAAATATATTGCGTGTTGTATGTTTTGTGCACCCTGTGTTCTGGTACCGCTGAATGTGTTTTATGCATCATGTACAAAGTTGTCTTCCTTACACCGCTGAATGTGTTTTATTCATCATGTGTTTTACCTACACCGCTGAATGAGTTTTATGCGTCATGTTTAATGCTCCTGACCTATACCCCTAAATGTATTTTTATGCTTAGGTGGTTGTGTTTCCTAGTAGAGTTATGCTAGTGAGTTCATGGTTCCCTGCGTAATATTTTCCTAAGGTGGTTAGGGTTGCGTAGGTGGTACTTACCTTTTACTAGTGGTTACTGGTTGAGTGCTACATTTGCTATTTGTTGCTTAAAACTATCTCCAAGGGCTTGATACTGAGCTTGCCCCCTGACCCGAGTCCCAGGAACAGTGGACTCTATTGTGCCTTCCCTGACAAATTGCTGGGACTTGTCTGATCTCCTTGGGCCGCTGGGGACTCACCTGAAGTGTGCCTCGCTCACTCCCCTCTGCAGCTCGTGCCTGGCAGCCCCCGCCTTGAGCCGCACTGCTCCTTGTGAAGCCGTGTTCTGCTCCGCCTGGGCCGCCCGCATCCTGCACCTCAGCAGCTCGTGCCTGGCCACCCTCATGCCTTGAGCCGCGCCGCTCTCCTCTGAGCCGCGTCCGCTTTGCTGGGCCGCTCACTCCCTGCCCCCTCCTCTTCTGAGCCTCACACCTCGGTCGCCCCAGCCAAACGCTTGTAGCACGCCGGCCGCCCGCTCAGGCCTACTGAGGAGATCACTTGCATTAACCCACGCAACCAGAATGGAAGGTACGGTCCGTATCCGCCGCCAGTTATTATATGTTCTATGACCTAAAAGTGTTACTTCTACAAAGTGCTAATTCTACCAAAAGCCAGTTCTAAAAGTGCTTATTCCTGACAGTGGTCCAGGTGGCCCTGTCCCATGTACATAATCCCCTGTAAATTCTGCCCGTGCCTCTGGCACATTGTAAAGTGTGTGTTTACTTTCTAATGTGTTTTGTAATACAAAGGCTATTTTTACATATACCTTGTGTGGAGTTCCCTTTGTGGGGGGCCTGGGATGGTGTTGCTGGTGGGTGCGTGCGCAAATACTTAACTTACATTGCCCCGGGGATCACCCTTACTGCTCGTGTCACGTTGCCTAGAGGGTGAGCAGGGGTTATCTTTGGCATGTAACTCCCTTGCCCTGACTAGAGTGGTGGTTTCTGCCTGGCTTTGGCGCAAGCCTCAGCCAACTGGAAACCCCATTTCTAACAGATAGTCAGAGGGTGATCTGGGGAGCAGGAGGGGTGGTGCAGAGATAAAGCTGTGTGTGACCTCAGGAGAGATATACTGGAAACCCCATTTCTAACAGATAGGCAGAGGGTGATCTGGGGAGCAGGAGGGGTGGTGCAGAGATAAAGCTGTGTGTGACCTCATGAGAGATATAGGCAGAGGGTGATCTGGGGAGCAGGAGGGGTGGTGCAGAGTTAAAGCTGTGTGTGACCTCAGGGTGCAGAGGGGTAGAGGGTGATCTGGAGAGCAAGACTGGTGCAGAGGTAAATCTGTGTGTGACCTCAGGGTGGAGAGGGCAGAGGGTGATCTGGGGAGGAGGAGGGAGTGGTGCAGAGGTAAAGCTGTGTGTGACTTCAGGATGCCGAGGGGCAGAGGGTGATCTGCTGAGCAGGAGGGGGCGGTGCAGAGGTAAATTTGTGTGTGACCTTGAGGGGCAGAGGGTATCTGGGGAGCAGGAGAGGTGATGCCGAGGTAAAGCTGTGTGTGACCTCAGGGTGGAGATGGGCAGAGGGTGATCAGGGGAGCAGGAGGGGCGGTCCAGAGGTAAAGCTGTGTGTGACCTCGAGGTGGAGAGGGGCAGAGGGTGATCTCGGGAGCAGGTGGGTGGTGCAGAGGTAAAGCTGTGTGTGACCTCAGAGTGGAGAGGGGCAGAGGGTGATCACATGAGCAGGTGGGGGCAGTGCAGAGGTAAAGCTGCGTGTGACCTCAGGGTGGAGAGGGGCAGAGAGTGATCTGGGGAGTAGGAGGGGTGGTGAGGAGGTAAAGCTGTGTGTGACCTCAGGGTGGAGAGGGGCTGAGGGAGATCAGGGGAGCAGGAGGGGCAGTGCAGAGGTAAAGCTGTGTGTGTCCTCAGGGTGGAGAGGAGCAGAGAGTGAACTGGGGAGCAGGAGGGGTGATGCAGAGGTAAAGCTGTGTGTCACCTTAGGTTGGAGAGGGGCAGAGGGTAATCTGGGGAGCAGGAGGGGTGGTGTACTGGTAAAGCTTGGTATGACCTCAGGGTGGAGAGGGGCAGTGGGTGATCAGGGGAGCAGGAGGGGCAGTGCAGAGGTAAAGCTGTGTGTCACCTCAGGTTGGAGAGGGGCAGAGGGTAATCTGGGGAGCAGGAGGGGTGATGCAGAGGTAAAGCTTTGTGTGACCGCAGGGTGGGGAGGGCAGAGGGTTATCTGGGGAGCAGAAGGGATGATGCAGAGGTAAAGCTGTGTGCGTAAAAAACGAAAGAGGGACCCTGAGCCTAAAAAGGATAAGGGAGAAAGGAACCACCCACCAGGGTAGAGCATATATATAACGACATGAAAAGGCAGTTCCCAATGATATACAGGACCAAGAGGTTCCAATAGAGCAATTGCCCACAGAGCTGTTGTTTATATTCAAATTATTTTATTATTATACATGTAAAAAATTCATAGAGACAAGTTCCTACTTCAATGAGTAGGACAACAATTATAACTCTTATAATGTCAGCCCAGAAGCAAAGAGGACCATAAAACAGATACATACAGCCACCACTCATTCTATCAGTCTCGAACTCATTCACACACCGATGCAACCATAAAAATTCAAACACATTCGAAACTTTCAACAACCAGACAGAAAAAAGCGCCGACGCGCGTTTCGGAACAGTGCCGCAATGTGGAGTTCCTTCATCAGGGTGCCAGTAAGTCATGTAACTAGGGGCCACATAATCTTCCAGATGTCCGTGTAGATAGTTTATTAGAACATATTCATGAGTTCTGGGCAACCAACAGCAAGTCAGAAAAGGGCTTCTTCACGAAGCCTCAGTCAGGATAAAGGTTGATGACCAGCCTCACAAAATGACTTGGAGTAGTTTCAAACACGAGGATATCATAAGCAACTGTATGTTCAAAATGCAGGAATACTAGAGATGTAAGAATTCGCAGCCATCAGTATGCATATAGCGTGAGGTAAAAACTCTAGAAGATATGCTCTTTTTTATATAGAGTGGCGGAGAAACTTCAAATTTCGAGATGAACAACTCAAGCCGGTGCTGTCACCAGGGATAGGGAGACATATTGCCTCAGTATAGTTCTGCAAGTCTCTTGTGGAGAAAGTTAGAGCGTCAGGATACACGTCAATCGGGCCTGCCTTCGGCAGTAGACAGAAAGGTTCATGTTGTTATATATATGTAAAGCTGTGTGTGACCACCTGGCGCAGAGGGGCAGAGGGTGATATGGGAAGCAGGAAGGGTGGTGCAGAGGTAACTCTGTGTTTGACGTCAGAGTGGAGAGTGGCAGTGGGCGATCAGGGGAGCAGGAGGGGGTGGTTCAGAGGTAAAGCTGTGTCTGACCTCAGGGTGCAGAGGGTGATCTGGGGAGCAGGTGGGGGCGGTGCAGAGGTAAAGCTGTGTGTGGCCTCAGGGTGCAGAGTGGCTTAGGGTGATCTGGGGGGCAGGAGGGGTGATGCAGAGGTAAAGTTGTGTGTGACGTCAGGGTGGAGAGGGGCAGAGGGTGATCTGCGTAGCTAGAGGGGCTGTGCAGAGGTAAACCTGTGTGTGACCTCAGGGTGGAGAGTGTCAGAAGGTGATCCGGGGAGCAGGCGGGGCGGTGCAGAGATAAATCTGTGTGTGACCTCTTGGTGGACAGGGGCACAGGGTGATCAGGGAACAGGTGGGGTGGTGAAGAGTTAAAGCTGTGTGTGACCTCAGGGTGCAGAGGGGTAGAGTTTGATCTGGAGAGCAGGACTGGTGCAGAGGTAAAGCTGTGTGTGACCTCAGGGTGGAGAGGGGCAGAGGGTGATCTGGGGAGGAGGTGGGAGTTGTGCAGAGGTAAAGCTGTGTTGTACTTGGCCCTTCTGGCAGGTTCACCCCTAAACTTTTTGCTTTGGTATGTGACCTGGTGTTAGTTATTTTTGGCTTCTGCGCACTTTCACTGTGTCCCAGTGTAAAGTGCGTGCGCTCCCTGAGTGCATGTTGGGAGATTGGCCTGCCCTCCCTTAGGAATGCATGGGGAATGTATGTGTCCATGTTAGTTCCTGATGTGTGGGGAGTGCAGGTTCGAGTTTGGTATGTGCGGACTCGTGAGAGTAAATGCTGCGCGATGATGTGTGCGGCATAAATGTGTCTAGAGTGGAAGTGCAACCAAGAACAACAAGAGAGAAAGGGTTTAGATGTACACTCTCATACCCCTTTTCTTACTATTTTTAAACAACAAAAGAGTGACAAAACAATAAAGGACAACTTCGTGGAAAAACAAAGTGTCAAGAAAGAAGAGTGGAAAACTCCAAAGGGAGGGACAATACAAAAGAAATTTTTAAGAACCCTCACTCACCAACCTAGTGGTGACATGCTTCATCACTGGGTTCCCACTGGAAAGACCTAATGTCTTTATTAATTTATTTTGCATATTTATAGAGCGCCGAGAGTCTATCCTCTAGCGCCGGAGGTGTCCTGGCGCTAGAGGATAGACTGGTGTGAAGGAGCGAGCTTACTGAGTGAAGAGCCATGTTTTTAGACCTCTTCTAAAGGCCATCAGATTCTGGGTTTGTCTGAGCGCAAGAGGAAGTTTATTCCACGCCTCAGCCGCCCCAAGAGAAAAGCTCCTGCCTCCCCAGCGAGCTTTTTTAATTCTGGGGACCGTGCCCAGGGCTAGTTGTCCTGACCTCAGTGTTCTTGCTGGTTTATGCCAGCAGAAAAGAGACTTCAAGTGCCTAGGACCTGAGTCGTGGAGGGCCTTGAAGACCATGCATACTGCCTTGAAAGTGATTCTTTTACGGATGGGTAGCCAATGTAGCTTAACCAGTCCTGAGATACCGAGGCAAATTTGGGTGTGTCAGTGATTAGGCGAGCGGCTGCATTTTGCAGAAGTTGGAGTTTATTAAGTACGCTCTGCTGGGCGTTTAACATCAGGCTGTTGCAATAATCTAGGCGTGAGAGCACTAGACCAGTGACTATTGTTTTCCTGTGTTTCTTCTCCAGATAAGGTAGAATTTTTCTGATGGTCTTGAGTATGAAATGAAGGGAGGAGGAGAGGGCGCTCACCTGGGATTTAAAGTTCAGGGTGGTGTCCACCAGTATACCAAGATTTTTCACTTTGTCCACCGGTTCTGGGAGAGGTCCCATTTCGTCTGGCCACCATCTCGGGGACCAGAAGTTGTCTCTGTTACCAAAGAGCAGAACCTCGGTCTTCGAGGAGTTCAGCTTAAGGCAGCTTTGTGCCATCCAGCGGCCAACTTCAAGCATGCAGTTTTTGAATCTATCGGCCGTGTTTTCTGTGTCGCCGGGAAGGAGGGACACCACAATCTGTGTGTCGTCGGCGTAAGCCGTGAGTTGAAAGCCGAACGAACGGATTACCGGGGCGAGGGTGGACACGTACACATTAAAAAGAGTTGGGATTAACGAAGACCCCTGAGGGACTCCACAAGGAAGTACAAAGGAGCGAGATTCGTAACTGCCCAACGCCACTGTTTGGGATCTATCAGATAGGAAGGCTTGTAAGATTTTTAGAGCCTTTCCCTGAATTCCACAGGCCCTCAACCGGTCCACCAATAGCTTATGGTGGACCGTATCGAAGGCCGCAGAGAGATCCAATAGGATCAGGGCTGCTCTGCCCCCTGCATCCATCACCTGCCTGATGTCTTCCATGGATTTAATCAAGGCGGATTCCGTGCTGTGTCCCTCTCGAAAGCCGTGTTGGGAGGAGTCCAGTACTTCCGCTGATTTTAGGAAGGCGCTAAGTTGTGTGTTCAGGTAGCCTTCTATTATTTTGGCAGGGAGGGGTAGTCTGGCAATCGGGCGATAATTGTTCATCTCCGTGATTTCAAGATTGGGTTTTTTGAGCAGGGGTAAGATGGAGGCTTGTTTCCACCTTGAGGGATAATCCCCTTTCTCCAACATCTGATTGAAGAGGGGGGTGAGACCCCTGGCAATTGCATCTGGTGCAAGTTTAGATATTGATGTAGGGCAGGGGTCATGAGGGGAGCCTGATTTAATTTTTAGTAGGCGACTTCTCACTTCTTTTTCTGTGATGTGGGGGAAATGTTGAAGCGTGGTTTCAGGTCTGGCGAGGTCGGGAGCCTCCCTCGATGAGGAAGTCGTCACTGTACTGTCTAGGGGGAGAAAGATTTTCTCTACCTTTTCACGAAAGAAGGTTGCCAAACTTTCGCAAAGTGAAAGGCTTGCTGGAATTTCAATGGGTTTGGGGTTTGCTAGGGAGGCAACCGTGAGGAAGAGTTCTTTGGGGGTATTAGTAGCGTCTTCTATCTGTCTCGTGAGAAAGGCTTTTTTCGCTTGTAGGATGATTTCCTTGTAGCGTCTTTGTTCCGAGTTAAGCGCTTTTTTATCCGATTCCCTATAGTGCGTACGCCAGATTTTTTCAAGTTTTTTTGCACCTTATTTTGTGTTCCCTTATTTGATCTGTGAACCACGGGGCAGCGGGCTTAGCCCGACTGGAGTGGATGGTTTTGGGGGGGGCTAAGCGTAGGCAAGCCTGGTCCAGCCAGGTAGTGTAAGACTTAGCTGCTTCCTCCACATTGTTCGGAAGAGGAGGCAATGTGATGTTAAGTGTGTTATCTAGAGCGTCCCCAGTGATGTTTTTCCATTTTCTCACTATTTTCGGGGTGTTTCTCTTGTTATCTGATTTTTCATGGGTGGTGAGAGGAATAGAAAAGTGGATTGCTGAATGGTCGGACCAGAAGACTGGTAGAACCGAGGAGACTTTCAAATTGGACTGATTGGAGAAAATCCCGTCTAGGGTGTGTCCTGCTCTGTGAGTAGGATCGGTTACAAGTTGCAGCATGTCGATCCCAGCCAATAGGTCGATCAGTTCTTGGGTGTCGGGAGATGTCTTGCATTCCAGATGGAAATTAAAATCACCCAGAATAGTGAATCTTTGGGAGCAAGCTACTGCTTCTAGTAGTTTGCTCAAGGCAGCTAGAAATCTAGTTTTCTCGCCCGGGGGCCTGTAAACAAGGCATCCTGTAAAGGACTGATGATTCGAGAGGGTAAAATTGAACAGCAGAGATTCGTCTAGGTCAGAGGGACCGGGTTGAAAGGAACCTCTGATGTCTTTGTGATGTATGATGGCTAGTCCACCCCCTCTCCTCTTGTCCCTATTTTGGGTATAACAGATAAAGTCCTGAGGGGTGGCTTTAACTATATCTGGACCTGATGCTGCATCAGTCCAGGCTTCCGTGATGAATGCAATTTTTATGCCTTCATCCTGAATATACTCAGCAATTTCTGAGCTGTGCTTAACTAGAGACCTCGTATTGAGGAGGAGGCATTTAGCCAGGGGGTATGTGGTTGTTGAACAGGTGGTTTGGTCTCTTAGTTGAACAATAGGTAGCCAAAGGGGTTTGAACAATCGTGACGAGCACTTGGGGCAGTGGGAAGATGTGGGAAGGTATTTGGTCCCGGGTTCCCAAATTTTGCAATCCTTACTGGGATTTGCGAGGTTTAAGGCTAGGAGCGTGTCTCTGTTGTAGACAAGCCTGGGTAAATGGTAGGGTGTAGGTGAGACAGGGGGACTGGCCCTGGGCGTGGGTCCGGCGAGGACGGGCGCAGACGGGCGCCGCCGGCGCGCCCGCTGCGCTCGTCCGCTTCCCTCCTTCCCTACTGTGCGAAGGTAGTAGAAAAATTGGTCAACAGACAGCTGGTGAGCTTTGTGGAGGAAAACATGCTCCTTCACACGTCTCAATCGGGATTCAGAGCCAAACACTCGACAGAGACTGCCCTACTCCTATCGACAGAACTGCTGCGAAGTAAGGCGGACGAGGGTCATACGGCTGCACTGGTCCTATTGGACTTAAGTGCGGCGTTTGATACCGTATCACACCCCGTATTACTGGACCGCCTAAATGAAAAGGGAATAACCGGTCCTGCACATGAGTGGCTGGTCTCCTTCCTCAACAACAGGAGATTTCAAGTGCACTGCCCACCATATAAATCCAGTGTAAGATGTCTCAGGCAAGGGGTTCCTCAGGGCTCGATCCTGAGCCCCACTCTATTTAATCTGTACATGGAACCCCTTGCCAAGTTGGTGGAGTCATATGGTGTTGCAATAGTCTCTTATGCAGACGACACACAACTGGTGATCAATCTATCCCGTGATCCAGTTGTGGACGCTGAGAATTTCTCGGCCTGCTTGGTAGCACTTGACGGCTGGATGAAACAGAACTGTCTCCGCCTCAATGGCAACAAGACGGAAGTTCTTATCGTAGGCCCCTGCCCTTCCATTTGGACCTCTGCCTGGTGGCCCACGGAACTAGGCTTGGTCCCGGCCCCAGTAGACACAGTCAAAAACCTTGGCTTCCTTCTCGACTCTAAGCTAGCATACACCAACCATGTTGGGAAGGTTGCCGGAAAATGCTATGGACTCCTGAAGGTCCTGAGGAAAGTCCTGGACCCTTTGCCCCCCAGCTCCAGAAAAACTATGGTACATGCCTTGGTCACCTCCCACTTAGACTATGGGAATTCCCTTCTATGCGGACTTAGCAAAAAAGGCCTAGCACAGTTACAACGCGTCCAGAACGCAGCTGCTAGGCTGGTCCTTAACCTCCCTAGGAGAGCCTCGGGGAAACATGCATTACGCTCCCTCCACTGGCTCCCAATAAAGAAACGAATCAAATTTAAAACTATGTGTATAACCCACCGTATAGCTCACAAAAAAGCACCTCCATATCTCCAGGACCTGCTTCCTGTCTATCGTCCCTCACGTCCCCTGAGGTCGATGGGCAGCATGCTTTTAGTGGCGCCTCGGATACATAGAGCTAGGATGGGAGGTCGTTCCTTTAGACACCATGCCAGCAATGACTGGAATAACCTACCCATCGATTTGAGGATGGAACTGTCTGAATCCAGGTTCAGACAGAAGCTGAAAACCCACCTTTTCCCCAAGCTAACTTCAGCATAGGAGGCTAGGCTCTCCTTCTGTGATCCAGCTGATGAGATGTAGATAGGGCTGTCAGCGCGGGGACGCACTGTTCTCTGTGCAACCATGCGCTTAACAAATGTCATTAACCTAACCTAACCTAACCGCTGCGCTTCCTCGTGAGGGGGGCCATATAAAGGAGAAAGGGCGGGAGGGGCGGAGCACTGCACTGCTCAGCCGGCTCCCAACCCAAAATGGCGGTACCCTCCGGAGCGGATCGCCTCCAGACAAGGGTTCGAGTCCCCAAAGCAGCAAATTACCCCGTTTAAAAGGCACACGCAAACACCAGTGTGCTTTGCAGAGTAGCGTTGGTAATAATAAACCAATTTTAAAACAGTGCATGGATCGCAGTAAAATTACATTTTAAAATGTCCCGGCTTCCGCCTCAGGACGCTTACTTCCCACAACGAGACTATCAAGTCAGTCTCACCTGGAAGCGCCACAATTTTAAAGGAGAAAGGGCGGGAGGGGCGGAGCACTGCACTGCTCGGCCGGCTCCCAACCCAAAATGGCGGTACCCTCCGGAGCGGATCGCCTCCAGACAAGGGTTCGAGTCCCCAAAGCAGCAAATTACCCCGTTTAAAAGGCACACGCAAACACCAGTGTGCTTTGCAGAGTAGCGTTGGTAATAATAAACCAATTTTAAAACAGTGCATAGATCGCAGTAAAATTACATTTTAAAATGTCCCGGCTTCCGCCTCAGGACGCTTACTTCCCACAACGAGACTATCAAGTCAGTGTGCTTCAACGCCTGTTTACAGCGGAGCTGGTTTTGTGTGTGTTGAGGGTGTTTTGGTGAAGCCAAATCAAGCTAAGTGAGTGCAAAGAAATGGAAAAAATTAATTAAAAAGTGCAAGCACGTGACTTTCAAATATTTTATTACTTGTCCGGTTTGCACTGGTTAAAAACAGTTATTGACCCCCTTGACCTGCGGCCGGGCTTTGCTCCGCCATACCTCTGTCTGCATCGACCGGCCGGGCTTGGCTCCGCCGGTCTGCCTACATCCCCCAGGATCCCACGGGGGGAAGTGACGACACCGTGAAGCAGCACGCCAGGCGGCGCATAAAGCATCGTTAGGTCCTTGTCCCGCGAGGACGCGCGCGGGACTAAGCCCGGACAAAGGGTGGGCAGTCTAAGACTGGCCACGACTGGACTGGACCAGGACTTTTACAAATTCGTGCCGCGAGGTAATTGGCCTTTTGAGTCTTTGTTATTGACCATCTAAGGGACTAAGGGTTAATACATTGACACTTGCAAATTGTATTAGCTTGTTATACTTTATCTGGGTTTTTCTAGCTTTCAACATGTCGAAACAAAAAAACCCCATTGCTCCCGCCAACACCATGGACAACTATTTAGTGCAGGTGGTGGCAAAAATAAATAATGAACGGAGGTCCTCCTTGGGACTTAGTACCTCTCCAATATGTTCCCAAAGAGAGAAATTGGGTTTGACTGAAATGGATTCTGATATTACAAATGTCATAGAACTATCTACACATCACAATAATGATAGCCCATTGTTAAATGTCTCGACAGAATCGATGGTTTCAAATCTAGACACAAATGTTGACATAATAGTGGGGGATGATCTAAATATTTCCCAACATGACCAAGAGATAGTTGAGGAATGCATCTCCTCACCAATGCCTGTCCCTGCGCCAAGAGCAGCTAGAGGTGCCACTAAGATTCCCCCTAAAAGAGAAGGACTGCGGTCTAGTAGGAAAAGACCAGCAACCCCCCCAAAAAAAAGTGTCTCAGAAGGAAAAGGGGAGGAAGAAAATGGCAGTATAGGATGGGACGATGCCATTTTGAATAAGCTCATGGGTATGCTAGACACTAAGTTGACTCGGATAATTAAACCTCTTCTATCTAAAATTGATCACCTCACGGATAAAGCCAACAAACTGGAGACCCTCCTAAAAACTACCAATGATAGTGTGGGGGAAATACCGAATCTGGTAATGGGTAAATTAGACGAAAAACAATCGGTGGGAAATATACCAGGGGGAACAGAAGATATACTAGCCCCTACTCAGTCAACTAGATTAAATATTAGTATGCAACCAAACAACCCTATAGTTGTGGGCCCCCCAATAATCCCAGGGAATACCATAGTTTCTGACTTTAATTTAGAAACAAGCCCTGTGGAGCTAATTGTAGAAGCCTCACCCCTGATCCTTGTTCTTGCTAACGTGCCAACACTGAATATGGGTCAGGTCGAGTCACCAGATTCCCTATTAAACAAAGCACTGCAATGGCTAAGCAATAATATGCACATATCTCCCTGGGGCAAACAAAAGCTGTCAGATGACTTGTTAACAGCAAGACGGGTGAAATGGATAGGAAATAAACCCAAGAAATTTGCAGGGGACTGTGTTGTACTAAACTTTAAGGGCCCTGAAGTACTACCGGATATCCTCCTTAACATATTCCCCCCCCCAAAGCAGAACGGCAGAAATAATACCACTCACGTTGGACTTCTTCTACAGTAGAAGAGGACTCGTGGCGAAGCCAAGTATACTTAGGACTAAGTGGTCAGTTGTGGGAAATAGAAGGGCTAGGGATGGCCCTATCTGTGATTGGGGGCTGAATCTGGAAAATCGTTTTTCGGCTTTATCTAATTTAAACGAATGCGATTGACTCGCAAGGTGTAAATCTTTGTCTCCTAAAACACTGAGAATACAAACTAATAGATTGGCAGATAACATGGCTTGCACACAATCTAACAACCAGAAAATAGGATACAGGGAATTTCGAACCTCAATTTCTGGAGAGCTAGACAAAGAACCAGAGGGTATAAATAGAAATAGGGAAGCGGCAGGGATTGAGGCAGCATTGACGGGCGGAGAAATAATATTTGCTGACCCTGATGTAAATATAAATAATGTGGAGAAGGGCCAGACAATGTCATATCAAGAAACATCATCTCTGTCCCTCGTCTCATGGAACATAGCAGGCGTAGCAAATAAGATAGCTACACCAGAATGGGTTGACTTCATTGACCAACAGGACATTATCATGTTACAAGAAACTTGGTCACTGAACCCAGTTTTTCACCAGGGGTATCTAAATTTCCACATACCAGCAACTAGAAATCGTTTGGGACGCCCCTCTGGAGGCCTATTAATTTGGATCCGCCAGTCGCTGAATTGCTCAATAACGCAAAGATCTGTACCATCTAATGATATTTTAGTACTTAACGTTAGATGGGAAAATGGCCAAGAACTTGTCCTGTTTAATGTTTATGCCAGGGGGCTGGGTGGCGGTAAATCCTCAGAGGTAGTATCCATCTTAGAACAGAATATTGAAATGTTAACACTCCAATCCCACATTATTGTGGGTGGGGATTTTAATGCCACCTTTGAACCCTTGGGTGAAGAGTATAGGATTCTATCCGAGGAGGAGGACACCAAGTGGGGAATACCCCAGTTTGAGGTGCCTGCTATTAAAAAATGGAGTGCGGTGGCAATTCAGCTAAAGAGTCTCTGCTTAGCAAGAGGACTGAGAGCGGTAAATGGGCGTTCACCCTCTGATCTAAAAGGGAGCAATACGTTTGATAACGGCCGAGCAGCTAGTAGAATTGACTACTTGTTATTAGATGTAAGGGCCTGGAACAAATTGATAGATATGGTTGTGGAAGAAAGATTGGAAAGCGATCACAACCCCCTATGCATGACCCTTTACTCCTATTATGAGACATTAGAGCATACCAATAAAAATGAACGGGTGACGCAAGATGTTGTATGTTCAAACAATCAACGCCACCTGAAATGGAGAATGCTGATAGAAGATGTAGCAAAACTAGAGGTCCTTAAAAAAACAGTGATAGATGAAGTAAACAACATCAAGTCCCATTATGGGAAGCTTAACTTCCAGGACTATATGATGGAGGTTCATAAAAACCTCTTCTGCAAACTTCAAAGCTTCTTCATTAAAACAGTAGATTTAAATAAAGTCAAAAGAGAACAACCAAGACAAGGATGGTATGACAAGAGCTGTAGGTTGGCACGTCTTAACTTAAGCACTGAATTGAGAACGGGCAATGCCATAGCAGTTAGAAAGGCGAGAGATAGCTATAGACAGACCCAAAAACAAGCTAGGAAACGTTGGGACGAGGAATGCTGGCACGAACTGAAACAGGCTTGCGCAGCTAAGGATTCTAAGTTATTTTGGGCCACAGTAAAATGGGACAGGGGAGGGACAGCCGCGCAACCACAAAATTATGTTGCTAAAAATAAATGGACTGAGTTTTTCCAACCGCAGTATGCCCGAAATCTAGCCCATACTTCCGCCCCCCCCCCCCCCCCCCCCTCCACCTGTCTTTTTCAAGCATCAAATATTTAATGAAAAATATGTCAGCATGGCCTTGGATTGTGTAGCAGGGGGAAAAGCTCCGGGTATGGACGGAATTCCGGCAGATGTATTCTTATCTGACCGGAACTCATGGTGTACTTATTTTAAATGGTTGGCTAATGCAGTGGCTATGGGAGGGGAGGTGCCCGCTTCATGGCAGGGAGCGGAAATCATCCCTATATTTAAAAAAGGTGACAAAACCCTGGCTAAAAACTATAGACCTATCAGTCTTATTGATACAGCACAAAAACTTGTGGGGCGCTTAGTCCAGAACAAACTGCAACAATGGATTGATGAAAAAAACATACTGTCACCCTATCAAGTAGGGTTTCGTCCCCTGACTAGTAGTGTTGACCAAGTTTTTTACTTCATAGCCATCTATTGGAGAAATGTCACACTAAAAAAGGGGACATTGTATGCTGTTTTTGTGGACTTAAAAGCTGCTTTCGACCTGGTCCCAAGAGAAAAATTGTGGCAGACCTTGGCTGATGTAGGCTTAAGCCAGGAACTACTCACCCTGCTTGTGCGCCTCCATGAAAACAATTTTGCTAAAATTAGGTGGGCAAGCAGGGAGAAGTAACTGAGCCCTTCCCGGTGGAGCGAGGGGTAAGGCAAGGGTGTGTCCTCACCCCAACACTATTTTCAATCTATATAAATGGTATTGTTGATCATCTAAAGAAATCTCCAAGTGACGCCTCAATTATAGCAGGTTCTCACGTCCCAGTCTTAATGTTTGTGGACAACACGCTTTTACTTTCACATACACCGAGCGGTCTCCAAAAAGTGGTTGATGCCTTTGGTGAATTTTGTGATAGTAGGGGCCTTGAATTGAACACCACTAAGACTAAATTCATGTGCCTAAACCATCAGTCCACTTTTAAAGGTGTAATAAAATATAAAGGCACTCCGCTAGCGAAAGTAGATGCTTTTTCCTATCTAGGCATTATTTTGCAGGGCGATATGAAATGGAAATCGCACATTAACACGGCAGTACAGAAGTTTAGCCAGCTTGCAGGTGCAGTTGCCCTAAAACATAGAACCTCGCTGACAAAAGCAATAAATTGTGCCCTTGAAATTTATAATATGAAAGTATTGAGTGCCTGTTTATATGGTTCCGAACTTTGGGGGTTTTCAAATCTAGGAGAGTTGGGGCGGGCAGAAAATAGATTCTTGCGAGGGCTTGTAATGGCCCCTCAAAGCACACCCATAATCCCACTAAAACTGGACCTTGGCAGAAAAAATATTGAGGACATAGCTAGGCTACGGCCACTTCTATATTGGAGACGTTTGATGGTGACCCCAGAGTTAAGCCACTATGCTACAGCCTTGTCAGATGTTGTCAAGTGTGATCATTTTCACTGTATTGTATGGCTAAAAGAACTACGGGGCCTACTTGCAAAGTTAAAACTGGAACACCTATGGGGTAACAAAGATGTGGCTAGTTTTCCCTCGAAAACAAAATTGAAAGAATTGTATTGGGAGATGGCGTATTTAACAATGTATAGCAAAGGATCTGCATCAAATTTGTCATCCCGCTTTTTGGACATTAAAATGTTTCCGTCTTGTGAACCATACTGGGATATAATTGAACGCCCACATGACAGGAAACTATACTTCCAATTTCGCGTTGGAACACTACCAGTGAATGCTTTTAAAAAGCATTGGTCCTTATCATGGGATGAACATTGTTATCATTGTAAGGATCAAATAGAGCACATCTCCCATCTGCTGTTTTGCTGCCCATTATATACTAGCCCTAGGCGCAAATGGCTAAAGCCAGTTTGCTTAAACATTGGTACCCGTAGCCAATCGACAGCACTTAGAATATTAGAATCTGACTGTTCTACACCATTTGTAGTAGCTGTAGCAAAATTTCTTGCTTGGGCCTGGGTAATCCGCACTCGCATTTTATTGTTAAATGTAACAAAATGAAATATGGTTGCCATGTCCTGATTGCTTTGCTATATGAAATGCTTTTCATAATAATTCTTATGAATAATACCGATATTTTTAATAATACCGATATTTATAAAGCGCGAACAGCTACCTCACAAGGAGGTGTCCCGGCGCTGAGTGATCATTTTTCCAGGTAAGAATGGGCGGAGAAAGGGGAGAGAGTGTTTAGTTATTCTGGGAAAAGAGCCAGGTCTTTAGCTGCCTCTTAAAACTGGCTTCCGTTGGAGCCAGTTGGATGTTGACCGGTAGGGCGTTCCAGAGTGTCGCCGTGCAGGCAGAGAAAGATCTGCCTCCGAGTCTGGCTCTCTTGGCGCGGGGGATGGAGAGCAGGTTTCGTGAATTAGAGCGCAAGCATCTCTCCTGATAGTATCTGGGGAGTCTAAGCTTTAAATAGGAGGGGCAGGTCCCCTTTTGGGCTCTAAACGCCAGAGTAAGAGCTTTAAACTTGATTCTGCAGGCTACAGGGAGCCAATGCAGATCGCGCAAGTACGGAGAGACATGCTGTTTAAAAGGGATGTTTTTTAGCAGTCTCGCAGCCGCGTTCTGCACGATCTGCAGTCGTTGCACCAGATATTTGGGTAGGCCGAGGTAGAGGCCGTTTGCGTAGTCCAGTCTGGAAGTGACTGTAGCATGGACCACCGACTTGCGACAGTCTTCAGGCAGGAGGGACAGAAATTTGCGAAGGTTTCTTAGTTTATGGAGACAGCACGCAGAGACCTGCTGTATATGTGAAGAAAAGGAGAGACTCTCATCCCATCTTACTCCCAGATTTTTCGCATTGGTGCTGGGTAGAGGAGGGATACCCATTTCGGAGGGCCACCACAGGCTTGGGGGGGGCCGAGTATGTTTGCCAAAAAAGATGACTTCCGTCTTGCTTGCATTCAATTTGAGTTTGTTTGCATTCATCCATTTGGCAACATCTCGCAAGCATCCCTTCATATTGCTGAAGGCTGCCTCTGAGACGTCCGAGAAGGGGAAAATTAATTGTGTGTCGTCGGCGTATGAAATCGCCTTGACACCCCAATTAGCAATGAGGGAGAAGAGAGGAGCCAGATAAATATTAAAAAGTAGTGGACTGAGGGCCGAGCCCTGAGGGACACCACACCAGAGGGGTTTAGGTTTTGAGGAAAGGGGGCCCAAGGCTACTTTCTGGGTACGATCCGTGAGATAGGACTGTAGCCAGCCCAGAGCCTTATCTTCCAGGCCTGTGTTTTTTAGCCTTGACAGTAGCCTCACATGGTCCACAGTATCAAAAGCGGCAGATAGAATTAAGGTCAAATTCTTATTATGTATAGTATTCGACTGTCATTGTTTAATATGTGTTTTAAAAAAGTATTTTTAGCTATAGTATTTATTGTAAAAGGGTTAGGATGGATGCTTTTATGACATATGTCGAATAAAGCTTTGAAAAACAAAAACGACTAGGAAGAACAACCGCCTAAGTATCACAATACATTTAGGGGTATAGGCATGAAAACGTTACACATGATGCATCACAACACATTCAGAGGTGTAGGTAAAAAAACATGATGCATAAAAACACGTTCAGCGGTGTAGGAAAGACACATGATGCCTAAAAACGCATTCAGCGGTGTAGGTAAAACACATGATGCATAAGAACACATGTTCTGCGAATGCGACCAACTAACACTTATTAAAAAAATGATCTGTGAATTCTGGGAGGAAGTGTTTGGCCATAAAATACTCGACTCCCCTACTCTATATCTGCTAGGTACTGATAATACACTAAACCTGAGCAGGGAAGAAGAGGACATGCTTTTTATAAGCTCGGCAGTCCTCATGGTAATACTAGCAGCACGGTGGATAGACTCAGATCCACCGAGTTTTCAAATGTGGTTAGCACGCCTTCTCGGGGTCTTCAATCAGGAAAGTGCTATCTATGCCACTAGAGGGCCAAGATCCGCTATGCGTGGTATGGCGATCTGGCAACCCATCACTAATTGGAAAAGGAGGCTTAGCACAGTATGATTGTATGATAATGACTTACCCTAATATCTTGTTTTATATGCCTTTTTTTATTATTTTTTTTTTATTGTTTTCTTAATTTTTATTTCACTTTCACTCTCAATATGAGAATGAAAACAAATCGAACATGAAAGCCATTGTTTATTGTATAATATTATTGTATTTTGAATACTTTTTCTTTTGTATGTACCTGTTTTATCTGGTTCTGAAAAATAAAATGTTAAAAAAAAAGGAATCTTAAAAAAAAAAAAAAAAACCACACTCAGCGGTGTAGGAAAAGCAGAATTGCGCAGGAATCACTTAGGCCAAAACATATAGCTGTCCCCAGGCCTACTGGCCTCTCTGGGGCTGAAACGCCCTGGGTCCCAAAGTCAGGGCATGCTGCGCAGGCAGCCAAAGGAAGAAATGCGCAAGACCTAAAGACGCAGCTGCCCACTAAGTGCTGGGCAGCTAGAGAACTGAGCCTGGCACCAGCGTGCCCCCTGGCTCTCTTCTGAGGCTCTCAAAAGTAATGCGGCCAACGTTGGAGCCTGGTGTCTCTAAATAAAAAAAATGTCCCCTGAGCCTCGTGGGCTCTAAAATGGAGATGCTGCCAAAATCACGTTGGAGCCCTTTAGGCTCGAAACAACAATACCCCCTGATTGTGGGAGTCCCGCTCGGGGGATTCGAAATATGCAAGTGCCCCTGAAGTCTCTCTGGGCTCTCAACAATACTGGGCCTTTGTTGGAGTCCCCCTTCTGGGGACTCGAAATAGAGAAATGCCCGCTGAGCCTCTCGTGGGCTCTGAACAACGGAAGTGCCCCAGGGGAACTGAGGTTACCGGGGCCCTCATGGTGAGGGGCCCAACGCGATGGGAGGGGCGGGCACCGGCAGTGTGCCCCGATGCCCTCCTTTTCCCAAGTGAACACTGGGGCCCCACTCACCGTGACCTATGGTGGGGGCTCCTCTTCCGGCGGCTGTTCTCCTGGGCTGCGGGGCTCTCTCCACCACACGGGAGCCCCGCCAGCAACCGCAGCACTTCTCTGACCCTGGGCTGCATGGCGAGGCTCTCCAACTGGTCTCTGTTTGCTTCCGGGCCGGGCGCGGGGCTTTCTTCAGACAAACGGAAGTCCCGCCCCACCTCAGGCGCTCCTCAGCCTGACTTCCGGTTTCGGTTTCCTCGGTGGCCCGGGTCGGCGGCGGTGATTTCTTCTCCTCAATACGGGGTGGGCTCCCGTCAAATAAATAAATAAGAGCAAATATGCGGCGTGGGCAGCCGCTATGAACAATACGGGGGCAAGGTCCCTGGCGGGATGAGCACCCGCTAGGGCAATCACATAGGCACAATACAGGTGCGAGGTGGACACTCGTGAAGCACTCCTGTAGGGGCACGGCAATGAGCGGGGTGGGCACCCGCTCCAATGAGGAAGAACGGAGGGGAATCCCCATGCCGGGGGAATCCCTAAGGGCGGGAATCACAAAATAGCAGTGCCCTTTAGAACGAAGGATACCTTGCTCCTAGGGTGCTTAGAAGCCCCAAAGTCCAGGGTAAAGTTCAGGACAGGAAGGTACGCATGGGGGGCATGGCTGGGCCCAGGGGCCAGCTCACTGGTCTCTCCAGGCAGGGAGGCATTTCTAGTGGTGGTCCTCCTGGCACCCAGTAGCAGCAGGCCCCCCTCTTCAGATCAGGAACAAGAGAATATTTTGCAAGGGGACACAGCCCCCTTTTATACAGATAAATCCGTTGTCCTTAGGTGCAGGGTGGGGGGAAAACCAGGCGCAGCTGGTTTTGGAGCTCTGTGATGTGCTCAGCCACCCTTCCTATTCACCGGCCAGGCTAGGGACATTAGATGCACCACAGGGGGCAGAGCCAGCATTGTATGGGGAAAGCCCAGCCCTATTCAGGTCCCAGGTGCACTCCTCCCCAGCCATCACACATGCAGATCTCCCATTCACCACTGGGAGAGACCCATCCTGACTCCTGGAGCCTGGCTCACCAGCCAGCTCCAGCCAATCACACGCCAGACACAAATTACACAAACATGCCAACTTCTAGAAGTGGCACTTCCACACTAGACACAATCACACCGCATACATCATTGCGCAGCATTTAACCACACAAGTCCGCACATACCAAACTCGCACCTGCACTCTCCACGCATCAGGAACTGACATGGTCACACACATTCCCTATGCATTCCTATGGGAGGGCAGGCCAGCCTCACTACACGCACACACTTTTCCCTGGGACACAGGGAAAAAGTGTGCAGAAACCAAAAATCACTACCACCAATTCACATTCATAAGCAAAAAGTTTAGGGGTGAACCTGCCAGAAAGGCCAAGTCCAACAGGAAGCTCCCTGCTCATAGTGCCTGAGGAAGGCACCGTTGTATTGAGCTCACAAGAGGCTCCTGGGCATTTGTTGTTTTTCGAGTCCCCGAAGCGGGACTCCAACGGAAGTGGCGGCATTATTGCTCGAGCCCAAGAGGCTCCACCAGGTTGGGGGCATTTTCTGAGGATAGAGCGGCCCCAGTTGGCAGCGGGACGCTCCCCCAGGTGGCATCATCATCGTTGAGCCCACGAGTCTCTAAAGGGGGCCATATCTGTTTCTGGCCCCATTGTTTATTCAGTGCCCAGAAGAGAGCCAGGAGGCACGCTGGTGCCAGGCTCCCTGCTACAGCTGCCCAGCACTTAGTGGGCAGCTGCTTCGTTTTGGCCTGAACCTTTGCCCACCCTTCTGTTTGCTGCCTGCACAGCCTGCCCTGACTTTGCTGGACACAGGGCATGTCAGCCCCTGAGAGGCCAGGTTGGCCTGGGGTCAGTTCTGGGTATTTTTTGGCGCAATTATGATTACCTGCCTAATGTGATTGTTATATCATATGCAATGCTTTTATGCCTATGCCCCTAAATGTATTTTAATGCTTAGTAGGTTGTTTTCCCTAGTATAGGTGATGCTAGTGAGTTCATGGTTCCCTGCGTGATATTTGCCAAAGGTGTTTAGGATTGTGTAGGTGGTACTTACCTTTTGCCAGTGGTTACTGGTTGCGTGCTACATTTGTTATTTGATGCTACAGTTATTATATGTGCTATGTGCTAAGCGTTATTCCTACAAAGTGCTAATTCTACCAAGTGCTACTTCTAAAAGTGCTTATTCCTGACAGTGGCCCACGTGGCCCTGTCCCATGTACATAATCCCCTGTAAATTCTGCCTGTGCCAGTGGCACAGTGTAAATTGTGTGTTTATTATCTAATGGGTTTGGTATAATACAAAGGCTATTTTTATATATATAACCTTGTGTGGAGTTTCCTTTGTGGTGGACCTTGGGTGTTATTGCTGGGTGTGCGCGCAAACGCTTTACACCTTGCCTCCGGGATAAGCCTGACTGCTCGTGCCAAGCTTCCAAGGGGGTGAGCAGGGGTTATCTTGGCGGGTGACTTCCTTGCCCTGACTAGAGTGGTGATTTCTTTCTTTGGCGCAAGCCTTAGCCAACCGGGAATCGCCATTTCTAACAAGCTGTGTGTGACTTCAGGGAGCAGAGGGTCAGAGGGTGATCTGGGGAGCAGGAGAGGGTGATGCAGAGGTAAAGCTGTGTGTGACCTTGTTGGAAGGGGCGACCTCAGGGGCCAGGATTGCTCTCCTAACCACCCGAGATCCTCCTCTCCCACAATTCCTGCCGAGTCTTATCGAGGGGGGGTGGAGTCCCCACCGGGGAGGAGTGATCGTACACGCTGTCGGCCCACCACACTTACGAACGGACACCACACCGTGGATCTGTTTAGCAAGTATGAACTTTATCAAAGGTAAAACAAAAGGTAGCAATACACAGCGATCGAGGGATCGTGAAAGTCTCGCAACACAAGGGAACGGGGAAGCGGGACAGTCTCAAGGGCCTGGCCAGTGCGTAGCGTACCCTGCGCACAGTTCGCAATCCTCGAACTGGGGGGTACGGAGGCCGGAGTTGGTACTTGCTGTCCCACTCGCTTTGGTTCGAGGTAGTCGTGATGGTAGCGTCGAGGGTCCAGCCGGACCCGAGGGCTCCTCAAGCCGCGACGAGGTCAGCAGGGCTCGATCCGGAGGGCCCTGCAGGGCGCGTAGTTCAGGAGGAGCCGCGACAGCATCAGCAGGGCTCAGGATGGTAGCAAAAAGTCTCTTATTCTTACGAGTGGGCCGCGATGAGGTCAGCAGGGCTCCGATGGTTCAGTTCCGTAGTTTCGAGGACGAGCCGCGACAGCGTCAGCAGGGCTCGGTGGGTCAGAGTCTGTTCTCCTCCAGGTCAGCCGCGATCAGGTCAGCAGGGCTGTCTTGTCCAGGATACAACTGCCTGCTGGATGTGAGGCAGGCTGTCTTATAGTTCAGAGGCCCCTTGATGTCCGGGCCCTCATAAGCAGGGGGCCGGTGGTCCGAGGGCCAGGCGTCCGATTGTCTGGGCGGCTGGTTCTTTGATGCTTTGGACCGGGCAGCCAGGGATTCCCAGACGCCCATCAAGGTTTGGAGCCAGTTCACTAGGAGGCCCAAGGTGTGAGCGAAACCAGCCCCCCAGGGATAGTTCAGAGGTGTGAGTGGAACCAGTTTCTCGGGGGGAGGCCGGAGGCGTGATTGAAGTCTTGGTTTCGGGTACTTGGTGGGTCTTTCACCCCCCGGGCGGGTCCGGGCGCGCCGGATGCGCACGCCTGTCTGCAGCCAGGGCCGGCCAAGAGCTGCCGAAAGGGAAGAAGGCGGCCGGCCGGCCGGTGTGGCCAACATGGAGTCTGGTGGTCCCGTGCCCGGGTGCAGGGGCGCGGTCTGGAGATCGGCTCAGGTCCGGTGTAGAGGGGTCGTGTACAGTTCTGGACGGGCTGGGGTCCGGTCCACCAGTAGTTCTTGAGTTGCGGAGATCAAAGGGGACCACGCCACGAGGCCGGGTCCAACAGACCTCGAGGGGCAGAGGGTATCTGGGGAGCAGGAGGGGTGATGCATAGGTAAAGCTGTGTGTGCCCTCAGGGTGGAGAGGGGCAGAGGTGATCTTCGGAGCAGGTGGGGCGGTGCAGAGGTAAAGCTGTGTGTGACCTCAGGGTGGAGAGGGGCAGAGGGTGATCTGGGGAGCAGGAGGGGTGGTGCCGAGATAAAGCTCTGTAGGACTTCAGGGTGGAGAGGGGCAGAGGCTGATCTCGGGAGCAGGTGGGGGCGGTGCAGAGGTAATGCTGTGTGTGACCTCAAGGTGGAGAGGGGCCGAGGGTGATCAGAGGAGCAGGAGGGGCAGTGCAGAGGTAAAGCTATGTGTCACCTTAGGTTGGTGGGGGTCAGAGGGTGATCTGGGGAGCAGGAGGGGTGATGCAGAGGTAAAGCTGTGTTTGACCTCAGGGTGGAGAGGGGCGGAGGGTGATTGGGGAGCAGGAGGTGTGGTTCAGAGGTAAAGCTGTGTGTGACCTCATGGTGCAATATGCAGAGGGTGATCTGCGGAGCAGGTGTGGGCGGTACAGAGGTAAAGCTGTGTGTGACCTCAGGGTGGAGAGGGGCATAGGGTGATATGGGGAAAAGGAGGCGTGGTACAGAGGTAAAGCTGTGTGTGACTCAGGGTGCAGCGGGGTAGAGGGTGATCTGGGTAGCAGGAGGGGCGGTGCAGAGTTAAAGCTGTTTGTGACCTTACGGTGCAGATGGTGATCTGGGGAGCAGGAGGGGGCGGTGCAGAGGTAAAGCTGTGTGTGACCTCAGGGTGGAGAGGGGCAGAGGGTGATCTGGGGAGCAGCAAGGGTGGTGCAGAGGTAAATTTGTGTGTGACCCCAGGGTTTGCTGCAGACAGAGCAGGATCCCTGGTCCAGGAGTAAGTGCAGACGTTATCACTGTTTGTGTTTATGAGATTTCATGTGCACTAGTGAGTGCTGAACTAGACCCAGGCTGTGGTGAATCACGTGTCACCTTAAAAATATTGAAGAAGAAGGAGCTGGCAGGGTGATACAGAGGTAAAGGTTTCTACGGGGCCCTCTGGGGTGGGGGGGGGGGCAGGAGGTGATCAGGGAGCAGACGAGAATTAACGCAATTCGACCCCGTAATGGAGAGAGGCAACTTATTCCATTTAGAGATTAGTGCCTTAATCTTACTGGTAAGGGGAGTATAATTTAGTTCAAATAAGTTATTAATATTTTGTGTGAAATACACCCCCAGATATCGCTTGAGTCTGGAATTAATTAATAGATAACATTTGTGCATTAAAGTTTCTTGTGTGCAATTACATAATAAAAGCTCAGTTTTTGATTTATAACCTCTCAGGTCTTGATACATTTGAAAGATTGAATAAACTATTTTCTGATTTTCAATATCTGGTTTTAAAAACAAGAAATCATCCGTGTATAATTTAATGGGAGTCATACCATCTACAGGTGGATTTATATTGAATTACGAACAGCGACAGCTAAAGGTTCAATGAAGAGGGCAAAAAGAATGCATGATAAAGGGCAGCCCTGTCTTTTCCCCCTATTTATCATGCATGTTCCACTATTTCTAGCATTCATAACTATTTGGCCCTTGCTCTCTTGTACATTCTAAATATTAACTGAATCAATCTAATAGGAAATCCAACTTTTTAAATAATTAATATTAAAAGGCTCTTCCAGCTTACAAAATCCTCACCTGTGCAGGAATGTTTTTCCGTGCAAAATAATCTAAAGCTTCAATTAGAAAGATTGTATTAAAAGATAACTGTATTACAGACACTAAACTGCACTGTTCGGAGTGGATAAAAGTTCCCATGAGCGTATTGATTTGGTTAGCTAAAAGCTTCATAATTTATAATACGCATTTAATAGGCGAATGGCCTATATGAATTGATGTATTCATTATCTTGTAGTTTTTTTTAAAAACTGACTACCGTTGGTAAATAAAATGAATCCGGAATCTCCCCACCCTCCAGAACATGATTAGCTCATTTTAGTAGTTCTGGGTTTAAAACTGACGCAAAACTTTTATACGACTCTGCCAGAATGCCATCTTCCCCGCAGGCTTTACCATTTGCTGATGGCTTTACGACTGTCTCAATCTCACTAAGGGTAAATTTTGCCACCAATGCTTGTATTTGGTTTTCTTTCAGTCGTGGGATTTCAAGCTGAACTAAAAAATCAGTAAGTGATCTTATATTCCCTTGATGTTGGGGGGGTACCAGATATTGCTTTATAGTGCTTAAAAGATTACTTCTGAATTTCTTCAGGGTCTTTGATACTTCTCTGTGTCTCTGGATCTATTATTGATCTTATCTTATTTTACTCTGGGAGATCTCTTGTCTGCCAAGCCAGTACCATACTCGCTCTTTTCAAATACCTTTTGTAAAGATATGTTTTTAGCTGTGTATTCTTGTTCATCATAATACTCCTGCATGCATATTCTGGCTTTCCTAAGTAAGTCTTTGTTAGCTTTTGTCGCTGAGCATTGTACTTTTAAGCATACCTGATTTAATTCTGTTTCAAGCTCGGCCTTTAATATCAACTGTTACCTCTTCTTTACAATCTCTTTCGATGTAATATATCCACATATCATGGCCTTGTAAGCCTCCCATACAATTTCAATACTAGTTGAGTTAATATTTATTTTAAAATAATTAACTGTTTATATCTCCAAATATTTTTGCACCATTCCTGATCTTCGAGATTCACTTTGTTAAATGTCCAACTTACATCCGGTCTTTTTACCTTAATTCCTACTTCCTCCATTTTTACTAAGGCATGATCTGAAAAAGCATTTCACATGTGATGGTATGTTTTTAGCCGCAGACTTTGTGTAGAGCCTTGCCACTGACATATGCCTGCCTGAGTAACATGAGTATTCCCATTTATATGGGAACTTTTCCCTCCATAAACCTAGCCCTTGCTTACATTCTGAAATGGCTACTGCCAGTCAGGGTTTATTTTGTCTATGCTTCCCTGTGAATGAATCCACCTCCGGCTATCGCAGAAAATGAACCCTCCCCCTCCCCCCCCCAACAAAAAAAAGAACCTGGGATATGAGGTAGGACCTCATCTATATCTATAATTGGGGATGGATTATCAGTTATTCGGGTGTATATTGTAGCTATCATAATCCTGTTGTTATTAAGAAATACACTAAAATATAAGCACATCTGCCTTCCGTATCTGTTTGGGAAAAAGTATCTTTTAGGGGGAAATGCTTTCTCACATACAGTGACACCCCCTGTTCTGTTGCACTTACACATGATAAACACATGATATCCGTCCCACTGCGTGAACATTTTGAAATGTGGTTCCTTTTTCTCAATGTAGTGTGTTTCCTGAATCAATACTGCATCCGGGGATTGTCCTCTTAGCCATATATCTATTGCTCTATCCTTAAATTTGTTGTTTAACCCATTAGCACTTAGCATCACAATCTAATTATTTCTCTAAATTGCGCTGTCATTTCATATTATTGTTTACATATCTGAAAGGTTTGTCAAAGTATCGTTGCCTTAGACAATAGTAAACTGTGCAAATCATAATAACCAAAAGGATCATAATATTTTCTCCCTTAACCCTGTGCACATTTACTTTCTGTGTAGTCTCCCCGCATCTACCATTATTCATCCTGTCATATTTACTCATTGTGCAGGATATTCCTTCAGATTGTTTAATAAAGTGCTGGGTATGACTTGAAAATGTGTGATGCTAATGGGCTGTAACAGACTTGGTATTCACATGTCTAATCACCTTGTGAGACATCTTGTCATGTAATTCCTAGGAATCCCCCAGGACATGCGTGTTTCGGATGACCGAAACTGAGGGCTTGGTGTCCCTACCGCTTCCGAAACCCCCCACAGGAAATGTCAGCCATTAGACCAGCTCGCTCTACAGTGCCACTGCCAACCGCCTCTATTCTACAGTGGTGCAGGTAGGTTCTGGCAACCACTGAACATGACAACCGTGATTCCTCTGGGATCGTGGAAAACTGATCTACTGCGCTGATCTACACAAATGACTTCTTACCAAATTCAGTATTGTAGCCACTTTAAGATCAGTCTACCGTTCTGGGTTATGTGTATTTATTTTGTTATGTTTCAGCATAAATGTGCTTTCATGTAGAATCTGAGGCTTAAAACCTAGAACTAAGTAAGTCTCTGTGGATGAACTCAGTGTCGGTCAGCGATGACTGGCCTAGAACAAATCGTAAGCACCATCAGCTCAAAATATTAACAAGGTATTGAGTTACACACTAGTTCTGGCAAGACTATCCTGGCCATTTCCAATGCATGATGCTACATGTAAGCAAACGCATTTTTTACTCGCTGTAGAGTGCTTTCTTGCATGACAAGTTGCAGCCCAGTGCTTGGTCACCATTGATATGTTTCATACTTTGTTTTCTTTAGAAGGGCAGGTCTTGGCGAGGGTTTGGTCATGTGCTGCAGTGGGCATGTACTGTACTAGTGAGTGAATCTCCTTCTTTCCCCTTTGGTCAGAAGTGGTCCTGGGCAAAAGTAATGCAAGTGAATAGTATTGTTCCGTGGCATACCCACAGCATGGGGAACCTCATATATACTATGTTTATCCTACAATGTCCGTGCACAAAGTAAGCAATAATTAAAGCAAAAGTCTGTAAAACAGGCTTCTCCAACTAGTAGCTTGTGAGCTACTGGTAGATCTCCAACTAGATAGAAGTAGCTCTCTTATGTGCATCCCAGCCTACTAAATTGGAACGTTTTCTTTGTTGAATTAATATCTACAGACCTAATGAGTGTATTCAAGACAAAAAAGTGTGTGTTTTCAGAACTCATAAGTTAATGTTTGGAGACAAAAATGTCTGAATGTCCAGAATATATGTAAAGCTAGTATCTGAGTGATAAATCATACACTATTACTGATATTATACCTTAATGCTAGGGGCATTGCAGCTATGGATGTCATATTAACCGTATAGAGGCATTCCAATCTGAAAAGGCTTTTTTACTTTACTGCTGGCAGTCCTGCCGAATGTACTGAAGTGATCACTGTGAGTAATCTAGCACGGGGGGGGGAACTAATGTGATCTTGCCTGATGTGGTTACTATTACAGCACAAATAATAGTAGCTCACAATGATTTTAATTGAACATGAGTAGCTCTAATGTCGTGATTGGCAGTAGTGTAAGAACCATGAACACCACTAACCTTGTCCTGTAGCCAAGCAGAGACGATATCTGATGCTAAGCCCCTTATTTCCTCACAACACAAAAACCCAACAGCGAATATAAACAACTCTGTCAGACTCCGCGCCACAGAGGAAAAAAGGGAAAGAGGATGAAGGTGTGTTCCCTCCTTTTCTCACAGGGACTTGCTTTACTCTCTGGGCTGGGTCTAGGATACCTTCAACGCTGTAGGTGGGATGACAAAACACACAATTACTAATATATTCAATGACACCTCCTTCTCTTATATATGACAGGGCCTTTCCTTCACTCACCAGAATTCCTCTTTTCCCTTCCTTTATTATCCAGTGTAATCCCAGTCTTTTATCACTTATGCCAAAATCAGGAACTCCAAACAATGCCAGGTCCGGAGGCTAAATATCAATAACACGTGCCTCTCCTCAGCACTAGTCCCCTTCAAGAAAGGCACTTTCCTGTCCCTCGTGCTCCCTAAGATTGTTTCCTTCACAATGCAGGGGCTGAAAGATCCACAACCGGATTAATTGGCTCCGGCACAAAGATAAGATACTGTATCCTCAATTGTACTACAAAAGTCTCGGTGAAAAAAGAGCAGGCGATAGGCTTCTGGGTTCAGTACCTGCTAAATACACACAATGTATCTTTCTACAAACTCGAAGTTGAGTTAGAAGCGTCTCGCGCCTCTCAGTGTACCCCGGCTACAATTACTAAAGATCTGCAACAAAGTATCAGAAGTTCCAAGATTTCTATACACGGAGAGAAAAGGCGAGCCCGCGCTTTTCTCACAAACATTTAGTAAGTGGTTACAATACCAGCCGGCATGCAAGCACTCGGTTCCAGGATAAACAGGCTTCCCAAAAAGGCTGTAATCTTCACGCTGGGATCCGGCGGGGAACACCATCCGCCCTTCCGATTCTCCTCCAGGTTAATTGACAAGCACTTTCCCCTTGGAAAGGAAGTGCTTATATCCCACTAGGAAATCCCAGGGCAGTCTGGGACTTGTAGTTTCCATGAGTTTTCCTGATTTCTCTGCATACCTGGAATACAGTCCTCGTGATCTCAAAATCGCCACAGAACCCCCTCTCGAGGACTGCCGTCCCGGCGGTCGTCCCGGCTTCCCAGGATACTTCTCATGGAATTGCGCGACCAACTCAGGACAATTCAGATTGGCCAAAGGCTCCCACGTTCTTTCCTCAGGTCCGTAACCCTTCCACCCAACCAAGTATTGGATCCTACCCCTAACCATACGGGAGTCAAGGATAGCCTGCACCTCATATTCCTCCTGCCCATCAATGTCAATAGGAAGTGGCCTATCCAGTATTCTTGCACCATCAGGACAAGGAAGGAGTAGGGAAACATGGGACGCCGCCACGAGACGCTACATGAATTTGGAGCACCCAACTGCAGGTGCACAGTGGTTATCACCGCGAACACCGAGTTTTATTACGGACCGGTGACCTCTTCCTTTTTAAATTGATGCCTACATTGGAGCCTGGCACTAGGGGGAATAACAGGATACCATCTTCGCGAATATTAGATTGCCTGTGAATGCCTACCCCATCTTGAATCAGTTTCCTACCTAGATCACCGGCACCCTGAAGACTGCGAGATATAGCATAAGAACTGCCACTGGACGCACCAAGTCGTATCCAGTTGACTATACCTTCTCTATATAAATGAAGGTTACATGCCTTTGAATACCTGGAAGCTACTATTTTGCGATCCACAAGGTGGGTCTGTATAGATCCCAATTTCAATACTGAATCAATTCGCCCTGACGAAGTTCCACAAGGTTAATGGAACGAAACGCGTTGGCTGTGCCTGTAATTGAAAAAAACTGCTAATAAAGAAGAAGATAAACAATATACTTTCTTTCCTTTGGACTCTCATTGAGTGCACCTTCCATTTTTTGCATATGAAATACGGGATGTATCTTCCAGGAATCAGGGAGGGACAATCTCATAGCCATAGGGTTAATAACCTCCACTATGCTGTAAGGCCCCACATACTTAGGTTTCAGCTTGTTTTCCCCTTTCAAATGTATGTGCCTAGTGGAAAGCCACACCCTGTCACCCACCCCATATTCAGGTGCTGGTGATCTCTTCCTATCAGCAAAGCGTTTCTGGGAAGACTGAGCACTCGCCAAGCTGTTACGGGCTGCCACCAACACCGCCTTGAGATGGGCATGATGTTCATGAATGCTGGGCACAGGGGAATGCACGGGTACCTCAAAGGGAAGGGCATTGGGATGATAACCATACAAACAAAAGAAAGGAGAACAACCCAAGGTGGAGTGTATGGCATTATTATATGCAAACTCAGCCATCCAAATTAACATCGTCCAGTCCATATCATTTTGCAGAGCAAAGCAGCGTAGATACTGTTCCAACGTCTGGTTCAGACGTTCAGTTTTGCCATCAGTCTGGGGGTGATAGGAGGAAGAGAGACGAGCATCGACGTCCATGGTCTTACAAAGAGCCTTCCAGAATCGGGAAGTAAATTGGGTTCCTCGATCCGTAATGAGCACGCAAGGAATGCCATGTGCTCTAACGATATGTTGCAGAAACACCTGCGCCAGTTCAGCTGAAGTAGGAAGACTCGACAACGGAATGAAATGACCCATTTTTGTCAAATGGTCGACGACCACCAGGATCACGGTCTTTTCATTACAGGGTGGCATTTCAACGATGAAGTCCATAGACAATGTGTGCCAGGGTTTTGGAGGAATAGGCAGAGGCCTCAGAAGTCCCATGGGTTTGACATGGACGGATTTCCCTTGCATGCAGACAGTACAGTTTTTGACATACTGTCTCACATCAACTCTAAGGTTGGACCACCAGAACTCACGTTCCACACCTACTATGGTCTTGTAGATTCCCAAATGGCCTCCTAGGGGGGAGTCATGTACCCATTTCAGGACTTGCAGCTGTAAGATCTCAGTGGGTACATAGATAGCGGACCCATGGTAAGCAAGATCATCTTTTTCCATTCGATGTGCCGGATCTTCTTGTATCCATGCTTGTACATCTGACTCTGCCAGGGCTATCTTCACGTCGTCCAGAAAGTCCTGTGTAGCTAACAAGGCTATAGCGGGTAGACAACCACTTGCTTCTTTCAGGATTAGTGGGGGTTCTTCCGTGGATCCCGCATGTTGGTCTTCAGTTTCACCTATGCGAGACAGGGCATCCGCTTTACCATTCTGGGGTCCAGGTCTGTACTTGATAATAAAATCATAATCCGAGAAGAACAATGTCCCTCTCAACTGCCGAGGCGTAAGCGCCTTCGCGGTTTTCAAGAACAGAAGATTTCGATGGTCTGTGTAAATTTCAACTGTGTGAACAGCTCCCAATAGGTAGTGACGCCATTCTTCACATGCCCTTTTAATAGCCAGGAGTTCTTTATCCGAGATGGAATAGTTGATCTCGCAAGGCGTCAATTTCTTGGAGAAAAAGGCAACAGGATGCAGTTGACCAGTGTCAGGATGGCGGTGTGATAGTATACCCCCTATTGCATATTGCGAAGCATCCGTTTCCAACACGAAGGGTATTTGAGGATCCGGATGGCGAAGGATGGGAGCTTGGGTAAACTGATCTTTCAGATACTGGAAGGAGATAGCCGCTTCTTGGTTCCATACAAACGGTGTGTTTTTTCTCAACAAGCTGGAGATGGGATGGATTATCTTTGAAAAATCCTTGATGAACCGTCTATAGTAATTGGCAAAGCCAAGGAAACTTTGAACGGATTTCACATTTGTAGGCGTACTCCATCCGATGATCGCCTCGATCTTACTAGTATCCATTTGGAATCCATTGGCGTTGATGACATATCCAAGAAATGCGACCTCCGTGACATGAAACAGGCATTTTTCAAGCTTGGCATACAAGGAATGATGTTGCAACTTCCTGAGAACGATCTTCACATGCTCCACATGTTCATGAAGGGTCGACGAATAGATCAAAATGTCATCGATATACACAATACAAAAGGTTTCTAGACAACCTCTCAATACTTCATCCATGAAATATTGGAAGGCGGCAGGGGCGTTACAGAGCCCGAATGGCATCACTCTATATTCGAACAACCCGAACTTTGTTCGAAACGCCGTCTTCCACTCATCTCCCTTCTGGACTCTGACCAGATGATACGCCCCTCTAAGATCGAGCTTGGTAAAGAAACGGGCACCCTTCAATTGATCCAACAGCACCTGTATAAGAGGGAGCGGATATCGATTCTTGATGGTCATTCTATTGATGGATCTGTAATCGATGCATGTTCGTAACTCGTCGCAGTCCTTCTTCGGAATGAAAAACATGGGGGATGAGGCAGGCGATGTAGAATGCCGAATGAATCCCGTAGCCAAATTCTCATCGAGGTAATTCCTCAGATACCGCGTCTCTTTTTCAGTCAAGGCATATACTCGACTACACGGTATGTCTGCTCCCGGAACGAGATCAATACGGCAATCATACACTCGATGTGGAGGTAACTCCGTTGCCTTCTGTTTGTCGAACAATGATCGGTAAGCCTTGTATTCTTCAGGAAGAACCGTGGCGCAACAATAGTGTCCTCGGGTACACTCTGTTGCCAAACACACAGAGGGCGTGATGTTATTCTTTTCCAGGTCAGGCAAAGCTTGCCTACAATTCTCTTTACAAAAATCCGATGATAGAGTGATGGTTCCCGCCGCCCAACTAACCTTGGGATCGTGAAGGGTCAACCACGGCATTCCAAGGATGAGCCGGAACTGTGGCGCGTCAATCAGATCGAATTGTATATGTTCCTGATGATTCTGGTTCGTCTGCATCAATAACGCACGTGTATGATAGGACACAGGGCCCGATGACAAGACAGTCCCATCGACTGCTTTCACTAACTCCGGTTTGTCCTTCTTCTCGCAGACGATTCCGATCTTCATCGCATATTCTTGATCGATGTAGTTGCCTGTAGCACCTGAATCCAGTAATGCATCGATTTCCATAGCTTCACGAGAATTAACCCAAAGGGTGACCTTCAGGTTCATATGAGCTACTGCGGGACGCAAGGTGTTTGCAAGTATTGGTGAGTTCGTTTGTAATTTACAACCCAAGGCAGAGACCTCTTCCTGATTTGGGCGTTCTAGTTTTCCGCCGGTCGTCCTGATTGAATCATCGCTTGGGTATTTGGCCCTTGGAATCTTCCTGGCAAGGCATTCCTCGCCCTACAGTCCTTAATGAAATGGCCTCCCTTGCCACAATACAGGCATTGCTTAAGTCTTCTTCTCTTCTCCTTCTCTTCCTTTGAGAGGGGTCCCCTTATACCTCCGATCTGCATAGGCTCTACCCCATCAGGCGATTTCGGATGCTCCTCTGTGGTATTCTTGAACCGGGGATAGAAGAAACGTCCTTCTCCTCTGTTCCTATCACCCCTTCTTTCCAGAAGTCGGTGGTCCAATTGGACTGTCAGGTCGATCAACTCTTCACAGGTAGAAGGGAGCTGCACTACTTGTGCCAACACGTCTTTAAGCTCCCCTCTTAGTCCTTGATAGAAGATAGATATTCTTTTCGCCGTGGGCCACTCTGTTTCAACCACTAGTCGATTAAACAAAGTGATGTAAGAAAGCAAGTCTTGAGACCCTTGGCGCAATGTTAATAGCTCTCTATCCAAGGACAGCATGTGTAGCTTCCTATCAAAAAGTCTTCGGAGTTCTAAACAAAAGTCCTCGAAATTGTGCAGCACAGGATCGTTTCTCTCCACCAAGGGAATCGACCAACTAGATGCATTGCCTCCCATATACGACATCATGAACGCCGTTTTTGCTCCATCTTCCTGGAACACCCCTGGTTTACACAAAAAGTGTAACCTACACTGGTTCAGGAAGGTCTCGAACTTACGGGGATCCCCATAGAACCTTTCAGGGGGCGCAAGAGGAATACCCGTGCTTTGTATCACATGCACGGTGGGTACAGTGTCAGGAGGTGAGGAAGTGTCTGAGGAGGACAGAGAAAACCTCCCCCCTTCAGCTCCCTGCGAGACCGTAGATGCAGGGGGTTGGAATGTGGCTGGCTTGATGTAAGACGCCCCTCCTGTTTGTTTACGTGCTAACCCTGCCACTTCTGTCCGAAGCACCCCCACTTCCTTATATAACACCTGATTCTCCGTTCTAGAAGTAGCGACCTCCTGTTGCAGAGCAGCAAGGCTCTCTACTACAGAGTTCAACACACTTTCTATATTCATCGTCTGGGCCGGGCTCATACACTTGGGCTTGTCAATCTGTCGTGATTGGCAGTAGTGTAAGAACCATGAACACCACTAACCTTGTCCTGTAGCCAAGCAGAGACGATATCTGATGCTAAGCCCCTTATTTCCTCACAACACAAAAACCCAACAGCGAATATAAACAACTCTGTCAGACTCCGCGCCACAGAGGAAAAAAGGGAAAGAGGATGAAGGTGTGTTCCCTCCTTTTCTCACAGGGACTTGCTTTACTCTCTGGGCTGGGTCTAGGATACCTTCAACGCTGTAGGTGGGATGACAAAACACACAATTACTAATATACTCAATGACCCCTCCTTCTCTTATATATGACAGGGCCTTTCCTTCACTCACCAGAATTCCTCTTTTCCCTTCCTTTATTATCCAGTGTAATCCCAGTCTTTTATCACTTATGCCAAAATCAGGAACTCCAAACAATGCCAGGTCCGGAGGCTAAATATCAATAACACGTGCCTCTCCTCAGCACTAGTCCCCTTCAAGAAAGGCACTTTCCTGTCCCTCGTGCTCCCTAAGATTGTTTCCTTCACAATGCAGGGGCTGAAAGATCCACAACCGGATTAATTGGCTCCGGCACAAAGATAAGATACTGTATCCTCAATTGTACTACAAAAGTCTCGGTGAAAAAAGAGCAGGCGATAGGCTTCTGGGTTCAGTACCTGCTAAATACACACAATGTATCTGTCTACAAACTCGAAGTTGAGTTAGAAGCGTCTCGCGCCTCTCAGTGTACCCCGGCTACAATTACTAAAGATCTGCAACAAAGTATCAGAAGTTCCAAGATTTCTATACACGGAGAGAAAAGGCGAGCCCGCGCTTTTCTCACAAACATTTAGTAAGTGGTTACAATACCAGCCGGCATGCAAGCACTCGGTTCCAGGATAAACAGGCTTCCCAAAAAGGCTGTAATCTTCACGCTGGGATCCGGCGGGGAACACCATCCGCCCTTCCGATTCTCCTCCAGGTTAATTGACAAGCACTTTCCCCTTGGAAAGGAAGTGCTTATATCCCACTAGGAAATCCCAGGGCAGTCTGGGACTTGTAGTTTCCATGAGTTTTCCTGATTTCTCTGCATACCTGGAATACAGTCCTCGTGATCTCAAAATCGCCACATCTAAGTACACAAAAGGTTGGTGATCTCTACTCTAAAAGGACTAGATAGAAACTGTGCAAATAAATTTGCACTGCTTAAAAACACCTAAACGTTAATAACCACTGATTTTATACTGACAAACCCCCTCTGCAGTTCACATCAAAAACTGAAAACAGGAAAGACTAAATGTATTGCAGAGTTTCTTTCACTTTGTTTTAAATGTGAAGTATAAGTCTTTCTGGATAACATTAGGTCATAATTATAGTTTCTGTATATTGACTTGCTTTTTTTGTTACAGGTGAAAGGAATGCTTTAGGAATGGAAGATGGAAAGGACATTAGGATATATTTTTTCAAAGCAAAAATCTGCAAGGCTGGGCATTGAAAATTCATCCCATGAAGATCCGTTCAAAAAACAAAAAGCTATCTTAATCTATACACTGAAGTAGCATGAAAACAAATACTCTGCTTGAAAAGGCTAACATGAGAGGCACTAGGGAATAGAGAACTTTCTATATATACTAAAACACTCAAAGCTGTTTCTCATAGAATTCTATAAGGAGTGGATGAAGTCAGCATAGAAGAAAGACAATATGTATTTATTATAAGTAGGGTTTGAACATAAGGCACACACAATGGAAAGACATAAGTATTCAGAATGTGATAAAACATTCAGGGCCACTGGCAATCTAAAATTACACAAGGTCGCCCACGCAAGACTCAGAACATGTAAATGTAGGGGATGTGGGCAGACATTCAATCAAAAGAGTCTTGACACCAGGAAGAAGTTATATGAATGTACTGAATGTCAAAAGGCAGTGCATGCAAAAGGACACCTACTTGGACAACAGGCAAGCCATGCTGAGGAAAACACATTCACTACAAAAGGGAACTTGCAGGCATATCAGAATGGTCATGCTGATGGGAAACCTTTTAACCTAACGGAAGGTAATCCAGCATTTATTACGAAGACAGACTTAATACGAGAACGAAACATCCACATTGGAAAAAAGCCCCATGAATGTAGAGAATGTGACAAGATATTCATTGCAAAGGCAAACTTAATGCGACTTCTGAAAATTCACACTGGAGAGAAGCCATATAAATGTACAGAATGTGACAAGGCATTCTATAGAAAAGAGTTGTTAAAGCAACATCAGAAATTCCACACTGGAGTGAAACCCTTTTGTTGTAGTGAATGTGACAAGGCATTCGTTGCTAAGGGAGCTCTAATGCATCATCTGAAAATTCACACGGAAGAGAAACCATATAAATGTACTGAATGTGAAAAGGCATTCATTTCAAACACAAACCTAATGCAGCATCTGAATATACACACTGGGGAGAAACCATTTAAATGTACAGAATGTGACCAGGCATTTGCTGCAAAGGCAAACCTGATGCGACATTGGAAAATGCATACCGAAGAGAAGCCATATAAATGTACTGAATGTGACAAGGCATTCGTTGAAAAGGAATCCCTTATGCGACATTTGAAAATACACACTGGAGAGAAACCATATAAATGTACAGAATGTGACAAGGCATTCATTACAAAAAAAGAGCTAATACGACATCATACAGTCCACACAGGGGAGAAACCATATAAATGTACTGAATGTACCAAGGCATTTGTTACAAGGGGAGATGTACATCGACATTATGCAGTCAACAGTGGGGAAAAACCGTATGAATGTGCTGCATGTGACAAGACATTCTTCACAAAAGCACTGTTAAACCAACATCAGAAAATCCATACTGGAAATAAACCATACAGTTGCAGTGAATGTGACAAGACATTCATTACTAACAGAGAACTAATACGACATCAGAGGAGAAACCATATGAATGCTCTGAATGTGACAAGGCTTTCAGTACAAGTGCATCCCTAATACGACATCAGAGAGTGCACACTGGTGAGAAACCATATAAATGCACTGAATGTGACAAGGCATTCATTACAAAAGGAGCCCTTATTCTACATCAGAGATGCCATACTGGAGAGAAACCATATGAATGCACTGAATGTAACAGGGCATTCATTGCAAAAAGCTATCTCTTGCAACATCAGAAAATCCACACCGGAGAGAAACTATATGGTTGTAGTGAATGTGAGAAAACCTTCTTTGCAAAAACCTATCTCTTGCGACATCAGAGAATCCACACTGGAGAGAAACCATTTGCTTGTAGAGAATGTGAAAAGGCTTTTGTTACAAAATTGCAATTAAACCAACATCAGAAATTCCACTCTGGGGAGAAACCATACCGATGTGGTGAATGTAAGAAGGCATTTTTTACAACATTGCAATTAAAACAGCATCAAAAATTCCACTCTGGAGAGAAACCATATGGTTGTAGTGAATGTGAGAAGGCATTTGTTACAAAAGGGGAATTAAAGCAACATCAGAAAACTCACACTGGAGAGAAACCATATGATTGCTCTGACTGTGGAAAGGCATTCACTGCAAAGCACACCCTTATACTACATCAAAAAAGACACACTGGAAAGAAACCATTTGGTTGTAGTGAATGTGAGAAGGCGTTTATTACAAAACAGCGGTTAATGCAACATCAAGAAACCCACACTGGGAAGAAATATCAATGCAATGAATGTGACAAGGCATTTTTTGCAATGGGAAGCCTAACGCGACATCAGAAAGTGCACACTGGAGAGACAACGTATAAATGTACTGAATGTGACAAAGCATACACTCTAAAGCACCAACTAGAACAACATCAGGAAATCCATACCGGAAAGAAACGCTATTGTTGTAGTGAGTGTGACAAAGCATTCTTCAGAAAACAACATTTAATGGTACATCAGAATACCCACACTGGAGAGAAATCATATAAATGCACTGAATGTGACAAGGCATACAGTAGAAAACACCACTTACTGGAACATCAGAAAACCCACACAGGAGAGCGACCATATCAATGTATTGAATGTGGCAAGGCATTTAGGAGAAAGACACACCTAATGCAACATCTGAACGTCCACACAGGAGAGAAACTATATAAATGTACTGAATGTGAAAAGGCATTCACTTTAAAGCACAAGCTAGTGGAACATCAGAAAATCCACACTGGCGAGAAACAATACGATTGAAGTGAATGTGAGAAGGCTTTTCCAAGGGACTGCCTAATGCTACTTCTGAAAGTCCACACTGGGGAGAAACTATATGAATGTACAGAATGTTACAAGACATTTGTTGCAAAGAACATCCTAATGCAGCATCAGAAAGTCCACACTGGGGAAAGACCCTATGGATCTACTGAATAAGACAAGGCATTCGATTTAAAGCTACTATTAGAACCATCTCAGAAAATCCACACCGGGAAGTAACAATTTGCTTTAATCGGTGTTGCAGGGCATTCAATAGAAACAACAATGCAATATCATGGAACCCAAAAAGAAGAGAAACCATGTGAATTCATACCAGGGCGAAATTCTATCAATGTACTCAATCTGACAAAGCATTTGTTGAAAGTTAAGGACTATTTTTAGATTGGTAGGTTCATACGGGGTGGAAACCACTCCGCTAATCGGAATGTGCCCTAATGTGACAAGTCATTTATTCACCAAAATGAAGACTGTTTTCTGATTTGACATTTTCCACAGGGCGAAGCCACATCAGTGTACTAAATGTGACGCTGCATACATTACATAGACTGGGCGATAATATCATTTGAAATCTGACACTGGTGAGAACCATAATACATTTACTGAATATGAAAATACTTTCATCATAAACTCATCACTAAATAAACATCTGAATCTCCACAAGGGGAAGAAACCATATGAACTTGCTGAATGTGACAATGTGATTTAGAAATTATAAGCTAATGCAATAGCAGGACACCAACACTGGGGAGAAACCATACAAATGCACCAAATATGATCAAGATTTAATTATAAAAGGAAACATACTAGTACATCAGAATGTCCACACCTGATAGAACCCTTATGAATGTGTTTGAATGTGACAAGGATCAGTGTCCCCACTAGGCACAAACCATGAGCTTTCTGACTCTGACAAGAGATTCATTAGAAAGGAATATATAATGTAACATGAAAGTTCACACCAGACAGAAACCACTAGAATGAAATGAATGTGAGAAAGTATTTACTATAAAGTGCACTCTAGTGGGTTATCTCACATCACACAATGGATGAAGGGTAGGATGACCAAATTATTAAAAACCAAACTCTGGGAAATTTGGCAAATATATAAGTAGAACTAAAAGTTTTAGAGCGACTAAAGAGCACAGAACAGCTCAATTGAGATCACTCATCAATTGACCGCACTCGTCAGCATAGAAATCACAGAAATGAGGGTATATGCTGAATTCAATGCAGCCTTTATAATCCATATTATATGTAATGCAGATTGCTATCTGTTTGAGCCTTCTAACTGATTCTGCACTGGGACCGAAAAACACATTCATTTAGGGGCTTGGCCTGATGAGATGGCAGACTAGATGTGCCTCTGTGGAGCTCCCGGACCAAGCACGATAATCCTGCACTATCCTTATACACAGACAGTAATCTAGCAGCATACCTCCTGCTAACAGCACCAACGCGGGGTGCGTGTGCCCATCTAAAGGCTGAAGACCATGGCAAAGCCTAAACACGCCACAGGGAGTGGAGTCGGTGGATGAATGTGGCTGAGGGCTGCTGAAGTCAGTAGGTGGGCGTGACCTGTGTCAGTATTGGAGGGGCCCGGAGTGGGTCCTCTCAGGTGAGCATCATCCTGTCCTGATAATATACAAGTGCCGGACACAGAAGCCCTGCCGGCGATTGGGGGCTGCGGTAGGAACAGAGCCTACCGCTAGTGACTGGATGGCAGCCAGCCATTGCAGAGGCCTGTTGGAGCCCGTGGATGGACTCAGACCATAGTTTAGTCGGAGTGGCCTGGCGGGTGTTAGGCTGTGCATGCGCCATCCCGACTTGACCTCTGCCTCTAACCTGCACTGGGGTAGGGGTGAGTCTTTGCCGGAGCAGCAGCTGTGGATGGTGAGAGTAAGACCCCTGAGTTTTTTTTTGGCTCCAGGGGGCCCTGTGAAACTGTTGCTGGAGTTGCGCCTGGGGTTGGCATGACATTCTGCATCGGAGCGGGCCTCTGGTGATCCTTCTGAGCTAGATTGGCTGAAAGGCAACATAAGACATGAGAGCAGGGTGCCAGGCAGGGACTCAGAGTGATGCTGCTGACACTGAGGGGAGGCACACTATAAAGGCTCTCTGTCTTTCTGTTGTGAATGTATCTAGGACCCTAATTAAATATTCCTGATTCATGCCCTTGTGTGGTTATAACAAAACATATCCTTATAAAGGCATAAGAATCATGTCCATATTTAGTCATAGCCCATGCAGTCCAAATACGGCAAGGCTACTCCCATAGACTCCTAGAAAGTACAACGCGTTCTTTAAACAAACCAAGCCTCCAGCAGCCCGGGAATTCCCCCTGTTTTTGTTTTGATTTGCACAAGAACTTCTGGAGTCCAGAAAGAACTGTTAGTTCTTAGTGATGTCTTATGTCCAACCTTACGTCAAACTCTGCACCTTTCAGGTATAAATATACCAACGTTGTCTCAAGAAAACACACTGTGGTTTGGAGCAGAGCAGCTAGCTACTTTCCTGACGCCCAGCTGATGCGAGTGCTGAAGGAAGCCAACCCTCCTATTTGACGCACTGAGAGAGACGCTGTATTTTCTCCTGCCGAGAAATTCCAGCTCCGGTGTTTCCAGTCACCCTTGCGGGTTGCTGGGAGATCGAGTCCTGAGAGAGAGATACAAGACCTCCTTCATTCTAAAAACCAAGGTACGGAGCTGATTAGATCTTAAGAGAATTCTTGATTCAGATTCTTGGCAAAAAAACAACTTAACTTAAACTGCAACTTACTTACTCCTTCCCACGTATTAGGCTTAGGTCAGGTACACCGGGGTAGGCGTATCTTAGAAGCACCAGTTGAGTACGTTAGTCAATGTTTTTATGTATGTATATATTTTATCCATTTTAAAGTATCATATGGCTCAGAAACCATATCAATGCTTTTACAGTATTATTTTATAATAATATTCCTTTTACTGTACGCACTTTACTTCATGATAAGTATTGAAATTGTGGCAACTCACTTCTCTTGCATGAGAAAGAGGACTGCTCAATAAATAACACCTTTTATTGAAAACGTCCGTCTCTCTATTTCTCTGCACTCTGGTGAAACTAAGCATGCACAATTGACTGAGTGAAATAGCTATCTATTGTTTTCACACGACTCTGGAGATACACTCCTTATTCTGGGGGGAGCAAAGTTGTCATGTTTATGCGGTTGTCAGAAACTAATCCCTTCTTGTCTAATCAGGAAAGTTAACTCCTTCCTGAACATTCGAGAAAGTTTCTAGTGACCTCTGAGCTAGCTGGCAAACCTAATCAAGTCTAACATATCCAGTAGAGACCTAGATGACCTCAGTCCTACGTCTAAACTTCTGTTTGTGTTATTTCAATGCGCAGAGCCTATTGGGAATATAGGAACTACACTACATGGTGCCCAACGTTTGGTACAGCGATAATCTAACGCAAGATACTAGAGTAACTCAGTCGTGGTTTTCACACACACCCCTTTTCCCGTAAAAACTCCAATAGACGTCTGGAGTGGGTAAAAGGTTAATATCCGCCAGAACTTAGTAGGATGAGAATCCTATGTGTTAGTTTTTGGTTTAGTCAACGTTGAAGGATACAGTGTTCCAAAATATTGTGCACCTAATCTTTGTTTCCTTGAAACTTGCTCTGCAAAGCAACAAACCTTTCAGTCAGTAAAAATGACGGAAAGTGACGATGAAAGGGAGAGAGCTAGAATAGCAGCTCAACTCCTAGCAGATGACACAAGTCTCCAACATGAAGACCCGAATGCTATAATCATTCCGGTAAATATAGGAAGAAATATAACTCTTAAACTTATAGAAAATGGACTCTCACCGAGAGGTGCTACAGTCATATTTGTGGTAGAGGCCCATGAATATCGGCAGACAGAGGTATTCTATTCATGGATACATTTTCCAGCAGCAAATGCTGTGACACAAGATTTCCACTATTACAAAATAGAGGAATCTCCGGAGGAATACGCTCCTTTCGAGGACGTTGAAATTCCACTAACATACCAAGAGCACCTGCTCTGGTTTAATGGCACCCTAAAACATCAAAATCACATCACCAGGCTCGGTCCACTAGGTAGAACAGGAGCCACGTGGCCTGTTCTAGCCGGCTACACACCACATCCCGATATTGAAAAAATGTCAGACTTTTAGCTCAGCTAAAACAACTAATCAAAATACATAGACAATTGGTCCAATATGTCATGCGGACTTCAACAGTCCAACCAGCAATAAAAATTCCACAGCACACCCCTCACCAGGGGAACACAAATAAAATCACACCACAGAATATACAATCAGCCATTGGCAAAATACCCGCAAAACGGGAACAAATTCTATTCTGGTTAGCACAAAAAATCACTCAAATAGAGGCAGTATTTCCTGATACTACAACTCATGAGAAACACAGAATTCTGACTATCTGTCTTCCAATGGGGATCGCACCACTTGTGGAGGACTGTGACACTTGGGGCAAAGTCTTTGCTTCGATATACACGAAAACACATGGTGTTCCATCAATGGCGGTTATACCAGACGTACCAAGACAGATTCAAAATGAATACGGTCCAGAACCTGCTTTAACTCTAGGTATGAAATTACTGAAAGACTTTAAGCAAGTCTCGACTATTTTACTAGCCAACATAAAAGGAGAAGCAGCTTCTGTGGCGATCCGCCAGAAATTGAAAGAAACAGATATAGCAGAACAACCTTTTGAACTTGCCAGAATCATAGAAAAATCCTATGAAGAACTAGGTAGAGATAGTTAGGGTGGGAAACCACTAAAACCCCAACTAACTGAAAATCCATTTATTAAAAATAATCTGAACACTCCCAAAAAGAGTTGGGAGGGTAATAAACAATCCACTCCCAGAGAAAAAACGTTCAAGTCCAGAGGAAGGTCTCCTCAACAGAGAGATAGATCTCCAGAACGAGGAGGCAAGTCTCCCCACAGGAAGCCCTCTGAAAAAAGATACAACCTTAGAAATAGGGATAATTTGAGAAAACCTGACAGATATCAAGATATTGATACACGTCCCTCTCGATCTTTTCAGACTTCCTCACAGAAATCGGAAAGAAGAGGATGGTCAGAACACAAAGAAGAGCACGTCAAGTCCAAAGACAAGGAACCTGCTCATCAAAGTAAAAAATTACAATTTCCAAAAAAGAAGGTATCTGTCAGACGAGGTCTTCCTCAGGATCTGTCGAGTTGTTATAGGGGCCCACCTCTCGATACCTCCAATTCTGATTGTAGTAAATACACAGAATATTGAAGTGATCAAGCGGGGGGGAAAGGGTGTTGGGAAAGGAACAGCAGGGAAGGAGATCTGAAAAGGAAAAGTTAGTCAGGGGGGTTGGGTAGGGGAACAGCAGGGAAGGAGATCTGAAAAGGAAAAGTTAGTGCTGCAAGTCTATACCGATATTCTAAGAACCTTGCAACAACTTAAAGAACTAAAATTTCACCTCACAATAAAAGACCTTTTGTCTTTAACCTGGGTTTAACTCCAAATCAACATATATGAAATCATTCCTTTAAATTGAGCATTAAAAGAAAACACATTTGGGTCTCAGATTCAACACTGACTGAATGACACCTTTCTCGTAAATAACCACTTTACAATGACAGTCAAAAATGTCTCTTTGCCTAGAAAAACATAAACTTTTACATGGATAACCTCTGATGCAGTTTTTACATAAATAATTTCAAGTTCTAAACCTTCACTTGAATATCCTTTCTTTAACAAAATAATTCTTTCTTTTGCAATCTCAATTCGTACTGCGACTGTTATGGATTGTGACCAAAGAAACCATAAGAAAAAGATCCAACAAGATAGAGCCTAAGCTCTCAGAGAATTATTTCACAGGGAACAAAGAATGTGTAATTTGCCAGATAAAAAGACTCAAAAACACATTTAAACAAGTTTACTATGATGTGCTTTAAATGTTGGCCCAGAAAACAGCTTAAAAGGCCCTACCTGTAGAGTACGACCTACTCTACTGATACACAGGGCGTGGCCGAAGAAACCTAGGCCTCAGAGATCCAACTTACTGGTACAGCAAAGGATTCCCAAATACCTCCACAGCAGGTTGCGCCTTCCCAAAGGACCTTCAGCAGGATTGCCAACCACTTCCTGAAGCAAAGGTCAAGAAAATGCTTCCAAAACTCTGATCTCCACTCAGAGCAACTGGAAGACGCTGCTACACCTTCAAGATCCTAAGAATAGTGAGCAAAGAGGTCTGGGCGTGGTCGCGCACGTTAACGTGGCTACGCCCGATGTTAAACGCGACCGCTTGCCGTTTCTCACGCATTTCGCGTGAGGTTTTCAATACCGCTTGCCAAACCTCACGCATCTCGCGTGAGGTCGCCAAACCTCACGCATTTCGCGTGAGACAGTTAAATCTCACGCATTAGGCGGACTAGGGGGTATGAAGAGCATGTTCCAAGACTCTCAAAGTACATTTACATTACACATCAGCATATACATCAACATATATTTCTGTAGGTTGTGCAAACGAACCACCTGCGCCCCCTGGAGGGAAAACTGTGAATCTTCCCACACAAATACCTCGAGCATGGTTCATGCCGTGGGGCGGGCCCTAGACCGCAAGCCGCCCTTATATTCCTGACAGTACCTCCCCCTCCCAAGAGCGGTCTAGGGCCCGGCTTAGAAGGATGAAGGAGGTGGAATCTGCGTAACAACCGAGGGGCATGAATATGTTCTGCCGGTTCCCAAGAATCATTCTCAGAACCGTAACCTTTCCAGGAAACCAGATACCATAGTTTCGTGCCCCTGCGTTTAGAATCCAATATCTTTTGCACCTCATATTCCCAATTGCCCTGAACCAGGATCGGTGCAGGTTTAGGAGTTACACCTTGTCTAGCTGGCTTTAACAATGACGTATGAAATACAGGATGAATCCGCAAGTTCTTGGGAAGTTGCAGTTTGTATGTCACTGGATTAACTTGACGAATCACTGAATATGGACCAATGAATTTGGGACGAAACATGTTTTTGTGTTTAAACTGTAAGTTCTTAGTGGATAACCACACCTTATCTCCAGAAGAATACACTGGTCCTGCTCGATGACGCTTATCATATTGCTGCTTGTATTTCTCTTTACTTTGTAATAGCCTTTTGTGAATTTTCTGATGAATGTTCTGCATAATTTGTACTGTTTCTTGAACTGCGGGTGCATTGGTCTCTTCTTTGGGCAGATTTAGAGGAATTGTCTTAGGTATATAGCCATATAGGGCCTCAAAAGGAGAGGATCCTGTAGAAGAATGAGGTGATGAGTTATAGGCTATCTCAGCAAACCATAGCAAATCCAACCAAGACTCTTTGGAATCTGTTACATAGCATCGAAAATATTGCTTCAGGGTTTGATTTAATCGTTCGGTTTGACCATCCGTTTGAGGATGATGACTGGTTGACATATTTGACGTAATCTGTAGACATTGACACAATTGTTGCCAGAACTTGGATGAAAACTGAGAACCTCGATCCGATATCAATACTGAAGGCAGTCCATGTAGTTTCACAATATTTTTTAGAAAGATTTGCGCTAACTGTCCTGCTGTAGGCAATCGTTTATAAGCTATGAAATGTGCGTACTTTGTTAAACTGTCTACAACTACCAAGATAACTGAATGTTGACTGTTTTGCGGAAGATTTGTAATGAAATCCAAGGAAATATGTTCCCAAGGTCTGGTTGGAGTGGGTAGCACTTGCAACAGACCTTTTGGTTTACTGTGATCCGTTTTGAATCTTGCACAAGTTTCACAGTTTTGAGCCATTTGAGTCACATCTTTCTGCAGAGTTGGCCACCAGAATAATCTTTGTATTTTCTCTACTGTCTTCTTCGGACCCGGATGTCCTGCCATTGGATGAGAATGTAACCAACTGAAAACAGTTCTTTGTAGTTCTTTGATTGGTAGATAGATCTGCCTTCCATGAAACGGTAATCCCTCTTTGATAGTTTGATTCTCTTCCTTATTCTCCCATTTTTTCCATTGATTAGGAGGGAAGTTTTCATGTATTTTCTCTAGGAATTGATCAGCTGATAACAAGCAAAGTACTTTATCTGGGCTTATGATCGCTTGTGGATCTCCTTCGAACCTGTGCAGAGAAGAATCTTTCCTAGAAAGAGCATCAGCTTTCTTGTTGTCTTGACCAGGACGATAAGTTACTACGAAATCGTATTCTGCAAAGAACATCATCCATCTTAGTTGTCTGGGTGTCAACATTCTGGCTGAGCTCATAAATTGCAAATTCCTATGATCCGTGTAAACAGTTACAGTGAATTTAGCTCCCATTATATAGTGTCTCCATTCTTTGAAGGCTTCTAGGATAGCAAGTAACTCTTTTTCTGCGATGATATAGTTTTGTTCGGCTGAGTTCAATTTTCGTGACATGTATGCCACCGGATGCATTTGACCAGTTTTAGGATGCCTTTGAGAAAGAATAGCTGCAATTGCCACATCTGACGCATCTGCTTCGATTATGAAAGGTTCCTTAACATCTGGGTGCATTAAAATTGGAGCTGCTGTGAACGCCTTTTTTAGTTTCTGAAATGCATCATTTGCCTCGGAAGACCATTCAAATTTTATCTTTTTTCTCAGCAATCTTGTGATAGGAGCTACTACTGCAGAAAAGTGGTCAATAAATCGACGGTAAAAGTTTGCGAAACCCAAAAAACATTGTACATCCCGGACTGAAGTTGGGATAGGCCACTCAGCTACTGCTTGGATCTTTCGATCAGTCATTTTCATTCCTGTTGGGGTGAGTAGGACACCTAAAAATTCCACTTCAAATACATGAAAGTCACATTTTGTTAGTTTACAATACAAATTATGTTTTTGTAGGGTTTTCAAAACTTGTTTTACATGGCCTTCATGTTCTTCCACAGAGTCTGAGTAGATTAAAATATCATCGATATAGACGATAACAAATAGATCTAAAAATTCTCGTAAGACATCATTGAGGAAGAATTGGAATGCTGCTGGGGCGTTACAGAGACCGAATGGCATTACCAAGTATTCAAACAGACCATATCGAGTTTTGAATGCAGTCTTCCACTCGTCTCCTTGTCGGATTCGTACCAAGTGATAAGCCCCTCTAAGATCAAGTTTGGTGTAAATCACTGCTGTTTTGACTTGATCCAAAAGGACAGGGATTAACGGCAATGGGTATTTATTTTTGATTGTTATTTTGTTCAGCGCCCTATAGTCGATGCAAGTTCTTAATTCCCCATTCGCTTTTGGAATAAAAAACAAAGGGGAGGCAGCTGGAGACTTAGAAGGACGGATAAAACCATTTTCTAGATATTGGTCTAGATAGTCTCTCAAATGTTGATTTTCTTTTTCTGATAATGTGTAAATTCTACAATTGGGTACACATGATCCTGGCAGAAGATCAATCTGACAATCATAGCTTCGATGAGGTGGAAGTTTTGCTGCTTTCTCTTCACTGAACACCTCTTGAAATTCTCTGTATGCTTTGGGTAAAATTGTCTCTTTTTCTTCTGCAGTTGCGATTTTACTCACAATTGGTTCCAAGATTTTTAAACAAGATGACTGACAAAACTCTGAGAGGAATACAAGTTCTCTTTTTTGCCAATCGATTAGAGGATTATGCAAGCAGAGCCATGGCATGCCCAGAATAAACCCATATTGGGGAGCTTGGATCACATCGAATTGCACTTCTTCTAAATGTCTTTGTTTCTTTGAATCCTCACAGATCATAACCACCTTTGAGGTTTGCATTGTAACTGGCCCTCCGGACAAAACCTTCCCATCGACTGCTTGAACAATTTCTGGAGTTTCTTTTTTCTCGCAAATGATACTTAGTCTCTGTACGGTTTCTAGATCAACAAAATTCCCAGTAGCTCCAGAGTCGATTAAAACTTCCATTTGCCAAATCTTAAGAGTTATTTGAATTTGTACTGCCAACCTGAAATGAGCTTTGTAATTGGACACACAAGAGTTTATGGAAGGGTAAGCGATGGTACCCAATAGATCCCCTTCTAAACATCTCGGGCAAACTAGTTTTCCGACGTTTGATCTGTTTTTTCTAGGATTGCCGCCTTGTTTGCACTAAAGGACTTAGTTTTTGGCTTCATCAAGCAATCCTTCACGAAATGTCCTTTGCGACCACAGTAAAGACATTGTCCATTTTTGCGTCGGGTTTCTTTTTCTTCCTTAGATAATGGTTGTCTAAGAGCTCCGATCTCCATTGGTTCTGAACTGGATTCGGAGTGAGATAGTTGAGTCCGAGATCTAGGTTCATTCTTCCAATTTGGCTTCTCGCTCTTTCTTTTATCTGACCTTCTTTCAGAGAGCCGGTGATCTAGTCGTAAGGTTAGATTAATCAAATCCGAACATGCTGTTGGTTGTGGATCAATTTGTGCAAGAACATCTTTTAACTCATCCCGCAAACCCTGATAAAAAAGAGCAGCTCTCTTTTCTTCTGGCCAAGAGGTTTCGGCCACCAGTCTGTTGAAATGGGACAAATAAGAAATAAGGTCTCTGTTTCCTTGTTTTAACTGCAATAATTCCCTGTCTGCAGATAAAGTTACAGTTCGCCTATCAAACACCTTTTCAAATTCCCCTACAAAACGTCTCCAGTTATATAATAAGGCACTATCCTGTCTGACCAACGGAACCGCCCAGGTAGCGGCATCTCCAGACAGATAGGATATAAGGAACGCAATCCTAGATTGAGGAGTAGGAAAGGCTGCAGGTCTGCAAGAAAAATGCAACTCAATTTGTGTCAAGAAGGTTTGCACCTTAGAAGGATCTCCAGTAAAACGTTCTGGGGATGCTAAAGGAATTTGCGGGGGTACAGTAACAGAGATATTAGTGGAAGCTCTAGAACCTGTATCCTGAACTTCATCAGGAAGTGGTGTATTCTGAAGTTGAATGTTATCCACTTTCTCAGCCAATAACGCAGTTGCATTCATGGTTTCATTTAGATCAGTTTGCATTTTTACAATTACCGCCATTAAATCATCTAAGGTGGCCATTATAGCAACTCCGACAGATCAGGAGGAAAAGAATTTGTGGGCTCACTATTCTGTCAGACGAGGTCTTCCTCAGGATCTGTCGAGTTGTTATAGGGGCCCACCTCTCGAGACCTCCATTTCTGATTGTAGTAAATACACAGAATATTGAAGTGATCAAGCGGGGGGGAAAGGGTGTTGGGAAAGGAACAGCAGGGAAGGAGATCTGAAAAGGAAAAGTTAGTCAGGGGGGTTGGGTAGGGGAACAGCAGGGAAGGAGATCTGAAAAGGAAAAGTTAGTGCTGCAAGTCTATACCGATATTCTAAGAACCTTGCAACAACTTAAAGAACTAAAATTTCACCTCACAATAAAATACCTTTTGTCTTTAACCTGGGTTTAACTCCAAATCAACATATATGAAATCATTCCTTTAAATTGAGCATTAAAAGAAAACACATTTGGGTCTCAGACTCAACACTGACTGAATGACACCTTTCTTGTAAATAACCACTTTACAATGACAGTCAAAAATGTCTCTTTGCCTAGAAAAACATAAACTTTTACATGGATAACCTCTGATGCAGTTTTTACATAAATAATTTCAAGTTCTAAACCTTCACTTGAATATCCTTTCTTTAACAAAATAATTCTTTCTTTTGCAATGTCAATTCGTACTGCGACTGTTATGGATTGTGACCAAAGAAACCATAAGAAAAAGACCCAACAAGATAGAGACTAAGCTCTCAGAGAATTATTTCACAGGGAACAAAGAATGTGTAATTTGCGCAGATAAAAAGACTCAAAAACACATTTAAACAAGTTTACTATGATGTGCTTTAAATGTTGACCCAGAAAATAGCTTAAAAGGTCCTACCTGTAGAGTACGACCTACTCTACTGATACACAGGGCGTGGCCGAAGAAACCTAGGCCTCAGAGATCCAACTTACTGGTACAGCAAAGGATTCCCAAATACCTCCACAGCAGGTTGCGCCTTCCCAAAGGACCTTCAGCAGGATTGCCAACCACTTCCTGAAGCAAAGGTCAAGAAAATGCTTCCAAAACTCTGATCTCCACTCAGAGCAACTGGAAGACGCTGCTACACCTTCAAGATCCTAAGAATAGTGAGCAAAGAGGTCTGGGCGTGGTCGCGCACGTTAACGTGGCTACGCCCGATGTTAAACGCGACCGCTTGCCGTTTCTCACGCATTTCGCGTGAGGTTTTCAATACCGCTTGCCAAACCTCACGCATCTCGTGTGAGGTCGCCAAACCTCACGCATTTCGCGTGAGACAGTTAAATCTCACGCATTAGGCGGACTAGGGGGTATGAAGAGCATGTTCCAAGACTCTCAAAGTACATTTACATTACACATCAGCATATACATCAACATATATTTCTGTAGGTTGTGCAAACGAACCACCAGCGCCCCCTGGAGGGAAAACTGTGAATCTTCCCACACAAATACCTCGAGCATGGTTCATGCCGTGGGGCGGGCCCTAGACCGCAAGCCGCCCTAATATTCCTGACAGTATCTAGTATTAAAATGAAACATGCCGAGGATTCTGAGGACACAACTGAAAAACGGAGAATGGGCCCAGACAATGCTAGACAGCGCAGCAGAAGTGAACATAGCTCGCAAGATCCCGATGAATCTTCTGGAGACAGTGGACACGAATGAATACATTCAAGTGGAAACTGCAGACAACAGAGTTAGCAAACCCCATAAATTATACGAAATAACATTACATATAGAGGAGGACAAAACTAGGAAAATAAAGGGTTTCTTTTGGGATAACCTTTCGAAGGGCTATGATATCCTTCGAGCAGAAAAAGACTGGCCACCAGAGTTTGTCAGGGAGTGCCCACATGGCGAAGAAATGATTATGCCTGCCTTCTCAAATCACATTCCAATTCATAAAAAATACACATTTGCAAGAAAATGGGCAGTTGCCCAAGCCCCTGCATTATATAAAAATCATGTAGGATGGGATGAGGATTCTCCCCACCACAAAATACAGTTAAAAAATAAACCTACTGCACAAAGGCAGTACCCAGTTAAGCAAGAAGCTAAAAAACAAGTCAGAGAGTTCTTAGATCAACTTGAATATCAGGGGGTGATTGAAACATGCACCTCACAAATGAACAATCCTTTGTTTCCTGTCTCCAAGCCAGACGATTCATATCGTCTAGTTTTGGACTACAGACACCTAAACTCTTGCTGCAAAACATTTGCAGTACAAAACTCACACAGTGCAGCACTAATGAATAACATTGTGCGCAAGAAATATAAAACGACATAAGATATCTCAAATGGTTTCTTTTGTCAAAACATTGCACCTGAAAGTAAGTATTTGACTGCTTTCTCCTGTATGGGGTCGCAAAAACAATTCTGTCGACTCCCACAGGGATTCAAGAATAGCCCAGGATTATTCTCAGCAAGGGTAACAGAGTTACTACAAATATATGATGATGAGGCATTATCTTATGTCGACGACATCTATCTCACAGACGATGACCTTGAGACTCACTTAAATAGAGTGAACACCATAATACTTGGGTTCGCAGCTGAAGGGTACAAATTCAACTTTAAAAAGTCACGAATTGCCCATCTAACTGTCCTGTTTTTAGGATATGAATTATCAAGTGAAGGCAAAAGCCTAGCAGACAACTTCTTAGAGAAGTGTGTACTCCAAGCTCCAAAAACGCAGAAGAACTTCCAATCAATACTAGGTTTCCTGAATTTCGGAAGAACATGCATTCTAAATTATGCAGAGAGGGTTAAACCTCTATATAAATTAATAAAACCTGATTTCAAACCAATCAATTGGACTCAGAAACACACAGAAATTTTAAGATCATTACAAACAGACATGTTAACTAAAACAAAACTGCAAACACGCGAAAACGTACGCAACCTTGCAATCCGAGTCATCCCAGGAAGATGCGGATTCACAAACCTGACCTCTAATGAGGGAGAAACGGTACTAATAGCTTACAAATCACACCTGTACTCACAAGCTGAAATGAAATGCAGTTCTACTGAAAAAATCCTAACTGCGGTTCAAACTGCTGTAGCAAAAGAAAGAGCCCTAGTCCGAGGAAGAAACATATCTGTTTTAACAGCAGAATCATCTCTTGAGGCAATAACAAGACCACCCATTCCAAATGCTTTGGCATTAGATCCAAAATGGATACAATGGGAAAATTCTCTTGCTGCAGAAGACGTGAAACACGCATTTGATCCGAAAATGAAAAAACTAGAAAATCTAGAATACGAACATGAATATCCTCTGCCAATCAAAATTCTGCCTCTAGAACAGTACAGCTGTGTAATCTACATGGACAGATTTGCACAACACTGCGATGTGGATAAAAAATCTTACAATGCAGCGTGCACGATTGTTAAAGGTCGCTGGCGCTTAGGTAAATTCAGACCGATAATAACAAAAACTGAATCACTCAGAAAGTGTACAGCTCAGCGAGCTGAAATAAGATCTTTCAAGATGGCGCTTGAAAATGCAGATCGCGAATTGCCCACAATCATAGTGTGCGATTCGCATTACTGCGTCAGGTCTTACAATAGTGACATGCAGACATGGATCAAAAACGGTTACAAACATGACACAGGTGCCACAATAAAGCATAAAAAACTTTGGGAACAATAGTTTTGTTACAGAAAGAACTACAAAAGACTCATGTGATACATACACTGAGTCATCAACGTGATGGCGTTCACGTTGCAGGAAATTCATTGGCTAACAGAGCCACAGCGGCAGCGGGTCAACCGGCTTCCGTAGCCACAAAAAAGCATTCTAAAAAACACATAGATGGAGAAACCATGCTGGCAGTAAAAGCCTCATTAAAAGGCGACTTTGCAGCATTACCTCTCAACTATCCACTCAGTAATGCATACATAATTGAGGCAAACTTTGTTCCTTTTGCTCAAATCCCTGGAGTGGGGGACAGAGTAATTCCAAACACGAACCAGAGAGCTTACTTGATTCAAGAAGCACACATGGGAATGGGTCTGAGGCACCAAGAGATCTTGAAATCTCTAATAGAATTACAATCAGAGTACTGGTGGTCGGGGATGAGCTTGCATATTTATAACTTTGCAATGAATTGTCAGAACTGCAATAGTGATCGCAGTTGTGAACCGGATCAGACACCAGCCCAGACACCTTTATTAGAAAGCATCAGGCGATCTATACGCAGAAATCCAGCCGGAGAAATGCGATCCCATAATTATTAAGACTAGATTCACTTAAGATGTAGGCACCAGCGCTCGGCTGACGCCAGAACTGTTATAAAAGATTTGCGAGTCTTAATCGGCACATATGCAATTGGCATGCTATATTCTGACCAGGGTCCTGCGTTTAGCTCTCGAGCTTACAAAGAGGCCATGACCAGCATGGACATTGCATTGCGGTACTCTTCTCCCTTCCATCCTGAGGGAAATGCGGTAGTGGAAAGAAAAAACCGTGACATAAAGCAATCTATAACGGCGAGGGTATTAGGTTCGGGTGATGGGTGGGTCAAAACATCTAACAAGTGTCCAACGTAGTCTTAACAATCTGCCAAGAAATTCTCTAAGAGGTATCACTCCATACGAACTATTGTTCGGTATTAGAATGATAATCCAGGACTTAGATTGTCAGACTTCAGTGGTGAAGGAAAAAGCCTTTGATATCAAAGATCGTTTGGCTGTTTTACAGGACTTAAATGAAACAAGAAGAAGTCTAAGTAACATAAAGTTAAAGCCAACAGCCACTGAAGAAAAAACACCTGTACCAGCAAGACATGTTTCCAAAGATTGGATTCCAAAGATTGGGGATCTGGTCAGTGAAAAGATCGTGGTGAAGAAGGAATTTGGGCCTTCTTACAGAAAAGCAGTACTTGTCTTAGCTGTCAGCGGAACAAGATCAGTAGTACTACTGCCCCTTGCTGGTAAAAAGAACAGAGTTGTATCGAACGACCTGGTAAAACCACAATCATGTGGCCAATAGTAGTAGGCCCAGTGGACACCCAAGAAGTAGCAGAAGACCAAATCTTGCTCCAATCCAAGAGGTTCAAACTGAGAGACTAATCACTTTTGATAAACCTGCAGTGAACGAAAAAGGACTATGCAACAAAGCCACGGAACTTGTGCCTCTTGAAACCCAAATTGCAACAGTTCGTCAAGAAACACCTGTCTACAATGATGTAGCCTCAGACTATGCTAATGAAACAAAGAAAAATGGAAAGACAAATAAAAATCCGGAAGCAATTCCAACAAATGACAGAACTGCATCTGGCTACTTCATCAATTTCGATGACTTTCCTGATGATCAAAGTGAACATGAAGAAACGCCAGCAACAAAAACTTTCAAAGAAAAAATTACTGAAGTTTTTCATCAACTAAAAGAAACATATCTGATTTCACCATGGATTGAATTTTGGATTGTGTTAGGTGTACTTTTCCTCCTGCTTTGGCTCATCATGGTTCTATGTGTTTGGGTAGATGTATTGATGGAAAATATAGTACAATGGACACAGCAAGTCAGAATATCAACTTGGTCCTAAAGCCTCACACATCCTCTCACATCGAGAAAAGAGAACTGTCATCAGTGAACATCACAGCCAATCCTATACCTGGTGGGGTAGCATGGGACAAAACTGATTACGAAATCTATGGCCCGATTGAGCTCTTGAAATATCCACACCAGTTCAAGGTTTCATTAAGTGACTTTGTGACACCAAGTACTTTCTCTGATGATTGGGACTTTGAAAATATTAATAATATGATGTCAGATTTAGTAATGTCAGCTAAATTCACAGAACAAGATTACTTACAGGGTTCATCAAACTATGAAGAAATGTACTGTTTTAACCACTACGGTCATCACTATTTGCATAAATCTGCACAACCTAGAAATGTTTTTAATTATAATCAATGGGAACATTGTCCTACACTGCCAAAAGGCAGCTCAAAAACATTTTATGAGAAATTCCCATACTTCTCAGGGTTTAACAACAGTGATCCAGAAACGTTTTATTTTAAAATGTTAAATAAGACAGGAATGAAAACAATGTTGACAAATACTAAAATGATTTATTTTGAAAAATGTTATGATAAAATGTCTACATTTGTTTTTGAATTTTGGAAAAACAACATTGAAACAAAAACCATCTGGGGTTCAAAAGACTGGCAGGTACAAGGTCTAGAAGCATTATTTAGAGCCTGCATGATCCCAGAACAGATAATATTCCTGAATGACACAATTCAACAGACACCCTGTCTTGGCCTAGCCAAGATAAAAGACTTAATTACACCGTCTATTCCAAAGCCCATACCTGATAGTAATAGCAGTACAGATGTGGAGATAGACGTATCCCATATTTTACACCAAAACAGAACAAATCCTGATTGGAAAAAATGGTTTATCTGGCCCGCAGACACAAATATCTGTCAAGATAGATTCCTGAACAAAACACAGGGGTTCAAACAGAACAGGCGAGTCCCAAGATATTCCCAGAGACAACATCCAGGGATAGTTACAACATACAGTGTAGGGAAACTATGCCTTGAGTGGCTACAAAAATCCACACTTTTTGAAATTAAGCAACACTTGACTTTACTTAAAGACGGTGCTGACTTGCGAGATTTCATACTGGGACCTCGCAAACAGCGTCAAAAACATTTCATATACGCCGTTATATACGCTGCTTACAACGAAGCTTGGAAAGTAACGCAAAATGAAACTGCAGAAAAAATACGAGAAATTGATTGTATAAATTTGGAAAAAATCACTTTCTGTAGTGGACAATGGGTTAACGACTCTGTCCTCCAGAATATATTCACTGGACAGCATTGTATCATCTGCTGTTGATATAATAGGGCAGGACTTGCTAATGTTACAACATGGTCAGTCCTGATTGCGTTCTATTGTACAGCTAGGCTGGACGTTGCAAAATCTGAGTTCAGGCTACGTGCCATGGCGTCTAATCAACATAACGTCATTATTTTCTATCTTTAACCTTACTGATAAACAAATCAGTTTGGCACAAAAAGGAGCAGACTATACGATTCTGAGCATTGAAAAACTTGAGCGATTACCGTTGACAATGTCAGAAAGACCTGTCATTGAATGGATAATACACGGAACAATTACAATTCCGATAACAACTTTCCAGTTTAAATATTGCCAAAAATATATACCAGCAGGCCTGTATGAAAGGTTGGGTAAAGAATACATCAAATCAACCTGGAATTCACCTTATACACATAAATGTTATAGTGAAAGGAAAAAAGAGTATTCCTTAGTGGTAACAATTGTAAAAAATCACTAAGCGGTACACTTCTGTGTCAAGGTATTAACTTGCATGGAGCCTGCGAAGAGTCATCAAATAATCTTTCATGTCACCTGCATGGCACTCCTGCAACTCAGATAGAGCCATTTTTCAGACAGCTTTCCAACGGCAGGTATGTTCTAATAAGTGACCACAGCTGTTGTGGCATGGTGCTAGGAAAAGCCTATCTCGTAACCGTTACTTCCAGGGTCGTTTGTTGTATGCAAGTATTATAGCCAAACAGCAATCCAGTAATGGAGGCAGCAATATGGCCTTCTTTGAATATCTCTTCTCTTCGAATTGATACTTTCAGCAGAATGAAGTCTATTCTTTTACAGACAACTGTGCCTTTAACCTCGTCCAAAGAGACGTATGATCTGCAAGTTGCAAGGACAGCGGCAGAGATACATACCCTATTATCGACAAACTGCCCCGTGTATTTTGTAGAAATGTTTGGTCAGATTTTAAACATGTCTGATACCAGTGGCATCGCACATGTATTTAAGACAATTTTTTTCGGGACTGTTAGCACCCTTTGAAACAGTTCTGGGCATCTTCCCGAATTTTGTGCATTCGTTATTCGGCGGCCTGCTTCTTCTTTTGGAACTCGTAGCAGAAATGTTATTTTTGATCCTTCTGCTCCGATATGGCAAGCCAAGCCACAGACAAAACTCCAGCAACAATGGAAGAAACGATCCTAGCAATACGCTACCGAGACCGAATCACTAGAGTCCTCGGATTAGCCCGGCTAAGATAGCTGAGTGCAACCTGGTTTCTTTCATTCAGACCAATCTGGCAAGATTGCATCTTACCTGTGCTTCGATGTCTGCTATGCGGAGAAGAATGCGTGTTGGATGTCTGTCTTAAACTACCATCAGCAGTACCTATGGATATCGATACTTTGCTTGGTTCAGTAACGGCTCATGCAACGTGTTGTCCCCAGCGGCTACCTATTCTGATGACGACATTCGTTGAGACTTCACCATTACGATTAGGTGGTGGTGAAGTACGAGATGAAAGCAGCACCACACAGGTACAACCTTCAGTGAGCATTGCTGATCCAGACATCAATGATAGCAATGATTCTCACATATGCACTATTTCAGCTTTTTCGAACTTGGTCGAACTCTCACCTACTGTTGTAGACCATTTTTGCAAGCCTGCCTGATATGATGTTCTCTCCTAACAACAAAAATGACTTTTAAAACAACAAGCACACAGCGTTCCCTGAACTCTGAATTCGGCCTTCAGTTTTTGATAAACAACACTACTGAAAACAATTGGACCTATATTTTACCCTGAAAGAGAAATTATTTTTTCCATTTCCAAAATATTTACTTTTTTGGCACATGACACTCTGCTTAAAGTAGAACTATTCTTAGAGAACAGAACTTCTATTTTTAGGAGACTCTAGAGACAATATTTTACCTCAGCCTCTAGCACATGTACAGTAAAGTATAAATATTTGATGAAATGGTCTCGACTTTCTTTTCTGTATTTAGAGCCATTTCATAAATGTAATTTTCGCAATTCATTCAGCCGATATTTTTATATGCATTATCTGAATGATACCACTGCTTGAAAAACGTACAGTATAAATACTCATTTTCATGTATTTACCATATACCATTTTGAATGTAATTTATGTATTTTGGTGTGGGTTGGAAAACACACATGCATCGTTATATGTTTAGTATTGCTTAATATTTAGTAATGATGGACATTATACGTGGAGTGGGTGTTGTGAATGTATCTAGGACCCTAATTAAATATTCCCGATTCATGCCCTTGTGTGGTTATAACAAAACATATCCTTATAAAGGTATAAGAATCATGTCCATATTTAGTCATAGCCCATGCAGTCCAAATACGGCAAGGCTACTCCCATAGACTCCTAGAAAGTACAACTCGTTCTTTAAACAAACCAAGCCTCCAGCAGCCCGGGAATTCCCCTTGCTTTTGTTTTGATTTGCACAAGAACTCCTGGAGTCCATAAAGAACTGTTAGTTCTTAGTGACGTCTTATGTCCAACCTTACGCCAAACTCGGCACCTTTCAGGTATAAATATACCAACGTTGCCTTAAGCAAACACAAGGTGGTTTGGAGCAGAGCGGCTAGCTACTTTCCTGACGCCCAGCTGATGCGAGTGCTGAAGGAAGCCGACCCTCCCATTTGACGCACTGAGAGAGACGTTGTCTTTTCTCCTGCGGAGAAATTCCAGCTCCGGTGTTTCCAGTCACCCTTGCGGGTTGCTGGGAGATCGAGTTCTGAGAGAGAGATACAAGACCTCCTTCATTCTAAAAACCAAGGTACAGAGCTGATTAGATCTTAAGAGAATTCTTGATTCAGATTCTTGGCAAAAAACCAACTTAACTTAAACTACAACTTACTTACTCCTTCCCATGTATTAGGCTTAGGTCAGGTACACCAGGGTAGGCGTATCTTAGAAGCACCAGTTGAGTACGTTAGTCAATGTTTTTATGAATGTATATATTTTATCCATTTTAAAGTATCATATGGCTCAGAAACCATATCAATGCTATTACAGTATTATTTCATAATACTACTTTTACTGTACGCACTTTACTTCATGATAAGTATTGCAATTGTGGCAACTCACTTCTCTTGCATGAGAAAGAGGACTGCTCAATAAATAACACTTTTTATTGAAAACGCCTGTCTCTCTATTTCTCTGCACTCTGGTGAAACTAAGCATGCACGATTGACTGAGTGAAAAAGCAATTTATTGTTTTCACACGACTCTGGAGATACACTCCTTATTCTGGGGAGAGAAAAGTTGTCATGTTTATGCAGGGGACCACGTGGCAACCCATTCCTAGATGAATAGTCTGGTCCCTGGCAGTAAGCAACTGGAGCTGCTAGACTGCCAGCTACTTATGCCTGCCTGGTTGCCCTAGACGCTGTTGCTGCTGCAGTCAGTTCGTTTGGAGTTGCCTGGAAGTGTTACTTGGCCGGCCATGATGCCTGCATTGATTGGAGGTCTATAGCGAGGGCCACACATTCCTCGCTACCGAGAGTATAGTGGCTGTTGAGTGTGACCTGACTGTTGTGGAGGCTGAGTTGGAGACCGAGGCACTAGAGGTAGCTGGAAGAGAGTGATCTGGTATTGGTGGACTGGTTTGGGCGCCTGGGTGGAGGACTCGAATGAGACCTATGAATTGGGGCTTTCCCTCCTCCCCAAGTTTGGGGAGCCTCCTGTGCCTGCCTGCACAACAGTATGATGAAAGGTAAACCCAGGGGGAGAGGTGCTAACAAAATTTGACGGTACATGATCCCTGGGGTGGGTCCCACAGGGACCGATCAGGTGATGTCACCCCAGACAGAGGAAGAGCTGGGCCCCACAGGGAACAGCAGCAATATTGGAGGCTATCCAAGGGTCAGGGTCAGGGTCCCCATGAAGACCAAAATTGACTTGATGGCCATTGATATTCATTTTTTACAGAGTGAACTCCGCAGGGTGGTGGTGTGTGTCACGACTATGGAGTCCTGAAAAGCACAGTTCAGGACTTGCAATGTAAAGTGACTGGGCTCAAATACAGTACAATGCAACTTTGGTGCCAGGAGGATGCAGAGGGAAGGCCCCAGCACAATAATTAGCATTTTCTTGTTTCCCGGAGGGAGCAGAGGGACCCTCGGCCAAATTGTTCCTGGAGGACTGGCTCCCCTCAGTACTTCGACAATTGAAATTATCCAGATTTTTCACCATTGAGGTTGCTCACAGAATGTTGGGCTTTGGGCCCATTGCCATGCCCCGGGACACTGCCCCGGGCTATTGTCACCTGTTTGTTTGATTATCAGAAGAGAGACATAATTTGCAGCATGTCCTAGCCCATGTCCTGCCTTGTTATGAGGATAGCCCAATCCAAATGTATCCAGTTTACACCCAGAAGGCCAGATTCACAAAGGCAATCTGAGACAAATGTCTAACTTTACAACTTTTGGTATTCACAGAGATCATTTACGAGTAGTATCTTTACATCTGCAGTTGGCGTGGAATCTCTGCATCCGGACCATACTCTCTGCACCTGGGCCTTTATACTTTTGTCTCAGATTGCCTTTGTGAATCGGGACCAGAAAGTCCAGGAACTGCACAAGAATTTCTTGATGGTCAAGCAACGTCTGTGAGAATAGGATATCAAGTACATTTTGCTATTCCCTGGCCAACTGTGAGTTCAACATGGGAGTAAAGTGTTCTTCTACAAGACTCCCCAGGAGGCCCTCGACTGGATGGACTTGATTGGCCTCCCACACCAGGACCAGAACCTTGAATGGATGGAACTGAGACGCAGGGGAATGAGGCGATTGCAACACCAATGTGAGCCCTCTGCACAAAAGAATGGATCAACTTCGGACCGTACAGGGAGACAGATCCTAGTCAATCAGGATGGTACATTGAGATCTGAACGCCAGCCCCTGAGACGCAGAACTCCTACTCACCTTTGGACAAGGTCCCGGAGACTCAGAGTGATGGTATGTCCTCAGAGAGAAGCATGATAAAAGGGATTACCCTTGCTAAGGTCCTGCTATCTGCTACCGGCTGGAGACAGGTGTAGGGAAAAGTGATGTTTAAATTAACCCTTTTCCTTTCTAGGTTGCCATGAGGGGGCATGCAATTTTATGTACTAGTTGCTGAAACTGTTGATGTGGGTTTGATTTTTCTCCCGGGCTGGGGAGTTCGGGGACCCAGACAGCTGTGAGTTGCCGAGCTCTGTCTTGGGGCTTGTGACCAGCAGAGGTATGGCGCTCCCAATCAGTGTATGCACACACTGTTGACTTCTAATACTTACTGATGTTGGCTGAGAGGAGTGGGCGATTTGGGCAGGAGTTGCGACCCCCTTGACTGCAGGTTGTGCCAGGAGGGGTGGTGGCTAAAGCCCCGATGGAGGTGGGGTACATTGTAAGCGGTTTGTCACTAAGGTTTGTTGACATGCCTCAAGAGTTTGTGTGGAAATGTGTTTTGCAGTTGGGGGAGGAAGGTTTCCACAGATGTGCAACGTACTGGGCTAGGAGGGAGGTCTGTGCTCGAGGGACATGGCCAGGGTCGGACCCGTAGTGTGTATGAATCGTTCTTATGGATTCCAAGTATAAGTTCATGATGTGGGTATCCAGGGGCTTAATAGTCCATAGAAGTGCAACAGAGTGCTGCAATTCCTTAAGAGATATGGGGTATTGATAGCACTCTTGCACGAGACTCATACATAGGGGGATTGTGTCACCACTTTGAAGAAGCCGTGAAGGGGCCAGTTCTTTACCACCTCCTCTGAAAAAGCTAGAGGGGCCTTGATCTGCCACCGCGCCCTAATAGCCCGCCTCCAAAACACTGGGATCCAAGGAAGAGCCCTGGACTGGATCACCTCGTTCCTCTCCAACAGAACCCAGAGAGTCCGCTTCCCTCCCTTCCTCTCCGCGGCCACCGACATCATCTGCGGCGTACCCCAAGGCTCCTCGCTCAGCCCAACCCTCTTCAATATCTACATGAGCCCCTTCGCCACCATCGCACGCAAACACAACCTCAACATCATCTCCTACGCAGACGACACCCAGCTGATACTCTTCCTCACCAAGGACCCAGCCACCGCCAAAACCAACCTCCAGGAAGCAATGAAAGAAGTCGCGGAATGGAGGAAGCTCAGTCGTCTGAAACTGAACTCAGACAAGACGGAGGTCCTCATCCTTGGACAATCCCCATCCGCCTGGGACGACTCCTGGTGGCCCACAACGTTGGGCACCGCACCGACACCCATGGACCATGCACGCAACCTAGGATTCATCTTGGACTCCTCACTCTCGATGACCAAACAAGTCAACGGCATCCCACCTCATGCTTCAACACCCTGCGCATGCTCCGAAAAATCTTCTGGTGGATCCCCACTGAAACCAGAAAGACGGTCACCCAGGCCCTCGTCACCAGCCGACTGGACTACGGGAACGCCCTATAAGCAGGAACCACAGCCAAACTTCAGAAACGATTTCAGCGCATACAGAACGCCTCCGCACGACTCATCCTCGACATCCCTCGCCACAGCCACATATGTACCCACCTGAGAAACCTGCACTGGAAAAGGATCACGTTCAGGCTCCTCACCCACGCACACAAAGCGCTTCACGACATGGGCCCGAATACCTCAACAACCACCTCACCTTCTAAACGCCGACCCGCCAGCTCCGCTCTGCCAGCTTCACCCTCGCCACCATCCCACGGATTCGCAGAACCACCACCGGAGGAAGATCGTTCTCCTACCTGGCTGCCAAGACATGGAACTCCCTCTCCGCCCACCTACGCATGACCCAGGACCACCTCACCTTCAGGAAACACCTCAAAACCTGGCTATTCGATCAGTAACAGCACCCCCCCTCCCTTCAGCGCCTTGGGACCCTCACGGGTGAGTAGCGCGCTCTATAAATGCATTGATTGATTGATTGATATGGTTGGCTCCAGGGGTCCCATTTAAACCCACCTGGGTTCTCCGAGATAAAGAGGGGCGATATGTTAACCTTGAGGGGATGCTGGATGCTCATGACTTCTGTCTGGTAAATGTGTACAAACCCAACACTAATGATGAAGGGTTTCTGGGATTGGCAGGAAAACCATGCAGCTGTTCCCAGATGCTGGGGTACTATTTGCGGGCGATACTAATTATGCGGTGGACCGGACCCTGGACAGGACTCTGCCTTGCTTGACATTTCGAGCGTGGACTACCATACTCAACAGGCCATTAATAATGCCTTTGTAGAACATTTTGGTGGGCGATGCTCCCACAAGATCTCTCTGATTATTTGGATGCACTCCCTCTGCAGTCCTTGGACCCTGGAGATAGTAAGGATCTGGAGACTCCAGACTCCAAGCAGGAACTTCTGGGAGTCTTGTTTGCCTTGAAGCCTGCAAAGCTGCCGGGCAGCCACTGTTTGCTGGTGGAATTTCATAAATGTTTCCTCCAGACACTGCTGGATGAGCTACTTGAGGTGTTTGCGAAGGCTCTTGACCGGGGTGTTCTTCTGGGTCCAATGAGCGAGGGGTTCAATCAATCAAGTGACTTATAAAGCGCAGTTACTCACCCGTAAGGGTCTGGAGGATTTGGGGGGGGGGGACTGCTGGTCCGTCAAAGGCCCTGTAGTTCAGTTGAAGATCCAGGTCTTGAGGTCCTTCCTGAATTGAGGCAGTGAAGGTGATTGCCTTAGGTCGAGAGGCAGGGTGTTCCAGGTCTTGAGGTCCTTGAATTGAGTCAGTTAAGGTGATTGCCTTAAGTCGAGAGGCAGGGTGATCCAGGTCTTGAGGTCCTTCCTGAATTGAGTCAGTGAAGGTGATTGCCTTAGGTCGAGAGGCAGGGTGATCCAGGTCTTGAGGTCCTTCCTGAATTGAGGCAGTGAAGGTGATTGCCTTAGGTCGAGAGGCAGGGTGTTCCAGGTCTTGAGGTCCTTCCTGAATTGAGGCAGTGAAGGTGATTGCCTTAGGTCGAGAGGCAGGGTGTTCCAGGTCTTGAGGTCCTTCCTGAATTGAGGCAGTGACGGTGATTGCCTGAGGTGGAGAGGCAGGGTGTTTCAGGTCTTGAGGTCCTTCCTGAATTGAGGCAGTGAAGGTGATTGCCTTAGGTCGAGAGGCAGGGTGTTCCAGGTCTTGAGGTCCTTGAATTGAGTCAGTTAAGGTGATTGCCTTAGGTCGAGAGGCAGGGTGATCCAGGTCTTGAGGTCCTTCCTGAATTGAGTCAGTGAAGGTGATTGCCTTAGGTCGAGAGGCAGGGTGATCCAGGTCTTGAGGTCCTTCCTGAATTGAGGCGTGAAGGTGATTGCCTTAGGTCGAGAGGCAGGGTGTTCCAGGTCTTGAGGTCCTTCCTGAATTGAGGCAGTGAAGGTGATTGCCTTAGGTCGAGAGGCAGGGTGTTCCAGGTCTTGAGGTCCTTCCTGAATTGAGGCAGTGACGGTGATTGCCTGAGGTGGAGAGGCAGGGTGTTTCAGGACTTGAGGTCCTTCCTGAATTGAGGCAGTGAAGGTGATTGCCTGAGGTGGAGAGGTAGGGTGTTCCAGGTCTTGAGGTCCTTCTTGAATTGAGGCAGTGAAGGTGATTGCCTGAGGTGGAGAGGTAGGGTGTTCCAGGTCTTGAGGTCCTTCCTGAATTGAGCCAGGGACGGTGATTGCCTGAGGTGGAGAGGTAGGGTGTTCCAGGTCTTGAGGTCCTTCTTGAATTGAGGCAGTGAAGGTGATTGGCTGAGGTGGAGAGGCAGGGTGTTCCAGGTCTTGAGGTCCTTCCTGAATTGAGGCAGTGAAGGTTATTGGCTGAGGTGGAGAGGAAGGGTGTTCCAGGTCTTGAGGTCCTTCCTGAATTGAGCCAGGGACGGTGATTGCCTGAGGTGGAGAGGCAGGGTGTTCCAGGTCTTGAGATCCTTGAATTGTGGCAGTGAAGGTGATTGCCTGAGGTGGAGAGGCAGGGTGTTCCAGGTCTTGAGGTCCTTCCTGAATTGAGGCAGTGAAGGTGATTGCCTGAGGTGGAGAGGCAGGGTGATCCAGGTCTTGAGGTCCTTCCTGAATTGAGGCAGTGAAGGCGATTGAATGAGGTGGAGAGGCAGGGTGTTCCAGGTCTTGGGGTCCTTGAATTGAGGCAGTGAAGGTGATTGCCTGAGGTGGAGAGGCAGGGTTTTCCAGGTCTTGAGGTCCTTCCTGAATTGAGGCAGTGAAGGTGATTGCCTTAGGTGGAGAGGCTGGGTGTTCCAGGTCTTTGCTGTGAGGTAGAAGGATCTTCCTTCGGCTGTGGTCTTGCGGATCCGTGGGCTAGTAGCCAGGGTCAATTGGGGGGAGTGGAGATCCTTGGTGGGTTCATGGAACGGGAGGCAGTGGTTGAGGTACTCTGGTCCTATGGCGTGTAGGGCTTTGTAGGTGTGTGTGAGGAGCTTGAAGGTGATTCTTTTGTTGAATGGGAGAAAGTGAAGGTCTCTCAGGTGGCTGGTGATGTGGCTACAGCGGAGGATGTTGAGGATGAGTCTGGCGGAGGGGTTCTGAAAGTTCTGAAGTTTCTTGAGGAGTTTCTGGATGATGAGTCATAGAGTGCGTTGCCATAGTCCATTCTACTACGGATGAGTGCGTGGGTGACTATCTTTCTGGACTCGGTGGGGAGTCACTTGAAGATATTTCAGAGCAGGCGTAGCGTGTGGAAGCAGGATGATGAGACTGCATTGATCTGGTGGCTCATGGTGAGTGAGGAGTCCAGGATGAGGCTGAGGTTCTGTGCGTGCAGTGTGGGTGACGGGGTGTTCCAATGCTGCGGGCCACCAGGAGTTGTCCCAGGCAGAGGGGGTGAAGCCCATGATGAGGTCTTCGGTCTTGTCCAGATTAAGCTTAAAGCAGATGTTTTTCATCAAGGTGGTGATAGCCTTCATCCCATTGTGAAATGTGTTTTTGGCGACTGGGTTGGTGAGGGAGAGAATCAGCTGGGTGTCATCGGCGTAGGAGATACTGTTGAGTCTGTGGTTCCTTACGCTGGCTGCGAGGAGGGCCATGTAGATGTTGAAAAGAGTGGGGCGTAGGGAGGAGCCCTGAGGCACTCCGCATTAGATCTCTGTGGGTTTAGAGAGGAACGGAGGTAGTCAAACTCTGTGTACGGCCGGTGAGGAAGGAGTGGATCAATTCCAGGGCTTTGTCACCGATGCAGCCATCATCAAATCTTGTGCATAGGGTGCGGTGAGGAACTGTATTGAAGGTGACACAGAAGTCCAGTAGGATGAGGGCTGCAGTTTTTCCTCAGTCGAGGAGGGCTCGGACATCATATGTGACAGCAAGGAGGGCTGTCTCAGTGCTGTGGATTCTTCGGAAGTTGGATTGGGAAAGGCCCAGGATGTGGTTTGCTTCAATGAACTCCGAAAGTTGAGTGTTGATTGCCTTCTCAATGTTTTTGGCTTGGAAGGGGAGAAGAGAGATGGGTATGAAGTTTTTGAGGTCTGTCGGGTCAGCAGAGGGTTTCTTCAGCAAGGAAATGATCTCTGTGTGTTTCCAGTTGTTGCAAAGTCATCCTGTGCCCTGGGCACCCCCCAACTTTTTACTGACTGGAACAGGTGTTAACTGACTCTGACTGACCCTGGGCTCTGTTTCACCAGGCCCAGGGCCAGTGCCAAGCTAAAAGGAACACATTAGAATGCAGTTAAGACACCCAACATACACTATGGTATGGTGGGGTACCCCTGTAATTGGCATGACCTACCCCATTGTTAGAAAGGCATCCCGGGGGAGGCAGAAGATGTCTGACTGACCACCCCTAGGTCCACCCCTCCTTCTGGAAGTGGCCGAGCGTTGTCGAGAGGCCTCCTGGGTGAGGGTCCTCTCCTATAATCGTACAGCAGAGCAATCACACCACTACAAATGGACACCACAAAAGAGGATAAGTTCTTAGGCTTTATCAGTAATAAAGGTTGGATCTCTTCAGCAATATGTACAAGCGTATCGAGGGATCCGTAAAGTCTCGTAACCAGGGAACAGGGTAGCGGGACAGTCTCAGTATTGGTTGGGCGTAGGGATACCCTGCGCACAGCTCTCAATCCTCGAGCCGGGGGGTTCCGAGAGGTCGAGCCGTGGCAGCGCCAGCAGGCTTCAAAGGTGGTTCAGCGAAGATGGACCGCGGCAGCGCCAGCAGGCTCCAAAGATGGTTCAGCGAAGATGGACCGCGGCAGCGCCAGCAGGCTCCAAAGACGGTTCAGCGAAGATGGACCGCGGCAGCGCCAGCAGGCTCCAAAGATGGTTTCAGGATTCAGGGTAACAAGTGTTTCTCGGGGTCAGCCGCGACAGCGTCAGCAGGGCTCTCGACTCCAGGATACAACTGGCGTCCTACTCCAGGGCTAGCCCAGATATAGGACTGGAGTCCTTTGATGTCCGGACCCTCGCGCCTGGGGGTCAGAGGGGCCGGAATGGTGGTGTCCAGACACCCAGCAGGGGGGTGGAGCCAGCACCCAGGGAGGCCGGAGGGCGATCGATACCAGGCGTCCGGGGACGGCTGGAGGGCCATCGAAACTCCCCTCTTCTTGGATCCATTGAGTGGCCACTCTACCACCTGGGGGGATCTTGGTGCCTCGATATCAGGGCTTCGCTGGGGCCTTGGCCGGGGTCTGGCCGAGGCCACGTGCTCGGGACGTGATGGGCCCAAGATGGAGTCGGGCCTGAAATGGTGGTCCGGAGTGGTAGCCGGACTGGCAGTGTTGGGGCGTGCAGGGTTCGTCGTGTTCCCGGGGGGAGAGTCGTGGTTTGCTAGGGTGGCTGCTCTCGTAGGGAGTTCATGTAGGGTAGTGCCCAGGGGGCGACCGTGGATCGATGGAGGGCCGACGTCGTCCTGGCCCCGCCATGCGGGAGGCGTAGGACCACGCCATGAGGCCGGGTCCAACACACGTCCCCTCCAGCTGAAGGCAGGGGAGAGTCACCCATCTTCTTGGGGGTTCTCCTCGCTGAGGCGGAAGAACCGGGACAGGCCATCAGCATTGGCGTGGTCGTTGCCAGGGCGATGCTCCACAGTGAAGTCCATCCCTTGGAGGGAGATGGACCATCGCAATAGCTTCGGGTTCTCGCCCCGCATCTGCATCAGCCACCGCAGGGGCCGGTGGTCGGTCTGTACCCGGAAGTGGGTGCCGAAGAGGTAGGGCTGGAGTTTCTTTAGGGCCCAAACGACGGCGAAGGCTTCCCTCTCGATGGTGCTCCATCGTTGTTCTCTAGCCAGCAGGCGCCGACTGATGAAGGCCACAGGAAGGTCGACTCCCTCAGGGTTAACTTGTGATAGGACCGCCCGATGCCGTGCTCCGAGGCGTCGGTTTGGACCACAAACTCTCGGCTGTAGTCGGGGGCCTGGAGCACAGGGGCGGTGCGCATGGCAGTCTTTAGAGTCTCAAAGGCTGTTTGGCACTCGGGGGTCCAGTGCACCTTCTGTGGTAGCCTTTTGGAGGTCAGTTCAGTGAGGGGCCCCACAATGCTCCCATAGTCTTTGATGAAGCGCCGGTAATATCCCGTGAGCCCCAGGAAGGCTCTGACTGCGGTCTGGGTGACCGGGGGCTCCCAGGCCCGGATGGCGTCAATCTTGGGTTGGAGGGGAGCCACCTGGCCGCTTCCTACTTGGTGCCCCAGATAGGTCACGGACCTTTGGCCTATCTGGCACTTGCTGGCCTTTATTGTCAGTCCGGCCCATCGGAGGGCTGTCAGGACCTCCCAGAGGTGCGTCAGGTGCTCGTCCCAGTGGAGGATGTACACCGCAATATCGTCCAGATATGCGGCACTGAACTCTTCTAGCCCCGCCAGCACTCTATTTACTAGTCTCTGGAAGGTAGCCGGGGCGTTTTCATGCCGAAGGGCATCACTTTGAAGTGGAAGTGGCCGTCGGGTGTCGAGAAGGCAGATCGCTCTTGGGCACCAGGGGTGAGGCCGATCTGCCAATATCCGGCCGTGAGGTCGAAGGTGCTGAAATACCTGGCGGCCTCCAGGCGATCGATCAGTTCATCTGCCCGGGGATGGGATGGGCGTCGGTGCTCGTGACGGCATTCAGCCCCCGGTAGTCGATACAGGACCGGAGCTCCGGGGGCGCGCCGGGGTGGCGGCTTTAGGGACCAGGACAACGGGACTGGCCCAGGGACTATCTGAGGGTTCGACCACCCCCAGGGCTAGCATCTTGGCAACTTCGGACTGGATGCAGGCCCGAACTCGGTCGGGAACTCAGAAAGCCCGGTGTCGTACGGGCGGGCTGTCCCCGGTGTCGACATTGTGGACACACCACCGGGTGACCCCGGGGTGAGTGAAAACAGGTCCGCAAATTGCCCCAGCAGCTTTCGGCAGTCCTGGTGCTGTTCTGGGGTCAGGGTGGAAGAGAGGGTGACCCCTTCGACGGAGCCGTCCTTCTCGGCGGTGCTCAGGAGTTCCGGTAGGGGCTCGGAGTCGTCTTCGGCTCCGTCATCTGTAGCCAACCGTAGGCTCAGTTCGGTGCGGGCAAAGTGAGGCTTGAGCCGGTTGGGGTGTAGAACCCGGAGGGGGTTCCGGGGGGACTCCATGTCTACCAGGTAGGTGACGGGGCTCTTGCGCTCCACCACTTTGAAGGGCCCCATCCATTTGTCCTGGAGGGCACAAGGTTTGACCGGGGACATGACCCAGACCTGCTGGCCCGGCTCGAACTCGATGGACAAGGCGTTCTGGTCATACCAGCGTTTCATCTCCTCCTGACTGGCTTCAAGGTTGGCCTCGGCAAGTTCCCGGAACTTCCGAGTCTGGTTGCGGAGGGTCAGGAGGTACCGGTAGACATCCGGTGGAGCATCTCGGACGGCCGTCTCCCAGCCTTCTTTGACCAGGCTGAGGGGGCCTCGGACAGGGTGCCCGTACAATAGTTCAAAGGGGTTGAACCCTAGGGACTTCTGGGGCACCTCCCGATAGGCGAACAGGAGACAGGGCAGGAGGACTTCCCATTTGCGTCGTAGTGGCTCTTCTAGGCCCTTGATCATCCCCTGGAGTGTTCGGTTAAACCGCTCCACAAGTCCATTTCCTTGGGGGTGATATGGGGTGGTGAACTTATATGTGACCCCGCACTGTTGCCACAGGGACCGCATATACTTGGATATAAAGTTTGTGCCCCGATCACTCACAACTTCTCGGGGGAAGCCGACTCTGGAGAAGATCCCCATTAGCGCTCGGCCCACCACGGGGGCCATGATGGTTTGGAGGGGGATGGCTTCTGGATAGCGGGTGGCATGGTCCACCAGGACGAGGATGAAGCGGTATCCCTGAGAGGCGCGGGGGTCCAGGGGCCCCACTATGTCTATCCCCACTCGCTCGAAGGGGGTTGTTACCACGGGAAAAGGTTGGAGCGGGGCCTTGACCTGTCCCCCGCTCTTCCCGCTGGCTTGACAGGGCGGACAGGTTCTGCAGTGATTGTTCACATCGTTGCGCATTTTCAGCCAGTAAAAATGGGTCACCAGGCGGCTGTAGGTTTTGTCCTGCCCCAGGTGCCCGGCGAGGGGCACGTCGGGTGCCAGGTTCAAGAGGAAGTCTCTGAATCGGAGGGGGACCACCAGCACTCGGCTGGCCCCCAGTTCGGCAATCTTCTGCTCGCTGTAGAGGAGGTCGTGGTCCCAATAGACCCAGTGGGACCCCGAGCGGGTCTCCGGCGGCTTGAGCGGCAGCTTGTTGTTGGATTCCCTCGAGGGAGGGACACGTTTTCTGTTCCTGCGGGAACTGTTCGCGGGTGGGGCCACCTTCTTGGCGCCATTGGGCTAGTTCTGGAAGGTGGCCGAGCTCGGTGAGGTCTTCATGGTTGGGCCCCTGGGGCCCGGGTTCAGGGTCAGCGTCCTCGGGGACGGCGGGCGGCGAAGGCGCGGGCCACTCCGGTTCTTCAGGCGGGGTGTCTTTGTTCGGGGCGGAGGCCCGGGCGGTCATGGATCGAGTGCTCGCACAAACCCACTCGGGAAGTCCTAGCATCCCCAGATGCTGTCTCCGCTCGACGAGGGCCCAGGGGGAACTTTCCAGGTCGTTCCTGAGGAGGCAGTCCACGGGGGCATCGTCCCGGACAGTCACTTTCAGCATGCCTGACACTCCTCCCCATTCGAAGGGGATACGTGCCATCTGGCAGAAGCTCTCGGAGTTGTCTGCCGACCGTACTGGGTACAGGACGTTGGCAAAATTTGTTCAGGGGTCACCAAATGGCAGCGGACCGCCGTCACGCTGGCTCCAGTGTCACGGAGGGCTTCGGCCCGGTGTCCATTAATGGTGACCCATTGGCGGTACTTCTGTGTGTTGCCTGGGATCGGGGCTCGGGGGATCATGTCTCTTTCACCCAGGCACACCAAGGACATAGCGGCGGGCTCCCACTCAGCCTGCTTAGGGTCGTCGTCCTCTTCCTCGCCTCTTTCTTCACCCAGGGCGGCGGCCGCGATCTGGCGGGTTGGAGGTCCGGTGGTGCCGGGTCGTTGGTTCATCGGGTAGAGGGGGTCATTAGCATAGTGACCCGGCCACTGGCATCTGTGGCAGGTAACGTTTGGGCGAGACCCCGGTCGTGCTGGAGGGGCCCCACTTCGGGCCAGGGTTGGCGAAGTGGAGGTTGGGGATGGCCCCGTGGGGGCGTCCCGGCCCCTGCTCTGGCCTCCTCCGCCGCCTCGTGGCCGGTGGTTCCCCGGCCGTAGTCTCCCATCGGACTCCGGGGGACTCGGTGCTCACCCATATATCCGCCTCGACAGCGAGTTTCCATGGCTCTGTCAGTTTGCTGTCGAGGAGATGTTGCCGGAGTTCGACGAAGCAGTTGTAGGAAAGGTGTTCCCATATAATAAGGTCGACCAACTGCTGGTAGGTGGTGACCTGACTGCCTTTGATCCAACCCTCGAGGGCTCTACTATAAAAGTTTACATACTCTAGCCAGATGGTATCGGGGATTTTTTTACAGTCTCGGAATCGCTACCGGTACATTTCGGGGGTGAGTCCGTAGCGAGTGAGGAGGGCGGCCTTCATGTGTTCGTACGAGGTCATCTCGGCATCGGTGAGCTCTAGCAGGGCGTCCCTCCCTTCATTGATGAACTTCCCCCACAAGCCGGCGCCCCAGTCCTTGAGGGGTACTCGATGGGCGGTCATGGCTACCTCATATGCTTTGAAGCACTGTTGGATGTCGTCGTTTTTATAGTACTCTTTGACGACATCCTTGGAGATGTGTACCTTCGTGTCCACAGGTGGGGGCGAGGTCTTGCCCCCGGAGGCGCTGGCCTCACTCGTTTTGGCTTTAATTTCAAGTTCTTTAAGGCCACGTTCGTGCTCGAACGTGAGTTTCTTCTCCTCGAGGTCTTTCTGCCTCCGTTTCTCCTCAAGGTCTCCTTCCAGCCGTAGTTGCTCCAGGGCTATTTTTCTTTCTGCCAGTTGTAGTTCTCCGTTTAGCCGGAGTCGGGCGAGCTCCAATTCGTGGAGCCGGTTCCTCTCTCGCTCCCGGGCGTCTTCGTGGGAGAGGCCCGTGTCTAGGTTTGCAGGTCTTTCACCCGCTGGGGTTGCGTCGGTCTCCGGGAGTCCGTTCGGGCCCGGGTTATCTTCGTTCTGGGGTGGTGTCACTCTTGCCTCCACCCATGTTTGCAGGGCCGACTTGAAATCTTCTGTGGTACTTAGGCCAGTGGTAGCGATGCCCAGGTCTTTGCAGAATTGCTTCAATTCCTTATGACTGTACTCTTCCATTTTTTCTTTCTGGAACTCTGCAGTCGGTCTGGTTTCTTGAGTAGTCATGGTCGCGGTGTATTTCTGTCGGTAGTGGTTGCGTCACTCTCTGTACGATTTGCGTTGGCTCGGATCGCACCGCCTGCCACCAATGTTAGAAAGGCGATCCCGAGGGAGGCAGAAGATGTCTGACTGACCACCCCTAGGTCCACCCCTACTTCTGGAAGTGGCTGAGCGTTGTCGAGAGGCCTCCTGGGTGAGGGTCCTCTCCTATAATCGTACAGCAGAGCAATCACACCACTAAAAATGGACACCACACAAGAGGATAAGTTCTTAGGCTTTATCAGTAATAAAGGTTGGATCTCTCCAGCAATATGTACAAGCGGATCGAGGGATCCGTAAAGTCTCGTAACCAGGGAACAGGGTAGCGGGACAGTCTCAGTATTAGTTGGGCGTAGGGATACCCTGCGCACAGCTCTCAATCCTCGAGCCGGGGGGTTCCGAGAGGTCGAGCCGCAGCAGCGCCAGCAGGCTTCAAAGGTGGTTCAGCGAAGATGGACCGTGGCAGCGCCAGCAGGCTCCAAAGATGGTTTCAGTGAAGATGGGCCGCGGCAGCGCCAGCATGCTCCAAAGATGGTTCAGCGAAGATGGACCGCGGCAGCGCCAGCAGGCTCCAAAGATGGTTTCAGCGAATATGGGCCGCGGCAGCGCCAGCAGGCTCCAAAGATGGTTCAGCGAAGATGGACCGCGGCAGCGCCAGCAGGCTCCAAAGATGGTTCAGCGAAGATGGACTGCGGCAGCGCCAGCAGGCTCCAAAGATGGTTTCAGGATTCAGGGTAACGAGTGTTTCTCGGGGTCAGCCGCGACAGCGTCAGCAGGGCTCTCGACTCCAGGATACGACTGGTGTCCTACTCCAGGGCTAGCCCAGATATAGGACTGGAGTCCTTTGATGTCCGGACCCTCGCGCCTGGGGGTCAGAGGGGCCGGAATGGTGGTGTCCAGACACCCAGCAGGGGAGTGGAGCCAGCGCCCAGGGAGGCCGGAGGGCGATCGATACCAGGCGTCCGGGGACGGCTGGAGGGCCATCGAAACTCCCCTCTTCTTGGATCCGTTGAGTGGCCACTCTACCACCTGGGGGGATCTTGGTGCCTCGATGTCGGGGCTTCGCTGGGGCCTTGGCCGGGGTCGGGCCGAGGCCACGTGCTCGGGACGTGATGGGCCCAAGATGGAGTCAGGCCTGAAATGGTGGTCAGGAGTGGTAGCCGGACCGGCAGCGTTGGGGCGTGCAGGGTTCGTCGTGTTCCCGGGGGGGAAGAGTGGTGGTTTGCTAGGGTGGCTGCTCTCGTCGGGAGTTCGTGTAGGGTAGCGCCCATGGGGCGACCGTGGATCGATGGAGGGTCGATGTCGTCCTGGCCCCGCCATGCGGGAGGGGTAGGACCACGCCATGAGGCCGGGTCCAACACCCATAAGCCCCTATTATGTAAGAGGGAAGGGGATTGAAACTACCTAGAAGTCTCCAGTATCTGGGGGCATTGCAGTTTAGAGGCCAGCAGATTTAGGTAGGGATGCTCACTGCACCATTTGTGAGGAGGTGTCCTGTTTTTAAATGATAATAATATTTTTACCACAATTACCACAATTAACCACCTGAAACCAGAACATACTACATTTCCAAAATCCATCAGGACAAATGGTGCAAAAACAGGACTTTCTCAGCAAATGTGGAACATCTGGTCACTCTGTGAGGTGTTGGGAAAAGACCAAGGGTCAGATGTAGGTGAATAGTATTTACCGATTCTAAAATACCGAATTTTACCGATTTGGTATTTTAGAATCGGTAAATGCTATGTAGCAAATAATTCGGTAAAAAATACTGAATCACTAAGATCCGGTATTTACCGACTCGGTAATTGCCTTTCATTCCTATAGGCCTGAAGGCCCATAGGAATGAATGTCAATTACCGAATCGATAAATGTCGATTTGGTAAAATAGGGAAAGAGTCAAGGGTGGCAGGGTGTCACATTGACACCCTGTTGCACCACTGAATAGTGCTTGTGTGCACATGTGGCACACATACATGCCCTAAGGGCATGTATGTCTGCCACATGGCATTGGTGTAAATGCACAGATTTGCATTTACAGAGGTATTCGTTATTAACTACCAACTAATAGTTGGTGGTAAATAAGGAATCCTTAAAGCACGGAAGCACTCTTCAAAGTGCTTCCTACATGTCATTCAGTAAATACCGAATCGGTAAATACTGATTCGGTATTTACCGAATCTCCCCTACATAGCAAATGGCTCAATACAAGTCGGTAAACCTGAAATTTACCGAATTTCGGGTTTACTGACCGGTAATGGGCCACCTACATCTGGCCCTAAGCAGTCTTATTCAGCTTTTATTTGTTCTTCTGTACATGACTAACTTGAATTTTAACTGCCTCATTAAATCTCATTAAATGTTTGATTAATGTTTTTTTTAGTTGGAGACACCCGACAGACTGAAAACATGTTGTTTTAAGCCCTTGTGTAAAAGTTAAAAAAAAAAAAGCTGTGCATTTATTTTCCATTAATCCAGTGTTCCAATCATTGTACCCATATGTTGCTGTCCATGCGCACAAGGTGTTATAGAGAGTGTGAAATGAGTTGAAGCCACACCGAATAGGTCTTGAACTGCAAACTGAGACAGACTACACCCCCAAAGAACACAGGATCAAGAAGACGGCACTGACCCATCTTCTGATCACGGGCAATTGCTCCCTAATTGTAAATGAGTTTCACAAGGATCCATTTGAAAAACTGGTACAACAAAATGATTTTCCACTTTGTGTCTGATTGTAAATAAGGTAGAAGATGGCGACGTTCTTCTACTGCCTCTCAGTTGTATGAATCCCTGTGATGCATAATGTGCTAGATGTTCTATCCACCACCTCTGCATCAGGGTTTTATCTTCCACCTGTGCTCAGAGGTTCTATTCTCCACTTGTGCAGAGAGGGTCCATCATCCACATGTAAATAGTGGTTTTAATCTTCACCTGTACACAATGACGTTAGCTTCCACTTTTGCCCGGGGATTTTATCCTCCACCATTGGCCAGTGGTTCAACAGTTTCCTCTATCTACCTGTGCTTAGGGGTTTTTACCTAAAGATTTGCTTAGGGTTGTAACCTTCAGTTCTACCTAGTGGTTATAACTGGCAACTATGCACAGGAGTTCTCGCTTCCACCTGTTCTTATGGGCTCTAGCTCGTTTCTCACACTGAGGTTCCAACTAAGCCTGGGTGGGGTTCGCAGAGTTTTGCTCGAAGGAACTCTGCGAAGTGCCAGAAAAACACTGCAGCGGAGTTCCGCCCATGGCAGAGTCTGGTAATCCGCTCTGCTCCCACTGATTTTTAGTGCCAGGAGTTTGTCCTGTGTTTAAATGCAGCGTGATTGGCACTACGTGTTTCACCTGAAGATGCTGCAGCTTTCTGCCAGTTTGAGTAGACATTCTACTTGAGCTGCAGCTTCCTCGATGCGAGATTCAGATTTCTCAACGCGAGCGGATGCGACCTCGTGGCGATGAGAAATCTTGCGGGATGAAGTCTAGAGCGTGATTTTTTCTGACAAGCCACTCGAGAGAAAATACTCCGCTCCATGTCACTTCGTTGAGTTTTTTGAAACTCCACGCGGAGCGGGCAAAACTCTGGGGCATATTATCAAGGACCGGTATGAAGATTATCGCCATTTTATCGGCAGGAAACTACTGATAAAACGGCGATAATGGGCTTGATAATACGCCCATGTTGATTCCCATAGAAGCCCATGTTCTGATGTTAAAATGGGCTTCTAAGGGAATTAACAAGGGCGTATTATCAAGCCCATTATCGCCGTTTTATTAGCAGTTTCCTGCTGATAAAATGGCGATAATTTTAACACCGGTCCTTGATAATATGCCCCTCTGTGAACTCCTCTGGCGGAGCGGAATTCTTTGCCTATCCTTAGTTCCAACTTCCACCTGTGCTCGGCCTGAGCACTATGTCTCCTAATATTCCACTACAGCGTTGCTTTATTTTCTCTGCCAATATTCTTCTTTGGTAAACTCCCCAAAATCTTAATAAAACTGTATTAATGAAAAAACAATGTTATTGGCAGTTTTATAAACATAGCAGTACAGGAGTTGAGACAACTGTGAAGTTGAGTGTGTGGGCCAATAATCGCCTTGGTAATGTGGGGGCCAATAATCGCCTAGGTAATTGCTGCTAGCTGCCGTTGTCCTTTTTTTTTCCACTCGGGTAGAATCTACCATTGTGCCAATCTTTAAAAAGGGGGAACGACAGGATCCTGGATGTTATAGGAATATTTCTTTATTTGATGCCCTGACAAAAATAGCGGGTCGCATAATACTAGAACTTCTTCAGGACTGGGCGGAGGATAACGCGGTTCTATCTGATCTACAGTATGGCTTTCGTGCGGGCTTGGGGATGGTAGAACAGAGTTTAAATCTATCAGTTTTAGTAGGGAAATACACACAGGCGAAGAAGGGGAAGTTGTTTTTAGCGTTTGTGGACCTCACAGCCCCTTTTGACTATGTGATCCACAGCAAACTCTGGTCAATACTAGAAGTTATAGGGGTTGATGTGAAGAATATTTATTTTTTTAAGCGTTTTAATACTGATGCCAAGGCACGTGTAAGCTGTGCTTTGAATAGAGAGGGCTCAGCCTCAATTTCAATAAGGAGGGGGGTCAGGCAAGGCTGTGTCCTGGCTGCCTTTTTTTTAATCTCTATATTAATGGTCTGGGTGAGACACTCTTGAAAGACAATCAAGGTTTCCCTCAAGTAGCTGGACACCCAATACCAGCTCTCCTATATGCGCATGGCGCGGTATTGATGTCCCGTATACAAGTAGGCCTCCAGAGGGCTTTAGATAGCTTTTCTTATTTTATGAAAGATCTCGGTCTAAGAGTGAACTCCTCAAAGACTTTTATTATGCGATGCATCCATGGTATTAAGAGGTCTAAGGACATGTTTGTGACAGGACAGAAGATTGGGCCACCAAGAGATTCTCATATCTGGGAATTCTCTTCGACCAAAATGACACCTGGGTACAAGCAGTTTCATCGAAAAAACCAGCTCTCTTAAGAACAACAAACACCCTTACCAACTTTGAGAAAACTGGGTAGGAGACCACCTGAAGAGCTTATTAAAATCTATAAAGCAAAGTGTATCTCCACTGCGGTGTATGGGGCTGGGGTCTGAAACTTAGCTGATTTGCTTCCGATTCAACTAGTGGAAAACTCTTTTTTAAGATATATTCTATCCGTACCGGATAGTTCCTCATCATACATATGTCATGCTGAGTTGGGCCTTCCCTTCATTTCTGATTTATTAAAGCTAGAGCCTGTTCTCTGCACAGGCTCTGGACTAAAGAAGAAGCAAAGTTAAATAGAGACATTCTTACAGATAGTCTGAAATTGGAAGGTGCTCTAAAGATCCCTTGTGTAAGAAATGTTAGAGACTTTTTACAAGATTTAGGTCGCATAGAATATTTTACCAATCCAAGAACTACTCAGATCATAACGAGGAAGGAATTTAAAAAAGAGGGCCTTCTGTTATTGGATTCCATTAGAATGTCATCAAGATTACAAAACAATCTGTCCTGCACAATCAGTTGATTTTAACTACTTTTAATATTCAACCCTATTTAATTTTTGTACCAGATGTTTTTGATGGATTTCTATTGACCAGATTTAGGTTGGGGGTTTTCACAGACTTGTTACCCTTCCAAATTTTAACGACTGGGCTCAAAATCTTCAAATGTGTCCTTGTGATAACTATTCAGCACAGTCTACGATACGTGTCGTTCTTTTTTGCAGGTTTATACTGTTGTGAGGGCGGTTTGTGTACTACCAGTTTTAAAATCGTTGGGGCTTCGCCAATTTCGACCTGCTCTCCTTGGATTACAACTTTTAGATAATGAGCATAGAGTTTTTAGGATTATAACTTTTTTAAAGCGAGTATTAAGTGAAAGGAAATGTATGTTTATTTAATCAATTTTTATTGGAAATTGGAACTATGATAATTCAATTATGTTTAAAATTTTATAATGAATTATGGATAATATTTGTAATTGTTTGCTATTTTAACCTATGAAATGATTGATGTGTTTATTTTATGTGCTTTTATGATTGTTTGATATAGCAATCAAATAAAGCTTTCTTTGACTTTGAGTGTGTGGGCAGGAGCCTGTGCAATCAAAAAGTAATATATCAACACAGCCAAACAGCCAATATATTTCGATCAATAGACTTGAACTTCCTCAGGGCTGTAAACAATACGTGTAAAAACACATAAGTAAACATGTATCCCAATCGATATGCAAGACAAAACATACAAGTTTAAAAATGACTTAATCAAAACCATAACCACAAAAACAATTAAAATAACTACAATAAAATATATCAAAGCAAACTCAACCAAGGGATGGGCATATTATTTTACCCTCCCAATGTTAAATTATTCAACCAATCGTGGATGTAAAAACCCCACACAATAGTGAAAAACCTAACGAGCTACAGAGACGCTAACTTGGCTCAGGGGTTATCTACACAATATGGTTTTAAAGTACTTGACAATAACGTCTGTCCCTTGACTGCGTTATTTTACTTTCACATGTTTACAAGGTCCGGGGTGGTTCATAAATGATATGGTTAAAAACCAACCTCACTTTATTTTTTATATGTAATTTAACTCAACTATACGTAATACATGTTGTGCTTTATTACATTACGGCTGGTAATATCGCCTCATGTTTTTGGGATATTGAAGTCTCAGGGTCTTTACTTTACAGTACGGCCAGTGTGTGCAATGTTGCATAGTATGTACTTTGATTAAATGTGTTGTGTCTCCTTGAAATATCACTCGTGTGCTGATTCGTAACACTTGAGCAGTTTGTTCCATGGCTTGTTGCCAGTGGCTTCGGCCACCAGGAGTCCATGAGTTTGGATGGTTATAAATATTGAAATTTAGTTCTAGCTCGGAGGACTTTAGCCTGTGAGGACTGACCGACAAGCGCATATTAGATGGAGTGTTTCTTTCTGATTTCAAGACACCGCTGGGAGTGTTTTATATTGAATCAGTGGGTGAGATTTTGAAGAAGCGAACGGAGTGCGTTCTTGATATAAATGCAAGATTACACCCAGCATCCCCAATAGAAAGGTTTTGCATCGAATTAGTGGGAGAAATTGTGAAGAGCGTTACTAGGTAATATGAAAAAAAAATACTTTGGTCTTAATATTAGGACATATGGGCCAGTCTGGACTCCAGATTAAGTTATGTGAAACATGCTGATAGCTTGTGATTATTGGGCAACAAAACTATTCTTTTGCCATCTAACATTCAATGAGCATATTTATTCAGTGAAAATGTAAGAATACAATATCTGTTCCCCTCATTCCCCACATTGGGGAACAATCCCTGACATTGGAATGTGGGAAGATTATCGTACCTTGCCAATATTTGTGATAATTGGCTCATTGGAATGAATCGTTACCTAATTAATTTTAATAATAATGATTTCATTAATGTCCCTAACTCTAAATTCCCAGCTTTATTTGATAATATCAACTCACTACTGGGTGATGTTGTTAATAATGGGCAGAAAGTATTTCTGTGTGTAGCCGGGGATTGTAATACAAAGCTCGCTATGCAGAGCCGTCTATCCGATGTTGTTACAAGTGCTCCAACTAGCCTGCCAGAAAACATCTCAGAGAGTCGTGATCCTAAAGGGGTGGAGTTGCAGAGTTACTTAGCACAGGCCACATCTATTACATTCCTCAAGTCACGGAGGCTAATAGTCGCTTGGTGCCAACCTTAGATCGATTACTTTTTCATCCTGCCTCCTTTAACAGAGTACTTTGTGTGTGGGAAAGTGATCAGTACAGAATCTGGAGACCACAGTCCCATTGAAGTTGTCTTTTTAATGTCACCCAAGCACAGTATAGAGTGGATAGTGGGGTGAGGAATTTACCACAGTTGACAGATAACCTTAGATGGGTTGAAGATTAAGCGAGCCCCTCCAATTCTTTCTTCAAGTGATAAAGGTGAGTTTAGGATTCGTAGAGGCCTGTTTGGTAGACGTAGATTCTGATCAGCAAGTGGTGGGTGCTTTTATTGATTTGTGCACAAACATCGGGAAAGCTATATTGAAACCTTCCCGCCCGCACACTCTACTCCAAGGTGGTTCACCAACGAATGCGGAGAGGCAAATCGTCATCTTCGTCAGGCACTCATGGCAAATACTCAGGTTCCCTCGGTAGTGGCCAGTCGGTGGAAGCATTACAAGTTAGTTTCCACAAGTGCCGGAGGGAAGAGACATCACAGCAATGGGACTCTCTTGTAGGGGCTGCAGACTGGAAGAATAGTAAAGCCTTCTTGTCCACTGTGGCGGAAATGTGATGACCAAATCTAACTGTGAGCGCAATGAGTTGTCACTTGCCTAGTGAGTCATGGGAGGCACAATTCACAAAAGTCTGTGGCTCTACATCAGCCGATACGGTCCCCGTCGCGGCTACTATTAAGTGTTCAGGCATCCAGGTAATTGTATCCGAAGTCGAGGACACAATTAGCCAGAGTATCGGTGCAAATCCACCGGGCCCAAATGGGGCATAAATTGACTTCATAAAAACTGATTTGAAATTTTGGGCACCCCTTTTGCCTAACGTTTTTAACAATCTTGCTACCTCCCCAATACCTGGCTTTTGGAAAAACTTCTCCATAGTTCCAATTTTTAGAGGGTAGTCCATTTTCTCCCGGGAAACTACACACTGATCTCCTTGATAGACTCATCTGTCAAGATCTTAGGGAGAGTGCTGTAGTGCTGTATAACAGAATGAAAGTGAGCACAGGTCTCGTCCGTCTTATATCCCTGTCAATAGGGTTTTAGAAGTCAGGTGGGAATGGTGTACTCCTTTACACTCGGCGTTTATGGACCTGACTTCATCGTTCGACTAAGTTAACTGCACAAAATTATGGGATACCCTTCTCTCTCGTGGGATAGATGATGCACTGGTGCACTTTTTAGCATATTTGCACAGAGATATGAAGGCCAGAGTCAGAACCAGTATGGTCAGAAAGAAGTCTAATGATATACAAATGTCACGGGGATGAGGCCAGGGTGTATTGTGGCCCCTCTCATTTATTTTATATGTTGACAAGCTTCACCCCTATTTAGTCAGTGCTACCCCAGGGGTCCCCAAAATCAAAGGCCTACCGCTCCTGTCCCTTCTTTATCCAGACTATGCCCTGCTGATGGCCTAACCCACAAAGGCTCTGCGATTGTTAGTGAGTGCCCTTGTGAACTTTATGGGCACTCTGAACTTGCAAACCAATTTCTCGAAATCCTATATTATGGCATGTGGCCCAAGGAGTAAACAGCTAGCAACCCTTGCTGTATGCGTGAACAGCTTAAGATGTACCAGCACTTTTTCTTATATCGGGTTAGTTTCTCTGCATCAGGATCCTGGATATCCAGTGTTTCTCAGAGTAGGTCTGAAATGTCATGTTCATTATACAATCTTCCCCAGCCGCTGAGGGGCACATTTATGAAACCCAATATATTTCTGCTGCAATGTATGGGGCAGGGATACGGGGTCCTCTAACAGCGATCCCATCCAAACTGAAGAAAACAGGTTTTGTAGAAGGGGGCTGTTGGCCCCTACATCATCTTTGTCTGTGGTCTGTCATGAAGAACTGGGTTTAACATATGTGTCAGATTATATCAGAACACGTCCACCCCTACTGTGGCTAGCAGTATGGATGAACCCAGAGGCCACTCTAACCAGATGTGTTCACCCATCCCATGGTGAGCAGAAGTGAAGTATGCCCTTCGTAAGACTGTTCTGTATCAGATTCATTCGGATCTTGAAAGTATTGAAGCTGTAAATAAAACATCTGTGCATCACCCCCGGCTTAACTTTGAGCGGAACATGAGAGTGAATGAGAATGGGGGAATGCAACCATGGCAATGTATCTAAGTATAGTTGCTCCCAGCACGTCTACCAAATTATTTCTATCTATCTATTTAGTGAGGGGGCTCTGGGAACACAGTTTTCTGTTTCAAGTTTAGGTTGGCACGTTCAAATATCTACCAACCATATCTTGATTTGTGCCCTTGCGACGGGAGCTCTGGTCAAACTATGCTGCGCTTTGCAATATTTTGTATTTATTTAAAATATATAAAGCTCTTTCTACTTCTTATTAAAAAGCATGATATTTGGAATTTTAGGGTGGTTTTTAGTTTTTAGTTTTGTAATGCAAATGTCAGATCTGGAGACTTGTGTACATGTAGGCTCATTCCTCAAAACGGTCGTTTGAGCACAACTCACAATACTTCCTGATTAAAATGAATCTGACAAAATCATAGTGATTATAGATTGTTTTTGACCCAACCTTTATCATGTCAGATATAGGGGTTGTACCTTGTATTAAACTTGTATTTTATGTTTTTAATGTGTTTACTTTTATGGATATAAAGATGTTTCTGATCTGATCTGAACAAAGGAAAATCATAATGAAGAGGAGTTACCTTGCAGGTGAACTCCAGGTTGCAGAATACCTGAGGTCCAACAGGAGTAAAGACCTGAGATGCCTGCAGAATACCTTAGGTCCAACAGGAGTAAAGACCTGAGATGCCTGCAGAATACCTGAGGTCCAACAGGAGTAAAGACCTGAGATGCCTGCAGAATACCTGAGGTCCAACAGGAGTAAAGACCTGAGATGCCTGCAGAATACCTGAGGTCCAACAGGAGTAAAGACCTGAGATGCCTGCAGAATACCTGAGGTCCAACAGGAGTAAAGACCTGAGATGCCTGCAGAATACCTGAGGTACAACAGGAGTAAAGACCTGAGATGCCTGCAGAATACCTGAGGTCCAACAGGAGTAAAGACCTGAGATGCCTGCAGAATACCTGAGGTCCAACAGGAGTAAAGACCTGAGATGCCTGCAGAATACCTGAGGTCCAACAGGAGTAAAGACCTGAGATGCCTGCAGAATACCTGAGGTCCAACAGGAGTAAAGACCTGAGATGCCTGCAGAATACCTGAGGTCCAACAGGAGTAAAGACCTGAGATGCCTGGACACCCCAAGGTTCAGTCAGACAGTTTCTGCTTATGCTCTGGTGTTCCACTCCATCAGCTCAATTACTCTGCCAGCCTACATGACTTTCAATGCATAGGGCTCTAAAAACATTGGTCTGAAATTGAATTTTTTAATATTTATTTTTGGAAACCCACAAGACATTTGATTGCATTGTTCTGATTTTGATTTTATGTTTACTTCTTTTTGACATTTTGCAATTTTTATTTACTTATTTTCTTAGAAGAATACTGTGTATGCTCGGGGGTGACCATGCCTTTAGAAATAAAAATAAGCTTAATTACGAGATACAATAACTAGTCAACTACTTCTGCCTGAACTGTTCTTAAATGTAAGTGCCTTAATCGCAAAGTTCATAGAGTAATTTCTGCTGTGAGTTGTCTGAGCAGACCTCAGAGCAATACTGTTGGAATAACTTGAATAAAGTTCACCAAATGCAGCATTGCGTCGTCAGTACCCAGATTCGCTTAATATAGTCGTTTTTAAGGTCTTAGAGAAGGTCAACTCCAGGAGGATTGGGTTATCATTAATAGGTGGAGAGAAAAACCTTAACAGGGATAGCTTTGTGTACATGTCTTCTAGTGACAACACTCGCTCATTAGTAGTGGATGGGGTAAGGAAGGCCGGGGAGATAGTAATGACACCGGAGGCTCTTCATACGTTCTTTGTCCTGACTGTAAACATTTATTAATTTCACCAGCATCATTGTTGGGAGCATGTTTACAGTCCATCTGCTGGATTCAAGCAAACGTTTTGCCCCCAATGAGGCCAGGGGTTGCAGACCAAGTGCCAGGAGTAGTAGGGAGCAAGCTAGAGGTCACAGCTTTGACCCCCGACTACTCCCAAACGGCATCCATGATATTATATGTTTTGCACAATTCTGGGAGAATTTCAAACATAGCCAGAGGGCTTTATTGTGTTTTAGAACAGAGTGTAGTGTGTGTTTTGTACTCATCCACTCCTGTTAGAGCAGGATGTTTTTTGTTAGCCATGTTGGTTGACGCCCTAGTCTTCGCTCTAGGAATGCTATTTTGCACAAAGGTGCTCCTGCTGCTAAATTGATGTTGCACCTAAAATTGGCATATTATATATTTTGCACAATTCTAGAGGAATTTTAAACATAGCCAGAGGGCTTTTATTGCATTTTTAGCCCAGTGTGTTGTGTGTGTTTTTTACTCATACGCGCCTATTAGAGCGGGACGCTTTTTGTCAGCCATCTTGATTTATGTTAATGTCTTTGCTCTATGAAGATGATTTCACACCACCAAAACCAACCTTCACGAAGAAATGAAGGCCGTTGCTGAATGGATGAGGAACAGCTGACTGAAGCTGAACTCGGATAAGACATAGGTCCTCATCCTCAGATCCAACCCTTCAGCCTGGGACGACTCCAGGTGCCCGACCGCACTGGGAACCGCTCCAACACCCACCGACCACACACGCAACCTAGGGGTCATCCTCGACTCCACCCTCTCCATGACTAAACAGGTCAACGCTGTCTCCACCTCCTGCTACAACACCCTCCGCATGCTCGTAGGATCTACAAGTGGATCCCCACTGAAACGAGAAGAACAGTCACCCAGGCCCTTGTCAGCAGCAGGTTGAACTATGGAAATTCCCTCTACGCAGGAGCCTCGGCCAAACTCCTGAGATGGCTCCAACACATCTAGAACGCCTCTGCACGCCTGATCCTCAACATCCCTTGCCGTAGCCACATCACACCCCACCTGAGAGACCTTCACTGGCTCCCGGCCAACAAGAGGATAACCTTCAAGCTCCTCACCCACGCACACAAGGCACTCCACAACACCGGACCAACGTACCTCAACAGACAACTCAGCTTCTGAACCCCCACCCACCAGCTCCGCTCCGCCAACCTCCCCCTCGCCTCAGTCCCCCGCTTCCGAAGAGCGACCTCAGGTGGCAAATCGTTCTCCCACCTCACCGCCAAGACCTGGAACACCCTCCCCATCCACCTACGGCAGACCCAAGACCTGCTGACCTTCAGAAAACTCCTCAAGACCTGGGTTTCGAGCAGTAGCAGCATTCCCCACCCCAGCGCCTTGAGACCCTCATGGGTGAGTAGGTCGCTTTACAAATGATATGATTGATTGATTGATTATTAGTAGGGTAGACCCTGGGCCGCCTCCATGTATTTTATTGTAAGAATCTGGTGCTTTTGAGGTGTGGCCTATTGAATGCGAGGTCACTAGTGAAACATGCCATGGAAATTCACCTGCTGATGGAGTCTGAGGACTGGGATGTGCTGTTTATAACGCAGACCTGGACCAGCTCGGACTTAGCGACAGACCAAGGCTTAGGTTGCCTATCAGGGTTCAAAGCCTCATAAACCCCGGGTCAACACAGAGGGGGGAGGAGTAGGAGTTATCTATAATGTAGACCATTTGTGCCGTGGTATAATGAATCATTGAAAATGCTTAAACTAGCGCACAAGAAACTCAAAGGAAAATAGTGGAGTGGCTACACCAAAGCAGTTAAAAAATACTTAAAGACCTTGTTGTGTCATTATAAAAGCGAGGTTGGCAAAGCTAAGGCTAAATATTATGCTAATGACAGTGACAAATGGTGCAAGAAAGGCTTTTGATATATCTCAGGAACTTTCAAATCCAGACTGCATAAAACAGGTGATTACACCATCACAGGAGCTCTGTAAGTATCTTGCTGACTTCTTTGACATGAAGATCTAGCAAGATATTAAAGGACATAGGTGCCCATGCATATAATCACCACTGGATTGAAAATCCCAGTTAATCTGGAAGACATGACCAGAGTGAGCAATACATATAGCTGTAGTAAGTATTTGTGTCAGGGCCCACCACGACTCAAAATGAAATAGACTCTCTGGAAAGCCTAATTGGTGGGTATGAGTGCTTCAAACCTATCTTGAAGGAATGCTTTCAAATCATTGCCAGGGCTACCACATCAGGCTCTCCACTTGACTCCCAACCGCCTAGGATGGAGAAAGAGCTAGAAGATGAACTTGGCAGACCCTTTGGTCCTGCGCAATAATAGGCCCACATCATTCCTTCTATTCCCTGTGAAAATATTAGAGCAATATTTGAGTAGGAGGCTATTCCAATACCTGGAAACCTATTCCCTCTTGGAGGAAGAACAGTTTGGTTTCCAACCTGGACATGGCACGGAGTAAGCCTTACTTGGTGCCATGGACATGTTACTTATGACGGTAGATAATGTTCAATCAACAGTCTTGATTATGCTCAACTTATAGGCTGCCATTGACGCGGTCAACCACAAAATCTTCCTATCTGTCGAGTTGGTGTCAGGCTGTCACACTCCCCTCATGTCATTCCGAATTTTAAAGCTTCCAACAAGGAGTTCCACAGGGCTCAGCACTCAGACCTGTCCTGTTTATTATCTATATGAGTCCACTTATCTCCCTCATAAAAGAACAAAGTATCAGGCTGGTCAATTATGAGGACGACACCCAGTTAATCCTCTCTCTTACTAATAATCAGAAGGAGGCAATAGCAGCTTTTCAGAAAGGCATGCTGGATATTGTTAACTGGGTGCATGCTAGTTCATTCAAACTTAATTTTTATGCTGCTCGTCAAACATAATCCCCATGGCACTGCCCCATAACGTCTGGCCTTTTAATCTGGAGAAGAGCCGAAGCAGTCAAACACAGTCCGTAAACTTGGGGTTGTGTTTGATGACAAACTATCCCTGGAGAGCCATGTCACGAAAGAAGCAGACGCGTGCTTCACGCTTCTTCGTGGTCTAAGTAAGATGCTACCACTTCTGCCCTTCGAAGCTAAATCCCTTGTTGTGCATAGTGTCATAGTCCACAGATTAGCCACTGCAATGCACTGCTACTTGGAGACCCTGAATTTTTGGTTAAGAGATTGTATAGAGAACAAGCAGCAGTGGACAAAAGGGCGTCTAATAAATCCCTCAGATCCTCTGCATCCAAGGCCCTAAAGGAACTGCAGTGGCTTCCTGTGAACCAGAGGATCATTTTCAAAGCCATGAGCATTGTGTTCAAGGCACTACAGGGAAAAGGCTCGGTGCCTCTACAATGCAGGATGCTTCATTCCAGCTCTGCAAATCTGGATTGCATAAATAAATTCTGGAAGTCAAGACAAGGAGGCCGGACCTTCACAGTTTGAGCAGCCAAGCTGTGGAAGGAGCTGCCTCTCAAGACAAGGAGGCCGGACCATCATAGTTAGAGCCACCCAGCTGTGGGAGGAGCTGCCACTCAAGAGAAGGAGGCCGGGCCTTCACAGTTAGAGCAGCCCAGCTGTGGAAGGAGCTGCCTCTCAAGACATGGAGGCCGGGCCTTCACAGTTAGAGCAGCCCAGCTGTGGAATGAGCTGCCACTCAAGACATGGAGGCCGGGCCTTCACAGTTAGAGCAGCCCAGCTGTGGGAGGAGCTGCCACTCAAGACAAGGAGGCCGGGCCTTCACAGTTAGAGCAGCCCAGCTGTGGAAGGAGCTGCCACTCAAGAGAAGGAGGCCGGGCCTTCACAGTTAGAGCAGCCCAGCTGTGGAAGGAGCTGCCTCTCAAGACATGGAGGCCGGGCCTTCACAGTTAGAGCAGCCCAGCTGTGGAATGAGCTGCCACTCAAGACATGGAGGCCGGGCCTTCACAGTTAGAGCAGCCCAGCTGTGGGAGGAGCTGCCACTCAAGACAAGGAGGCCGGGCCTTCACAGTTAGAGCAGCCCAGCTGTGGAATGAGCTGCCACTCAAGACATGGAGGCCGGGCCTTCACAGTTAGAGCAGCCCAGCTGTGGGAGGAGCTGCCACTCAAGACAAGGAGGCCGGGCCTTCACAGTTAGAGCAGCCCAGCTGTGGAAGGAGCTGCCACTCAAGAGAAGGAGGCCGGGCCTTCACAGTTAGAGCAGCCAAGCTGTGGAAGGAGCTGCCTCTCAAGACATGGAGGCCGGGCCTTCACAGTTAGAGCAGCCCAGCTGTGGAAGGAGCTGCCACTCAAGAGAAGGAGGCCGGGCCTTCACAGTTAGAGCAGCCCAGCTGTGGAATGAGCTGCCACTCAAGACGTGGAGGCCGGACCTTCACAGTTAGAGCAGCCCAGCTGTGGAAGGAGCTGCCTCTCAAGACAAGGAGGCCGGGCCTTCACAGTTAGAGCAGCCCAGCTGTGGAAGGAGCTGCCACTCAAGACATGGAGGCCGGACCGTCACAGTTAGAGCAGCCCAGCTGTGGAAGGAGCTGCCACTCAAGAGAAGGAGGCCGGGTCTTCACAGTTAGAGCCGCCCTGCTGTGGAAGGAGCTGCCACTCAAGATTTGGAGGCCGGGCCTTCACAGTTAGAGCAGCCCAGCTGTGGAAGGAGCTGCCACTCAAGACGTGGAGGCCGGACAGTCACAGTTAGAGCAGCCCAGCTGTGGGAGGAGCTGCCACTCAAGACATGGAGGCCGGGCCTTCACAGTTAGAGCAGCCCAGCTGTGGAAGGAGCTGCCACTCAAGACATGGAGGCCGGGCCTTCACAGTTAGAGCCGCCCAGCTTTGGAAGGAGCTGCCACTCAAGATAAGGAGGCCGGGCCTTCACAGTTAGAGCCGCCCTGCTGTGGAAGGAGCTGCCACTCAAGACATGGAGGCCGGGCCTTCACAGTTAGAGCAGGCCAGCTGTGGAAGGAGCTGCCACTCAAGATAAGGAGGCCGGGCCTTCACAGTTAGAGCCGCCCTGCTGTGGAATGAGCTGCCACTCAAGACGTGGAGGCCGGATAGTCACAGTTAGAGCAGCCCAGCTGTGGAAGGAGCTGCCACTCAAGACAAGGAGGCCGGACCGTCACAGTTAGAGCAGCCCAGCTGTGGAAGGAGCTGCCACTCAAGACAAGGAGGCCGGACCGTCACAGTTAGAGCAGCCCAGCTGTGGAAGGAGCTGCCACTCATGACAAGGAGGCCGGACCGTCACAGTTAGGGCAGCACAGCTGTGGAAGGAGCTGCCACTCAAGACATGGAGGCCGGGCCTTCACAGTTAGAGCAGCCCAGCTGTGGAAGGAGCTGCCACTCAAGACATGGAGGCCGGGCCTTCACAGTTAGAGCCGCCCTGCTGTGGAATGAGCTGCCACTCAAGACGTGGAGGCCGGACAGTCACAGTTAGAGCAGCCCAGCTGTGGAAGGAGCTGCCACTCAAGACATGGAGGCCGGGCCTTCACAGTTAGAGCCGCCCAGCTGTGGAAGGAGCTGCCACTCAAGACATGGAGGCCGGGCCTTCACAGTTAGAGCAGCCCAGCTGTGGAAGGAGCTGCCACTCAAGACATGGAGGCCGGGCCTTCACAGTTAGAGCAGCCCAGCTGTGGAAGGAGCTGCCACTCAAGACATGGAGGCCGGCCCTTCACATTTAGGGCAGCCCAGCTGTGGAAGGAGCTGCCACTCAAGACATGGAGGCCGGCCCTTCACATTTAGGGCAGCCCAGCTGTGGAAGGAGCTGCCACTCAAGACGTGGAGGACGGGCCGTCACAGTTAGAGCAGCCCAGCTGTGGAAGGAGCTGCCACTCATGACAAGGAGGCCGGACCGTCACAGTTAGGGCAGCACAGCTGTGGGATGAGCTGCCACTCAAGACAAGGAGGCCGGACCGTCACAGTTAGGGCAGCACAGCTGTGGGATGAGCTGCCACTCAAGACGTGTATGTAAGCTTTAGTGCAAGGATTCCAGTTTGGGGACAGTTACACTCTTTAAATACAATAAAGAAATAAATAAAAACCTAACAACGGGCCTGATTTAGGGTTTGGTGGACAGATATTGTGTCCTCCAATAAGTGTATTTGGATATGATGCACTTGTAATAGGCATGAAGTAGTTTCAATCAGGTCCTTAGATGGATGCTCTCACCTGCCATGCAGTCTATTGAAGATCTGGCACTAGGGAGGGCCTCAAGGGAGGGCCTGAAACAGCGATCACGATATTTTACAACTTGTATCTATAATGAATGCCATCTTCTCCCAGGTCCTCTTTCTACAATCTGTGGCCAGCTATCAATCAATGAATCATAGCATTTATATAGCGCACTACTCACCCGGAGGGTCTCAAGGCGCTTGGGGAGGGGGGGGGGGGGTCCGCCACTGCTCGAACAGCCAGGTCTTGAGTTGCTTCCTGAAGGCGAGGTGGTCCTGGGTCAGGCGGAGGTGGGTCGGTAGGGAGTTCCATGTCTTGGCGGCCAGGTGGGAGAAGGATCTTCCTCCTGTTGTGGCTCTTCGGATGCGGGGGACGGCGGCGAGGGCGTGGCTGGTCGATCGAAGGTGGCGTGTGGGAGCGTAGAAGTTGAGGCGGCTGTTGAGGTAACTCGGGCCTTGGTTGTGCAGGGCTTTGTGTGCATGGGTGAGGAGGCGGAAGGTGATTCTCTTGTTGGCCGGGAGCCAGTGCAGGTCTCTCAGGTGTCCGGAGATGTGGCTGCGACGGGGGATGTCGAGGATGAGTCTTGCTGAGGCGTTCTGGATTCGCTGGAGTCTCTTCTGGAGCTTGGCGGTGGTTCCGGCGTAGAGGGCGTTGCCGTAGTCCAGACGGCTGGTGACGAGGGCCTGGGTGACCGTCTTCCTGGTCTCGATGGGGATCCACCGGAAGATCTTATGTAGCATGCGCAGGATGTTGAAACAAGACGAGGAGACGGCGTTGACTTGTCTGGTCATGGAGAGGGAGGAGTCCAGGATGAAGCCCAGGTTGCGTGCGTGGTCTGTTGGTTTGGGTGCGGAGCCCAGGGCGGGTGGCCACCAGGAGTAGTCCCAGGCGGAGGGCGAGTAGCCCAGGATGAGAACTTCCGTCTTGTCCGAGTTCAGTTTCAGGTGGCTGGTCATCATCCATTCGGCTACGTGTTTCATCCCTTCGTGTAGGTTGGCTCTGGCGGCGGCGGGGTCGTTGGTCAGGGAGAGGATCAGCTGTGTGTCGTCGGCGTAGGAGATGATGTTGAGGTTGTGTTGGCGTGCGATGGCCGCAAGGGGGCTCATGTAGACATTGAAGAGGGTTGGGCTGAGCGAGGAGCCCTGAGGGACGCCGCAGATGACTTCGGTGGCCTCTGACCTGAACAGGGGTAGGCGGCCTGTGTTCTTCCAGCGAGGAAGGAGATGATCCATTCCAGTGCCTTCTCCTGGATTCCGACGTTCCTGAGGCGCTGCACTAGGGTGCGGTGGCAGACAGTGTTGAATGCCGCGGAGAGGTCTAGGAGGATGAGGGCCGCTGTTTCTCCGTTGTCAAGTTGGGCACGGATGTCATCGGTGGCAGCGATGAGGGCGGTCTCGGTGCTGTGGTTGGCCCTGAAGCCCGACTGTGAGGGGTCGAGGGATCCATTCATCTCGAGGAAGGCGGCCAGCTGCTTGTTGACTGTCTTCTCGATGACTTTGGCTGGAAACGGGAGGAGCGAGATGGGGCGGTAGTTCTTGAGTTCGGTGGGGTCTGCTGTTGGTTTCTTTAGTAGAGCGCTGAGTTCGGCGTGCTTCCAGCTCTCAGGGAAGGTTGCGGTGTCAAAGGAGGCGTTGATGATGTCCCGTAGATGGGGTGCGATGGCGGCGTTGGCTTTGTTGAAGACGTGGTGAGGGCAGGGGTCGGTTGGAGATCCGGAGTGGATGAAGTTCATTGTGCGGATAGTGTCTTCGGTGTTGATTGGGGTCCAGGCGCTGAGGGTGGTGGTGGGGGGCGTTGGTGCGGTCGTGGGGAGCGTTGGTTGTGTGCTGAAGCTGTTGTGTATGTCAGCGATCTTGTTGTGGAAGTAGGAGGCGAGGGAGTTGCAGAGGTCTTGCGATGGGGTGATGTCGTTGATTCCGGCGTTGGGGTTGGAGAGCTCTTTCACGATGTTGAATAGTTCCTTGCTGTTGTGTGCGTTGTTGTCCAGTCTTTCCTTGAATGCTGTTTTCTTGGTGGCGCAAATCAGTTGATGGTGTTTTCGAGTGGCGAGCTTGAGTGTGGTCATGTTGTCTGGTGTTGGGTCTCTTCTCCAGGCTTCCCCGAGGGCTCGGCAGTTCTACTTGGACCTCTTGAGTTCGTCGGTGAACCATGGGGCCTTCTTGCTGCCGGGTCTGCTGGGCGGGGTCCTCAGTGGGGCGAGGTCGTCTGCGCAGTTGCTGATCCACTTTGTGAGGTTGTCGGCGGCCTGGCTGGGGTTCGCGGAGCAGGCGGGAGGGTGCTGGTTCAGGGCTGCGGTGAGCTGGTCGGCCGTGATCTTGTTCCAGCTTCTTCGTGCAACCTGTTGCTGGTGGTGGTGGATGGTGGTCCTTCTGAAGCTGAAGTGGACGCAGCTGTGGTCCGTCTAGTGGAGTCCGGTGGCGTGGCTGAAGGCGATGTCTTTGCTGGATGAGACGACGGCATCGAGTGTGTGTCCGGCGAGGTGGGTGGGGGTGGTCACCAGCTGCTTGAGTCCGAGGTTGGCGAGGTTGTCAAGCAGGGTGGTGGTATTGCGGTCATTGTTGTTCTCCAGGTGGAAGTTGAGGTCCCCGAGGAGGATGTAGTCAGTGGAGGGGAGGGCGTGCGGGCTGATGAAGTCGGCGATGTCTTCGCTGAATTGTGTGCGGGGTCCCGGGGGACGGTAGATCAGGGTGCCTCTGAGGGTGGTCTTGGGGTCGGAGTGGATCTGGAAGTGCAGGTGTTCGCCGGTTGTCAGGGTGTCGTCGGTGTTGGTCGTGATGCGGATGGTGTTCCTGTGGATGATGGCGATGCCTCCTCCCGTCTGGTTTGTTCGGTCCCTCCGGGTGATCTTGTAGCCCTCCGGGATGGCGATGTCGGGCGCTGAGGAGGCGTTCATCCAGGTTTCCGTGAGGAAGGCGACGTCTGGAGATGTGGTGTCGAGGAGGTTCCAGAGTTGAACGGCGTGTCTGTGGACGGAGCGGGTGTTGAGCAGGATGCACCTCAGGTGGTTGCTGCTGGTGTTCGGCTTGGTGGGTGCTGGTGTAGTGCAGGTCCGGATGCAGGTGAACTTGCAGGCGTGGCAACTGAAGGGTCCGTGGGTGCGTCTCGGAGTGGCTCGGTAGCATCCAGAGGCTCGGCCGGTGTTGAGTGCATTGAGGGTGGCGGCGTCGTACGTCCAGCGGGTGGGGTGGCCTCTGCGGGGGCCAGGGGTCCTGGCACTGGGCGCGGTCCAGACACGGACGGGCATAGACAGGCTTACCTTTGGCGCACCTTCGGCGCTCAATCGTGCTCCCGCTGTGCGCGTCTGCTGCGCGGTCGCTCTGGGGACGTCATAAGAAGGGAGCCGGTCGGGAGGGTCTGCGGGGAGGCGGGAGCGAGAGCCAATCGGCTGGCGGGGGGCGGGGCCGCGGGCTGGGGCAGCGGGAAAGCTGGAGCAGGCTCGGCGGCCCTCGGGTGGCTGGGGCGGCGGGAGGCTTGTGTGGGCTCGGCGGCCCTCGGGTGGCTGGGGCGTCGGGAGGCTGGTGTGGGCTCGGCGGCCCTCGGATGGTCGTGGCTGCGGGAGCAGGCACAGGCAGGAGGAGCGTGGGGGTGACCAGGCCGGAAGGCGCAGTGGTCACTTGGGGGCTGTGGTCAGCTTGGGGGCTGCGAGCAATGATCACAGTGCATTACAACATGAGCTGTAGGTGATTATTTGATTTGAATAATTATGTTTAATAAAGGCTTGGCTCATTTAGCATCACCAGTATGCATTACTGAGAAATGCTGGTTTAACTGTTGTGCATGAGCAATGTCTTCATTCTTTCAGAAAATGTTCGAAATTCAGCCATGGTCTGTCTCTGTGTCTGCACAGTATCATTTCTCTAGCTTCCTTGGTCGAAAGGATGCATTTGAAACATTGCAAGGTTATTCAGCTAATGCTCTTTTGCTATGTCCGTTGTGGCTGTGTAGAATAGTCCACTGTATTACATGCATGATTTCCTTCATGTAACAAATCATGTGACAAATGACCAATGAAAATGTTGTTGAAGTTTGTGTGGTTTGGGGTGGTTTGGAAACTAATAGTTTGACTGGCTTATGGCAAGTTACATTTCAGTTTCACCACTTTACGTAGTGTCATGCCATTGAATCTATCTGCTTTTATTGTCTACAACATTATAGAGGATTTGTAAATGTGATGCTTATATATTCTTTAGGCTTCTGATTCTAACTATCTCTTTACTTTCTGTAATGACAATTTTGATATTTAAATAATTCTTCAAAACCGAGCCTTAACAGTCCTGGCTGAATCTTTGAGTGCCGGTGTTGGGGTTGAAAAGTCCCTCGCTTGGTAACAAACGTGTACCCCTGCCATGAGTGCCTGGCTGCAGCATTTTCTGGATCACTAGTGCTTTTGTTTTATCATGCGTGTGCAACATGACCTAGGCCTGTCTCACAGATGTACAGTACATGGAAGCTTGTGGTGTGTTTTGCAAGTGTGTGCTGGGATGTATGTGTGCCTGTGAGTAGTACAGTCTGTGGGTTCCATGTAGGAAACCCAAGGCCTGTAAAGAGGCATGAGGAGGAACCCCCAGATTGATTCATGGTTTGCTCCATTCTTGAGAGCTGGGAGGGGCACACAAATGGAGGAAGGAAGAGTCGAGCTCTTCTATACACTTCTAAGGGGTTGTTTGGTTCCGAAGGAGGTCACTGATCAGAGGGGCCTGGGCAGACCTCAGACAGAAGCTGGGGCTGATAGCAGACTCATATGAGTAGGGCCGGGCCTCTTGAGTATCCTGTTCTTAGGCGCACATGAGTGAGACTGATACTCAGGTGTGATCCTCCAGTCCCTCCCATGGCCTGTGTTGTGTGACTATCAGAGGCGGAGCTGCTGCTGCTGTGACAGACTGTTTCCTGAGTGGAAGGACAAGAGAGAGGAATTGGCACTTCAAGGATGCAGCCCCCAAACTGCACTTTAAAGACATGGGGCCAGATGTTCGGTGCATATGTGGCGATTTTGAAATCACGAGGACAGTATTCCAGGTATGCAGAGAAAACAGGAAGAGTCATGGTAACTACAAGTCCCAGACTGCCCTGGGATTTCCTAGTGGGATATAAGCACTTCCTTTCCAAGGGGAAAGTGCTTGTCAATCAACCTGTTGAATCCTAGGAAGGGCGGATGGTGTTCCCCGCCGGATCCCAGCGTGAAGAATCATCGTTTTCTGGAAGCCTGTTGTATTGGGTGCCGAGTGCATTGAAGAACTGCTGGTATCGTTATCCCCTTGTGTCTGTTTCTTGTGAGGAAAGCGCGGGCGCGCTTTTCCTCTCCTTGCCGTTAAAATCCGTGAACCTTGGATACATTGTTTCTTCCTTTCAGTAAGTGTATCTGCTGTTTGTAAAGTGAAGCGCGAGCCGCTTCTACTCTACACGCGAGAAAAACAAAGCGTGTCAATTTCATTCACGCGACCGGATTTTGGACGCGCTCATTGAATTAACGCTTAGTTAGAATAGAGAGGTTTTTTGTTTTGGACAGAAGCCGGGACAGAAGTATACCGCCTGTTCTTTGTTCTTTATTTTTAAGAGACTTTGTGCTTGGGAGAAGGAAACCTCCATAAACACTTTGTGCCAGAGACCCTGAATCTGGTATTGGATATGTCAGTTCCCGTATTGTGAGACTAACAATACTTGGAAGTAAGAAGAAGAGTGAAGTGCCTTTTGTGACAGAGGCTATTACTGTGGAGATAATCGTGTTTGGTATAAGTCTCCTGAGCCAGCCTGTTTTAGAGTTTCTGATTGTGGCCTCACAGAAAAGAAGACTGGGTAGTTCTTATGTTCTGAAGAAAGGGAATAGAGGAATCTTGGTGAGTGAAAGAAAGGTACTACATATATATATAGACAAACAGGGTCATAGAGTATATGAGTGATTGTGTGTTTTGTCATCCCCCCTACAGCCTTGAAGGTATACTAGACCCAGCCCAGAGAGTAACACAAGTCCCTGCGAAAGAAGGAGGGAACACACCTTCATCCTCTTTCCCATTTTTCCTCTGGGACGCGGAGTTTGACAGAGTAGCATTTAGTCTCTGTTGGGTTTCGTGTTGTGAGGAATTAAGGGACTTAGCATCAGATATCGTCTCTGCTTGGCCATCGGACAAGGTTAGTGGTGTTCTTGGTTCTTACACCCCTGCCAATCCCGACAGATTGACAAGCCCAAGTGTATGAGCCCGGCCTAGACGATGAATATAGAAAGTGTATTGAAGTCTGTGGTAGAGAGCCTTGCTACTCTGCAACAGGAGGTCACTACCTCTAGAACAGAGAATCAGGTGTTATATAAGGAAATGGGTGTGTTACGGACAGAAGTGGCAGGGTTAGCACGAAAAAACACAGGTGGGGCGTCTTACATCAAGCCAGCCACGTTACAACCCCCGTCGTCTACCGTCTCTCAGGGAGCTGAAGGGGGGGTGTTTTCTCTGTCATCCCCAGATAATTCCTCACCTTCTGACACGGTACCCACTGTTCATGTGATACAAAACATGGGTATTCCTCTTGCGCCCCCTGAAAGGTTCTATGGGGATCCCTGTAAGTTTGAGACCTTCCTAAACCAGTGTAGGTTGCACTTTCTGTGTAAACCGGGGGTGTTCCAGGAAGATGCAGCAAAAACGGCGTTTATGATGTCGTATATGGGAGGCAATGCATCAAGTTGGTCGATTCCCTTGGTGGAGAGAAACGATCCTGTGCTACACAATTTTGAGGACTTTTGCTTAGAATTACGAAGACTTTTCGACAGGAAGCTACATATGTTGTCCTTGGATAGAGAATTACTAACATTGCGCCAAGGGTCTCAAGACTTGCTTTCCTACATCACCTTGTTTAATCGACTAGTGGTCGAAACAGAGTGGCCCATGGCGAAATGAATATCTATCTTCTATCAAGGGCTACGAGGAGAGCTTAAAGACGTGTTGGCCCAGGTAGTGCAGCTCCCCTCTACCTGCGAAGAACTGATCGACCTGACAGTCCAATTGGACCACCGACTTCTGGAAAGAAGGGGTGATAGGAACAGAGGAGAAGGACGTTTCTTCTATCCCCGGTTTAAGAGTACCACAGAGGAACATCCTAGAATGCCTGATGGGGTCGAGCCTATGCAGATCAGAGGTATACGTGGACCCCTATCCAAGGAAGAGAAAGAGAAGAGAAGAAGACTGAAGCAATGCCTGTATTGTGGCAAGGGAGGCCATTTCATTAAGGATTGTAGAGCGAGAAATGCCTTGCCGGGAAGATCTCAAGGGCCACCTAACCAAGCAATGATTCAATCAGGACGACCGGCGGAAAACTAGAACGCCCAAATCAGGGAGAGGTCTCTGTCTTGGGTTGTCAATTACAAACGATCTCACCAATACTTGCAAACACCTTACATCCCGCAGTAGCTCATATGAACCTGAAGGTCACCCTGTGGGTTAATTCTCGTGAAGCCATGGAAATCGATGCTTTATTAGATTCTGGTGCTACAGGCAACTACATTGATCAAGAATATGCGATGAAGATAGGAATTGTCTGCGAGAAGAAGGACAAACCGGAGTTAGTGAAAGCCGTGGATGGGACTGTTTTGTCATCAGGCCCTGTGTCCTATCATACTAGTGCGTTATTGATGCAGACGAACCAGAATCACCAGGAACATATACAATTCGATCTGATTGATGCTCCACAGTTCAGGCTCATCCTTGGGATGCCTTGGTTGACCCTTCACGATCCTAAGGTTAGTTGGGCGGCGCGAACCATCACTCTATCATCGGATTTTTGTAAAGAGAATTGTAGGCAAGCTTTGCCTGACCTGGAAAAGAATAACATCACGCCTTCTGTGTGTTTGGCAACAGAGTGTACCCGAGGACACTATTGTTGCGCCACGGTTCTTCCTGAAGAATACAAGGCTTACCGATCATTGTTCGACAAACAGAAGGCAACGGAGTTACCCCCACATCGAGTGTATGATTGCCGTATTGATCTCATTCCGGGAGCAGACATACCGTGTAGTCGAGTATATGCCTTGACTGAAAAAGAGACGCGGTATCTGAGGAATTACCTCGATGAGAATTTGGCTACGGTATTTATTCGGCATTCTACATCGCCTGCCTCATCCCCCATGTTTTTCATCCCGAAGAAGGACTGCGACGAGTTACGACCATGCATCGATTACAGATCCATCAATAGAATGACCATCAAGAATCGATATCCGCTCCCTCTTATACCGGTGCTGTTGGATCAATTGAAGGGTGCCCGTTTCTTTACCAAGCTCGATCTTAGAGGGGCGTATCATCTGGTCAGAGTCCAGAAGGGAGACGAGTGGAAGACGGCGTTTTGAACAAAGTTCGGGTTGTTCGAATATAGAGTGATGCCATTCGGGCTCTGTAACGCCCCTGCCGCCTTCCAATATTTCATGGATGAAGTATTGAGAGGTTGTCTGGAAACCTTTTGTATCGTGTATATCGATGACATTTTAATCTATTCGTCGACCCTTCATGAACATGTGGAGCATGTGAAGATCGTTCTCAGGAAGTTGCAACATCATTCCTTGTATGCCAAGCTTGAAAAATGCCTGTTTCATGTCACGGAGGTCGCATTCCTTGGATATGTCATCAACGCCAATGGATTCCAAATGGATACTAGTAAGATCGAGGCGATCATCGGATGGAGTACGCCTACAAATGGGAAATCCGTCCATGTCAAACCCATGGGACTTCTGAGGCCTCTGCCTATTCCTCCAAAACCCTGGCACACATTGTCTATGGACTTCATAGTTGAAATGCCACCCTGTAATGAAAAGACCGTGATCCTCGTGGTCGTCGACCATTTTACAAAAATGGGTCATTTCATTCCGTTGACGAGTCTTCCTACTTCCGCTGAACTGGCGCAGGTGTTTCTGCAACATATCGTTAGAGCACATGGCATTCCTTGCATGCTCATTACGGATCGAGGAACCCAATTTACTTCCCGATTCTGGAAGGCTCTTTGTAAGACCATGGACGTCGATGCTCGTCTCTCTTCCTCCTATCACCCCCAGACTGATGGCAAAACTGAACGTTTGAACCAGACGTTGGAACAGTATCTACGCTGCTTTGCTCTGCAAAATGATATGGACTGGACAATGTTAATTTGGATGGCTGAGTTTGCATATAATAATGCCATACACTCCACCTTGGGTTGTTCTCCTTTCTTTTGTTTGTATGGTTATCATCCCAATGCCCTTCCCTTTGAGGTACCCGTGCATTCCCCTGTACCCAGCATTCATGAACATCATGCCCATCTCAAGGCGGTGTTGGTGGCAGCACGTAACAGCTTGGCGAGTGCTCAGTCTTCCCAGAAATGCTTTGCTGATAGGAAGAGATCACCAGCACCTGAATATGGGGTGGGAGACAGGGTGTGGCTTTCCACTAGGCACATACATTTGAAAGGGGAAAACAAGCTGAAACCTAAGTATGTGGGGCCTTACAGAATAGTGGAGGTTATTAACCCTATGGCTATGAGATTGTCCCTCCCTGATTCCTGGAAGATACATCCCGTATTTCATGTTTCCCTCCTCCTCCCTTGTCCTGATGGTGCGAGAATACTGGATAGGCCACTTCCTATTGACATTGATGGGCAGGAGGAATATGAGGTGCAGGCTATCCTTGACTCCCGTATGGTTAGGGGTAGGATCCAATACTTGGTTGGGTGGAAGGGTTACGGACCTGAGGAGAGAACGTGGGAGCCTTTGGCCAATCTGAATTGTCCTGAGTTGGTTGCGCAATTCCATGAGAAGTATCCTGGGAAGCCTGGGCGACCGCCGGGACGGCAGTCCTCGAGAGGGGGTTCTGTGGCGATTTTGAAATCACGAGGACAGTATTCCAGGTATGCAGAGAAAACAGGAAGAGTCATGGTAACTACAAGTCCCAGACTGCCCTGGGATTTCCTAGTGGGATATAAGCACTTCCTTTCCAAGGGGAAAGTGCTTGTCAATCAACCTGTTGAATCCTAGGAAGGGCGGATGGTGTTCCCCGCCGGATCCCAGCGTGAAGAATCATAGTTTTCTGGAAGCCTGTTGTATTGGGTGCCGAGTGCATTGAAGAACTGCTGGTATCGTTATCCCCTTGTGTCTGTTTCTTGTGAGGAAAGCGCGGGCGCGCTTTTCCTCTCCTTGCCGTTAAAATCCGTGAACCTTGGATACATTGTTTCTTCCTTTCAGTAAGTGTATCCGCTGTTTGTAAAGTGAAGCGCGAGCCGCTTCTACTCTACACGCGAGAAAAACAAAGCGTGTCAATTTCATTCACGTGACCGGATTTTGGACGCGTTCATTGAATTAACGCTTAGTTAGAATAGAGAGGTTTTTTGTTTTGGACAGAAGCCGGGACAGAAGTATACCGCCTGTTCTTTGTTCTTTATTTTTAAGAGACTTTGTGCTTGGGAGAAGGAAACCTCCATAAACACTTTGTGCCAGAGACCCTGAATCTGGTATTGGATATGTCAGTTCCCGTATTGTGAGACTAACAATACTTGGAAGTAAGAAGAAGAGTGAAGTGCCTTTTGTGACAGAGGCTATTACTGTGGAGATAATCGTGTTTGGTATAAGTCTCCTGAGCCAGCCTGTTTTGGAGTTTCTGATTGTGGCCTCACAGAAAAGAAGACTGGGTAGTTCTTATGTTCTGAAGAAAGGGAATAGAGGAATCTTGGTGAGTGAAAGAAAGGTACTACATATATATATAGACAAACAGGGTCATAGAGTATATGAGTGATTGTGTGTTTTGTCATCCCCCCTACAGCCTTGAAGGTATACTAGACCCAGCCCAGAGAGTAACACAAGTCCCTGCGAAAGAAGGAGGGAACACACCTTCATCCTCTTTCCCTTTTTTCCTCTGGGACGCGGAGTTTGACAGAGTAGCATTTAGTCTCTGTTGGGTTTCGTGTTGTGAGGAATTAAGGGACTTAGCATCAGATATCGTCTCTGCTTGGCCATCGGACAAGGTTAGTGGTGTTCTTGGTTCTTACACCCCTGCCAATCCCGACAGCATATTACCGGTCGCAGATGGCCATTCGACCAGTTGCTACTGGTAAAATGCATTTATCCATTTTCCCATTAACCAACCCTAGTTTGTGAGTCGGTAAGCTATAACCGACCTGCATAATAGGGTTTGTGAGTCGCTTTTAGGAAGGGCCGTGTAAAGGGCGTTCCTTCCTAATAGCAAGTGTTACTAGTATGTATGAATATTTTGCTTCGGTAATGCGGATACAAAACATTCGCAGATTACCACCAATTTCAAATTGGTAGTAAGCCATTCGCAAACTGGAAGGGTTCCTCAAAGGACCCCTTCGTGAATGGGGTCTCCAACATTATATCAGAGCAGGCAGTTGTCCCATGGACCTCTGACCACTCTAAAAAAATGAAAAGAAAACTTTTCATTTATATTTTTGACATGCATCCCATTTTCCGTTTATATATATTTTTTATTAAGATGCTTATAAAGCGCACGGCTACCCCCAACAGGGGTGTCCCGGCGTTATAGACTGCAAGCTAGAGAGGAATGAGGTACTTATGAGATAGTGAACAACCAAGTTTTCAGTTTGCTTCGGAACAATGGTTCAGAGTCCGCAAACCTAAGATCCAGTGGGAGGCTGTTCCAAAGTTTAGCTGTTACTACGCGAAAGCTCTGCCACCACTTCTGGCACGACAGAATCAGGGCACCACCAGGAGGCGTAGGCTGTTCGATCTCAGAGACCTGACAGACTGGGACAGTGTAAGTCTCTTTCTCAAATATCCTGGGCCTAACCCATTAAGGGCACGGAAAGCAAAAATCAAAGCCTTGAACTGAATGCAACGGGCAATGGGAAGCCAGTGCAGCTTCTTCCGATATGATGCAACCGAGTGGCGAAAAGGAATGTTGCCAATCAGTCTCGCTGCGGCATTTTGTACTTTTTGTAAGCGTTCAATTTGGTACAAGGGGGCGCCCGCATAGAGACTGTTGGCATAATCTAGATGTGATGTAATCAGGGCATGAACAATGGTTTTGCGGGAATCCAATGGCAGGTATGGAAAGATCTTCCTGATCATGCGCAGTTTGCCGAAGCAAGCGGCTGTGACCTTATTAATTTGTGATTTGCAAGATAGTGCATTATCAAATTGAAAGCCCAAATTTTGAGCTGTCTGGACTGGGACCGGAGGAGGATTAAGTACAGATGGCCACCACTGAATGGCAGGTAGTGGTGGCCATCTGTACTTAATCCTCCTCCGGTCCCAGTCCAGACATCTCGAAATTCCGTTAAAGGAAGTAACTGAAGTACTGAGTTTTTAAGAACCCAGCGGTGCCAGGGAACACACCCTAAGACTTCGAGTCCTTCCTGTTTCAGACTACAGAAACACAGAGTCTTCTTGGTGAAGTCAAAGATCGTATTTATTGGCTGCAGCCAGTAACAGGTATCCTAGAAGTACAACACGGTGTATATTCTCAGGAGACTGCTCAATCTTACAAAGCCAGCCTTCTCTTTTTATACAAAATATTATGCTTTAGGCAATATTCCTTATTTTACAGTTGACCATTCACATATTTTCACTACAAAGAAAAAACAGAGTCATGATGACAAGCCCATATTTCAGTTTTGTCCAGCCCACAATCAATTACCCGGCAAGGCCCAGTATTTTCATCAGATATCGACGGACCCCCAATAAAAACGGGCACCTCCTCCTCGTAAAGCAAGTCATAAAGAAAGAAACAGGGACAGGTGTGTGTAAGATTAGGCATGGTTTGTGTGCGATGAAAGGTTTATGATATGTTGTGCCTTGATACTAGTCTCATTCGGCCACTGGGAAAGGAACTGGCTGAACAGGTTTGGCTTCAGGCAGTGGAGTCAGCTTGCCCAGGTCACAGAGGAGTCAGCAAAGGTGTACGTGTCCTTCAGACTCGTTTTTGGCTTTAGTCATTTGGCCTATGTGAGAGCTGCCGTTCACAAAATGGAACCCGAGGGTTCAGGACGGAAACTCTGATTTCAGGGTGATTTTGTCACCCGAATATGACAAAAATGCCTGTGCATAGTATTCTAATCATTCTCGGTCTGCTGATACCAAAATCGTAATGATACGACAATGTTTATAACACGGGTCCAGAGTTTTCAGTACCACAGACCTTCCTTTTGCCCTTACATAGGCAATAACCTATACTCACGCTAATCTGAGTCCAGGTCTATATTCATAAAGTCATTGAGATGTTGCTGTAGCATCATCCTATTACTTAGCTCGTTTCTTGATACAGGTTTCCTTACACACGATGTAGCACAGAGGACACATATTGCAGGAGCACACTGTACACACAGACAGAACAGGAAAGGAATGGCTAAGATCATCCCAATGACTATCAGAATCTTCCATCCCCAGGCGGATATCAGTTCCCAGAACCACCCCATCAATGACCAATCTCCTTTATCCACGTGAATAGATTCAGAGATCTTATGCAGTTTGGAAATGGCCTGGTAGACTGTCGGAGCATTATCTGGGATGAAAACACAGCAACTTGATTGGATCACTTTACATACCCCACCTCGGTCTGCAAGTATGACGTCTAATGCGACCCTGTTCTGAACAGTCATAAGGCGATCCGACTGGAGCTCAGCCGTCAAATTACTAAGGGCACCGACGGTTTCAACTACAGTGGATTCAACCACCCTTGTCAATTGCCTTATGTTCCTGCTGTTAACCATAGGTCCCCAAAAGGGCAGAAAACCCTTTACGAAATCTCCAAATTCTTGTCCTGCAGCATCTTCTTCACTGATGGCACCTCTAACTATCCGTGTCTTATGGTAATCTGCCGCGGCCGTGTAGGTGGGAGGCAACAGGAACGAAACAAAACATGTGCCCGAGAAGTCAGGGGCCAACAATGTATAGGCTCTATCATGGCAGATGAAATAGGTACCCTTAGCTGCTAGAAACGAAGGGGAAATCTGAGACGCAAAAACATATGTTTCAGTGCAGATACTTTTCCCTAACTGAGCTCTGGGATTCTTGCCATTACCTTGCAGACATAGGTGACCCTGATGGGGTACAATCCAAATCGGGGAGGATCTCTTTGCTCGCTGGTTCTCACTCAGAGTAACTCCATATCCTGTTACATTCCATCTAGCGTAAGCTTGTAACTCATCTCTGGGAATCGTTCTATACGAGTCAATGTTTCTGCTCATATTTGTGATTCCCACTACCAATGCCTTGTTGCTCGAGTTACTTCTCGTGGAACGTGGGGGATATGGTTCAATGGCATATATGAACATCGTCTGAAACGCCCACAAAGAACCATTGTAACTAAATGGTAAGACCAAGTATGGGATACCCTTATCTGTTGTATGTGGCATAAGACTGCACACCCAACAATTAGTTATGTTCACTACTAATTGGTGTTGGTGTAAAATCTGAATGAAGGAGTTATTGATAAACTCTAATCTTCTAGTGGACTCATGCTCTGGCAGAGGGTGAAAAGAATGCGAGGAAACAGTAGGAGCTATGGGCTGTGTAGTGGGTGCAAAGGTCACTTCACGTTGATGTTGTTAATCCTAACATCAACGCGATTGTAAATGCGTCCTTAGATTCAGGAGAAGTCCCTCTAGAATGGAAAAAGGCTGTTGTCAAGCCTTTGATGAAAAAGCTTAATAAATCGACAACGGATTTGTCGAACATGCGCCCAATATCGCTCCTTCCAGTATTGGGAAAAATTACGGAACAGATGGTTTACTGTGAGTTGAAAGACTTTGTCGATGGGCGTAATATTCTACATCCCCAAAACTCAGGTTTCCGTCCCAGACATTCGACCGAAACTGCCCTCATTGAACTTACAGATTCCATCAAGTTCCTACAGGATGAGGGAAGGAAAGCTGTCCTCATCCTGTTAGACCTCATGGCAGCGTTCGACACCATCTCCCACAACATCCTGATTAATAGGATGAGAGATATTGGTGTGACAGATACAGCTTTGGCATGGATAAAATCTTTCCTGACTAATAGGTCTCAAACTGTATCCCTGGGCCCTACCTATCCAGTGAAAAAACTATTTCATCTGGCGTCCCTCAGGGGTCCATTTTGAGTCCATTACTCTTCAACATCTATATGGCCCCCCTAATAGCTGTGATAGAATCCCATGGGATCCTAGTCACGTCATACGCTGATGACACACAACTTGTCGTCTCGATTGACAAAAATGATATAGATGCAGAACAGAAGTTTCAGACATGCCTGAAGGAGGTTTTTCAGTGGATGAGTAATAACCACTTGAAATGCAACAGTAGTAAAACAGAAATCCTCCCGCTAGGTAAGGATCATCTATTCTGTCCCAAGGATTGGTGGCCAAATGACTTACCGGCCCCGCCTAGTTCAGTGGACTCTGCACGAAATCTGGGAGTCCAATTTGACTCGGCTCTATCCTTTGATGAGCACGTCAGGATTACAGCAGGATGCTGCTTTGGCCTAATCAAGTCACTCAAGAAGTTTTTCGACTTCCTGCCCATTGCGTCCAGAAAATCAGTTGTGGTAGCGTTAATACTATCACGGCTAGATTATTGCAATGGTCTGATGGCTGGAGTGAAAAGGTCCACATTGAGAAAATTGCAGAGCATACAACACGCTGCTGCAAGGTTAGTTCTCAAACTGCCAAGAAAATCCTCTGCTTCTGCGTCACTACAAACCCTACATTGGCTGCCCCTTCACAAGAGGATTCTATATAAGCTCTTATTGACTACTTTCAGAGCTTTAAACAACATAGGTCCAAAGTACCTCGTTAAGCATTTTGTTCGCTATGACCCATCACGTTACTTGAGGTCCTCGGGAGGTAACCTAACCAGGATCCCGAGGTACAAATACAAAACCAAGGGAGGCAAAACAATTACGTTCGTAGCATCAAGGGCGTGGAACATCATGCCTATAGATCTTAGACTGCTTGACAAGGAGAGCATTCTCAGGAAACATCTTAAAACATGGATCTACCAGCTATCCAACAGCTTTGTAATGGCGGCAATCTAGAGCTCTACCCACTAATATACACATGCACAGCGCCAGGATGCCCCTTCCGGAGCGACAGGTTGCGCTTTACAAATACCCACATACAAATACAAATACAAATACACTTGAAAAGAGAATAAAACATATCCTATTAAAAACGTCATTACACTAAGCAACATGAAAATACATAATATCCAAAATCGTTTCTTTGTCATCAATATACACATTCTGGCTTTAAAGTCCATCTGTTTGGCAGGTCTCTCCATCTCGAAAAGCTCCATCCTCTCTAATTGCTGCTCGCGGCGGTAGGGTGTTCTATGCTAAGGAATGCTTCTGTCAGTCCAGGGCAACTCCCTTAGACCGACCAGAACTGTCGACCTAACGTCTTCAGCTGCACTCCAAAGACTTGGGCAACCACGACCCTAGCAGCTGAACCCGGATGGCGGTTTGAAAAACAAAAATAAGAAAGTTTCTCAGATGAGAGAGCTGCACTTTCAAAAATAGAAAAAAAGATTTTTTTATTTGTCCATAGTTCTCGGCCTCAAATTATAACAGCTTTTTTCCAGGTACTGTCTGGTTCTGGAACAAGAGTTCAGGCTCTGTAGTGTTCAATCGAATTGACGGTGGCACAGCTTCTTGCAAAAAATTGTCACTTTCTCGTTCAGAAATTGTTCCTTTTACACGTGCATCGCTAAAAGGCAGAAAACGAGGCACAGTCTCAGTCTCAGAGTCAGCGATCCCCTCCTGGATCCACCGGTCGTACGGTAGAGGCAAAGGGACCCTCTTGCAGTGTACGCCGTGGATCCAGTTCTTTTTCCCTTCCACTCGAACAGCTGATCTTGTTGAGAGAAGGACGAGGTGAGGGCCGGTCCAACGGGGCTGGTCATTCTTTGTCCGTTAGAAGTTCTTGACCAGCACCCATGATCCAGGATCGATAGGATGTCCTGGAGCTTCAGAGACCTGAGGCAGAGTATTGTGAACCTGTTGGTTTAAAACACGCAATTTAGCCTTCAATTCATACAAATAATCAAGCAGTACAGGGTGTTCGATCTCACTGAATTTTGTCGGCCTTGGCACTCCCCATATGTTGGCCGGGCGGCTGAACACAATTTCATAGAGACTAAGTCCCACTCGCGAATGCACAGTCATTCTTGTTGATAGGAGTGCTAAAGGCAGAGCGTCAGGCCATTTAAGACCAGAACTCGCTTGGATCTTGGCCAATTTCAGTTTTAGTGTGCCATTATAGCACTCTACTAGTCCAGCTGATTGGGGGTGATTTGCAGCATGGAATTTTTGTTGGATACCTAGCCCTTCACATACTTTCTTCATCACTCGACCCACAAATTCACTCCCGTTATCACTCCAGACCATTCTCCGCATTCCAAACCTAGGGAAGAATTCTTTGACAAGGGCTTTAGCTGTGCATATGGCAGTGTTGTCTTTTAAGGGATATGCTTCTACCCATCTCGAAAAGGCACAAACAACAACCAGTACGTATTTCAAATTGTTCTCGTTTATTTTTCTTCGCTAATTTCATTTTTCTCTGTTTGGCTTCTTTGCGCCATATGTGAAAAGAGTCAAACATTGCCGGCCGGGCTTTCTTCTTAAAAAGTTTAACCTCCAGATTATCCAAAATCTCCACGTCAAAACTACTTTATTGGGGCCATTTTAAAACACCATCTTTCCTGGTGTATCGGATCCATACTTCATTATATGCGATGGGGCCTACGCCATGTTTCACATAAAGTTCATAGGTTGGAGTTCCAATCGGAGGAACCGGACACGAGTCCTCCAATCGGGAATCCCTATTACAACCAAGACAAAACAGATTTCCAAGTCTGCTAAGACCAGGCATCTTCGCTCTCTAGTCTAGCTTCAAACTTCAAAGGATTATCGAATACGATAGTCTCGTGAAAACACGAGTCCCTCGGCTTTGGTACTTGCAAGTTCCAAATTAAAGCGATCCCAAGGGGATACCCAAAAACTAAGAACCAAACTAAGGACTGGGAGACGCTCCACTCATACTTAACTGAGGTATCGATGACGTCACCAGAAGACTCGTCTAACGTTTCGCTCTACCAATCATCAAGGGTCCAAAACAGGGCGATAGTCAGTGCAGCAGTCCTTCGTAACCGTCGGGAAGCGGGGAACCTCGCAGCAAAGACTTTCGGACCACGTCGACATACAGGGGTCGATGAAGTGGCAGCCTTCCTCAAGAATTTTCACACGAAGCTCCTCACGAACCTCTGGCTTGGACCGGTACCGCTGATATCACCCCACGTTGGGCGCCAACTGAAGTACTGAGTTTTTAAGAACCCAGCGGTGCCAGGGAGAACACCCAAAGACTTCGAGTCCTTCCTGTTTCAGACTACAGAAACACAGAGTCTTCTTGGTGAAGTCAAAGATCGTATTTATTGGCTGCAGCCAGTAACAGGTATCCTAGAAGTACAACACAGTGTATATTCTCAGGAGACTGCTCAATCTTACAAAGCCAGCCTTCTCTTTTTATACAAAATATTATGCTTTAGGCAAACATTCCTTATTTTACAGTTGACCATTCACTTATTTTCACTACAAAGAAAAAACAGAGTCATGATGACAAGCCCATATTTCAGTTTTGTCCAGCCCACAATCAATTACCCTGCAAGGCCCAGTATTTTCATCAGATGTCGACGGACCCCCAATAAAAACGGGCACCTCCTCCTCGTAAAGCAAGTCATAAAGAAAGAAACAGGGACAGGTGTGTGTAAGATTAGGAATGGTTTGTGTGCGATGAAAGGTTTATGATATGTTGTGCCTTGATACTAATCTCATTCGGCCACTGGGAAAGGAACTGGCCGAACAGGTTTGGCTTCAGGCAGTGGAGTCAGCTTGCCCAGGTCACAGAGGAGTCAGCAAAGGTGTACGTGTCCTTCAGACTCGTTTTTGGCTTTAGTAATTTGGCCTATGTGAGGGCAATCACAAAATGGCTGCTGTTCACAAAATGGAACCCGAGGGTACAGGACGGAAACTCTGATTTCAGGGTGATTTCGTCACCCGAATATGACAAAAATGCTTGTGCATAGTATTCTAATCATTCTCGGTCTGCTGATACCAAAATCGTCATGATACGACAATGTCTAAACACGGGTCCAGAGTTTTCAGTACCACATAGCCACAGATATGGTGGTCTTCTGACTACAGCAGGCCACCATCCCTGTGAGTGCCAGCCATTCACAATGGGTCGCAAAGTGCGACCTGCCTCATGAATAATAATGAGGCATGTCCCTTGTGACCCATTTGAGAATCGCAAATATTGTCTGAGACACTGTTGTACATCCGGTATTGCGATTCGCACATTGCAAGTCGCTAAAGATTGCAGTTTGCGGGTCACAAATCCTGGCGGTCATACATGTGGCCCTAACTCACTAAAGTACTGATTTAGATCTCGGCCGAGGGGTTTCTCCATCACAACAGTGCCGAATATCACATCCGCTGAAAATAAATCCCTTTATTGCCTATGAGATTTATATTTCAGCGGACAGGATATCGTCATCATTTTTCCGATGTAACCTATCTACGGATATCTAAATCAGTCCCTAAATCACATTAGTGTCTGCAAATACCTTATCAAAGGACAGAAACAGTAGGTCATCATTTATAAAGTGCTCTGGAATTGGCAAAGATAAAAAAACAAGCCACCCATTATATCATGGAAAAAAGCATAGACTCCATACACTCTTTAACATTCATCCTTTTTGACTCTGTACATGTGCAAATACAAAAACAAAATGATTTGATTCCTTGCATTATTCTTGCACTATTGCTTTGTTCTTGTATCCATCTAGAAGTGGCAACCTGGGAGAGGGTGTGGCACAATAGGCAGAGCTGTCACCTGTGGAGCGGAGGCTCCAGGTTAGAGTCGCGGTGTCAGCTCAACATCCTATGCTTCTGGGCAAATCACTCTGTGCCAATACACGGCACCAAGATGCCCTCATGAGTGATTAGCAGTACTATACAAATGTAAGTATTTCTATTTTTTTAGGTCGAGCATGGCCACATGCTCTATCTAATGCAAGACCTGTTGTAATCATCAAAGCCACTCTAATCCCACCTCCTGCTTACCATTAGTTTTCTCCAGCATCGCTCTTTTTTGCAGACTCCTGTCTCGCACGCAGCCGATACCTCACTTCCTTTCAAGGGTCTACAGCACTGGTAAAGTACAGTCTACTTACGCTTAACATCTTTATCTCCCTGTTTGGGAGAACTTTTTTATTGTTTTTTTTCATTCAGTTTGTTTTGCCATAGGCTTTAATGCAGGTACCCCTTGATGATGTATGCTTGTTTTACAAACCTATCCTGAGGACGGGGAGGGGTGTGGCTGTTTGTATGCATTCCTCCTGCTGCTGGGAGGTGGAGCAGCTGCGACTCTCCTGAACGCGCTGCTCTCTTTGTGATGCTGGGTTGGCCTGCATGGCTCGGTGTCTCTTCCTTGGCATGCACGTGGGGCAGTTCACCACTGACGATGTGCTATCTAGTGCAGTGGATTGTAAGTGAGCAAGACGGAATGGGGCGGTCTACACTTGTTGCTCACGGTGCACTTTGACGAGTGCAGGGGCTTTACTTCCTTGTGGCTCAGCGTGCCTCCAACCCGGGGTCCGTGGCTATGGCAGAATGCAGAGGTTGTTGCGCCTAGTGGGACTGCGGCCCTGCTAGGGGTCGCTCAGCAGGCGTTGAACTGGCATAAATTTGTTGGTATTGTTGCATTCCCTCAGTGGTGTTTTGTCATTCGATTTAGAGTGCCAGTGCTTGCCTGGGTTGCTTTGCCAGTGGTGCGCTTTGCACAGAGACTGGTGCAGTGTTTGTCTGTTCTCCTTGGCTCTGGGTGTGCCCAGGGCTGAGGAGAGGTCATGTACTCTGGGTGTACCCGGGGTCGAGGAGAGGAAATGTGCTCTGGGTGTACCCGGGGTCGAGGAGAGGTCATGTGCTCTGGGTGTACCTGGGGCCAAGGAGAGGTCATGTGCTCTGGGTGTACTGGGGGCCGAGGAGAGGTCATGTGCTCTGAGTGTACCGGGGGCCGAGGAGCGGTCATATGCTCTGAGTGTACCGGGGGCCGAGGAGAGGTCATGTGCTCTGGGTGTACTGGGGCAGAGGCGAGGTCATGTGCTCTGGGTGTGCCCAGGGTCGAGGAGAGGTCATGTTCTGTGGGTGTTCCCAGGGCCGAGGAGAGGTCATGTGCTCTGGATGTACTGGGGGCCGAGGAGAGATCATGTGTTCCGGGTGTACCAGGGGCAGATGAGAGGTCATGTGCCCTGGTTGTACCGTGGGCCGAGGAGAGGTCATGGGCTCTGAGTGTACTGGGGACTCTGGGTGTACCCGGGGCCGGGGAGAGGTCATGTGCTCTGGTGTACCTGGGGGCAAGGAGAGGTCATGTGCTCTGGGTGTGCCCAGGCCGAGGAGAGTTCATGTTCTGTGGGTGTTCCCAGGGCCGAGGAGAGGTCATGTGCTCTGGGTGTACCGGGGGCCGAGGAGAGGTCATGTGCTCTGGGTGTACCGGGGGCCGAGGAGAGGTCATGTGCTCTGGGCGTACCGGGGGCTGAGGAGAGGTCATGTGCCCTGGTTGTACCAGGGGCCGAGGAGAGGTCATGTGCTCTGGGTGTACTGGGGGCTCTGGGTGTACCCGGGGCCGAGGAGAGGTCATGTGCTCTGGTGTACCTGGGGGCAAGGAGAGGTCATGTGCTCTGGGTGTACCGGGGGCCGAGGAAAGGTCATGTGCTCTGGGTGTACCGGGGGCCGAGGAAAGGTCATGTGCTCTGGGTGTGCCCAGGGCTGAGGAGAGGTCATGTGCTCTGGGTGTGCCCAGGCCGAGGAGAGTTCATGTTCTGTGGGTGTTCCCAAGGCCGAGGAGAGGTCATGTGCTCTGGGTGTACCGGGGGCCGAGGAAAGGTTGTGTGCTCTGGGTGTTCCCAGGGCTGAGGAGAGGTCATGTGCTCTGGGTGTGCCCAGGCCGAGGAGAGTTCATGTTCTGTGGGTGTTCCCAGGGCCGAGGAGAGGTCATGTGCTCTGGGTGTACCGGGGGCCGAGGAAAGGTCGTGTGCTCTGGGTGTGCCCAGGGCTGAGGAGAGGTAATGGGTTGTGGTTAGCCATTTTCAGCAGGTTGCAGACTCTGGTGCCTGGCAGGTTCCGGGGGACACATTCTGTCTGGAGCACTACTGGTCGCGATTGATTTTGGGTCCAGGCACACTTGTCAGCTTGCAGTCAGTTACTTGGGGGACCTGCCGGAGTGTGTGCTATACGCTCTGCTGAGCTTTACACAACACAGGGGCTCGCTGTTCAAACCACTACAATGGGCATCTCGCTCAAGGTGCTGTAACAGTGTCCTAAAGAGAAGGCCCTTGTGGTGTAAGAGACAGAAACCGCCCCCATTAGCCATCCCATGGGTCACTGAGTGCGTTCCTCAATGGACCCCTTCCCCTTTGTGAATGGGGGCGCCAACATTTCTTCAGAGCAGGCAGTTGTCCCATGGACCTCTGCCCACTCTAAAAAAATAAAAACGTTTCATTTTTATTTTTGACATGGATCCCATTTTCTGTTAAGGAAGTAGTCACAGATATGGTGGTCTGCAGACTACAGCAGGCCACCATCCCTGTGAGGGCCGGCCATTCACAATGGGTCGCAAATTACCACCTGCCTCATGAATATCAATGAGGCATGTCCCTTATGAGCCATTTGGGAATCACAAATATTGTGCAAGTCACAAAACCTGACTGTCATACATGTGGACCTAAGTCACTAATTTAGATCTCGGTGGATGGTTTTCTCCATCACAACACTGCGGAATATCCCAACCACTGAAATTAATTTCCTTGATAGCCAATGGGGTTTATTTTTCGGCGTAGGGATATCCGTTACCATTGTGACGATGTAACCCATCTGCCAAGATCTTAATCAGTCCCTGAATCACATTTGCATCTGGAAATAGATTATCAGAGGCCAGAAACAGCTGGTCATCATTTATAAAGTGCTCTGGAACTGGCAACGATAAAAAAAAAAACAACTACAGCTCACCCATTATATCATGGAAAAAAGCATAGACTCCATACACTCTTTCACATTCATCCTATTTGACTCTGTACATGTGCAAACAAAGAAACACAATTATTTTATTCATTGCATTATTCTTGTACTATTTCATTATTCTTGTATTAGTAATACATCTGGAAGTGGAAACCTGGGAGAGAGTGTGGTGCAATGGCTAGAGCTGCCAACTTAGGAGCGGGGTTCCAGGTTTGAGTCTCAGCGTTGGCTCAACATCCTGTGATTCTGGGCAAATCACTTAATCTCTCCTTGCCTAGAGATGGCGCAATAAAGACCCTTACGGGTGATTAGCAGCGCTATACAAATGCAAGTGTTACTATTCTTTTTATTATAACTGTCGGCTCTGTTACCACTTTACCCTGTGCCGCTTGTAGTCATTGAAAGTTATTATAATAAACTCACTATTGCGTTCACATTGATCATAACATAAATGTGTACAAAATTGCTACATGCACTCTTCCAATACAGCCCCAGGAGGTAGCCTTCACCATGATGTTATTTGTGAGACAATGTGACAGTAAAGTACTCATGTGCTAGTGAAAAAAGAAATAAAACATCAAAGAAGGACTGCAGTTCACCCATTCTAACTTGGAAATGGAAAAACCGTACTCTCAAGGTACCACTCAAAGCTCATCCCTCATGACAAGGTACATGTGGAAAATGTGCTTTGTTAAATGTATTTATTTACAGGATGTAACATAACATTACTCTTTCATACTCACACTTTCAATATGTGTAATTCATATGGTAGAGGAAACCCATTGAGATTTGCTCTGTTACCCTATTACCCTGTGATGCTTTGGCCATTCATGGATATTAAGTTCTACGCAGGGTAAATTTCGCTATTTTTGAAACATAAGTGTGCACCGATGCTGCATGTCCCCTTCTAATGAAGACCCAGTCAGCGTCCGTTTACAGAATATTAATTGTGAGATATTTAGCTTGATGCAAAAGGCGAGCAGCCCGGTGGCAGTGGGCTTGCTAGCGGTAGCTGGATGGTCGCTATTCCTGATTTTAATATTATTTTCGTCCCGCTGATTACGAGCGGTGACACGCTCTTTTATTGCTGTAAATGCAGTGCTTTTTAACTATTGTCTAACCTGCCTCAAAGTTAACAGGTCACTAACCTGCTTCATTGTTTCAGGGGCTGCGCGTGGCTGGCTGTGGGCTGATCGTCTCTGGTGGGCTCACAGCGGCCGCAGCCGCCATCTTGGGTTGGGCAGGACTGGCGAACTCCACCCACGCCACTCCCCCCTCGCTACTCCTCTATTTAGGAGTGTTCCTTGCACCTTCCTGGTGATTGCGAGCAGCCCGGTGGCAGTGGGCTTGCTAGCGGTAGCTGGATGGTCGCTTTTCCTGATTTTAATATTATTTTCGTCCCGCTGATTACGAGCGGTGACACGCTCTTTTATTGCTGTAAATGCAGTGCTTTTTAACTATTGTCTAACCTGCCTCAAAGTTAACAGGCCACTAACCTGCTTCATTGTTTCAGGGGCTGCGCGTGGCTGGCTGTGGGCTGATCGTCTCTGGTGGGCTCACAGCGGCCGCGGCCGCCATCTTGGGTTGGGCAGGACCGGCGAACTCCACCCACGCCACTCCCCCCTCGCTACTCCTCTATTTAGGAGTGTTCCTTGCACCTTCCTGGCGATTGCGAGCAGCCCGGTGGCAGTGGGCTTGCTAGCGGTAGCTGGATGGTCGCTATTCCTGATTTTAAAAGTATTTTCGTCCCGCTGATTACGAGCGGTGACACGCTCTTTTATTGCTGTAAATGCAGTGCTTTTTAACTATTGTCTAACCTGCCTCAAAGTTAACAGGTCACTAACCTGCTTCATTGTTTCAGGGGCTGCGCGTGGCTGGCTGTGGGCTGATCGTCTCTGGCGGGCTCACAGCGGCCGCGGCCGCCATCTTGGGTAGGGCAGGACCGGCGAACTCCACCCACGCCACTCCCCCCTCGCTACTCCTCTATTTAAATGGCCCATATGTGTCAGCGCAGCGGACGAGCGCAGCGGGCGCGACGAAGGTGCGCCGGAGAGTCAAGCCCGTCTGCGCCCGTCCGAGGCCGGCCGGGGCTAGGGGCACCTCATTATACCCCTTTACTTACATACTCACCATCCCAACTCTGCTCATACTGGAATCCCGGTGCGATTGGACCCTCTATTACTGATCATCTGACCCACCTTGGTCTGCTTTCTCTCCCCTCCCGCACACCACCTGCGATCATATCACAGCTGATCTCTTCGCCCGCTATCCCCCCGCTTATTCCCTCCCCTCCCTCTACCCCCTATACTCCGGCAATTAATACCGCTGGCTCACTTTTGAACACCAGGTCGGCGGTCAACCATCAGTACGAGCTATTCGATTACATCGATACACACGAACCGGATCTCCTGTTTCTAACGGAGACCTGGTTCAAGGCTGACTCCCTGCCCAACGTTCTAGCTGCACTGCCCCCCTCATATTCTGCCATTCGAGCGGACCGTCCGGAGGGCAGAAGAGGCGGAGGAGTGGCCTTGATAGCTCGCACTGACCTTCACTTTCAGATCCTTTCCTTCCCCCCCATTCCTGAAGTAGATTACCTGGTAACCCGCTCGACTTCCCATCAGGTCCCCCTGACCTCTGTTCTTATCTACCGCCCCCCTCACTTCACCCCTTCCTTCCTCTCCAGCCTCCAAGATCTCCTGGCCACTCTGGCGATAAACAACTTGTCAGTGTTAGTCCTAGGGGACCTCAACTTCTAGCCAAATGACCCTGCTGAAAGCTCCCTCTCTAAGGAGTTCACTGATCTCATTACTAGCCTTAATTTCACATCTCTCATTCACAGTTCCACTCACATACAGGGTCACACGTTGGATCAGATCTGGACCCTGAACATCCCCACCACATCCCCCATCATTTCCCCTTGTCCCTGGTCAGACCATTCGTTCATTTCATTTTCCCTTGCTCTAGCCCCTGAGACAAAGCCCCTGCTTCCTAAGAACACCTGGGTTAGGAAATGGGGCAAAGTCGATATGCCGTCCCTTTGCTCGTCTCTGGCCAAAACCAGCCCTGACCTTTCCGGCCTCGCAGCCCCTGCTCAGCTGGTTACTATCAACAACTGGCTGACCCAAGCGGGAAATGAATTCGCTCCCCTGAGACGAATTACGGTCAAGCGTGCCCATGCAGCCAACCGCTGGTTCACCTCAGACCTTAAGGACAAGAAATTGGCTGCACGGAGAGCCGAGCGAGCATGGAGAAGAGCGTATTGTCCTGTGTTAAAAACCACTTACCTATCCATACTTAAGGTTTATAAACAAGGCATTCTTGACGCCAAAACTGAATTTTATTCTAATAGGATACTGGCAGCGGAGTCCCAATCTAAAGAAATTTTTGCCACTGTGTATGAATTGGCCTCATCCGACAGAGCGACAGCTATGATTCCTCCGTCCCAACTTCTTTGCGACTCGCTCAATGAGTTCTTCATTAAAACCAATATCCGTCTTCCATCTCCTACATTCATTAATCCCTCCCCCCCTTCCACTATTCCCAAATTAACCAGCATTCCCCTTTTGACCAAAGCCACACTCCTCCCACTGCTCCAACGGGTGAAGTCGGGCTCCCCCTTGGATTTTGGTCCCTCTCACATCCTCAGAGAAATCTTCCTAGCTTGTCCTACCCCGCCCCTCACACTCCTTAATGATTCACTCAGTAAAGGGGTTGTTCCTAGTCTCTGTAAATCCGCGGTTGTCATCCCAATCCTAAAAAAGGCTGGCGCCGATCCCTCATCCCCTTCTAACTATCCCCCCATCTCTCTCCTGCCTTATTTGGGTAAGGTTTTAGAAACCCATGTTACCAGTACCCTGAGCACCCACGTGGAGAAAAATCACTGCCTCTCCCCTTGCCAGGTGGGCTTTCGGCCCCTCCACTCCATGGAGAAGGTGGTGATCTCAGTGATGGACGGGCTACGTGAAGGCATCGACACCAACCTCCCGCAAGCCCTCATCCTTTTAGATCTGTCCGCCGCTTTTGACACAGTGGACCACTCCATCCTCCTCACCCGTGTCAGAGCGGCGGGCATAGAGGGCCTAGCCTTCTCATGGCTCGAGTCTTTCCTGAGCGAGAGGGCTCAGGCGGTCCACCTAGCCGGTTTCACTGCTGCCTCCCGCAAGGTAGTGTGTGGTGTTCCCCAGGGCTCTTCACTTTCCCCTCTTTTGTTTAATTTATACATCTACCCCCTCATTTTTATGTTGCAGCAGCTCGAGGTCACGGTGTTTAATTACGCTGATGACCTCCAGCTAATTTTTAACCTCTCCCATTCTCCTTCATCTGCCCAGAATGTCCAAACTGTCATGTTGTTCATTCAGGACTGGATGAACTGCAACCACCTCAAACTCAATCCGGACAAGACAGAGTTGGTCTTGACCTGAGGTGGTTGCAGTCCCTGGTCTCCCTCTCATTAGCCCCCATCACTTGGTGTTCCCCCACTCCCGGTTCCCAAAGTTAAAACCCTCGGGATTCTTCTTAATTCACAACTTTCTGTTCATTCCCAAGTTAGTTCAGTGGTGTCTTCTTGTTTCTTTTCCCTTAGGACAATCAGGAAGATCTCCCGCTTCTTTTCCCTCCCGGCTTTAAAAATCATCGTGATGGCAATGGTGCTCTCGCGCCTCGATTATGATAACATAATCTATAATGGCGCGCTGGCCTATGCCATCCACCGCCTGCAACTAGTGCAGAATCAGGCTGCCCACCTGACTCACGGCCTGCCCAAATCTCACCGTGCCACCCCTTTGTTGCAGGCATTACACTGGTTGCCTGTGAGAGAGCGAGCCTTATTCAAACTTGGCTGCCTCACTTATCAGGCCAGAATGGGTACCGCCCCTGAGTTTATATGCTCCGCCATCAAGCCCTACTTGCCGGGTAGAGAACTCCGTTCCACCCATATGGCACTCCTGGTCACCCCCCGTTTCAAAAAGAAGAAAGCTGGTGGAGCAAAATTTGCGGTCCTTGCCCCAGCTTTCTGGAACTCCCTTCCTGTGGGACTTCGCATTTCACCTTCCTATATAGAGTTCCGGAAAAACCTTAAAACCTTTCCCTTTTCCCGAGCTTTTACTGCCTAATCTCCTCCTGCTGCCGACGCTGGTCGTAATCTGAAAAGCGCCATGAAACCGCTTGGTAAAAGCGCGCTCAATAAATGTTTTTAAATTCAAATTCAAATTCAAATTCATTGATATGAACAGCTATCTCTTCATCAGCATTAAAACCCTCTGGTGTCTTGGGCTGTAGGTCTGCATGTATTTTAAATTCTCTGCATCTTCTCTGTGCCACCTCCTTGCTCTCTAGGTAATACCCTGTCAATGAAAACCAACAGAAGCTGCTGCAAGTGTCGTAACTGAAACTTAGACGATGCTAAGTTAAAAGAGGGATGGCATCTCACAAAAAGTGGAGGACTGTCCTCACACACCACCAGGTGTCATGCTTCATCATCCGCAGACCTCGCTCTCCAAAAACTCGGTTTGGTGGAGAGAGAGCCTATACCTGGAGACAGGGAGGCACTTCTGAAGCTAAGTGGGGGCCATATAGTGAGTGAGTTTAAAAATCAGTATAATCACCAGAATGAATTTATTCCGAAGAAGGGATTATATGATATAAAAAATACAGTACTGATGAATGAGGGGAGTTTATTGCCCTATCACCATAGTCGTAAATGTTGGCGACATGTTTCTGCCTTTTCAGCGCAAAGGGTCTGCGGCATTCACCAGGACAAGAAAAAGTATAGAAAAAGGGCTCATATCTTACCTCAAAGGTTGGTAGGATGACACTACTGTGTAGGATGACATATGTCATACTCTACCTAATATAGGTTTCGGGAAACCTGTATGGAACAAATAGAGAAAAAAGAGAGAGTAGATTGCCCGGAAAGTTAACAGTCACAGAAATATAAAATACATGCATCGATAATACATATAGTGGAAGAAGATGTAGCACAGGACACTTCAAGCGTGAATCACATGCAAATTCTTGGTGTGAGTTGAGCTCACTGCCTTACCCTATTAAGGATCCCTACATGCCCCATGGGAGGAGAGTAAGGAAGAGAGACCCCTGTAGTCACACTCGAAAAATTAAAGGAAAAGACAAACCAGGCTTAAAAAGTGGTCCAAGAAGGTAAGCTTCTTACATTTGACATAGTGGGAAGGTAAAATACACCTAGGCATTCATACCGACACTCATACCCTTACTTCATCAAGGTGCGTCTCTCACCGTAACAATTATGTGTCTGCTGTCCAATCCCGAGGAATAGTGATCCTGCCATGTAATAAGGTTTAAATAGTATGCTAGGTAGGCGGATCGTAGTTAATTTAACCCATGTGTGCCCATAATTGGAGGCATAGGCGTCTCCGGTGTCCCGGCCAAACCCATAGTAATCCTTCAGTGGGTGCCTGATCAATGCGTAGTAAAGTGGTGTAACCAATCTGCGCCATGGCCGCACCCTTCAATGAAGAAATTCTGCGTCATGCTGAGCGTTGCTTGGCCCCGCCTGGTTCGCATGTCAGGACGTCGCGTGACCGGCTTAGGAATAAAGTATCAGAGGCGTATCCGTTGTCCAGAATGGATCCTTGGGCACACCTCTGGTAGATGCCTGACCCACGGGTCGGCGTGTACAGCGCCAAGACACCTACGGGTATACGCCGCGCTTTACAAATCGTAAAAATAAATAAATATATCTATCAGGATCTACCACGGTCGCCGCCTTTCCCTAAAGGAGACAGTGTCAGGCAGAGTCCTGATCGCATGCATTACGGTGATGCGCACGCAGGAGCATCACATGCACGCACCTGTGTTCACCCAAATTCAAATACAGTGTCCTGATACAATAGTAGCGAAAAACGTGAATGCTAAAAAGGAGGAATCGATCTAATTTTTGTATAGAATTGTTTGAAACACAATAAAAGTGGGGCTAGTTATACCTTAATGAATGTGGCAAATCGTGTCATACTATCAGAGCTCACAGGAAATTAAAACAACAGCTGTTCTGGGTATTTATTAAAAAAACAGTGCCATATCTGTATTAAGGATGGGAAGAGACGTATATATTAAAGTACTACAAAACTCCAACCAAGCAGAACCCCATATTGTTTTCCTGTCCATAAGTTATTTCTGTTTATGGTAGATATTAGATTGGTGGCATTAAAAACCCAGTGTATTAGGATGTGATGACAGATTTGGTAAAGAAGTAGTTAACTGTAGGTTGGAAATGGGCATGCAAATGTTCTATATGTCATTTACCCATCTGCAACCAAGTTATTTAATCATTAAGTCCTGTGTCCCATGTACGCAGGCGAAAGACCCTTTGATGTTCTTTGATGTGAAGAATTTTGTGGATATCTGGGCTACCTCTCCTGATTACTTCAAGAACCCCCCATCTGAGATCTGTGTCTTTGTGGTTGTTTTCAGTTTTGTGTTTGTCTTTTTGCATCTGATCATGCTCTTGTGCTCGCTAATGCGTACCTTGATCTTTCTCACAGTCATTCCCACATAAATTAGGTCACGAGAACATTTGAGCAGATAGATATCGTTTTCAGTATTGCAATTGCTAAAGTTTCTGAGAACCCATGGTCTATTGGAGTATATGCCTACCTCTTTAGTTATGCTCGTGATGGGACATGCTATGCACCCCCCACATGGGTAGTGTCCTACGGGTGGCTGTGTGCCCCGTAATGTTGAAAAAAACAGAAGGTTTTTAGATCAGTTAAGGTGGGTGCACTGCCAGTTTATACGCATACAATTTAAAGTTGATAAGTGTCTTAGGTGCTAATCGGCGAGTGGACAAACCTGAACCACTCCCTTGAGTAGAAAAACTACTACTGTCTGATACACGGATTGCCGATGCACTCAAATTAGGTATAAGATTGTACAGTAACAAATTCACAATAATTCAAAACAACCAATTGACAGAAGTGACAAAACTCCAGCAGATGAGTGAATCTTGGAGTCTTTAATGTGGAATACAGCCAGCCGACACGTGTTTCATCGCCTTTGCGATTCCTCAGGGCTGAAACAAACAAATGAGTGGCATCGAGCATGTGTTTTGTATAAATGAATTTTACATACATGACCATAGTATATGGTCTTGACAAAAACATTATTTGCTTCCTACTGCAGTGAACATACAGTGATTCACCTCAGATTTGTCTATTTGTGCCACCATGATACATCCGTGTCGAAAATTGGTGTCCAATATCGATATTCTATAAAGACGTGCTTATGTGTGGTGAGTAGTGATGGCTGTGTGGAGGGACAAAAAATTGTACCCGAAGCGGCAAACAATGAAAAGGTGTTTTACGTCGCAGCGGAAGTGTACTATCCGTGTGCGGCTCATTCATCCTTCATGCTATTTGTTGTGATGCAGTGAAATATGTGCCCATCCGAAAAACATACCTAGATGGCCGTGTCAAATGTCGAAAGGTCTACATATTTGGATAAAAAAGAGAAAAGAGAAAACCGAAGGAATCTCGTCACTAGTAGTCTTTTTAGTGTCAATAAGGCAAGAGATCACCAAGGTAAGACTGTCTGCCAAATCTAAAGTGCAGGCTCATCGCTCAGCTGGTAATAATTCCGACCCAGCCGGGCCCTTGACCATTGGCACTCAGTCTGAGTGTATGCAGCAACAGTTGTAATCTTTGTTTCTGTGTCAGGATAAAATAATATATGTCACCATTAAAATGTGACATATATTCACTGCATCACAACAAATAGCATGAAGGATGAATGAGCCGCACACGGATAGTACACTTCCGCTGCGACGTAAAACACCTTTTCATTGTTTGCCGCTTCGGGTACATTTTTTGTCCCTCCACACAGCCATCACTACTCACCACACATAAGCACGTCTTTGTAGAATATCGATATTGGACACCAATTTTCGACACGGATGTATCATGGTGGCACAAATAGACAAATCTGAGGTGAATCACTGTATGTTCACTGCAGTAGGAAGCAAATAATGTTTTTGTCAATACCATATACTATGGTCATGTATGTAAAATTCATTTATACAAAACACATGCTCGATGCCACTCATTTGTTTGTTTCAGCCCTGAGGAATCGCGAAGGCGATGAAACACGTGTCGGCTGGCTGTATTCCACATTAAAGACTCCAAGATTCACTCATCTGCTGGAGTTTTGTCACTTCTGTCAATTGGTTGTGATAGAGCGAGCTTTAGAAAATATTTTATTCTAGCTTGTGATGTCATTCTCTCATAATTTGAATTAATATATTAATGAGTGTTTGCATGATTTGTTTTATTAATCCAACTTAGATTAAGTTTGCACCACACATGAACACGCAGGAAACTAATTAAATGTGCTCTTGTTGCACTTGCAAGTCTGTTTTTGTAACACATTATTAATATTGTCCTGTTTGTTATGTCTGTCCTATTGTCTTTGTCATAATTAATATGCAGCTGATCATTCATGGCATGTGCCTTTATATGTGCTTACATGTATGTCCTATGTTGTGTTTGTCTGTCTGTGTATTATTTAATCATCTTTTTACTCTTTCAGAAACATAAAGCTGGATTACATAAAGAATGGTAGTTATTATATGTGTTGCTTTATTTGTTTGCTTTTGCTAAATGTCTTTTATTAGTGGGTTAATTAATAATTAGCAAGGGCTGGGTGGTACAGAAGGGTTTGTTTTACCTGAATTAATTATTCTTTTGTGTTTGTTTAAATAATAGTTTTCTGAAAAAGTGACGCAAGCTGAAAGTGGCGCAGTGACGCAATCTGAAGCAGCGCAGAAAAGGCCTGCTGATATTAAAACCAACATGAGACAATTTATTCTGAAGTGGAGGAAAAGCCTTTAATTATGAAAGTTTTAAAAAATGAACTGCTAAAGTCAACTCTGTGGAGTGGGTTTGGATGTGCCACGAAAGCTCAGAACGGTCTGGCTCAAGGCTAAAAGGAAGAGACGTGACAAGATTTTGTATTGCTTGAACATTTTTGCTACAAAATGTAGCGGATTAAGGAACTGTCGCCAGGATTCTGTGCATGGACAATGGCTTTGTGTAAAGCCTGGTCTCGTGGTGGAAGATGTCACAGTTTACTGTGGCGTGAGGTGATTCAGCCAATGGAGAGCCAGAATTCAGCTGTTGGAATGTGAAAAATAGTAAGCTCAGCTTATTTTAGAGTATAAGAATAGGCGTTAGCTGCAAACTTTTGGCTTACGCTCTTGATTCCAGAAGGACGTGTTCTGCTGTCCGATGATTACACGTAAGAAATGTAACTTTTAAGACTTTGTTTTCAGGCGATGAGGGTAGCGACTGAGAGATAGTTAGGTTTTGGAAATGCTCTTCCTTTTCACTTATTTCTGCTAATTAATAATGTTATCTTGAAATAAGCTCTCTTTATAAAATGCTGAATAAAACTTATATGACTTTTTCTAATGCTTGCTTAATAAAGTTCCAAACCTAAGTTTTCTTAAATATGTTTTAATAAACTTTTTAAAATGACAAGCTGGTCTTGTTTATTGTAGATAGTTTATTGCATAAAGTCTTAAATAACATATGATCCATTCACCTCACTCACTATGTTTATGGGCCTGGTATTGATTAGTAAGTGTGATAGTGGATTGAGTCATCATTTATAAATAATTATAGTTTCTAGGCTCCAACAATTTGGTAGCTTCAGACGGTTTATATGTTGTTTTTGACATGCATGTTACATGTATGTTACATATATGTTGGTATAGACATAGGATTGATGTTTAACATATGTTAAGTTTTTGGTTATGTCAGATTGTTATATGTAGTCTTAAGGAATTTTTCCAGTAGTGTGAAAAATTCCTGGTATGCCATGGCAAGAGTAGTGTAGCTAGAAAAGTTACACAGTGCATTTGTTCTGTTTCAAAATTGTGGTATAGCATATATCACGTGTTGTGGGCGTACAACACAAGTTTAGGGACCTTAGATTGCATGCTTGAATGTATAGTGAGGATTGCCTATGAAATTGTAGCATTAAGCAGAGGGACCTAGTGAGCCTGTTTTAAAGCTTTCAGTGAAGAGAGTAGTAGATATATCCAAGCTTGTGTGAAGGGTAAGGGTTGTTTTCTCTTCCAAGGTTAGAGTCCTAGGAAGAAAAATAAGCGTGGATTTCTCTTCCAAGGTTAGAGTCCTGAGGAAGGAAATAAGCGTCGTCTATTCTTATCAACGCTTGACGTTTTCTGTGGTTGGTTCAAGTCCTGCCAAGAATTCGTGTGTGTATGATCAGGGTTTTCTTGTCTAAAAGTGTGTGAATGTTTGGTAACCTGAAGGGTAGGGTAAGAATTACTCTATTGGCAATTGAGACTATTCTGTGAGAATAGCGTCGTCTATTCCACGCTGAGAATACTTGAATGAATGTATATAAAACTATCTCTTTGTTTAGAGAAGCAGACAAATGGTTTCCTTTATGTTGTTATTAATTGCGTTTAAAAAAGTAATAGGAAAGCGTTTTTGGAGCCTTCAGGGTAAAGAATGCGCTATTTTAAAATATTGTAAAGCGCTCTGAAGCCTTTAGGTAAAGTCTGCGCTGTTTAAATGCATTGTAAGGTGTTTTGCGCGATTTAAATATGTATAAAAGTGTTCAGCGTAGTTGAAATGTACAAAAAGGTGATCTGTGCTTTTTAATGCATTTAGGAGCATTTAGGAGTGTTCTGAGTTAATTAGGTTATAATTAAGGTATTCCACGTTGTTAAAAGTACTTTAAAAGAATTCTGCGCTATTTTATGAGCATTTTAGGGTCCCGATCGAAAATTCTGAAGGGAGGGGCTGTTTACCGAGTGAGGAGTGAAAGGGGAGAGCTGCCAGCTGCAGCAGCTGACTACGTCAGAGCTGCTGCGCTCTCATTCGTCAGGGTGCTGCAGTGTCATAGCAAGGCAGCGCCCTGATTGGTTAATGTGCCGTAGTGTCACAGCAGAGCTGTGCTGTGATTCGTTGTGGCTCCCATAGTGTCACAGCAAGATCGTGCTGTGAATGGCTTGATGTCCGAGTTGCAACTGACTGCCGAGTTCTTTATTTACATTATGAGTGTCTTGGCTTTGATTTAAACTACATTGCTGCAATTGCGCTATAGTTTTAAAACAAGTATTACATAGCTGATGTGTGTTGGCATTGCAGTAGGCAGCCAGTGAGTGTTGTAACACCGGTGTGCTTAATTAAATAAACATTAGCTTATTGGCTGAGGTGTCACACACAGAGATGAAGGGAATTGCCTTGTGGTTGCTCTCGTGTTCATTTTAAAGGATTTCAATGACCTTAGCTTTCACAGTGGATAATAAATCACTGTGCTTTTTCATGGCTCCTTTCACGCTTTGCTGAAAATATTAGGCTTTAGTTGCTAGCTGACTGTTGAAAGTGATTTTATCACTGCAAGGATCTTTAAAAGTAAACATTGCATTCAGCCGAGTGTGGAGAGAGGCTCCTGCTGAAATACATGCTGTGCCACTAACATCGTGTGCAGAGAGCGTGAAGGAAAGCTTTTGCTGAAACCTTCTGTTCTATAATTAGAAAATATAGATCGTGTATGTCAGGAACTTCTCAAGGCATTGTGTGAATGTATTTCTCTTGAACACAGTTTGCATAGTGCATGGTATCTAAATAAACACTGCCACAACGAAGGAAAAAATAAATAATTTCAAGTTTCTTTTCCCTTTTAAAAAGTGCTTGTTACAGCTGACTCGTGTTGCAGCAGCCAGCAAGTGTTGAGACATAAATGGAATTAGTGATTTATGGGGTTTAACTAAGTTCAAGGGAAACTAATTTGATGCTGGTTGACAGAGAAAAAAAAACTGAGGTTCTTGCAGCAGTGTGTTTAAATCAAATGTTACAAATCTTTCTCCACAAGTGGTAGTGCACAATATGTGCAAACAAGCATTTCTAAATACTTAATCATTTTTAAGGGTTTCTGCTTTTGTTAAAATAAGGTATTTTATTGTTGTCTTTTGCCAAATATATTTACCTGTGTATTTAATTTTATTTACAAGTACTGTTGCAGTAAGGTGTGTAAGTGCAAATAAAATACATTTTAAACATATCTAATCACATTTAGGTGTTTGCTGATGCAAAATAAATGTTTTACATTGCTGTTTTGTAAATGCATATTTTTCCCTAGGTTTATTAAAAATAGTGATGCAGGTAAATTAGGAGTTGTATTATTTTGAGCAGGGTATAAAATTTTATTTCACCTGTCCTTGATAAATTAATTAATTAATTGATCAGTAAACACAATTAGGCTAATTAAGTGAACGTAATTACTTATTGTAATTATTTTAATTGATTTTAATAAAGGTAAGTATATTAAAACATGGATCAAATATATTCAAAGAAGAAGAAAACGTTTTTCTGCCATCAGAAAATGAAAAATGTATTTAAAAAGGTTAAAAGGGTTGTTGCTACATGTGAGAGCAAATTAATGAATAAGCAGGTGAGTAATGAAGTAACTAGTAAGCATAATAAAAATACAGATGCTAAAGATGCAGTTTTAAATGACACATATTCTGAAAGAATACCACCTCCCCCAAAAGAAATCATTTTTAATGAAAATTCGATTCCCAAATCAGCGAATGTAAATAATGAACCTGACAGAGAAGAATTAATTGATCATTATAAAAATTATGTTGTAAATACAGATAAGGACAGAAATAAAAGCAGATTCCCAGAACAGATTAATGTGACGCCAAAAGAGCAAATTAATGTGTCGCCAAGAGTCCCAGTTCAAATTAATAGAGTCCCAGTCCATACCTCTTCTCAAGGTGTCACAACAGGTAGGTATGATGAGATGCCTAGTACCTGTGAAATTAATATTCCTGATCATGTAAGTTTTACAAATAATTTAATGGAGCAGTTAATGGCAGACATGGAAGCAGTGACAGTTCCTGTGACAATTGAACCTGTTCCCCAAATACTTAGAAAATATGAAACTAGTCCCACAGCTTTAACGGTCCCAATTCAAAAGTTTGCTGAAAAACTTTATTATAATGTATCTGAAAATAAGTTAATAATGATTGCAACTCAGCAAGAGAGAGTGATGACTCTAGTTTCACCTAGTGAAAACTCTGACCTGATTGACCTGACACAACCTGGTGAGTATAAATTACTGGATAATGCAATGAGTACAGACAGATTACAAAGATTGCAGGATGATGAGGACATTGAAGGATTGAACAATACAGGTAGGTTTGCCTCTGCCCATATAAAAGATTTAATTTGGGCTTTGAGAAAAAGGGGTAGTCTGAATAAATGGAAAACAAAATGGACAAAGAAAAAGGAGAAGGAAAAAGCGATTTTAACTGTTATAGGAGAGTGTAAAAATCCACAGATGCAGAATGAGATAAATCAGCAGCAGCAGTTACTGAATGAACAGCTGCAAATACAGCGACAGGGGGTGATTCAGCAGAATGAGATACCTTCGCCGCCATTTCTAAATTATGTTAATGAGCAGAAATACAATACAGATACAGGATTCAGTGGAGTTCAGGAAGACAGACCTGATCCAGTTAAAATTGCAAACAAGCAGGGAAACTCATTTCCTAATGTTCCACAGTACAAGATGAAGCCAGAAACAATTCCTGTTATTGAAACATTCATTAAGCAGGGTGTCCTAAAAGAGATTGAGAACAGTCTTTGTGACTCACCAGATATGGGAATTAGAAAGCCAGATGAAAGGTACAAAATAATACAGGACCTGAGAAAGGTTAATGAGATAGTTATCTCTTGTCCTATTGTGCCCAAACCAGTAGAGATCCTTTGTCAGATACCACATGGTACTGAGTGGTATTGGGTTCCAATGCACCCAGAGAGTCAAATAATTTTTGCTTTCAGGTTACAAGAGAGAAAGAGAATTCCTAGTCAGGTAACTATTGAGAGAATTAAAATGATTCAAGCAATGGAATGCCCAAAGACACAAAAACAGGTAAGAATGCTCCTAGGCATGGTTAGTTACTGTTGCCAATGGATTAGTGCTTTCTCAGTATTTGCAAAACCATTGCAGAGACCGACAAAAGCGGATATAAAAGACCAAATTGTCCTGACAGAAATTAAACTTGTAGCCATTGAGCAATTTATAAAAAGTTTGAGTAAAGCCCCTGTTCAGGGCATGCCAGACTTCAACAAAGAATATGAGCTTCTAGATCAAATAGCAGAAATAAAATGTGCTGGAGAGAAAAATGATCATGTCTTAAAAGGCGATGAGCACGCAGGTACCATTGTTAAGTTTTGTGCTCAGGAGTGGGTTGCAATCAAAGGGGAAAAATTCAATGAACATGTTTCAAGCATCCTCATACTAATATTTGCATTTCAGACATGGCAAGAGTTAAAACAATTACAAGATGAGGCACATGTTGAGGAGAAAAACACATGGCTCAAAGAAGGTTGGAGACAGCGAGAGGAAGATGAAAGGGTTTACAAAGATGGCGGCCCTGTTATGCCCAATTGCATGATTGCTGACATGGCACAGATGTACCATGGTCTAAGTCAATTAGCAAGAGACACAATGATTCAACTGTTCAGGGAAATATGTCTGACATGTCAGAAAAACACATGCCAGAAAAACATTTCAGATCAAAAGACAATTAAGAATTTGGGAACCATAGGCTGGGAGGGTGGTTCATTTGCAAAAATTCAAACAGATCTTTTTGAGTTGCCCCAACAAAACAAACTGAGATATGTCCTAGTCATCATTTGTTTACTTTCAAAATGGTTAGAAGCTTTTCCAACAAGAAAGAATTATACATTTTCTGTATTCCATCAGTTGGGAACAGATGTGGAAAATGAGCAGGCTCATGATCTATTGCCAAGAGACATAGTCAGAACAAAGGCTCATTGGAGGAGAAACTGTCTAGTACCCAGGTGGCAGAAAGCAAGTCAGGTGACAACAGATACTGGATGGATGCACATCAGTAATACCCTTTGTGTATCTGAACATGATAACACTGATGAAGTTAGTGAAGATACTACAACTGATTCAGACTCTGAAAAAGAAATTCCTGAAGAAAATCCGGATCTTGAAGATCAACAAGGTGGTCGACATCTGGATGATGATGTCAAAAATCCAGATCTTGAAGATCGACAAGATGGTCGACATCTGGATGACGATGTCAATGTGAATGAAACATTGAATGAAGAAGATCTAGAGATTGTTATTCTAGATTCAGAAAATGATGAAAATCTGCTAGAAAAAGAATCTCAAGAAAAAGAAGAAGATTCAGAAGCAGAAAATTCTGAGCAAGGAGATAATCTAGTCCAGGAGAGTATTGAAAAGCAGAAGAGTAGCTCTGAATGCGGGAACAAGTATCCTGAAACTGGGAAGCTGAAGGTGATCCCTGAAGAAGAGGAAGAATTACCAAGTACCAGCTGTAAGGATGATGTTTCTAACGGAGTGAAGCTGCCGAGTAAAGAAGTTCCTAGGTACAGATTTGAAGTCTCAGAAAATGTTACAGATGGGAGTGATGAAGAATCTGAGATAAGAAAATTCGGAAAAAGGGCTTGGAAAGCTGAATGTAAAGAAAGCAAGCCTAAGAAGAAACTCTTGAGAAAAGGTGATGTCTGGCCTAAAGATTTAAAGTTCAAATATGAAGTGTCAAGTCAGAAGAGTGATTCAGACAAAAAAGAGCAAGCTGAAGAGAAGATTGAAATGATTGCCAGGAAAAGCAAAAGACCATTGAGACCAAATGTAAAATACAAGTCTCCAGAATGGGCCTACATAACTATCTCTCCAATAGTGGAGGAGTGCAGTAGCAGTCAGGTGGTCTTGAAAGAAAATGGTGACAATGACTAAATTTAGTTTTCTTTAAGTTAAGGTTTATTTTTGGCATAAGGCTGAAGACATTGTGTTAGTTTTCTTTAAATTGAGATTTATTTTTGGCATAAGGCTGAAGAAATTATGTTAGAGTGACTCAAGGTCGAAGAAATTGTGTTAGCTGGAAACATTTTTATGTAAGACGCAAGGTCGAAGAAAACATGTTTAGAATTTGAAAAAAAAAAAAAGAGGGGGTATATACTATACTCATTTTTCAAAAAAAAATTACTTTTTGTTTTTTTTGTTTTGTTTTATAATACTCAGATTGATATTTGTTTTGTTGGTGCAATTCAAAATGTAGTTATGCAATTTAAAACTTAGTTCCCTAAATTCATTGGGGGTTGGGGATTCAAAGGCAGAAAGGATTCAACTTAGCTGAATAAAGAAAGGGTAAAGGATACAGAATTAGTAAGATGTAAGACTCAATACTAATTATGAGATAGATGAAATTAGAGCTTAAATACTAATCCAGAGTAAGCCTGAAACATGTTCAATAGATAACATTTTTAATTAAAAAAATTTGGGTGTTGTTTGGTGATTTTGAAATCACCAGATGAGGGAGTTGATAGAGCGAGCTTTAGAAAATATTTTATTCTAGCTTGTGATGTCATACTCTCATAATTTGAATTAATATATTAATGAGTGTTTGCATGATTTGTTTTATTAATCCAACTTAGATTAAGTTTGCACCACACATGAACACGCAGGAAACTAATTAAATGTGCTCTTGTTGCACTTGCAAGTCTGTTTTTGTAACACATTATTAATATTGTCCTGTTTGTTATGTCTGTCCTATTGTCTTTGTCATTATTAATATGCAGCTGATCATTCATGGCATGTGCCTTTATATGTGCTTACATGTATGTCCTATGTTGTGTTTGTCTGTCTGTGTATTATTTAATCATCTTTTTACTCTTTCAGAAACATAAAGCTGGATTACATAAAGAATGGTAGTTATTATATGTGTTGCTTTATTTGTTTGCTTTTGCTAAATGTCTTTTATTAGTGGGTTAATTAATAATTAGCAAGGGCTGGGTGGTACAGAAGGGTTTGTTTTACCTGAATTAATTATTCTTTTGTGTATGTTTAAATAATAGTTTTCTGAAAAAGTGACGCAAGCTGAAAGTGGCGCAGTGACGCAATCTGAAGCAGCGCAGAAAAGGCCTGCTGATATTAAAACCAACATGAGACAATTTATTCTGAAGTGGAGGAAAAGCCTTTAATTATAAAAGTTTTAAAAAATTAACTGCTAAAGTCAACTCTGTGGAGTGGGTTTGGATGTGCCACGAAAGCTCAGAACGGTCTGTCTCAAGGCTAAAAGGAAGAGACGTGACAAGATTTTGTATTGCTTGAACATTTTTGCTACAAAATGTAGCGGATTAAGGAACTGTCGCCAGGATTCTGTGCATGGACAATGGCTTTGTGTAAAGCCTGGTCTCGTGGTGGAAGATGTCACAGTTTACTGTGGCGTGAGGTGATTCAGCCAATGGAGAGCCAGAATTCAGCTGTTGGAATGTGAAAAATAGTAAGCTCAGCTTATTTTAGAGTATAAGAATAGGCGTTAGCTGCAAACTTTTGGCTTACGCTCTTGATTCCAGAAGGACGTGTTCTGCTGTCCGATGATTACACGTAAGAAATGTAACTTTTAAGACTTTGTTTTCAGGCGATGAGGGTAGCGACTGAGAGATAGTTAGGTTTTGGAAATGCTCTTCCTTTTCACTTATTTCTGCTAATTAATAATGTTATCTTGAAATAAGCTCTCTTTATAAATCGCTGAATAAAACTTATATGACTTTTTCTAATGCTTGCTTAATAAAGTTCCAAACCTAAGTTTTCTTAAATATGTTTTAATAAACTTTTTAAAATGACAAGCTGGTCTTGTTTATTGTAGATAGTTTATTGCATAAAGTCTTAAATAACATATGATCCATTCACCTCACTCACTATGTTTATGGGCCTGGTATTGATTAGTAAGTGTGATAGTGGATTGAGTCATCATTTATAAAGAATTTTAGTTTCTGGGCTCTATCAATTGTTTTGAATTATTGTGAATTTGTTACTGTACAATCTTATACCTAATTTGAGTGCATCGGCAATCGTGCCCCGTAATGTTGTTTGTTCTTGAGTCTTCGGTGCCTGTGTCTTAGCGTTAACCAGTTTGTCCCTTATGCTTGTATTCTGCTTAAAATTAAAAAGGGGCTGTTCCCAGTGTTCCTTTGTGCCAATGTTTACGTACGATGTTCTGTACTTTGTTGGATATAGGGGTGTATGTTGTGACACATACCAATCTCCTGTTTTCTTTCTTCCCTTGTGTCTCTAGTAGGGCCTCCCGATTGGCATTCTGTTTAATTTAAGTTAGGATTTTGTCTTAAGGCCAAAATTTAAGACAAACTTAAGACAAAAGTCTAACTTTACTACTCCTAAATGCCTTCTGTGAATACCGAAAGTCTTAAAGTTAGGATTTTGTCTCAGATTACTTTTGTGAATCGGGCCCCAAGTATTTATTTGAGTATAGGTTACTGACCACCAGCCCAGAAAACAGCTCAGTAATAACTGTGCTTCTAATCCAAACCTAAACATCAGCACCAGGACAATACATTGTGTAGTCACAGATGACCACTGGAATGACACCATCACCTAGCAACCATGACACAGATAGAACTCCCCCACAAAGGTCCTGACACTGGACACAGGCACAGGGCATAGACCATAACACAGAGGTTTGGAGAGTTGCCTTCTGCTGCTTTGGCCGGTTCATGTTGACTTCCAGTGCGAGGTTGAGTTCGCTTGAAGGTCCCTAAATTGGGTAACAAGACAGTTATAAGAAAAGAGCTGTCTGCCTCGGGGAGATCTCACCCAGACACAGGGAGAGTTAGTCAACTTCTCTCTGTTCATGAAATATCAGACATAGTGAGCTCTGAGACCTTTAGTAGGCCAGACTGTGCTCCCCTCACCAAGATCTCATCCCCCCCACCAAGATTTCCGTCTCAGACACTGGGTTGTTCTCTGAACTCTTGGGGAGCCAAGCTGTACCCCCAAGTTCTCAATCCCCACATGATGACAATCTCAGACTGAGGGTGTTCTCTCTCAGCTTGCACAGCCATGCTATCCCCCCCCCCAAGATTTCAATTCCTCTAGATGCCAACCTTAGACATTGGGGTGTTCTTTGAGATGTTGCAGGAGGGAAGCGGTGCCCCCCCAATACTTCCGTCCCCCCACAGGTGCCAATTTTCAAATGGTTACAGCAAGACTCTCAATACCAGAATCTCCAAACAACTTCGACACAGACTTTAGACCATCCAAAATACCGCTGCAAAACTCAACCTCCCATCAGGCTGGATTGTTCACATTGGGAACTTGGTCAGGATTGATTTGCATATGGCTGCCTTTAAACTGGAATAGCATGGGGAGCAAAAAACTATGGATTTAGTCCCAGATCTCTGTACAGGGGCGAAAGTTTGACATTAGTCAACATTCTGTGCATCAACTGTTCTTTTTGCAGTATGCAGGGTATAGCTCTGCATCACACCAGCAGGTCTTTAATAGAAAATGATTGGTGGGAGATTCTCTTCTTTGTCCAGTGTTGAGCTTTAACCATTCACATATTTGAATTATTTACTTGTCAGTCCTTGGTAATATTTCTTAGAACAACAGTTTAAATACATATCTCCTTTGATGTTACAATAGGTGCAGTCTGTCCACCTCACCGTAAGACCCAGACTCTGGCCAATTAGTTATTAGCTAGTTAGGGGGCTTATCTAACGCGCTGCTTCACTCCCTCATCCCTGCACACCTAGTGATGCTACCAGGGTATTATTGAAGACCTGCCTGATTAGCTGCTCTCACACGCTCCTGCAAGACTACCTTCCACTGCTTGCTCTCTTCCCTGGGGGTGAGATCACTAGGAAGTGTACCTAGTGGGCACGAGTGGCCATCGCTCTGCCTTAAATTGGTGTGCCGGCGCTGTTGCTGGGGCACTTTCATATGGACAATTAAGCGCTAGGCGGAGAGATAACGAACCGCGTGGAGGATGAATGGTGCTACCATGATGGCGACTGCGAGTAATCAGCAGCTGCGGAACCTGTAAAGAATGGCGCGGGTTAAATTGTGAGTTTGACCGCTACACCACAAATAGCCCTTCACATCTGAATGTTGGTGCTGTAGCTGGGGCACTGTCCTATTCAAAACTGAACGCTTGGAGGAGAGTATGCAGATTGTGTGGAGCGGTGGTGAGGAGATTGAACGGAGCTCCTAATATAGCGGCTGTGAGTGCGGGGCAACGGCGGCACCAGTAAAATACTGCAACCACGGACTTGCTGGATGATCGGAAGCCTGCGCTGCCAGCGAAATAAAGTAACTGCTGCTGCCACTGAGGAATGGGACTCTACTACTCTTTTTCCATCCCATCTAAAGCCCTGTCCATTTGACCTTGAATGTTTACAGACAGGAAAGCGCCTTGAGGCGAATCCATTTCTGACCGCGGCGCTCAGCACGTTCCCCCATGCCCTGATGAGCCTGAGGGACATCTGCACTAGGAGCACTCCTAGGCACCAGGTGATACCTGCGGGTCTGAGCACTCCCGTGGGAGTTTAAAGGTCCGAGGAAGTTTAACTGGATGCTGAAGCTGCCAAATACCAAATTGGGGAAGCAGCGGTCTTGCAATTCTTCGCTGCTACCGTCTCTAGGTAGAGAATATGCCTGGGACGGGAGCGCCTGTTGGGACCCTGGGGCAGAGTAAAATTACCAAAGAGGCAGCAATGGAGCTAAGGTGAACGAGGGGTGGTAGTGACCACTACCTAATCAACACACAATGACAATCTCTGAGTATACCGCTGATCCCCATCCTGACAGCGGAGTCCGACCACTATGTCTGACGCCCGGTGGAGCTGCTCTGTTCAGCTATTGAGGAGATCGGCCTTAGTTCATTCCCTGACCGTCACCTACCCAGCCGGATTTTGGGCACAGTTTTTCTCCATGTTAGACGGGGACCTGGAGGGTCGGCCAAGGACAGGGGGAGAGGCCTCCGGTGAGGGCCGTCTCGAGCGATCGTATAGGCGAGTAACTTCCCCCCCACAGATGGACACCACACAAGGATGAGGTTAACACTCTTTATATACGTTTCTCGAAGCAAGGTTATCAACGATACAGTGAGATCGGGGACACGAGGGTCCTCTCAACTCTAGTCTCTGAAGGGGAAAGGGTAGCGGGACAGTCTTGGTACCGGTCTGGTACGGGGGTGGCAAGATGGGTAGCTCACAATCCTCGAGCTCGGAGTTCTGGTAGGTCGGGCCGCGGGAGCGCCGGCAGGCTAGGATGATAAGTTTGGTTGGAGAAGGGTCGCGGCAGCGCCAGCAGGCAAGGTGATGGTTCACACAAGGATGGGCCGCGGCAGCGCCAGCAGGTCCCGACGACGGTGTAGGTTGCAGAGGGCCGCGGCAGCGCCAGCAGGCAGGAACGATGATTCACAAGGATGGGCCGCGGCAGCGCCAGCAGGTCCCGACGACGGTGTAGGTTGTAGAGGGCCGCAGCAGCGCCAGCAGGCAGGAACGATGTTTCACAAGGCAGGGCTGTGGCAGCGCCAGCAGTCCGTCAAGGATGAGTTCTTCAAGGTGTCTCTCGACTCCAGGATACAACTGCCTTCCTGCTCTGGAGCTGCCCCAGTTATAGGTCTGGCCCCCTTTGATGTCCGGACCCTCGCGCTTGGAGGTCGGGAGGTCCGGGATGAGTGAGTCCAGACACCCAGCAGGGGGGTGGAGCCAGTGCCCAGGAAGACCGGGGGCGATCGGCACCTGGCGGGGGAGAGCCATCGACACCTCTCTCTCCCATTGACCTGCCAAGTTGTCTCTTCATCTCCTGGGTGGATGGTGGTGCCTCGATGTCGGGGCCTGGCCAGGCCCAGGGTTGGGGTCGAGCTGAGGCCACGCAGCCTCGTGGTGCAGGGTCCAAGATGGCGGCTTGGCCGGGGCAAGGCTGCTGAGGGCGGCCAGGACTGGCCGATGTCGGGATGTTCGGGAGCAGGCGTCCCGTTGGGGACGGGTTGCGGATTGCTTCTGTGGGTTGCCGGGGTGGTTCTTCTGGTGACACCGGGAGAGCCGGTGTTCGGGCCTTATTATGCGGGGAGGGAGCGGCTCCTTCACGAGGCCTGTCCAACATGCATCCCCCCCAGCTGAAGGCAGGGAGAGTCACCCATCTTCTTGGGTAATCTCTTCGCCGAGGCGGAAAAAGCGTGACAGGCCGTCCGCGTTGGCGTGGTCTTGGCCAGGGCGATGCTCCACAGTGAAGTCCATCCCCTGCAAGGAGATGGACCATCGCAACAGTTTTGGGTTCTCCCCCGCATCTGCATCAGCCATTGCAGGGGTATATGGTCTGTCTGTACCCTGAAATGGGTACCGAAGAGGTAGGGCCGGAGTTTCTTGAGGGCCCATACAACTGCAAAGGCCTCCCACTCAATGGTGCTTCAGCGCTGCTCTCGGGCCAGCAGGCGCCGGCTGATGAAGGCCACTGGTTGATCAACTCCCTCGGCGTTGAGTTGAGAGAGTATTGCCCCAACGCCATGATCGGAGGCGTCCGTCTGGACGACGAATTCCCGGTTGTAGTCGGGGGCCTGGAGCACGGGGCGGTGCACATGGCGGCCTTCAACTTCTCGAAGGCCGCTTGACAGTCCGGAGTCCAGTTGACGGTTTTGGGGTTTTTCTTGGATGTGAGTTCTGTGAGGGGCCCCACAATGCTGCCATAGTCCTTTACAAACTGCCGGTAGTATCCGGTGAGCCCTAGGAAGGCTCGGACCTCGGTTTGGGTGACAAGAGGTTGCCAGGACTGGATGGCAGCGATTTTGAGCTGAAGGGGGGCCACCAGACCACTCCCCACTTGGTGTCCGAGATAGGTCACGGACCCTTGGCCAATCTGACATTTGCTGGCTTTGATGGTGAGGCCGGCCTGCTGGAGGGCGTGCAGGACTTCTCGGAGGTGGTGAAGGTGGTCCGCCCAGTGACGACTGTACACAGCGATATCGTCCAGGTAGGCGGCGCTGAATTCTTCGAGGCCCGCCAATACCTCGTTCACGAGTCGCTGGAAAGTAGCTGGAGCGTTTTTCATGCCGAATGGCATCACTTTGAAGTGGTAGTGGCCATCCGGGGTAGAGAAGGCGGATCGTTCTTGGGCCCTGGGGGTGAGGCCGATCTGCCAGTAGCCTGCTGTTAGATCGAAGATGCTCAGGTAGCGGGCAGCCCCCATGCGGTCAACCAGCTCATCCGCCCGGGGGATGGGGTGAGCGTCGGTTCGGGTAACAGCGCTCAGGCACCGATAGTCTACACAGAACCGGAGCTCGGGGGCGACGCCCGGGGCGGCAGCCTTGGGGACCAGTACGACGGGGCTGGCCCAGGGGCTGTCCGATGGCTCGATCACTCCTAGGGCCAGCATTTTAGAGACTTCGTCCTGGATGCAGGTGCGCACCCGATCTGGCACTCGGTACGCCCTGTGTCGAATAGGTGGACTATCACCAGTATCCACGTCGTGAAGGCACCAGGGGGTGATCCCTGGGGTGAGGGAGAACAGGTTCGCAAATTGTAGCAGGAGAGCCCGACAGTCTTGGCGTTGTTCCGGGGACAAGGCCTCGGAGAGTCTGACCCCTTCCACTGAGCCATCTTTTTCACGGGTCCTCAGTAGGTCAGGGAGGGGCTCGGAGTCTTCTTCCATCCCACTATCTGTTGCCATTAGTAGGCTTAGCTCCGAGCTTACGAAGTGGGGTTTGAGCCTGTTGGCGTGGAGAACTCGGGGTGGGTTCCGGGGGGACTCCATGTCTATTAGGTAGGTGACAGGGCCCTTGCGCTCTATCACCTTGAAGGGTCCTGTCCATTTGTCCTGCAGGGCACAAGGTTCGACTGGAGACATCACCCATACTTGCTGGCCTGGTTCGAACTCAATGGAGGAGGCATGTTGATCGTACCATTTCTTCATGTCCTCCTGGCTGGCCTCAAGGTTGGCTTTGGCGAGTTCCCTGAATCGCCGGGTCTGGTTGCGGGGGGTCAGGAGATACTTATATACGTCCGGAGGGGTCTTCTGGGGGGCCATCTCCCATCCTTCCTTGACCAGGCTGAGGGGGCCCCGGACGGGGTGTCCGTACAGGAGCTCGAAGGGGCTGAAGCCGAGGGATTTCTGGGGAACTTCTCGATAGGCGAAGAGGAGGCACGGGAGCAGCACGTCCCATTGGCGACGTAGGGGTTCTTCCAGGCCCATGATCATTCCCTTGAGAGTGCGGTTAAACCGCTCGACCAGTCCGTTTCCTTGCGGGTGATAAGGGGTCGTGAACCGGTAGGTGACCCCGCACTGCTGCCAGAGAGACCTCATGTACTTTGAGATAAAGTTCGTGCCCCTGTCGCTGACGACCTCCCGGGGGAAGCCCACTCGAGAGAAGATCCCCATTAGGGCTCGGCCTACCACGGGTGCTGTCACGGTCCGAACGGGAATGGCCTCGGGATACCGGGTGGCGTGGTCCACCAGGACTAGGATGAACCGGTGCCCCTGGGCCGTTCGGGGGTCTAGAGGCCCCACAATGTCTATTCCCACCCGTTCGAACGGGGTGGTGACGACGGGAAAGGGTTGCAAGGGTGCTTTGGTCTTTCGGCCGCTCTTCCCGCTGGCCTGGCAGGTGGGGCAGGCCCGGCAGTGGTTGGAGACATCATTTCGCATCTTGGGCCAGTAAAAGTGTGTTACCAGGCGGTTGTAGGTTTTGTCTTGTCCCAAATGTCCAGCAAGGGGGACATTGTGCGCTAAGTTCCAAAGGAAGTCTCTGAAGCAGAGGGGCACCACCAGCACCCGACTGGCCCCCAGCTCAGCAATTCTTTGCTCGCTGTAGAGCAGGTCATTGTCCCAATAAATCCAGTGGGCCCCCGCGGTATCTCCCGCGCTCTGGGCGAGGGCTTGCTGCCTGAGTCCCTCAAGGGAGGGACAGGCCTTCTGTTCTTGTCGGAATTGTTCCTGGGTGGGACCACCCTCTTGACGCCACTGGGCCAGTTCGGGAAGGTCCTGGAGTTGAACGGGCCCTTCTTCGTGTTGTTCTGGGGGATTGGTGCTTAGGGCGTCTCCCTCCGGGACGATCGGGGGAGGAGGTTCTGGCCATTCGGGTTCTTCGGGACTGGAGATGGCGCGGGCAGCCATGGACCGGGTCGTTACGCAGGCCCATTCAGGGAGGCCCAACATCCCCAGGTGCTCTCTTCTCTCAACGGCTGCCCAGGGGGAACTTTCAAGGTTGTTTACACGGGGGCATCATCGCGGACAGTCACCTTCAGCATTCCGGACACTCCTCCCCACTCGAAGGGGATGCAGGCCATCCGACACAGGCTTTGTGAGTTGTCGGCTGATCGGACGGGGCAAAGGACGTTTGGCAAGATCTGCTCCGGGGTTACCAGATGACAGCGGACTGCCGTCACACTGGCCCCGGTGTCGCGTAGGGCTTCAGCCTTGCGCCCATTAATGTTTACCCACTGGCTGTATTTTCTCGTATTGGCGGGTAGGGGAGCCCGCGGGATCATGTCTCTTTCCCCTAGGCAGACCAGGGACATGGCGGCTGGTTCCCACTCGGGCTGTTCCTGTTCGTATTCTCCATATTCCTCCGGGGCTGGCTCTTCCCCCAGGGCGGCGGCAGCGACCTGGCGGGGTATAGGATTCTGGTTCTTCGGGCAATTAGGGTCGTTGGCATAGTGGCCGGTCCGCTGGCACCTGTGGCAAGTAACGTTGGCTCGGAACCCTGGACGCATCGTGGGGTTTCCCCTGCCGGCCGGGGGCGGGGTGTGGCTGGCGGGAGCCGCCGGGACGGCATCTCTGCCCCGACCCTGGCCTCCTCCTCCTCGGGGGCAATGGGGACCTTGGTTGGTTCTGTTTGGCTCGCTGGGCCCGCTTCGGGCAACTCTAGTGCTTTCCCATCGGTCAGCTTCGGCAGCGAGTTGCCGAGGGTCAATCAGTTTACTGTCGAGGAGGTGCTGCCTGAGCTCGACGAAGCAATTGTTGGAGAGGTGCTCCCACACAATGAGGTTAAAGAGTTGTTCGTAGGTGGTTACCTGGCTGCCCTTGATCCACCCCTCGAATGCTCTGCTGAAAAAGTTCACGTACTCTACCCAAGTTGTACCCGGGATCCGTTTGCAGTCGCGGAACCGCTGGCGGTACATCTCGGGCGTGAGTCCGTATCGAGTGAGGAGGGCGGCCTTCATGTGGTCGTAGGACATCATTTGATGGTCCGGGAGTTGCAGCAGGGTGTCGCGCCCTTCGTTAACGAACCACCCCCATAACCCGGCTCCCCAGTCACTTCGAGAAATCTGGTGGGAGGTCATGGCTATTTCGTAGGCTTTGAACCATTGCTGGATATCGTCGTTCCGATGATATTCTCTGATGACATCCTTGGGGATGTGGACTTTAGGGTCTGTAGTGCCAGGAGTGTTCAGGCCCTCGGGCACCCCGAGATCTTTATTCTGTTTCCGAAGCTCTATTTCTGCTAGATTGCGCTCATGTTCGTAGGTCAGTTTTTTCTCCTCCAACTCTCTCTGTTTTTGCTTCTCTTCCCGCTCCTCTCGGAGCCGCAAGTGTTCCAATGTTATCTTTTGTTCCGCCAATTTCAGTTCTCCGTCCAACCGAAGTCGTGCCAGCTCTAATTCATGGAGTCTGCTTTTCTCTCGTTCTCGGATCTCCTCCGGGGAGAGACCCGATCTCCTTCCTTCTGTCGGAAAGGTGCTCGTTTCTGGCGGCTCGAGGTTTTGGTTTTGGGGTGCGGTCGTGCCCGTCTCCGCCCAAGATTCTAGGGCCTTTTTGAAGTCTTCTTTCGTGCTCAGTCCTGTGGTAGCAATGCCTAGCTCTAAGCAAAATTGTTTTAGCTCTCTGTGGTTGTACTCTTCTAGTTTATCCATCTGGAATTTTTCTGTGGATCCGCTCTCTTTTGTTGTCATTGTGGTTAAGTTGTGGGGTGAGTTACTCTCTGTACGATTACGCGTTGGTTCGGATCGCACCGCTGGCCACCAATCTTAGATGGGGACCTGGAGGGTAGGCCAAGGACAGGGGGAGAGGCCGTCTCGAGCGATCGTATAGGCGAGTAACTTCCCCCCCACAGATGGACACCACACAAGGATGAGGTTAACACTCTTTATATACGTTTCTCGAAGCAAGGTTATCAACGATACAGTGAGATCGGGGACACGAGGGTCCTCTCAACTCTAGTCTCTGAAGGGGAAAGGGTAGCGGGACAGTCTTGGTACCGGTCTGGTACGGGGGTGGCAAGATGGGTAGCTCACAATCCTCGAGCTCGGAGTTCTGGTAGGTCGGGCCGTGGCAGCGCCGGCAGGCTAGGATGATAAGTTTGGTTGGAGAAGGGCCGCGGCAGCGCCAGCAGGCAAGGTGATGGTTCACACAAGGATGGGCCGCGGCAGTGCCAGCAGGTCCCGACGACGGTGTAGGTTGCAGAGGGCCGCGGCAGCGCCAGCAGGCAGGAACGATGATTCACAAGGATGGGCCGCGGCAGCGCCAGCAGGTCCCGACGACGGTGTAGGTTGTAGAGGGCCGTGGCAGCACCAGCAGGCAGGAACGATGTTTCACAAGGCAGGGCTGTGGCAGCGCCAGCAGTCCGTCAAGGATGAGTTCTTCAAGGTGTCTCTCGACTCCAGGATACAACTGCCTTCCTGCTCTGGAGCTGCCCCAGTTATAGGTCTGGCCCCCTTTGATGTCCGGACCCTCGCGCTTGGAGGTCGGGAGGTCTGGGATGAGTGAGTCGAGACACCCAGCAGGGGGGTGGAGCCAGCGCCAAGGGAGACCGGGGGCGATCGGCACCTGGCGGGGGAGAGCCATCGACACCTCTCTCTCCCATTGACCTGCCAAGTGGTCTCTTCATCTCCTGGGTGGATGGTGGTGCCTCGATGTCGGGGCCTGGCCAGGCCCAGGGTTGGGGTCGAGCTGAGGCCACGCGGCCTCGTGGTGCAGGGTCCAAGATGGCGGCTGGGCCGGGGCAAGGCTGCTGAGGGCGCCCCGGACCGGCCGATGTCGGGATGTTCGGGAGCAGGCGTCCCGTTGGGGACGGGTTGCGGATTGCTTCTGTGGGTTGCCGGGGTGGTTCTTCTGGTGACACCGGGAGAGCCGTTGTTCGGGCCTTATTATGCGAGGAGGGAGCGGCTCCTTCACGAGGCCTGTCCAACACTCCCCATCTCCCTATCTTTCCCACCCCCCAATCGTATTTCTGTGACTCTGCTTTTTCCATGTGTCCTATCTATCTGTTCCTATTGAACATTCTTTCGTTCTTTGTCTACTTCCTTGCTCCAGTCCCCTCTCACCTAAATCTTTCTCCTTGCCCGCTTCACCTCCTAGCCCCCTGTCCTTTTGTGCTATTTGACTAAGCACTCCTTCTCCCCTTTTTGGGGTAAGATCCAAGACATATCCGCTGGAGTCTCAGCATACCCGCTGAGAGAGTCCACAGCGCTAAGGGAGCCACTCACAAATGAGGTATGGTATGGCACCCCTTGCCAAAGCACTCCCTCTCCCCTTTTTGGGGAAGGATCCAGTAAATATGCCTTGGAGTCTCAGAGACCCCTCTGAGAGAGTCCACTTCACCTCAGGAGCCTCTTGCAACAGAGATGGGTAAATGATACCACTCCCCCTGGGCTCACAGCTTACTGGACTTTGGGCGCAGCTTTGACTCGCCGGTTTGTGTCCCTGTCACCCTCCCCCTCCTCTTGCCATGCCGTGTCTCTAATCCTCCCCTCCTCTTTCCCTCCTCCACTCTGTCTACTTCCCCTGCTCTTACCCCCTACTCCCCTGAATATCTCCCCTTTTCAGCTTTTTCCTCTACCTATATGTTCCTTTTTGTTTTGTCTCAATCTTACCTGTAACTAAAATTGCCATGCTCTAATAACTGTGTAACGTTTGTAAAGCTGTAACCTGCAATTTATTGTCCGATACCCATGTAAAGCGCTCTGATACCTCGTGGTCTAGCCAGCGCTATATAAAACCTTTTTAAATAAATAAAATTCCACACCCACATCATACCACACCTCAGAGAGCTTCAGTGGCGCCCCATTCACAAGCATAGCCAATTCAAGCTTCTCACACACACATACAAAGCCCTACACAACACAGAACCAGGATACATAAACAGCTGTAAACACTTTCAGCAACACACAGACACCTACACTCTGTCTCACTCCTATTCGCAAACACTCCCTGCATCCGCAAAATCGAATATGGAGGTCACTCATTCTCCTACATCGCATCCAAGACATGAAATTACCTCCTCTACACACCAGAGCTTCCTCCTCACTTCATGAGACCTCCCACGACACACCAGAACCTTCTCCTCACTTCTTGAGACCTCCCACAACACTCCAGAGCCTCCTCCTCACTTCATGAGACATCCCACGACACACCAGAACCTCCTCCTCACTTCTTGAGACCTCCCACGACACACCAGAGCCTCCTCCTCACTTCTCGAGACCTCCCACGACACACCAGAGCCTCCTCCTCACTTCTTGAGACCTCCCTCTACACACCAGAGCCTCCTCCTCACTTCTCGAGACCTCCCTCTACACACCAGAGCCTCCTCCTCACTTCTTGAGACCTCCCTCTACACACCAGAGCCTCCTCCTCACTTCTCGAGACCTACCTCTACACACCAGAGCCTCCTCCTCCCTTCTTGAGACCTCCCTCTACACACCAGAGCCTCCTCCTCGCTTCATGAGACCTCCTCTACACACCAGAGCCTCATCCTTACTTCTGGAGACCTCCCTCAGCACATCAGAGAGCCATATCCTCACTTCATGAGACCTCCCTCTACACACCAGAGCCTCCTCTCACTTCTTGAGACCTTCTCAACACACCAGAGCTTCCTCCTCACTTCATGAGACTTCCCACGACACACCAGAACCTCCTCCTCACTTCTTGAGACCTCCCATGATACACCAGTGCCTCCTCCTCACTTCATGAGACCTCCCACGACACACCAGAGCCTCCTCCTCACTTCTTGAGACCTCCCACAACACACCAGAGCCGCCTCCTCACTTCTTGAGACCTTCTCAACACACCAGCTCCTCCTCCTCACTTCTTGAGACCTCCCTCTACACACCAGAGCCTCCTTCTCACTTCATGAGACCTCCTTCTACACACCAGAGCTTCCTCCTCACTTCTTGAGACCTCCTTCTACACACCAGAGCCTCCTCCTCACTTCTTGAGACCTCCCACAACACACCAGAGCTGCCTCCTCACTTCTTGAGACCTTCTCAACACACCAGCGCCTCCTCCTCACTTCTTGAGACCTCCCTCTACACACCAGAGCCACCTTCTCACTTCATGAGACCTCCTTCTACACACCAGAGCTTCCTCCTCACTTCTTGAGACCTCCTTCTACACACCAGAGCCTCCTTCTCACTTCATGAGACCTCCTTCTACACACCAGAGCTTCCTCCTCAGTTCTTGAGACCTCCTTCTACACACCAGAGCTTCCTCCTCACTTCTTAAGACCTCCTTCTACACACCAGAGCCTCCTCCTCACTTCTTGAGACCTCCCACGACGCACCAGAGCCTCCTCCTCACTTCTTGAGACCTCCCTCTACACACCAGAGCCTCCTCCTCACTTCATGAGGCCTCCTTCTACACACCAGAGCCTCCTCCTCACTTCTTGAGACCTCCCACGACACTCCAGAGCCTCCTCCTCACTTCATGAGACCTCCCACGACACACCAGAGCCTCCTCTCACTTCTTGAGACCTCCCATGACACACCAGAGCCTCCTCCTCACTTCTCGAGACCTACCTCTACACACCAGAGCCTCCTCTCACTTCTTGAGACCCCCCTCTAAACTCCAGAGCATCCGCTCACCTATTGAGACCTCCCTCTACACACCAGAGCCTCTTCTCACTTCTTGAGACCTCCCTCTACACTCCAGAGCCTCCTCTCACTTCTTGAGACCTCCCTCTACACTCCAGAGCCTCCTCTCACTTCTTGAGACCTTCTCAACACACCAGAGCTTCCTCCTCACTTCATGAGACCTCCCACGACACACCAGAACCTCCTCCTCACTTCTTGAGACCTCCCATGACACACCAGAGCCTCCTCCTCACTTCATGAGACCTCCCACGACACACCAGAACCTCCTCCTCACTTCTTGAGACCTCCCATGACACACCAGAGCCTCCTCCTCACTTCTTGAGACCTCCCACGACACACCAGAGCCTCCTCCTCACTTCTTGAGACCTCCCACAACACACCAGAGCCGCCTCCTTACTTCTTGAGACCTTCTCAACACACCAGTGCCTCCTCCTCACTTCTTGAGACCTCCCTCTACACACCAGAGCCTCCTTCTCACTTCATGAGACCTCCTTCTACACACCAGAGCTTCCTCCTCACTTCTTGAGACCTCCTTCGACACACCAGAGCCTCCTCCTCACTTGTTGAGACCTCCCACGACACACCAGAACCTCCTCCTCACTTCTTGAGACCTCCCTCTACACACCAGAGCCTCCTCCTCACTTCATGAGACCTCCTTCTACACACCAGAGCCTCCTCCTCACTTCTTGAGACCTCCCACGACACTCCAGAGCCTCCTCCTCACTTCATGAGATCTCCCACGACACACCAGAGCCTCCTCTCACTTCTTGAGACCTCCCATGAACACCAGAGCCTCCTCCTCACTTCTCGAGACCTACCTCTACACACCAGAGCCTCCTCTCACTTCTTGAGACCCCCCTCTAAACTCCAGAGCATCCGCTCACTTATTGAGACCTCCCTCTAAACACCAGAGCCTCTTCTCACTTCTTGAGACCTCCCTCTACACTCCAGAGCCTCCTCTCACTTCTTGAGACCTCCCTCTACACTCCAGATCCTCCTCTCACTTCTTGAGACCTCCCTCTACACTCCAGAGCCTCTTCTCACTTCTTGAGACCTACTCTACACTCCAGAGCCTCCTCCTCACTTCATGAGACCTCCCCCGACACACCAGAGCCTCCTCTCACTTCTTGAGACCCCTCTACACACCAGAGCCTCCTCTCAGTTCTTGAGACCTCCCTCTACACACCAGAGCCTCCTCTCACTTCTTGAGACCCCTCTACACACCAGAGCCTCTTCTCACTTCTTGAGACCTCCCTCTACACACAGAGCCTCCTCTCACGTCTTGAGACCTCCCTCTAAACTCCAGAGCCTCCTCTCACTTCTTGAAACCTCCCTCTACACTCCAGAGCCTCTTCTCACTTCTTGAGACCTTCTCTACACTCCAGAGCCTCCTCCTCACTTCATAAGACCTCCCACGACACACCAGAGCCTCCTCTCACTTCTTGAGACCCCTCTACACACCAGAGCCTCCTCTCACTTCTTGAGACCTCCCTCTACACACCAGAGCCTCCTCTCATTACTTGAGACCCCTCTACACACCAGAGCCTCCTCTCACTTCTTGAGACCCCTCTGCACACCAGAGCCTCCTCTCACTTCTTGAGACCTCCCTCTACACACCAGAGCCTCCTCTCACTTCTTGAGACCTCCCTCTACACACCAGAGCCTCCTCCTCACTTCTCCAGACCTACCTCCACACACCAGAGCCTCCTCTCACTTCTTGAGACTTCCCTCTACACACCAGAGCCTCCTCCTCACTTCTCGAGACCTCTCTCTACACACTAGAGCCTCCTCTCACTTCTTGAGACCTTCTCAAAACACCAGAGCTTCCTCCTCACTTCATGAGACCTCCCACGGCACACCAGAACCTCCTCCTCACTTCTTGAGACCTCCCACGACACACCAGAGCTTCCTCCTCACTTCTTGAGACCTCCCTCTATGCACCAGAGCCTCCTCTCACTTCTTAAGACCTCCCTCAACACATCAGAGCCTCTTCTCACTTCATGAGACCTCCCTCTACACACCAGCGCCTCCTCCTCGCTTCTTGAGACCTCCCTCAACACACCAGAGCCTCCTCCTCGCTTCTTGAGACCTCCCTCAACACACCAGAGCCTCCTCCTCGCTTCTTGAGACCCCCTCTACACACCAGACCTCCTCTCACTTCTTGAGACCTCCCTCTACACACCAGAGCCTCCTCTCACTTCATGAGACCTCTCTCTACACACCCGAGCCTCCTCTTCACTTCTTGAGACCTCCCTGTACATACCAGAGCATCCGCTCACTTTTTGAGACCTCCCTCTTCACACCAGGGCCTCCTCTCACTTCTTAAGACCTCCCACGACACATCAGAGCCTCCTCCTCACTTCATGAGACCTCCCTCTATACACCAGAGCCTCCTCTCACTTCATGAGACCTCCCTCTACACACCAGAGGTTCCTCCTCACTTCTTGAGACCTCCTTCTACACACTAGAGCTTCCTCCTCACTTCTTGAGACCTCCTTCTACACACCAGAGCTTCCTCCTCACTTCTTGAGACCTCCTTCTACACACCAGAGCCTCCTCCTCACTTCTTGAGACCTCCCACGACACACCAGAACCTCCTCCTCACTTCTTGAGACCTCCCTCTACACACCAGAGCCTACTCCTCACTTCATGAGACCTCCTTCTACACACCAGAGCCTCCTCCTCACTTCTTGAGACCTCCCACGACACTCCAGAGCCTCCTCCTCACTTCATGAGACCTCCCACGACACACCAGAGCCTCCTCTCACTTCTTGAGACCTCCCATGACACACCAGAGCCTCCTCCTCACTTCTCGAGACCTACCTCTACACACCAGAGCCTCCTCTCACTTCTTGAGACCCCCCTCTAAACTCCAGAGCATCCGCTCACTTATTGAGACCTCCCTCTACACACCAGAGCCTCTTCTCACTTCTTGAGACCTCCCTCTACACTCCAGAGCCTCCTCTCACTTCTTGAGACCTTCTCAACACACCAGAGCTTCCTCCTCACTTCATGAGACCTCCCACGACACACCAGAACCTCCTCCTCACATCTTGAGACCTCCCATGACACACCAGAGCCTCCTCCTCACTTCATGAGACCTCCCACGACACACCAGAACCTCCTCCTCACTTCTTGAGACCTCCCACGACACACCAGAGCCTCCTCCTCACTTCTTGAGACCTCCCACAACACACCAGAGCCGCCTCCTCACTTCTTGAGATCTTCTCAACACACCAGCGCCTCCTCCTCACTTCTTGAGACCTCCCTCTACACACCAGAGCCTCCTTCTCACTTCACGAGACCTCCTTCTACACACCAGAGCTTCCTCCTCACTTCTTGAGACCTCCTTCTACACACCAGAGCCTCCTCCTCACTTCTTGAGACCTCCCACAACACACCAGAGCCGCCTCCTCACTTCTTGAGACCTTCTCAACACACCAGCACCTCCTTCTCACTTCTTGAGACCTCCCTCTACACACCAGAGCCTCCTTCTCACTTCATGAGACCTCCTTCTACACACCAGAGCTTCCTCCTCACTTCTTGAGACCTCCTTCTACACACCAGAGCCTCCTTCTCACTTCATGAGACCTCCTTCTACTCACCAGAACTTCCTCCTCACTTCTTGAGACCTCCTTCTACACACCAGAGCTTCCTCCTCACTTCTTGAGACCTCCTTCTACACACCAGAGCCTCCTTCTCACTTCATGAGACCTCCTTCTACACACCAGAGCTTCCTCCTCACTTCTTGAGACCTCCTTCTACACACCAGAGCCTCCTCCTCACTTCTTGAGACCTCCCTCTACACACCAGAGCCTCCTCCTCACTTCATAAGACCTCCTTCTACACACCAGAGCCTCCTCCTCACTTCTTGAGACCTCCCACGACACTCCAGAGCCTCCTCCTCACTTCATGAGACCTCCCACGACACACCAGAGCCTCCTCTCACTTCTTGAGACCTCCCATGACACACCAGAGCCTCCTCCTCACTTCTCGAGACCTACCTCTACACACCAGAGCCTCCTCTCACTTCTTGAGACCCCCCTCTAAACTCCAGAGCATCCGCTCACTTATTGAGACCTCCCTCTACACACCAGAGCCTCTTCTCACTTCTTCAGACCTCCCTCTACACTCCAGAGCCTCCTCTCACTTCTTGAGACCTCCCTTTACACTCCAGAGCCTCCTCTCACTCCTTGAGACCTCCCTCTACACTCCAGAGCCTCTTCTCACTTCTTGAGACCTACTCTACACTCCAGAGCCTCCTCCTCACTTCATGAGACCTGCCGCGACACACCAGAGCCTCCTCTCACTTCTTGAGACCCCTCTACACACCAGAGCCTCCTCTCAGTTCTTGAGACCTCCCTCTACACACCAGAGCCTCCTCTCACTTCTTGAGACCCCTCTACACACCAGAGCCTCTTCTCACTACTTGAGACCTCCCTCTACACACAGAGCCTCCTCTCACGTCTTGAGACCTCCCTCTACACTCCAGAGCCTCCTCTCACTTCTTGAGACCTCCCTCTACACTCCAGAGCCTCTTCTCACTTCTTGAGACCTTCTCTACAATCCAGAGCCTTCTCCTCACTTCATAAGACCTCCCACGACACACCAGAGCCTCCTCTCACTTCTTGAGACCCCTCTACACACCAAAGCCTCCTCTCACTTCTTGAGACCTCCCTCTACACACCAGAGCCTCCTTTCATTACTTGAGACCCCTCTACACACCAGAGCCTCCTCTCACTTCTTGAGACCCCTCTGCACACCAGAGCCTCCTCTCACTTCTTGAGACCTCCCTCTACACACCAGAGCCTCCTCTCACTTCTTGAGACCTCCCTCTACACACCAGAGCCTCCTCCTCACTTCTCCAGACCTACCTCTACACACCAGAGCCTCCTCTCACTTCTTGAGACTTCCCTCTACACACCAGAGCCTCCTCCTCACTTCTCGAGACCTCTCTCTACACACTAGAGCCTCCTCTCACTTCTTGAGACCTTCTCAACACACCAGAGCTTCCTCCTCACTTCATGAGACCTCCCACGGCACACCAGAACCTCCTCCTCACTTCTTGAGACCTCTCACAACACACCAGAGCTTCCTCCTCACTTCTTGAGACCTCCCTCTACGCACCAGAGCCTCCTCTCACTTCTTAAGACCTCCCACAACACATCAGAGCCTCTTCTCACTTCATGAGACCTCCCTCTACACACCAGCGCCTCCTCCTCGCTTCTTGAGACCTCCCTCAACACACCAGAGCCTCCTGCTTGCTTCTTGAGACCTCCCTCAACACACCAGAGCCTCCACCTCGCTTCTTGAGACCCCCTCTACACACCAGAGCCTCCTCTCACTTCTTGAGACCTTCCTCTACACACCAGAGCCACCTCTCACTTCATGAGACCTCTCTCTACACACCCGAGCCTCCTCTTCACTTCTTGAGACCTCCCTCTACATACCAGAGCCTCCGCTCACTTTTTGAGACCTCCCTCTTCACACCAGAGCCTCCTCTCACTTCTTAAGACCTCCCACTACACTCCAGAGCCTCTTCTCACTTCTTGAGACCTTCTCTACACTCCAGAGCCTTCTCCTCACTTCATAAGACCTCCCACGACACACCAGAGCCTCCTCTCACTTCTTGAGACCCCTCTACACACCAGAGCCTCCTCTCACTTCTTGAGACCTCCCTCTACACACCAGAGCCTCCTCTCATTACTTGAGACCCCTCTACACACCAGAGCCTCCTCTCACTTCTTGAGACCCCTCTGCACACCAGAGCCTCCTCTCACTTCTTGAGACCTCCCTCTACACACCAGAGCCTCCTCTCACTTCTTGAGACCACCCTCTACACACCAGAGCCTCCTCCTAACTTCTCCAGACCTACCTCTACACACCAGAGCCTCCTCTCACTTCTTGAGACTTCCCTCTACACACCAGAGCCTCCTCCTCACTTCTCGAGACCTCTCTCTATACACTAGATCCTCCTCTCACTTCTTGAGACCTTCTCAACACACCAGAGCTTCCTCCTCACTTCATGAGACCTCCCACGGCACACCAGAACCTCCTCCTCACTTCTTGAGACCTCTCACGACACACCAGAGCTTCCTCCTCACTTCTTGAGACCTCCCTCTACGCACCAGAGCCTCCTCTCACTTCTTAAGACCTCCCTCAACACATCAGAGCCTCTTCTCACTTCATGAGACCTCCCTCTACACACCAGCGCCTCCTCCTCGCTTCTTGAGACCTCCCTCAACACACCAGAACCTCCTCCTTGCTTCTTGAGACCTCCCTCAACACACCAGAGCCTCCTCCTCGCTTCTTGAGACCCCCTCTACACACCAGAGCCTCCTGTCACTTCTTGAGACCTCCCTCTACACACCAGAGCCTCCTCTCACTTCATGAGACCTCTCTCTACACACCCGAGCCTCCTCTTCACTTCTTGAGACCTCCCTGTACATACCAGAGCCTCCGCTCACTTTTTAAGACCTCCCTCTTCACACCAGAGCCTCTTCTCACTTCTTGAGACCTACTCTACACTCCAGAGCCTCCTCCTCACTTCATGAGACCTCCCGTGACACACCAGAGCCTCCTCTCACTTCTTGAGACCCCTCTACATACCAGAGCCCCCTCTCAGTTCTTGAGACCTCCCTCTACACACCAGAGCCTCCTCTCACTTCTTGAGACCCCTCTACACACCAGAGCCTCTTCTCACTTCTTGAGACCTCTCTCTACACACCAGAGCCTCCTCTCACTTCTTGAGACCTCCCATGACACACCAGAGTCTCCTCCTCACTTCCTGAGACCTCCCTCTACACACAGAGCCTCCTCTCACTTCTTGAGACCTCCCTCTACACTCCAGAGCCTCCTCTCACTTCTTGAGACCTCCCTCTACACTCCAGAGCCTCTTCTCACTTCTTGAGACCTTCTCTACACTCCAGAGCCTCCTCCTCACTTCATAAGACCTCCCATGACACACCAGAGCCTCCTCTCACTTCATGAGACCTCCCTCTACACACCAGAGCCTCCTCTCACTTCATGCACTTCATGAGACCTCCCTCTACACACCAGAGCCTCTTCCTCACTTCTTGAGACCTCCCTCTACACACCAGAGCCTCCTCTCACTTCTTGAGACCTCCCTCTACACACCAGAGCCTCCTCTCACTTCTTAAGACCTCCCTCAACACATCAGAGCCTCCTCCTCGCTTCATGAGACCTCCCTCTACACACCAGAGCCTCCTCCTGACTTCTTGAGACCTTCCTCTACACACCAGAGCCTCCTCCTCCCTTCTCGAGACCTCCCTCTATGCACCAGAGCCTCCTCCTCACTTCTAGAGACCTCCCTCTACACACCAGAGCCTCCTCTCACTTCTTGAGACCTCCCTCTACTCACCAGAGCCTCATCCTCACTTCTTGAGACCTCCCTCTACACACCAGAGCCTCCTCTCCCTTCTTGAGACCTCCCTCTACACACCAGAGCCTCCTCTCACTTCTTGAGACCTCCCTCTACACACCAGAGCCTCCTCTCCCTTCTTGAGACCTCCCTCTACACACCAGAGCCTCCTCCTCACTTCTAGAGACCTCCCTCTACACACCAGAGCCTCCTCTCACTTCTTGAGACCTCCCTCTACTCACCAGAGCCTCATCCTCACTTCTTGAGACCTCCCTCTACACACCAGAGCCTCCTCTCCCTTCTTGAGACCTCCCTCTACACACCAGAGCCTCCTCTCACTTCTTGAGACCTCCCTCTACACACCAGAACCTCCTCCTCACTTCTTGAGACCTCCCCCTACACACCAGAGCCTCCTCTCACTTCTTAAGACCTCCCTCAACACATCAGAGCCTCCTTCTCGCTTCATGAGACCTCCCTCTACACACCAGAGCCTCCTCCTCACTTCTTGAGACCTTCCTCTACACACCAGAGCCTCCTCCTCCCTTCTCGAGACCTCCCTCTACGCACCAGAGCCTCCTCCTCACTTCTAGAGACCTCCCTCTACACACCAGAGCCTCCTCTCACTTCTTGAGACTTCCCTCTACACGCCAGAGCCTCCTCTCACTTCTTGAGACCTCCCTCTACACACCAGAGACTCCTCTGACTTCTTGAGACCTCTCTCTACTCACCAGAGCCTCCTCTCACTTCTTGAGACCTCCCTCTACTCACCAGAGCCTCATCCTCACTTCTTAAGACCTCCCTCTACACACCAGAGCCTCCTCTCCCTTCTTGAGACCTCCCTCTACACACCAGAACCTCCTCTCACTTCTTGAGACCTCCCTCTACACACCAGAACCTCCTCCTCACTTCTTGAGACCTCCCCCTACACACCAGAGCCTCCTCCTCACTTCTTAAGACCTCCCTCAACACATCAGAGCCTCCTTCTCGCTTCATGAGACCTCCCTCTACACACCAGAGCCTCCTCCTCACTTCTAGAGACCTTCCTCTACACACCAGAGACTCCTCTGACTTCTTGAGACCTCCCTCTACAGACCAGAGCCTCCTCTCACTTCTTGAGTTCTGGAAGAGGCTGAAGACCTGTTTCTTAGTATGAGCACCTTGGGGACAACAAACCTACACACCTGCCTAAGCACCCGTATACCCTTTCAGGTGATTAGTGCACTTTAAAAATCAATATAACAATCTCAGACATTGGGGTGTTGTATGAGATCTTGTGAGGTCGAGCTGTGAAGCACCATGCTGTGAGTCAGACACACAAAGGTTGATGGGAGGAACGCTCGCAATAAGGTGAAGTGGGAGGAAGGTAAATCTTTATTGCATAACATGTTATAAATCAATACAAATCATCTAAACCACCCTCAATAAATCTACTAATAATGCTCAGAATGTGTACAGATAGATTCATTAATATTCCTTGGTTTTTATTACGATTTCCCCTTTTTGTTCATTAAAATACCCGGTACAATGTTAATATTTGATTGACACAATATTAAAATTGCATGTGAGACAAGACCTCAATTCATTATACCCACTGTCCCATTCAACAAGACAGATTATTGCTAGTACATCATAAAACAAGCCCTACAAATCCCCAACGTCGGCATATTTAGAATCCCTCAGTACCTTATTAAAACTCTAAAATCATAAAATTCATCATTTCTGTTGGTTCTTGAAATTCTTCAGATGAATCGCTATCAGCGAGATGAATGTGATCATAACCCTGCTCATGTTTCCTTTTTATTAGCGTATTCCTCAGTAACTCTGGAATTGCCACCAGTTTTGTTCAGCACATACCTTGGTTATGGCTCTCAGAGGGCATTATTCCATGAGGCGCCCCCCCCCCCCTAATCCATAACTTACAGCCCTGGCCTCTCACTGCATCCAGTGCTTTGTTCTCAGCACAGACCTTGGTTACGGGTCTCAGAGGCATTATTCCATGAGGCACCCACCCCATACATAACTGACAGCCCTGGCCTCTCACTGCATCCAGTGCTTTGTTCTCAGCCCGGACCTTGGTTATGGCTCTCAGAGGGCATTATTCCATGAGCCCCCCCCCCATCCATAACTGACAGCCCTGGCCTCTCACTGCATCCAGTGCTTTGTTCTCAGCCCGGACCTTGGTTATGGCTCTCAGAGGCATTATTCCATGAGGCGCCCCCCCTAATCCATAACTGACAGACCCGGTGCTCTCACTGCATCCAGTGCTTTGTTCTCAGCACAGACCTTGGTTATGGCTCTCAGAGGCATTATTCAATGAGCCCCCCCCCCATCCATAACTGACAGCCCTGGCCTCTCACTGCATCCAGTGCTTTGTTCTCAGCACAGACCTTGGTTAGGGGTCTCAGAGGCATTATTCCATGAGGCGCCCCCCCTAATCCATAACTGACAGACCCGGTGCTCTCACTGCATCCAGTGCTTTGTTCTCAGCCCGGACCTTGGTTATGGCTCTCAGAGGGCATGATTCCATGAGGCGCCCCCCCCTAATCCATAACTGACAGACCCGGTGCTCTCACTGCATCCAGTGCTTTGTTCTCAGCCCGCACCTTGGTTATGGCTCTCAGAGGCATTATTCCATGAGCCCCCCCCATCCATAACTGACAGCCCTGGCCTCTCACTGCATCCAGTGCTTTGTTCTCAGCACAGACCTTGGTTATGGCTCTCAGAGGCATTATTCCATGAGCCCCCCCCCCCCATCCATAACTGACAGCCCTGGCCTCTCACTGCATCCAGTGCTTTGTTCTCAGCACAGACCTTGGTTATGGCTCTCAGAGGCATTATTCCATGAGCCCCCCCCCCATCCATAACTGACAGCCCTGGCCTCTCACTGCATCCAGTGCTTTGTTCTCAGCACAGACCTTGGCTATGGCTCTCAGAGGCATTATTCCATGAGCCCTCCCCCCATCCATAAATGACAGCCCTGGCCTCTCACTGCATCCAGTGCTTTGTTCTCAGCCCGGACCTTGGTTATGGCTCTCAGAGGGCATTATTCCATGAGGTCCCCACCCCATCCATAACTGACAGCTCTGGCCTCTCACTGCATCCAGTGCTTTGTTCTCAGCCGGGACCTTGGTTGTGGCTCTCAGAGGGCATTATTCCATGAGCCCCCCCCCCCCATCCATAACTGACAGCCCTGGCCTCTCACTGCATCCAGTGCTTTGTTCTCAGCACAGACCTTGGCTATGGCTCTCAGAGGCATTATTCCATGAGCCCCCCCCCATCCATAAATGACAGCCCTGGCCTCTCACTGCATCCAGTGCTTTGTTCTCAGCCCGGACCTTGGTTATGGCTCTCAGAGGGCATTATTCCATGAGGCCCCCACCCCATCCATAATTGACAGCTCTGGCCTCTCACTGCATCCAGTGCTTTGTTCTCAGCCCGGACCTTGGTTATGGCTCTCAGAGGGCATTATTCCATGAGGCGCACCCCCTAATCCATAACTGACAGACCCGGTGCTCTCACTGCATCCAGTGCTTTGTTCTCAGCCCGGAACTTGGTTATGGCTCTCAGAGGCATTATTCCATGAGCCCCCCCCCCCATCCATAACTGACAGCCCTGGCCTCTCACTGCATCCAGTGCTTTGTTCTTAGCCCGAACCTTGTTATGGCTCTCAGAGGCATTATTCCATGAGCCCCCCCCCCCCCATCCATAACTGACAGCCCTGGCCTCTCACTGCATCCAGTGCTTTGTTCTCAGCACAGACCTTGGCTATGGCTCTCAGAGGCATTATTCCATGAGCCCCCCCCCCCCCCATCCATAACTGACAGCTCTGGCCTCTCACTGCATCCAGTGCTTTGTTCTCAGCCCGGACCTTGGTTGTGGCTCTCAGAGGGCATTATTCCATGAGCCCCCCCCCCATCCATAACTGACAGCCCTGGCCTCTCACTGCATCCAGTGCTTTGTTCTCAGCACAGACCTTGGCTATGGCTCTCAGAGGCATTATTCCATGAGCCCCCCCCCATCCATAAATGACAGCCCTGGCCTCTCACTGCATCCAGTGCTTTGTTCTCAGTTCGGACCTTGGTTATGGCTCTCAGAGGGCATTATTCCATGAGGCCCCCACCCCATCCATAATTGACAGCTCTGGCCTCTCACTGCATCCAGTGCTTTGTTCTCAGCCCGGACCTTGGTTATGGCTCTCAGAGGGCATTATTCCATGAGGCGCACCCCCTAATCCATAACTGACAGACCCGGTGCTCTCACTGCATCCAGTGCTTTGTTCTCAGCCCGGACCTTGGTTATGGCTCTCAGAGGCATTATTCCATGAGCCCCCCCCCCATCCATAACTGACAGCCCTGGCCTCTCACTGCATCCAGTGCTTTGTTCTCAGCCCGAACCTTGGTTATGGCTCTCAGAGGCATTATTCCATGAGCCCCCCCCCCTAATCCATAACTGACAGACCCGGTGCTCTCACTGCATCCAGTGCTTTGTTCTCAGCACAGACCTTGGTTATGGCTCTCAGAGGCATTATTCCATGAGCCCCCCCCATCCATAACTGACAGCCCTGGCCTCTCACTGCATCCAGTGCTTTGTTCTCAGCACAGACCTTGGTTATGGCTCTCAGAGGCATTATTCCATGAGCCCCCCCCCCATCCATAACTGACAGCCCTGGCCTCTCACTGCAACCAGTGCTTTGTTCTCAGCACAGACCTTGGTTATGGCTCTCAGAGGCATTATTCCACGAGCCCCCCCCCCCCCCCCATCCATAACTGACAGCCCTGGCCTCTCACTGCATCCAGTGCTTTGTTCTCAGCACAGACCTTGGTTATGGCTCTCAGAGGCATTATTCCATGAGCCCCCACCCCCCATCCATAACTGACAGCCCTGGCCTCTCACTGCATCCAGTGCTTTGTTCTCAGCCCGGACCTTGGTTATGGCTCTCAGAGTCATTATTCCATGAGGCGCCCCCCCTAATCCATAACTGACAGACGTGGTGCTCTCACTGCATCCAGTGCTTTGTTCTCAGCACAGACCTTGGTTATGGCTCTCAGTGGCATTATTCCATGAGCCCCCCATCCATAACTGACAGCCCTGGCCTCTCACTGCATCCAGTGCTTTGTTCTCAGCAAAGACCTTGGTTATGGCTCTCAGAGGCATTATTCCATGAGCCCCCCCATCCATAACTGACAGCTCTGGCCTCTCACTGCATCCAGCGCTTTGTTCTCAGCCCGGACCTTGGTTGTGGCTCTCAGAGGGCATTATTCCATGAGCCCCCCCCCATCCATAACTGACAACCCTGGCCTCTCACTACATCCAGTGCTTTGTTCTAAGCACAGACCTTGGTTATGGCTCTCAGAGGCATTATTCCATGAGGCCCCCACCCCATCCATAACTGACAGCCCTGGCCTCTCACTGCATCCAGTGCTTTGTTCTCAGCCCGGACCTTGGTTATGGCTCTCAGATAATCCACGTCTTATCCTCTCTCTACACTCATTATTATACCCGGATGCTGCAAACCTACTAGCTTCCACATTTAAGCAGATGCTTTGCGCCTCATAGTGATTTAACAGACCCCTTGGAGTGAGTTATCAGACCCCCTGGATTGACTTACCAGACCCCTGGAGTGATTTAACAGACGGCCTGGAGTGATGTACCAGACCCCATGGAGTGATTTACCAGACCCCCTGGAGTGATTGACCTGACACCTGAAACGATTAACAAGACCTCCTGGAGTGATTGACCGGATCCCTGGAAAGATTGACAAGACCCCTGGAGTGATTTACCAGACCCCCTGGAGTGATTTACCAGACCCCCTGGAGTGTTTACCAGACCCCCCTGGAGTGCTGCACCAGACCCCCTGGAGTGATTCACCAGGCCCCCTAAAGTGGTTTACCAGACCCCCCAAAGTGACTGTCCAGACCCCCTGGAGAGATTCACCAGACCCCCCAAAGTGACTGACCATACCCCCTGAAATGATTTACCAGACCCCCTGGAGTGATTCACCAGACCCCCTGTAGTGATTCACCAGACCCCCTCAAAGTGACTGACCAGACCCCCTGAAATGATTTACCAGACCCCTGGAGTGATTTACCAGACCCCCTGGAGTGATTCACCAGACCCCCTAGAGTGATTTACCAGACCCCCTGAAGTGATTTACCAGACCCCTAAAGTGATTTACCGGACCCCTGGTGTGATTTACAAGACCCCCTGGAGTGATTTACCAGACTCCCTGGAGTGACTTACCAGACCCCCTGGAGTGATTTACCAGACTCCCTGGAGTGACTTACCAGACTCCCTGGAGTGACTTACCAGACTCCCTGGAGTGATTTTCCAGACCCCCTGGAGTGATTCACCAGACCCCTGGCGTGATTTGCCAGACCCCCTGGAGTGATTTACCAGACCCCTGGAGTGATTTACTAGACCCCTGGAGTGATTTACCAGACTCCCTGGAGTGACTTACCAGACTCCCTGGAGTGATTTACCAGACCCCCTGGAGTGATTTACCAGACCTAAGAGTGATTTACCAGACCCCCTGGAGTGATTTACCAGACCTAAGAGTGATTTACCAGACCCCTTGGAGTTATTTACCAGACCCCCTGGTGTGATTTACCAGACCCCTGGAGTGATTTACCAGACCCCCTGGAGTGATTTACCAGACCTAAGAGTGATTTATCAGACCCCCTGGAGTTATTTACCAGACCCGCCGGAGTGATTGACCAGACCCCTGGATAGATTTACCAGAACCCTCTGAAGTGATTTACCAGACCCCCCAAAGTGACTGACCAGACCCCCTGAAATGATTTACCAGACCCCTGGAGTGATTTACCAGACCCCCTGGAGTGATTCACCAGACCCCCTAGAGTGATTTACCGGACCCCCTAAAGTGATTTACTAGATCCCCTAAAGTGATTTACCAGACCCCTGGTGTGATTTACCAGACCCCTGGTGTGATTTACCAGACCCCCTGGAGTGATTTACCAGACCCCCTGGTGTGATTTACCAGACCCCTGGATTGATTTACCAGAACCCTCTGAAGTGATTTACCAGACCCCTGGAGTGATTTACCAGACCTCCTGGAGTTATTTACCAGACTCCCTGGAGTGATTTACCAGACTCCCTGGAGTGATTTACCAGACCCCCTGAATGATTTACCAGACTCCCTGGAGTGATTTACCAGACCCCCTGGAGTGATTGACCAGACCCCCTGGAGTGATTTACCAGACCCCCTGGAGTGATTTATCAGACCTCCTGGAGTGATTTACCAGACCTCAGGTGAGACTCTGCTCACTTGCCATTTGGTGCTTGCTTCTCTGCCGCTCTCCTATTCAAACCACGACTCACGGCCCCCGCTTCGCGGGCGCCGTTCGAGTGACTGTCAACAGCGGACTCAGCGCGGCAGAAAGAAAACCGACGAGGGATTCTTCAGAGTGCTACTGTGTGTCAGGGACTGCGAGGACCAGCGGGCGCTGCGGAAATCAATTCGCCTCAGCTGGCCCTCTTCCCGCCCCCTCCTGCCGGAATCTAAAGCGGAGGTGTAACGCTCTCACTCTGTACCTGCTCAGGCGAGACTCTGCTCACTTGCCATTTGGTGCTTGCTTCTCTGCCGCTCTCCTATTCAAACCACGACTCACGGCCCCCGCTTCGCGGGCGCCGTTCGAGTGACTGTCAACAGCGGACTCAGCGCGGCAGAAAGAAAACCGACGAGGGATTCTTCAGAGTGCTACTGTGTGTCAGGGACTGCGAGGACCAGCGGGCGCTGCGGAAATCAATTCGCCTCAGCTGGCCCTCTTCCCGCCCCCTCATAGTATAATAAGCCACTTAAGGACGCGCTAGCGGGACGCGCGCGGAACAAAGCGCGGAGCTAAGCCCGGGCAAAGGGCGGGCCCTCTGTGGCCCTCAGTGGCCGAGGTAGGCCGGGCTGGGCTATGGTATTTTGACTTTTGTAACGCTTATTAATGTCATTAGACTGCGTCATATGAAGTCACATTAGTATATAATTATTTTTAGAAATACAGATTTGAATGAGGTGCATGGTTAGTTCTACTCCCATTCACACTTTATATTTTTGGTGTGCTTACATTTTTCCTTTGTTTGATTTGTTAAGGCCGGGGGTTTTTGTGTAGGCCTATTTTTATTTTGAATGTACTATGGAATCTAAGACATTACGATCCGGGAAGGTTGTTATGGAGTCCCATGGTACGGTTCAGGGGTCAAACCTTACGAGGAAAAAACAAAATGCTAATGTTAGCTTGAAGGGTCAGACGCAACTGACACAAATCTGGGAGAAAAGCTTGAACGGATCACTTGAATCCTCCAGAAAAGCTGATAAAGATCCACTACAGCTAATAAATCCCTGTCCCAACAAGGTGGAAAATAGCGAGGAGGTGGAGTCTACAGAGGAAACGAAAAGGCCACCAAGTCAGACTAGTGGGGCAGTTCCTACTATGGATTCTGAACTCCCGATCCCTGGTGATTCTCTCCCAATAACACAAAATCTGTTACATGAAGTTCACACGGGGAAGGATATAGTGGAAGAAGCTAAGGGTGAGGTCTCCATAGCTACTAGTATTGATTTTGAATTGTGCGGAAGATATGTGGATAAGAACTGTCTTCCTGCTACAGTAGTTAATAAAACACCTTGTGGAGAAACTCCTTCTGGTCTGCGATTATATTGCAGTACCCCATCCATTAAATCTACAGACAATTTGTCACCGTTAAGTAAAGAATATTCGCCTCATTTCAATTTATCTGGAATTTGTCCCCTTACTTCTACAAGTCTCCCGAAAAATGACAAACCGATTTCTGATTCACTTATAGCCCTTGAGCATATTCTTTCTTCGATATTACTGTTAATGGGAAAATTTGCTGTAAACTCTGACTGTATCCTAACTTCAGTTACGGAAATATTACAGGTACTATTAGCACAAAATGTAAAAAAGGTTGAAAATGTATCTAAGAACCCTGATTCCCCACCTAATCTCCCGCCTGTTATACTCCAAGAGGTGGTTCATCCTTCTGAAGGGAATGATATTGCTCTTGTGGGATTGCCTATAGAAGTGGTGATACATAAATCCCCTAATAGGGGCGACTCAAATGCTCTCCCTTTAAGTATGGAATCATCTCTAGTAGAGCAGGAAGAGGAAGTCGTTGAAGTAGCTCAAAAGGGGGGTCAAGATCTTTTTCCTATTTTTGTGCATGAAAAGAAGGACTCAGAAACTCTCCTAGGATCTCCTCACGTTGTCAAAAAGACAGCTAGGGGAAAAAAGGGGAAGCCTATACGCCGATACAAAAAGAAAAGACCTAGACAAATTATCTTTCCTAAACATGTAATAACTGAAAAGCCAGTCACTATAGGAAAAGGGTATAGCCCATCCCCTGATATATCGGAGGATATAGATGCGGAGGAGATCTTAAATGATACTAATGCTACCCCACTTATTCTTTCTACAAACAGGGGGGATTCAAAACCTGTGATGGAGGCTGCTGTTGAGGTAACCTCGAATGGGGTGGTAGCTGGAACCACGAGTATAATCCCTGTTCCCCTTCCTATAAGTGGGGCTGGCCATCACTCCCCAATTATAACAAGAGTATTCAATCCATTAGCTCCTATTTTTTTGCCCCAGACGGATGTAGCTAGGAATGTAATACAACTGTCGCCAAAAGAAAACAAATCTTATGTGGATACGTTGACTTTGGATTTTCTCCCTTTACTTGATTCCGACTTAAGAATGAATAGATCTTGGCTACTTAGCTGTTTCAAAGAAATAGAAAGTTTAAAATTGGTCCTAACAAATGATATTGATCTAGTTTTTCCTATAAGATCTATAAACGGCCAACGAATAAGGGTAAAGTTTTACTCTAAAATAATTACTAACCTGGTGCTTCAACATGCAGAAGCTTTCCAACGCAGAGGAATAGACGTGGTACCTTTTCTTATTAAAAATTCATCTCTTTCTTTCTCTGAAAGAAACATAAAATGGGCCTCTGGACAGGAAGATTTTCTTGTCGGCAATAATGACCTGAAGATTTGGCTCTCCAGAGGCAAACGAATGGTTTCGCAGGTCTTTCCTCTAGTTGGGTGTACTAATAAGCCTCTAGCTGATGATGTCTCGACGTGGAATTGGCTACCGGGAGTTCTCTCAAACACCGCCTCGAGAAACTCACGACCTTCTGCCTATCTTTAACCAGTGTTTAAAAATTATTTCTTGGAACGCTGCCGGTCTATCTAATTGTCCGGAGAAACTTGATTATCTCTTTTCATTGAATGCAGATGTGTACTGTATTCAAGAAACATGGTGTGATACTCTTCCATATGGAGGGAATGATTACTTCATCTTTGAAGTCGCTGCAACTCCTTCTAGAAGGGGCCACGCCAAAGGCGGAATCGCATGTTTACTATCCAATACACTTCAATGGCAATTTTCCCATTACAAAGATGAGAGTAATTTATTCCAATCCATAACTATTGCCAACCTGGATACTAATGTACAAAGATCTTCGTTTGTAATTTTAAATGCCTACATTCCCCCCGAAGACAATTTTACCCCAGTTTTAAAGCGTATGTTCATATACATAAAACATTTATTAGAGGGGGATGATCCTCCATATCTATTATTGGTGGGGGATTTAAATTGTAAAATCTCCAATACTTCCCTTGACATATTTAGAAACAAGGTAAAAGAGGAAGTATTTAATATTCCCCAAGCTCTCTTCCCTAATAAAATAAAAACGAATAAAAGGGGTAAGACTCTTCTTGGGGAGCTCAGTGCTGTAGATGGAATCATTATAAATGGCAGAATGCCTTCCGATTCCCCCGCAAACTATACACATGCCTCTAGTAGTGGTGAATCCATTTTAGACTATGCTATAACTGATCTTGATACGTTCTCTTTCTTCAAAGACCTGGTAATCTCTCACACTCCGCTGAGTGACCATAAAATTATAAAATTATCTATTTCTCTAATTCCTCCTGAATCTGACCGCTGGTCCCTAAAGAATAAAGGCTTCTCTATAAATTGCCAATCTGGGAGATGCTATTGGGGTACCAGCTATTATAAAGATGTGCAAAACATTCTTATTCAATCTCTATCTGAAGTCGACTCTTGGCAAGGTAGGGAATTTAGGTCCCTCGAATTGCTTATTTACAAAATTACTGAAATGGCCAGGAACCGTGGAAGGTTTAGAAAGAAACCTTTCTTACCTAGTACTCTCTTAAAGATAAATAAAGAGATTAATAAATTGGTTAGGTTGCAGTATCTTAATAGGTCAGGAGAGATCCGGAGACAGTTAGCTCTGGTAAAGAGAAGGAGGGTGAGATTGAGAGCCAAGATCAAAAGAGATAAAGAGGATATGATTTGGATAAATCTTAGAGAAGCCTCATGGAGTAAAAACTCGAGAGCTTTTTGGTCCATTATTAGGCAAGGATGTGGTGTAGTAAAAGCTTCTACGCTGATTGCCATCTCGGAAGAAATTTGGACTCAATTTGTGCTCACGCTATATGCTCCCAATGAGATAGAAGAGGAGGCTGTGGCTCCGGACGGTAATATTGTTAATCCAATGGAATTACCCACTGAGGATACCATAGCTTCCGCAATTAAAAGCATGCGCTCGTCTGGAGCCATGGGGCCGGACGAAGTTCCTATGTCTATAATTAAACAAGATATAACTACTTGGAGCAGGATTCTCCTTCCAGTGTTCCAGGCATGCTTTAAAAATCGATCAGTACCTGAGTCCTGGAGGGGAAGCATTTTGATTCCAATCTTTAAAAAAGGAGATCGCGAAAATCCCTCCAATTATCGCCTAATTGCGTTATTAGATGCGATAGGAAAAATTTTTGCCAAACTCCTTCTAATATTAATAACAGACTGGGCATCTGCAAATAACATTATTCCTAGGGAGCAAACAGGGTTTCGAAAAGACCACGGAACTTTAGATAACCTAACTATGTTACATGTAATCGTAGATAAATATGTGCGGGTACGTGGTGGGGGCATATACGCAGCATTTATAGATTTTTCCGCAGCATTTGATAGGGTTGATCGCCCGACGCTGTGGAGAAAACTGTTGCTGTTGGGCATGCCGAGTTACCTATTAGACTTAGTAAAGTCCTTACATTGTCATACCTGGTGTAGAGTGTTACAGGGCGGAGAAAGGGGACTTACTCAACCAATTCCCTCCCGTAATGGTCTAAAACAGGGATGTATATTGGCTCCTACCCTGTTTTCCCTGTATATGGCCGATTTACCTACTATAGTTGCTAATTGTGAAGGTCTTCCCCCAATTATAGGAGGGACTGCCATATCTATTTTAATGTATGCAGATGATATATTAATTCTGGATCTGACCCCTAAAGGTCTTGCTAATCGTCTTCATACATTAAATACCTTCGCGGATAAACATTACATGAAAATTAATAGCTCTAAAAGCAAGATCATGTGCATCTTCGGTAAGAAGAAATGCAGATCTAGGAGCTTTAATTGGACATTAAGCGGAGAACAACTCGAGGTAGTCAATTCTTATCCTTTTTTGGGTAAAATAATATCTTCCAATCTTAGTGAAAAGCCTCACACTGAAAATAATATGAGAAAAGCTATGGCTCATGGGATGGGTCTACGATCTTTTTATAATGCCACAGGGAAGAGGCATTTCTCGTCCTGCTTAGAGGTATTCCGCGCAAAGATCCCTTCCACCCTCCTCTATGGAATGGAATTGGTGGACTTAAAACAATGGGACTTTATGGAAAAAACGGAGGGAAAGATATTGAGGAAAATCTCCTCCCTTAATTCAGCGTGTTCTACATCACTATGCAGACTTGAATTTGGCCTGCGGAGCTGTTGGGCACAAGGTTTAGCAGCTTTGGTAAGGTGGGTAGCATCCCTGGCGAGAGCTAATCCAGGAACCCTACGCGAATTAGTAAAAATGGAGCTTTTAGGAAATTTCAACGAGTTCTCGCAGCTTGTAAAAAACTTCAGAAAAGCTGTTTCTCTATTAGAACTCGATGAAAGTACTCTATTTTTTCTTTCGCCATATGAACTAAAGTTTAAACTAAAAAGTAGGACCTGGGAATTGTGCTATAAGATGGATATAAGGGATCAACAGAAGTATAAAGAAAGGGAAGACCTGGTCCTAACTTACATACCCAAACAAGCACAGCAATATACAAGGTGGAACATCCCACATGGTGTTCGGAGGGTTTGGTTCCTCTTACGGCACAATTTACTTCCACTTAACACATTGCTTGCTAAATGGTATGATGTGTCTCCTTTATGTACGCTATGTAATGATGCTGCTCAAGACCTCAACCATGTACTGTATGTCTGCCCAATACTAAGTCTATTGCGCAAAAAATGGATAAAACCGATTTGTCTTGAGTTGGGAATTCTGAATTTAACAATGTTCCGTAATGCTCTGTATTCCCCCCCTAATGAAATGTTTTGTTTTAGACTTTTTAATTATTTTAAAGAATTTATGGACATATATTAATGTGTGTGGGAGATCCTGATGTGTGTATTATTTGGCTAATTTGTAAAGTTTTTTCCTTAGTTATAAGTAATTATTTTTTATTCTGTCATGTCTAAATGTATGTTATTTTATGTGGCCCTCAATGAGAGCCAAATCATACAATAAAAACTTGAAACTTGATTTACCAGACCCCCTGGAGTGACTGACCAGACACCCTAAAGTGATTTACCAGACCCACTGGAGTGGTTTACTAGACCACCTGGAGTGATTTACCAGATTCCCTGGAGTGATTTACCAGACTCCCTGGAATGATTTACCAGACTTCCTGGAGGTATTTACCAAACCCCCTGGAGTGATTTTCCAGACCCCCTGGGGTGATTTAGCAGACCACAACACACACGGGTAGGGTAGGGTCCAAGGGAAATATTTAGAGACCCAATCACAGTTATAGCCCCTTAAACAAGATACTGTATACACAAATAATAACTGTGGGTCGAAAGGAACTCAAAATTCTGTGTTTCAGACAATGTCGTGTCCACTACTTGATACGCTTGGACTGTCACTCTCTGTACAGTATCCTATCAGTTACGCAATCTGGACCGCCCTGTTAGTCATCATTTGGGTCAGTCTCAGCAAGTGGTATGTCCACAGCGTACAGTAAGTACACTCAAATCCAAGTAACTGAAAAGCAGTGCAAAAAAGGAAGATCAGTGAAAGTGAGTGATTAAAAATGGATAGTGGTTGCAGAAAAAACTTTAATGAGGAGCAAACCACTTCAAAGATTAAAAAAGCGTGGGGTGCAAAATAACAGTAGTTCAAACAAATATCTACTGCCTGTTATATAGAGGTCGACATGTTTCTGCAGCTAACGATACATTGAGTATCACCTGCTTCTTCAGGACCAAAGGTTACATTTTGCTACTGCTGAAAAAAGTGAGTGTGTGTGTAACATAAATCAAACAAACATACAAGATATCACCTGGTTAGGCCTACTCAGTGCTCCTGTTTAGTAGAAGCTATTGGACAAAAGGCAGAAAAGCGATCAAGTGCGGAGGACATATATGAAAGAAAACAGAAAGAAACACTTTAATGAATGTTATTCATCATGAGTTCCAATGATTAACATTTTTTGTGTTCTTGCATATTTGCAAGCACAATACCCAACCATTACTAATTGACAGGCGCCTCTCACTCACCTAGAATATGAGAGGTCGGTGCCGCTACTCACCTGGCCACAGCTCAGGAATAATAGGGGCACCGCTCTAATGTTTACGAAAAAGAAAAAATAGACCACAAAGACAACAGTGAGACTACCTCACGGAGAAAGACCACTCTCTCATAATCCACCATTCCGTTTTTAAAAAAATTAGCAATTGGTGTACACCGATCATATGGCTTCATGTACAATCTTGTCTCATGATTGATTGCCAATAGTAAGTGTATCAATAAATAAGAGGATAATAGAGAACCATTTTGAGTTCATTAGTAGACATCCATTTAGAACAAAGATTGTGCATTTCAGTGTGCACAAAACTACATGCTGATGGCACTGAGCCCAAGTAAAGAGCCCCGTAGAATGATAAACGGTAAACATTGAAATGTATAAATTACGTCTGTGCACAGAGAATGCCCGTTTAAGATAAAGATCTTAAGGGGATAAGTAACTTAGCCAAGTAAAGATAACCAAGGAGCCCTCATTAAATGTATACTACGTCGGAGCCCTGATCGTTAAGTATAAAAGACGGAAGCTCGAGCAGTCTGCATGCAAACCTATTACTCCGGCGTGTTCACGTACCTGACCGTCGGTACCCCGGTCTGGCATCTGCTCTGTACGGGGAGGTACCGAGAGACGGTTACTCTTCGTTTATGTAGATGCGGAAGTAAAAGACAAACCAGATCCTTGTCAGTGAGCATGCGCCAATAGCGCCGTCGCACGGGTTGCTGCTAGTCTGACTCGAGGATGATGGGCAATGTAGTTTTATGCTTGCAATAACCTAGACGGTCTCCTCGTATGTGATTTGGACATTAAGCAAAACGAGGCAAAGACCGTACCAGCATAACATACAATTTGCATCAATTACCCAAAATGTTACTACGATGTTGTCTCATATGCGCTCAGGCATTTTCCAGTGCTGTTATGTTTTTGAACGGACCTGTTTGGAGAAATGGTCCCCTGTGATGTTATCTCGCATGAGAGCATGCAATTATCAAGACTAATATTTTTAGCGAAGTGTTGAGAAAAAATAAACTACTGGGGATAAATAACAACTACTAGTAAATGAGTAGTCAGTGTTGTTAATACTTATGAACCATTGGTTGTAAAAACAGGAATTTTGATTTTTTGGGGCAGTGAGTCCCATGACAAATTCTAACAATAGGGTATATAGGTAGTGTCACAGAATGAGCGAAAATCTTACTGATCATCGTTAAAATGTACCCAGAATGTATGACATAAAACAGGTGCCAAAAGGGACACTGTGTGTATTGTCATGCTATACTGGGCCACATATTGTTCTGTATACCCTAGAGATTTGGTACTGGAGGTCAAAAGCAAGGATCACCTTACAAGGAGGTCCAGGGAATATCTTCGTTGAGGCCATTCTTATCTGTATTCAAACGGTATACCCATTTCTGCTCCAGTTTGAAAAGGTGTTTCGTAATGTCAACTATATGTGGGTGGATCCGTGGTTGTTCCAGGACAGTCCACGTAAAGTCAGTGGGGGCATGCCCTACCTCTAAGAAATGATTCGTGAGGCGGGTTGCCTGCTTCTTGCATCGGATCGTGCTCTTATGCTCCGATATCCTTACTTTGACTTTTCTCGTGGTCATACCCACATATTGTAAGGGACAGGGGCATGTGATCAGATAAATCAAGTTTAAACTATTACAGTTCGTGAACTGTTTTTGCCGCCAACGTCTTGAGGTCCCTATGTCGATGTTTGTAGAATGGGCCGTTTGTGCACACGCAGCACAATTCCCACAGGGGTGGTGGCCTTCAACTGGTGGTAAGTCCCATAAGGTGCCCACTTGATGAGATTTCTTAGGTCCTGGTCTAGTATGTACTAGCCGGTCTTTAAGACTTGTTCCTCTCTTGTAGGCGAAAAGTGGTATCAGAAGGGTGTCAGGGCCAGTATTGAGGATCTTCCAATGTGATTTCACAATTTTCTTGATGTCATTCGATCTTGTGTTAAAGGTGTTGACGAACGCTATCCTCTTGTCTTTTGGTCTGGGAGGAATCACTTCCAAGAGGGATTCTCGATTATTGTTTGATGTTCTTTTCTTGGAGTTTCGGATCAGTTTCTTGGGATATTTCTTGCTGCAAAGACATGATTCAAGTTCTCCAGCGTGTTTTTGGAAACCCTCTTTGGTACTGCAATTGCGTTGAATTCGCAGAAACTGCCCAAAGGGCAAATTGTCCCTAAGGGCCTTCGGCTGACAGCTGTCATATCTGAGCAAAGAGTTCCATGCCATAGGTTTCTTGTAAAGTTCAGACACGAGGCCTCCTGAGGTTGCCATAATCCGAAGGTCAAGGAAAGCCAAGGAAATTCTTGAGAATTCGATGGTGAAACGTAGAAACATGTTTTGCTCATTCAACCATAGATGAAAGGTGTTAAGTTCGTTTTCAGTTCCGCGCCACACTACCAAGATATCATCTATGTAGCGTTTCCAAACCCTTATAGATGATAAATAAGGGTTTGTAGATGACAATACACAGCTTTGTTCGAACTTATGGACGTATAGGTTAGCTAGGGACGGTGCAAAAACACTGCCCATACTAGTCCCAGACGTCTGGAGAAACACCGTCTCTTCGAACCGAAAGAAGTTTTCTTTCATCGCCATTGTGGCAAGTTCCATGATAAAGGAAATCGGGGTGATGGAGTTCCAACTCTGTTCCCGTAGCAATGATTCTACCACCTTGAGTGTCTCACTCTGTGGTATTGAGGTGTAGAGGGACTCTACATCAAAAGACACCAAGATATCCAAATTGGTGTCAAACTCGATATCAGGTAACATTCTCAATAGGTCCTTCGTATCCTGGATATAAGTTGGCATCAATTTCACCAGCGGTCGCAGGAAGATGTCGACAAACGTCGATAATGGTTCCAGAACAGAGCCAATCCCGGAAATTATAGGTCGTCCTGGCGGAGGGCGTTGTTGCTTGTGAATTTTCGGGAGCACATAAAAATATGGCATCACCGGATTGGAAGTGCAGAGAAAAGAGGCTTCATTTGCTGTGATCCAGCCTTCTGACAAAGCCTCTTCCGTAAGATGTTTGATGGCCAGGGAAAGTCTCTTGGTAGGGTCTATAGACAATGGACTATACGAATTCCCGTCACTAAGTTGTCTAAGGCATTCCTGCCTATAGTTGTTCGTGTCCATCAGGACTGTAGCACCCCCCTTATCAGCAGGCTTGATGATAATAGTGTTGTCTTTTGTTAGTCCTGATAATGCCTGCTGTTCCTGTTTTGAAAGGTTCATAAATGGTTGGTTAGTCTTGGTAAACAAGGTCTGAATGTCATGTCTGACTGCTTCCTCAAAGGCTAGTACCTTAGTTGGATTAGTGTGGGGTAATGGCATGAAGTTAGAAGCCTTTTTTAAGCCTGTGTTGGATTCAGTAGGTGGGCTCTCAGAGTTCAGAAAAAAGAAATGTAATCTGATCTTCCTAAACAGCTGTGCAAGATATGAAGGACCTATTGAGAATGTTACCTGATATCGAGTTTGACACCCATTTGGATATCTTGGTGTCTTTTGATGTAGAGTCCCTTTACACCTCAATACCACAAAGTGAGACACTCGAGGTGGTAAATCATTGCTACGGGAACAGAGTTGGAACTCCATCACCCCGATTTCCTTTATCATGGAACTTGCCACAATGGCGATGAAAGAAAACTTCTTTCGGTTCGAAGAGACGGTGCTTCTCCAGACGTCTGGGACTAGTATGGGCAGTGTTTTTGCCCCGTCCCTAGCTAACCTATACGTCCATAAGTTCGAACAAAGCTGTGTATTGTCATCTACAAACCCTTATTTATCATCTATAAGGGTTTGGAAACGCTACATAGATGATATCTTGGTAGTGTGGCGCGGAACTGAAAACGAACTTAACACCTTTCATCTATGGTTGAATGAGCAAAACATGTTTCTACGTTTCACCATCGAATTCTCAAGAATTTCATTGGCTTTCCTTGACCTTCGGATTATGGCAACCTCAGGGGGGCTCGTGTCTGAACTTTACAAGAAACCTTTGCTCAGATATGACAGCTGTCACCCGAAGGCCCTTAGGGACAATTTGCCCTTTGGGCAGTTTCTGCGAATTCAACGCAATTGCAGTACCAAAGAGGGTTTCCAAAAACCCGCTGGAGAACTTGAATCATGTCATCGCAGCAAGAAATATCCCAAGAAACTGATCCGAAGCTCCAAGAAAAGAGCATCAAACAATAATCGAGAATCCCTCTTGGAAGTGATTCCTCCCAGACCAAAGGACAAGAGGATAGCGTTCGTCAACACCTTTAACACAAGATCGAATGACATCAAGAAAATTGTGAAATCACATTGGAAGATCCTCAATACTGGCCCTGAACCCTTCCGATACCACCTTTCGCCTACAAGAGAGGAACAAGTCTTAAAGACCGGCTAGTACATACTAGACCAGGACCGAAGAAATCTCATCAAGTGGGCACCTTATGGGACTTACCACCAGTTGAAGGCCACCACCCCTGTGGGAATTGTGCTGCTTGTGCACAAACGGCCCATTCTACAAACATCGACATAGGGACCTCAAGACGTTGGGAGCAAAAACAGTTCACGAACTGTAATAGTTCAAACTTGATTTATCTGATCACATGCCCCTGTCCCTTACAATATGTGGGTATGACCACGAGAAAAGTCAAAGTAAGGATATCGGAGCATAAGAGCACGATCCGATGCAAGAAGCAGGCAACCCGCCTCACGAATCATTTCTTAGAGGTAGGGCATGCCCCCACTGACTTTACGTGGACTGTCCTGGAACAACCACGGATCCCCCCACATATAGTTGACATTATGAAACACCTTTTCAAACTGGAGCAGAAATGGGTATACCGTTTGAATACAGATAAGAATGACCTCAACAAAGATATTCCCTGGACCTCCTTGTAAGGTGATCCTTGCTTTTGACCTCCAGTACCAAATCTCTAGGGTATACAGAACAATATGTGGCCCAGTATAGCATGACAATGCACACAGTGTCCCTTTTGGCACCTGTTTTATGTCATACATTCTGGGTACATTTTAACGATGATCAGTAAGATTTTCGCTCATTCTGTGACACTATCTATATACCCTATTGTTAGAATTTGTCATGGGACTCACTGCCCCAAAAAATCAAAATTCCTGTTTTTACAACCAATGGTTCATAAGTATTAACAACACTGACTACTCATTTACTAGTAGTTGTTATTTATCCCCAGTGGTTTATTTTTTCTCAACAGGTCGCTAAAAATATTAGTCTTGATAATTGCATGCTCTCATGCGAGATAACATCACAGGGGACCATTTCTCCAAACAGGTCCGTTCAAAAACATAACAGCACTGGAAAATGCCTGAGCGCATATGAGACAACATCGTAGTAACATTTTGGGTAATTGATGCAAATTGTATGTTATGCTGGTACGGTCTTTGCCTCGTTTCGCTTAATGTCCAAATCACATACGAGGCGACCGTCTAGGTTATTGCGAGCATAAAACTACATTGCCCATCATCCTCGAGTCAGACTAGCAGCAACCCGTGCGACGGCACTATTGGCGCATGCGCACTGACAAGGGTCCGGTTTGTCTTTTACTTCCGCATCTACATAAACGAAGAGTAACCGTATCTCGGTACCTCCCGTACAGAGCAGATGCCAGACCGGGGTACCGACGGTCAGGTACGTGAACACGCCGGAGTAATAGGTTTGCATGCAGACTGCTCGAGCTTCCGTCTTTTATACTTAACGATCAGGGCTCCGACGTAGTATAAATTTAACGAGGGCTCCTTGGTTATCTTTACTTGGCTAAGTTACTTATCCCCTTAAGATCTTTATCTTAAACAGGCATTCTCTGTGCACAGACGTAATTTATACATCTCAATGTTTACCGTTTATCATTCTACGGTGCTGTTTACTTGGGCTCAGTGCCATCAGCATGTAGTTTTGTGCACACTGAAATGCACTATCTTTGTTCTAAATGGATGTCTACTAATGAACTCAAAATGGATCTCTATTATCCTCTTATTTATTGATACACTTACTATTGGCAATCAATCATGAGACAAGATTGTACATGAAGCCATATGATCGGTGTACACCAATTGCTAATTTTTTTAAAAACGGAATGGTGGATTATGAGAGAGTGGTCTTTCTCCGTGAGGTAGTCTCACTGTTGTCTTTGTGGTCTATTTTTTCTTTTTCTTAAACATTAGAGCGGTGCCTCTATTATTCCTGAGCTGTGGCCAGGTGAGTAGCGGCACCGACCTCTCATATTCTAGGTGAGTGAGAGGCGCCTGTCAATTAGTAATGGTTGGGCATTGTGCTTGCAAATATGCAAGAACACAACAAATGTTAATCATTGGAACTCATGATGGATAACATTCATTAAAGTGTTTCTGTTTTCTTTCATATATGTCCTCCGCACTTGATCGCTTTTCTGCCTTTTGTCCAACAGCTTCTACTAAACAGGAGCACTGAGTAGGCCTAACCAGGTGATATCTTGTATGTTTGTTTGATTTATGTTACACACACACTCACTTTTTTCAGCAGTAGCAAAATGTAACCTTTGGTCCTGAAGAAGCAGGTGATACTCAATGTATCGTTAGCTGCAGAAACATGTCGACCTCTATATAACAGGCAGTAGATATTTGTTTGAACTACTGTTATTTTGCACCCCACGCTTTTTTAATCTTGGAAGTGGTTTGCTCCTCATTAAAGTTTTTTCTGCAACCACTATCCATTTTTAATCACTCACTTTCACTGATCTTCCTTTTTTGCACTGCTTTTCAGTTACTTGGATTTGAGTGTACTTACTGTACGCTGTGGACATACCACTTGCTGAGACTGACCAAAATGATGACTAACAGGGCGGTCCAGATTGCGTAACTGATGGGATACTGTACAGAGAGTGACAGTCCAAGCGTATCAAGTAGTGGACACGACATTGTCTGAAACACAGAATTTTGAGTTCCTTTAGACCCACAGTTATTATTTGTGTATACAGTGATTTAGCAGACCCCTGGCGATATTTAGCAGACTCCCTGGAGTGATTTACCAGACCCCCTAGAGTGATTTACCAGACCCCCCTGGAGTGATTTACCAGACCCCCTGGAGTGATTTACCAGACCCCCTGGAGTGATTTACCAGACTCCCTGGAGTGACTTATCAGACCCCTGGAGTGATTTATGAGACTCCCTGGAGTGATTTACCAGACCCCCTGGAGTGATTTACCAGACCCCCTGGAGTGATTTACCAGACTCCCTGGAGTGATTTACCAGACTCCCTGGAGTGACTTACCAGACCCCTGGAGTGATTTATGAGACTCCCTGGAGTGATTTACCAGACCCCCTGGAGTGATTGACCAGACCCCCTGGAGTGATTTACCAGACCCCCTGGAGTGATTTACCAGACCCACTGGAGTGATTTACCAGACTCCATGGAGTGATTTACCAGACCCCCTGGATGATTTACCAGACTCCCTGGAGTGATTCACCAGACCCCCTGGAGTGATTGACCAGACCCCCTGGAGTGATTTACCAGACCCCCTGGAGTGATTTACGAGACCTCCTGGAGTGATTTACCAGACCCCCTGGAGTGACTGACCAGACACCCTAAAGTGATTTACCAGACCCACTGGAGTGATTTACCAGACCCCCTGAGTGATTTACCAGACCCCCTGGAGTAATTAACCAGACTCCCTGGAATGATTTACCAGACCCCTGGAGTGATTTATGAGACTCCCTGGAGTGATTTTCCAGACCCCCTGGAGTGATTTACCAGATCCCCCCTGGAGTGATTTACCAGACTCCCTGGAATGATTTACCAGACCCCCTGGGGTGATTTAGCAGACCCCTGGAGATATTTAGCAGACTCCCTGGAGTGATTTACCAGACCCCTAGAGTGATTTACCAGACCCCCTGGAGTGATTTACCAGACCCCCTGGAGTGATTTACCAGACCCCCTGGAGTGATTTACCAGACCCCTGGAGTGATTTATGAGACTCCCTGGAGTGATTCACCAGACCCCCTGGAGTGATTTACCAGATCCCCCCTGGAGTGATTTACCAGACTCCCTGGAATGATTTACCAGATCCCCTAGAGTGATTGACCAGACCCCCTGGAGTGATTTACCTGACCCCCCTGGAGTGGTTTACCAGACTCCCTGGAGTGATTTACCAGACTCCCTGGAGTGATGCACCAGACCCCCTGGAGTGATTTACCAGACTCCCTGGAATGATTTACCAGACCCCCTGGGGTGATTTAGCAGACCCCTGGAGATATTTAGCAGACTCCCTGGAGTGATTTACCAGACCCCCTAGAGTGATTTACCAGACCCCCTGGAGTGATTTACCAGACCCCCTGGAGTGATTTACCAGACCCCCTGGAGTGATTTACCAGACCCCTGGAGTGATTTATGAGACTCCCTGAAGTGATTCACCAGACCCCCTGGAGTGATTTACCAGATCCCCCCTGGAGTGATTCACCAGACTCCCTGGAATGATTTACCAGACCCCCTAGAGTGATTGACCAGACCCCCTGGAGTGATTTACCTGACCCCCCTGGAGTGATTTACCAGACTCCCTGGAATGATTTACCAGACCCCCTAGAGTGATTGACCAGACCCCCTGGAGTGATTTACCTGACCCCCTGGAGTGGTTTACCAGACTCCCTGGAGTGATTTACCAGACTCCCTGGAGTGATGCACCAGACCCCTGAAGTGATTTACCAGACCACCTGGAGTGATTTACCAGACCCCCTGGAGGGATTTACCAGACCCCAGGAGTGACTAACCAGACCCCAGTAGTGACTGACCAGACCCTGGAGTGATATACCAGACCCCCTGGAGTGATGTACAAGACCCCGTGGAGTTATTGACCAGACCTCCCCTGGAGTGATTTACCAGACCCCCTGGAGTGATTCACCAGACCCCCTGGAGTGACTGACCAGACCCCCTGAAGTGATGTACCAGACCCCCCTGGAGTGATTTACCAGAACCCCTGGAGTGACTGTCCAGACCCCCTGGAGTGATTCATCAGTCCCCCTGGAGTGATTGATCAGACCCCCTGGAGTGATTTACCAGACCCCCTGGAGTGTTTACCAGACCCCCCTGGAGTGATGCACCAGACCCCGTGGAGTGATTCACCAGGCCCCCTAAAGTGATTTACCAGACCCCCCCAAAGTGACTGACCAGACCCCCTGGAGAGATTCACCAGGCCCCCTAAAGTGATTTACCAGACCCCCCAAAGTGACTGACCAGACCCCCTGAAATGATTTACCAGACCCTCTGGAGTGATTTACCAGACCCCCTGGAGTGATTCACCAGACCCCCTAGAGTGATTTACTAGACCCCCTGAAATGATTTACCAGACCCCCTAAAGTGATTTACCGGACCCCTGGTGTGATTTACCAGACCCCCCGGAGTGAAATACCAGACCCCCTGGGGTGATTTACCAGACCCCCTGGAGTTATTTACCAGATTCGCCGGAGTGATTGACCAGACCCCTGGATAGATTTACCAGTCCCCTGGAGTGATTTACCAGACCTCCTGGAGTGATTCACCAGACCCCCCAAAGTGACTGACTAGACCCCCTGGAGTGATTTACCGGACCCCCTGAAGTGATTTACTAGACCCCCTAAAGTGATTTACCAGACCCCTGGTGTGATTTACCAGACCCCTGGATTGATTTACCAGAACCCTCTGAAGTGATTTACCAGACCCCCCCAAAGTGACTGACCAGACCCCCTGAAATGATTTACCAGTCCCCTGGAGTGATTTACCAGACCCCCTGGAGTGATTCACCAGACCCCCTAGAGTGATTTACCGGACCCCCTGAAGTGATTTACTAGACCCCCTAAAGTGATTTACCAGACCCCTGGTGTGATTTACCAGACCTCCTGGAGTGATTCACCAGACCCCCCAAAGTGACTGACCAGACCACCTGAAATGATTTACCAGACCCCTGGAGTGATTTACCAGACCCCCTGGAGTGATTCACCAGACCCCCTAGAGTGATTTACCGGACCCCCTGAAGTGATTTACTAGACCCCCTAAAGTGATTTACCAGACCCCTGGTGTGATTTACCAGACCCCTGGAGTGATTTACCAGACCCCCTGGAATGATTTACCAGACCCCCTGGAGTGATTTACCAGACCCCTGGAGTGATTTACCAGACCCCCTGGAGTGATTCACCAGACCCCCTAGAGTGATTTACCGGACCCCCTGAAGTGATTTACTAGACCCCCTAAAGTGATTTACCAGACCCCTGGTGTGATTTACCAGACCCCTGGAGTGATTTACCAGACCCCCTGGAATGATTTACCAGACCCACCGGAGTGATTGACCAGACCCCTGGATTGATTTACCAGAACCCTCTGAAGTGATTTACCAGACCTCCTGGAGTTATTTACCAGACTCCCTGGAGTGATGCACCAGACCCCCTGGAGTGATTGACCAGACCCCCTGGAGTGATTTACCAGACCCCCTGGAGTGATTTACCAGACTCCCTGGAGTGATTTACCAGACCCCCTGGATGATTTACCAGACTCCCTGGAGTGATTTACCAGACCCCCGGGAGTGTTTACCAGACCCCCCTGGAGTGATGCACCAGACCCCCTGGAGTGATTCACTAGACCCCCTAAAGTGATTTACCAGACCCCTGGAGTGATTGACCTGACCCCAGGAGTATTTACCAGACCCCCTGCAGTGACTTACCAGACCCCCTGGAGTGATTGATCAGACCACCTGGAGTGATTGACCAGACCACCTGGAGTGATTTACCAGACCCCCTGGAGTGATTTACCAGACCCCCTGGAGTGATTTACCAGACCCCTGGAGTGATTGACCTGACCCCAGGAGTATTTACCAGACCCCCTGGAGTGACTTACCAGACCACAAGTGTGATTTACCAGACCCTAGGAGTGATTTACCAGACCCCCTGAAGTGATTTACCAGATCCCCTGGAGTGATTTACCAGACTCCCTGGAGTGATTGACCAGACCACCTGGAGCGATTTACCAGACCCCCTGGATTGATTCACCAGACCCCTGGCGTGATTTGCCAGACCCCCTGGAGTGATTTACCAGACCCCCTGGAGGGATTTACCAGATCCCCTGGAGTGATTTACCAGACTCCCTGGAGTGATTGACCAGACCACCTGGAGTGATTTACCAGACCCCCTGGATTGATTCACCAGACCCCTGGCGTGATTTGCCAGACCCCCTGGAGTGATTTACCAGACCCCTGGAGTGATTTACCAGACCCCAGGAGTGATTTACCAGACCCCGGGAGTAATTGACAAGACCCCCTTGGAGTGATTGACGAGACCTCCTGGAGTGATTTAACTTCAATAACATATTAACATTGTCTGTGGTTCACAACCATAGAGAGAAATTTGAATGACTGAAAATTTGTTGATGTAGACTAATGGTGAGGGAGCTTTGACATGGCACCATCTTTGTTCAATATTCACCACTTCACAGGTCATCGTAGAGGAACTTTAGCGCTGGTACACACCAAGGACGTCCAAAATAGTTCTCTTCATCAGTAGTGTTTCAAAATCTATGCGCCGTCACTTTTCTGAACACACCACGGACATCCAAAATAAATCTCTTCAGAAGTCATCCTCCACGATCTCTAGCTCGGGTCTGGCGCTCTTCAGTTCATCAATCACAGACAAAATGATTGAACTCTTTGAAAGTCTGTGGGGACAAGAGAGGGTCATATACTGATTCAATATTGTGGGCATAAATGACAACAAATATGCCAGTATGCGCTGTATTGACAACATAACTGAGTATATGGTCATGAGCAGAACTACCAACCACCAAAGAGACCACAGGGTTAATCTACCACTTCCTCTCCCCCAGCCTCCCCGACCTTCTCTAAACACAATACAAGCCGATAAATGTTGATACACATTGCAAACAGAAGTTCATCAGAACTGCCAAAGTCAGTGCCCACTTCCCATCATTCTTCTCATACTGAGTGAACCCAAGCAAGAAACAAGGGGGAGACAGCATAGCGGGTCCTTTAGAGCTCTCTGACTCCCACGTGTCCGGTGATACGAATGCACAAGCGCATCCGCTGCACCAACCGAACACCAATGTTTGGGTAGAGGTAACAATGACAGCGATAAATCACAGTGAGATTAAACAAAAAAGCCTCGATTACTCACAAACAATTGCCATTTTAGGTCATCACACTCATGAACTGGAGACATTTGGCTAAAGTATGGAAGGCCCCCGCTCCCTGAGAATGAGGGAATAAGAATGCAAGACCTGGAAAGTAAGAGGAGCCACCACCCCCCATGACACTCCACTGGATCATTCCCACCTGCTCTTCACACCTCACAGGCAGGTACAAGTGATGTCCCTCCTGCTCTTCACACCTCACAGGCAGGTACAAGTGATATCCCACCTGCTCCTCACACCTCATAGGCAGGTACAAGTGATATCCCACCTGCTCCTCACACCTCATAGGCAGGTACAAGTGATATCCCACCTGCTCATCATTTGCATTATATTGAATCTCTGAACCTGCAGACGGGGCCTTGTACTTCACTACAACAGCTTCTGTGCAAGGAGCACAAGAACGTTTTATCAGTTAAATTGTGCAAACGTGCACTGGATACAGTGACTTACACTAGACTCAGTTTCTTGATATTAGTGTCTTTCTGTAAACAAACTTGGAGATTTTGCCAATAATGAAGAATCACTTTTAAGCATCTAAAGCTCTGTCCATAGGATCCAAAGCGGGCGACCTTTGGTTTGGAACATCATGTATGACCAAAGAGCGTGTACCGGCCAAAAAGGCGTGGGAAGGTCTCATGTTCCCTTCTCTATGGGTAAAGATTGCTCCAAAATTAGAATTATTAGCCATAAAGATGGAATGGTAGAGCCTGAGGGAATGCTGGGTTGAGTTTTGGTGTACAGCACCAGAATATCATGACCTACAGAGCATCTGACATATATGTCTTGTCCTAAAAATCATTTACAGAAATATTGCTGAAATGGAAATAATAATTTAAAATATACACCCAGTGGGAGGATGACTTTGCAAAGGATATTCAGGATACAATATTTAGGTGATATCCCGCACACAACCAACATTTTGGTTAAGGTTTCTGGACAAATGGCGTTCGTGCACAACAAAGAAAATCAAAATCTAGTGGAGAAAATAAATGCAGCAAACATTTCTGAAAGGCAATGAAACAGATGGCAACCTATAAAAACATGAGGTCTGCTGGTTACGACTAGGAGTTCAGTGGGGGTTTCAATTTTGGATGTTCTGATGATACCGTAATCACTGTAGATAGACTCGTAGGTGCTCTGCAGGGACGTGGGAAAGGAGGCAAGCAAACCTTTTGGGCTAAAGGGGAAAGTCTGGAAAGGGGTCTCCAAGAACATGGGAGGGAAGGGAGAGTCTTGTAATGTGTTAGACCTGTCAGCCCAAGGGTGGTCTTTCACAATTTTTTTTGCCCGTGCCTCATTTTTTTCACCCTCTTTTTCGTTGGCCTTAGGTCTCCGAGCGCCTTCCCATTGCTAACCAATGCTAAGGTGCAGGTGCTCTACTTCCAACATGGCTGCCACAGGCCCCTGCTACTGCGGAGTGGTGCTTTTTAGTAGCACCCTAGTTGCCAGGAGCTGGCTGGAACCCTTAAACATTGTTGCAATACCAGCCTGCCTTGCCTGCCCATAGCTAGAGTAGGGAAGCTCCTGGAACCTTCCAGAATAGGGGAGGGGTCTGCTTTTGCCGCCTTAGAGTGTGGTCACCTGACCTGGGCATGTATAAAGAAAGGAGGGAAAGTTTTTAGTCAGTTGTGGCATCACTGACCTGCGGGAACCTACGCAGGAGACTTAGGCGGTTGGGCCTAGTCAGGAACCTATACCACTGGGGGTGACAGGGTTTAGGCGCTGCCCACCAAGCTGTGTGAGGAACACTGAACTAGCCCACTGATCTGGCCCGGCGGGAGGGGAACCCAGGGACCACCTGCAGTGACCTGCTGAGGAATCCTGTCAGCAGCCTTCAACTCAACCCCCCCCCCCTCAAGAAACTATCTACAAAGGGCGCAGGAACCACTAAGGCCAAGAAGAAACCTCCCTGGGCTAACAAGGACTGCTGGGGATCAACCAGGTACTGGGCTGTGCCATCTCTGCCCCCTCTGTCTTCACCTGTGCCCCTGCGCTGTCCTGCCTCATCCCCCTTGTCTAACTGCCTGATAAGCGCTCTTCCTTCTTAGCGCTGGAACACTGTCCTGTTCTGTTTGAACTGTCTGCCCTACCTACCCAGCGCTCTCCTACTGTGCCCTGAGAAGCGCTGTAACCTGCTGACTTCCCCAAGCGCTATGTCTACCAAGCACTGTAGCCCCAAGAACTGCTGTCGCGCATAGTAGCGCTGTGTGTGTGCCCTGGAGCGCTGCCCCCTCGAAGCGCTATTTTTCCCCAACTCACCGCTGCAGCCCGGGGGATCACTGGCACTGCCTTGTGCTGCTGCGAAGCCTTGCTGAGGCCCACCATCACCGCCGCGGCCCGGCACTGGGCCGTAGGGGACCCCACGGTTGTTTGCGCTGACCCAGTGGCCCTCGGAGCCAGGAGAGGTCCGCCACATCACGGAGGTGGGCCGCGCTAGGCCGCACTGGGCTGCGAAGCCAGGATCCGGCGTCACATGGCGGGGCGCGTTCTGGGCTCCGCCCCCACAGCAGCGCAACCCCATTGGTCCTGAGGCCGCACCCCACAGGCCACACTGCCATTGGCAGCTGCGGGCGCGCCTTAGCCCAGGACTGCCGGCATTGGTCCCCAGCCCCAGGAGACATCGGGAGACCCCCGGGGACGGTTCCCCGACAGAGCGGGGCCTCGGCTACTTCCCTTCCGGCCCCGGTCCGGCCCTGACAACGCCGGGCGCTGCCCGGAGGCCCGCATTCCAGAGAGGGGGCTCCCAGGCGAGCACGAGCCCCCCGAACCACCGCAAGGGACCGAAAAGGCCCGAAAAAGCAAGGTAACTCCCCGGGGAGGTGGGCGGAAGGCCCGGAATAGGCTCGGTGACCGCCCCTCCCCTGGGAGAAGACTGTTGTTTGGCCCATTGGCCCCGGTGATTTGAACTGGGCCAGAGCCCATAGGAAACAATTGGCCCTCACTGTTGGAGGGAAAGTTAACCCCTGATTGGGGAACTGTTATTACTCAGCTGCAGGGGCCAGGAGGACCTTAGTACCGGCCCTGCCGTTTCGAAGAGCATGCTGAGCATAATTGCAAAGGTGGCCTGTTTGAATGAAATGTTGACCCTTGCTGGTTAAAGGCTTTACCTATGCCTAATGACATGCTTTCCTTGCTACTCTAATGAAATGTTTGCCTTCCACAATGAGGCGGCTATTTTCACCTAATGAGATGCTCACCCTTGCTTGATGCCTTGTTCACTGTTGCCTAGTGAAATGAGTAAAGCTGAGTAACGAAACGTTTAAGTGCCTAATGAAATGGTTATTGAAACATGCAGTATTGATGATTGAATTGCTCCCTTTCGCTCCCCTGATGAAATGCTTTAATGAGTTACTGCTACTGTGATAATTGATTTTCTCTAAATGATTTACCAGTTGTGATCTTAATCTTAGATAAAAGCTTAATGATTTTACTCAAACTTACTGGTGTGGTGTCAGTCATTGCGTGCGTTTCCGGTCTCAGTGGATGTGTGTGCTGTATGGTCACTTTACACCTAAGCTTTCGGGTGCCTACCTGCTCGTGCCAGGCTACCCCTGGGGAACTGGTGACCCCAGTTCCTACATAATGGAACAATGGCTTTTAATGACGATCAGCCTGGAGCCTGGTGAGCCCTTGTTCCCCCCCCAGAGGGGCGGGCGGCCTTTGGAAACAATGACTTTTAATGACGATCAGTCTGGAGCCTGGTGAGATCCTGATCCTCCCAGGGGGGCGGGGCTGACTTGGAAACAATGACTTTTAATGACGATCAGTCTGGAGCCTGGCAAGCAGCCCTTGATCCTCCCACAAGGGTGGGGCTTCCTTTGAAAATTAATGCTATTGGACAGTGGCTGGTTCGAGAGTTGCACTCAGACTCCTCCTTCTCAGACAGTGCGTTAAATGACGGTGCAGACTCTCTTACACAGTGTTACGTGGCTGTTGGACGAGCCTGACATCTGGGGCCAAGAGCGATGACAATGTCCCCGCTATCATTAAGTGTGATGACAATGTCCATTGTGGTGTAGAGTTGGATGACCATGCTCCTCGTGTCACTAAGAGTGATGACTATGCTCCTCATGTCATTAATCAGAGGCCAGGTCTTCCTCTCCTTGATCAGGGACATGCACGATTTGGGAATTAGTGGGTGACGCTCTAGGGTTGATCTTGGTTTCCGTCTTGTCTGCAGCTCTCCAACCATCTCTCTTCCACTTGAATTCAGGCTCATCCAGCTGTTTGAAAGAGGCCCTTTTTATCAGGATTGTTGGTTCGGTTGCAGCTGACTCCTCTTTAGATGAGGTCCTGCTGAAGAGAGGAGTCAGCCGAGGGATGGACGGATGCTCATCAGTTAAAGTCAGAGAGGCTGTGAATTCTGATCCTCGGAAGCATCCTTTCCTGTGACCCCAGTGGTACTGCGGTGATTGCAGGGAGAATGGACTTTATTTCACTCTGGAGAGGTTGATTGTGTGAGGCTTGTCTGGTTGGCTCTTGCTTTCATTGCTAACCTGTGTGTTTCAGTTGGTTTTGTCCTCACTTTTAATGCCTTTAATTCCTCAAGCTGTGTCTTTTGGTTATCACTAGCCAACCTTCGGCTTTCTAACACGGATATTCTCAGACCTCCAGTTCATTAACCTGCATCTATGGCACCCACTCTCTGGGTTGGGAACTCTTCCAGTTCGCTCATGCCTGCTGCACTCCCTGTTACTCTCACTCCATTGTGTGCTATTCGTGTATCTCCCCCTAGGGCAGCCAGTCCCCTAGGGCAGCTCTGTAGACCACTAGAGTGTGTGATGACCACTGTGGTTTTTGCCACCTGTCTTGGGAATTACCTGCAACAAATGCCTGGTCTTTGAATATCTTATTAATATAACTTGTTTATTTGCGATAAAATCCATAAAACAAAAAATTATAAAATCCAAATTCATCAACACTCCTCATAGTCCAAGGCACAGCAGTACTCGGTCATGAAACAATTTAAAAACGAATAAACTTAGAGATAAATAAAAATACTTTTGAATTCCTAAAATCTTGCTACTTGTGGGCAACATGTCTTCCACATGATCCACACAGAGGTAAAAGATGAGTCCAGACTCTGAGGGTGAGCCCTTCTGTACTTGCTCTGAGGTTTCTTGGGGCTTCTAAGTGTTATCAAACCCACCAGCTGGAAGCAAATCTGTAGGATTATCAATGTCTGAACTCCTGTATGATTGCAGACTTGTCTGCTGCCCCCTTGGTACTACAGGGATGTTCAAAGAGTCCTTCATCACCTAAAAACTCGTTGTCAAACATGTATGTGTTCACATGGAGCAGCTGCCATTGAAAGCTTTTTCGAAATTGCAACTTTTCTTGGCACCTGTAGAAAATATTTCCTCTAGCACAGAAATATTAACTTCACCAGAAGATAAATAAATACAGCTCTGGTTGACTGTATGATGCTGGAATATTAACAATGGAAGTGTGCAGTAGGAGACGTCCATGTTAAACAAGATGGCCGACAACCACTGACTGAGGCCCAGTGAACAAGAGCCAGGACGCACACTCAAGTGAATGATGGAACTCCTAGTCTGATGTCACTGAAGTCTGCGCGCCCTGATGAAACCTCTGAGCACTGAGCTACAGCAGGATCAGAAAGAGTGACAGTACTGCCCCCTGCAGGCTCCACAGTGGGTGCCCCATCACCCAACCCCATGTGCACCACCCCCTGCTAGAGGCCTTCTGTCCAGTTTCATGGATGCAGCAATCATATGACAAGAGCCAACAATCTGCCAGAAGGTCCCCGGTGGAGCACATCGCCCATCCCACACCGCACAGCTGGAGCAGGAACAAGACACAGGGATTGGAACGAGTGGTGCGGTTTGCTGACGCTCAGTACAATCACACTACCTGGGTTTTTTATGCTTCATAGAAGTGGTTTTGATTAGATTCTTTATTCTAAGTGGAAGAGGAAGTGAACCATTGCTGCAGACGTGCAAATACTGAAGTGAACAAGATGTCCTACAACCACCACTGAACCACGTGGAAATACCCATCCAACTATGGGGAATTACAAGCATTTTTAGGGCCTGCGGACATTTTATTTCATGTGAAGCATTCAATGATATTAGTGATTATCACACACAGTGCTTTGTGAGAAGATCTGTGGGGAAGGGAACTTCAGAAGTGCCCGTGTCATTTCTAAGAAAACGTTTTTTTTGAAAAGAGGATTCCTAGGAACACAGTGTTGGATAATGGAGAACAGTTTGTATCAAAGGAGAACTGGGGTCAAGAATGAAAGAACGTCTCTGTAGAGACCTCGAGCGAATGGTTTTGTTGATAGTAAACCGGAATCTGAAGGGGACTGTTCAATGATCAAGAGCGAGTGATTTGGATTGGAAAATGACTATTGAGAAGATGATTTAGGCAAACACGGTGACTCCTCACTCTGTAGCAGGATGGACCCTTTTTATGTCACTGAAGAGCAGAGAGCCGGTCCCTAAGGAATCACTGATATTGTGGACCTGTGGTGCATGAATCAAAGCATCATAAGGGAATGACGTTGACATGCATCCTTTGGGAACATTATTCTAGTCCATTTTTGGGGTGCTCCTACTACTAATCCTGCTGCAAGACAAGTATGTGGAGGAGAGAGTCTCTATAACGAAACAGGAAAATAGAAAGTGCAGGTGATAGAGAACCCCCCCCCCCCCCCCCGCTCCTTACTTGATCTTCTGCAGCCGGCTGTCCGGTTCCTTCAGTGCGTCACAGATCAGTGCTAGACCAGCGTCACCAAGTACATTGCGACTCAAGCCCAGTTCCAGCAAAGAGTGGTTGGAGCGAAGGGCAGTGGTCAGAGCTGCACAGGAAGCACCAGTTATCTCACAAAATTGGAGGCTAAGAAGGAGCGAGAAAGAGAAGGAGAAGGAATCAAAAAATTAATAACTCTAAGGATTTATTGCTGAAAGTATTATACGCATGGTATACATAATCAGACCAGTAGCTGTTATGGCCTTGTACTCTCTGATCTGAGGTGCACGAGGAACACTTTAACACCTCATCACACACTAGTATAATCTTTCATCACTCACTGTAAAATAGAAAGTGCCATATTTGAAACCATTGACACACCAATAGAAATTTCTAATAGGGCACTTTCTTTTATACAGTGAGTGAAAAATATTATACTAGTGTGAGATGAGGTGTATTTCATTGTCACATGGATGATGTCATCAGTGATGTCATCAGTGATGTCATTTGAGATGTCATCAGTGATGTCACTGACCATGTCATGAATGATGTAATATGTGACATCATCAGCAGTGGATTGCGGGCGCGCGAGTTACAGTGAGAAAGTAGGTGAAAGACATCCTCTTTACACATCCAGGTACAGTACAGATGCTTGGTGTCATAGTACTGGGTCTCACAGAGAGCGGCCCACCCAGGTACAGTACGGGTGCTTGGTGTTCTAGTACTGGGGCTCATAGAGGGAAGCCTACCCGGGTACAGTACGGGTGCTTGCTGTTCTAGTACTGGGTCTCACAGAGAGCAGCCCACCCAGGTACAGTATGGGTGCTTGGTGTTCTACTACTGGTTCTCAGAGGGCAGCCCACCCAGCTACAGTTCAGATGCTTGGTGTTCTAGTACTGGGTCTCACTGAGGGCAGCCCACCCAGATACAGTACGGATGCTTGGTGTTATAGTACTGGGTCTCACAGAAGGCAGCCCATCCAGGTACAGTACGGATGCTTGGTGTTATAGTACTGGGTCTCAGAGGGCAGCCCACCCATGTACAGTACAGCTGCTTGGTGTTATAGTACTGGGTCTCATGGAGGGCAGCCCACCCAGGTACAGTACGGATGCTTGGTGTTCTGGTACTCGGTCTCACAGAGGGTAGCCCACCCAGGTACAGTATGTATACTTGGTGTTATAGTACTGGGTCTCACAGAGGGCAGCCCACCCAGGTACAGTTTGGATGCTTGGTGTTATAGTACTGGGTCTCATAGGGCAGCCCACCCAGGTACAGTGCAGCTGCTTGGTGTTATAGTACTGGGTCTCATGGAGGGCAGCCCACCCAGGTACAGTACGGATGCTTGGTGTTCTGGTACTCGGTCTCACAGAGGGTAGCACACCCAGGTACAGTACGTATACTTGGTGTTATAGTACTGGGTCTCACAGAGGGCAGCCCACCCAGGTACAGTTTGGATGCTTGGTGTTATAGTACTGGGTCACAGAGGGCAGCCCACCCAGGTACAGTTCGGAAGCTTGGTGTTATAGTACTGGGTCTCAGAGGGCAGCCCACCCAGGTACAGTTCGGATGCTTGGTGTTATAGTACTGGGTCACAGAGGGCAGCCCACCCAGGTACAGTTCGGATGCCCAGGGTCAAAGAGGACATCTCGAGATTAAGAAAAGCCTATAAAGCAGCCATAAAGATCCGTAAAGACAACATCAAACGTGAAACATGGGACAATCTCCTTTCAGCGGCTGTACTGAAGGACAGTAGGAGATTTTGGGATATCATCAAACAGCCCTTATTTCGTGACGACAGCAACGATCCCATGGACTGCGTGATTACGGACGAGTCTTGGTTGTCTTTCTTTGAAAAAGTATACGGGGGCGTTGTTGAAGGTTCAAAGATAGGTAAACTGCATAACATAGACGCCCACCACATCAACTTTAACGCTCAAGAAGTGGAAAAAGCCTTGTTGGAAACCTCTAGACATAAGGAGCCTGGGCCAGACGGAGTACCCGCTGACTTTTTCATGTTTTCACCCAAACTTTGGGCTGAGGTCCTGTCAAACGTATTTAATGCAGTTACTGGAAACCCTGCTCCTGCTTCATGGGCCAAATCTATCATCGTCCCTATTTTTAAAAACAAAGGTCGGCGGGACGACCCCACATTTTACAGACCAATATCCCTCCTGGATTCAACTGTAAAAATCTTGGGCAGAGTCCTCTTATCCAGACTGAAGGAGAACGTCGAAGGTTGCGGTGGGCTGTCCGAACTGCAATACGGCTTCAGAGAGAGGAAAGGCACCATTGAACAATGCAGTAATTTACACCTACTCATCTCTAAGTACACGGTTGCCAAGGAGGGTTCCGTGTTTCTTGCTTTTATGGACCTTTCGTCGGCATTTGATCTCGTAAATAGGTCAAAATTGTGGGCGATCCTGTTAGAAATGGGCATTGACAAAGCTCTGGTCACATTTATGGCAGCGTTGCACCAGGAACTTTTTGCAGCTGTACGAGTGTCAAATAATGGCAGATGTACCCCTCCGTTTAAATCACTAAAGGGAGTACGGCAAGGGTGCATTTTAGCCCCTACGCTTTTCACCTTGTATATCAACGGCCTAGGGGAACACCTACGCAGTCAGGCCGCGGACGTCCCGCGAGCAGGAGATGTGCTCATCCCGGCCCTCCTGTACGCGGATGACGCGGTGCTGATAGCCCGCACAGGAGTTGGATTGCAGCTCCTATTGGACGCCTTCGGCTCTTTTATGGAAAACTTGGACCTAAAGGTGAACGTATCAAAATCACATACGATGGTTACGGGGCGCGAGTGCATCAAAAAAAGTCATAAGTCATTCTTCTGTAGTGGGGTCCCTGTCTCGAATGTATCTACATTCCCCTATTTGGGCATTTTGTTTGACCAGAAGGGAACTTGGGGGCCACAGATAACAGCAAAAAGGTTGGCAGTAACTAGGTCCTCCTCAGCGATCCTAGGCTTTGCGGGCAAGTTGGGGGCAAGGCCTATGGAAGCACTTCTTAAGATCTACAAATGTAAGCCTGTGGCCATTGCACTCTATGGATCTTCAGTATGGGGTTATGTAAATCTTGATCCTATCCAGAGAGCAGAAAATAAATTTATTAGATCTCTCCTCTCTCTACCTCAGTCAGCCCCAACTTATTCGATTCACCAGGAGGTGGGCTTGCCCTACCTGACGGATTTACTAAGCTTAGCACCTCTGATTCTTTGGCTGAAAATATGGCTGAACGAAGACCTACCACTGAACCACATAATATTAAAAGACGTTCTTTCCCTAGACAAACATAGGAGCATTCCATGGTTGGCCTATTTAAACAAATCATTTATTGATTTAGGCCGACCAGAACTCTTTTTAAGTCCAGAAAAAATCAAGGCCTCAGACATAGCCTATACAAAAAAAGCGTTCTTGGGGAAAAAGGCAGCGTGCCGTGAGGACGCTGAATTATTGAAGCCCTCAGTTAGGTCACATAACCTTTTGGTCAGCGCTCCCTCCCTTGCCCCTTATCTCAGCTTTGTTACATACCCCTATCCCAGGTTTTTATTGACAAAATTCAGGTTTAACCTGATACATTTTTATTTAGGCTCTTTTAAGCGTTGGCAGAAGCCAGAGCTAGCCCCACCCTGCAGGTGTGATGATTTTTCGGTACAGGACACAATGCATTGTGTTATGTTCTGTAGCTTATATCACGAGCAGAGGAAAAAATATCTGCTCCCCATTCTGAAAGAAGCAGGTTTCACACAGGTACGCCCGGCACTGCTCTACTTACAGCTCGCGTCAAATCCACGCACAACCTTCTGTATCGCAAATTTTTTAGTGGCCGCAGCCAGGGCGAAAGCTGCTGGTCAAATCTTGCCTTCTTAATATTAATATTGTATATAGCATTTTTTAAAGTGTACGTAGATTGTTTTTTAATCATGTAATGTCATATATGTATCTTATGCTATGTTTTATTGTTTAATTTTCTTTGTATGACTTGGAATAAGTCGAATAAAGATATCCTGACTGACTGACTGACAGTTCGGATGCTTGGTCTTATAGTACTGGGTCTCAGAGGGCAGCTCACCCAGGTACAGTGTAGATGCTTGGTGTTATAGTACTGGGTCTCAGAGGGCAGCCCACCTGGGTACAGTTCGGATGCTTGGTGTTATAGTACTGGGTCTCAGAGGGCAGCCGACCCAGGTACAGTTTGGATGCTTGGTGTTATAGCACTGGGTCTCAGAGGGCAGCCCACCCAGGTACAGTACACCTGCTTGATGTTATAGTACTGGGTCTCATGCAGGGCAGCCCACCCAGATACAGTACGTATGCTTGGTGTTCTGGTACTCGGTCTCACAGAGGACAGCCCACCCAGGTACAGTATGTATACTTGGTGTTATAGTACTGGGTCTCAAAGAGGGCAGCCCACCCAGGTACAGTTTGGATGCTTGGTGTTATAGTACTGGGTCACAGAGGGCAGCCCACCCAGGTACAGTTTGGATGCTTGGTGTTATAGTACTGGGTCTCAGAGGGCAACCCACCCAGGTACAGTTTGGATGCTTGGTGTTATAGTACTGGGTCTCAAAGGGCAGCCCACCCAGGTACAGTTCGGATGCTTGGTGTTATAGTACTGGGTCTCAGAGGGCAGCCCACCCAGGTACAGTACAGCTGCTTGGTGTTATAGTACTGGGTCTCATGGAGGGCAGCCCACCCAGATACAGTACGGATGCTTGGTGTTCTGGTACTCGGTCTCACAGAGGGCAGCCCACCCAGGTACAGTACGTATACTTGGTGTTATAGTACTGGGTCTCACAGAGGGCAGCCCACCCAGGTACAGTTTGGATGCTTGGTGTTATAGTACTGGGTCACAGAGGGCAGCCCACCCAGGTACAGTTTGGATGCTTGGTGTTATAGTACTGGGTCTCAGAGGGCAACCCACCCAGATACAGTTTGGATGCTTGGTGTTATAGTACTGGGTCTCAAAGGGCAGCCCACCCAGGTACTTTTCGGATGCTTGGTGTTATAGTACTGGGTCTCAGAGGGCAGCCCAGCCAGGGACACTTAAACATAACGGAGCACAGCACACATGAAAAAAACTCAATAAATAAAGGGTTTCTTATCCCAGAGCTACAAACAGCACATGGCTAACGGCGCTGCTAGAAACTCAGGGTTAACCATTGGCTCATCCCCCTGAGCCCAGCTCTGTGTACATCATGCATGGTTGTGCACATTACTTTGTCACAGTAAAGGCCTGCTTGTGGGAGAACACAATTGTAGTTTCAAGTTTCATAAACTGTGACTGCCCAGAATTGCCACATGTGAGAGCTTTAAGTGAAGAATGAAACAGGAACTCAGTCAGCACATCCTCCTTGGTGTGAGAGGCTAAGAAAGATTGAAAGGTGATTACATTTCATCAATAATGTAAATTGCCTCTAAGTGAGTGATTCGTACATATTTGCAACTACAATCATGGACAGTTCCTGCACACACATCACACCTGTTGCTATATTTCTTGAAGTGTAGTCAGTGTTAGGTGCTGCATTTGTGTAGGAAGGTGATGAGTACTTGTGTGACATGTGCTCCGTATCATTTGATCCTCCTGAAATACGTACATACAGTGCTGTCTTTAAGGATCCCTCCACCCTGTGGGCCACGAAGGGACACTGTTCTTCCACTTTACCTGAAGATGCATTATTTGGGAATGGTCACTGCTCGCCTCTTTGTGCTCTGTAAATATATTGTGCAGTTTTACTTCCAATCTAGATATAAGGTCCTTAGAAGAAATGTCCATGTAAAGGTCTCCAGTCCTTCCAGCATAAACTGAAGACCCAAATTCTCTGAAGTTTGTGCATTTTACAGAATGCATGATCAGAGTGAGCCTGTCTGCCTCTTCTGAGCAGCATGGATTGTGAGGGTTGTGTCTGACTTTATTCAAAAAGTTACATATAGGACACAAATGGTGAACGCTGTTTTGCTATCATTAATCCCTAATGTACATATATGTACATATGTAAACCCCCCTTCCAGCTAAGTAGAGATCTCACAATGCTTCATTTTTCAAATGTTTCATAATAGAGACTCTAAATACAATACAACATAGTTCTATCTAATGCCCTCCCATGAGCCTCTTTCCCCTCCAGACCCACCATCATGCCCCTCACTGTTCCCTGCTCCATGCCCCCCCACCCTGCTTGTCCATTGCTTTCCCACATCTCCCTTGTCTGCTCAGCTTTCTACATTTTTATGTTCTTTTGACGTCTCCTTCATTGCTGCCCCACCAGGCCGGTTCTTGGACTTGTGAGTCCTTGGTTAGAGTAGGAACATGTGAGGCCCCTCTAAATTGTAACATAACAGGAAGTGACATCACAGGAAGGGGTCATTACTTGGCCAATATTATTCTGGCATTGCTGAAGTAGCACATGTCACCACTGACCTTCTTTTCACTCTGCTTATTCCTGAACAAGACTCTCTGATATCAATGCCTCTTGTTGGGATGGAAAAGTCCTCAGTGTGGTAAAGAGGTGTATCAATGCCCTGAGTGCCCAACTGTACTGTTGCCTGGATCTGTAATGCTGATTGTTGTCATCAGTGAGCACGGATCACGTGTGTACACCATAACATAGGCATCTCTCATGATTGTGGTCTTGTTGGAAGAGGAGAGGCTCCCAAGGCGCTACCCTCATAGTGATGGAAGTCTACCGCCTTCCCCCGGAGTTAAGCAGCATGGGTGCAGTGGTGGCAGCATACTGTGTAGTGATCAGTAGTAGTGAACAGGAGCTTTTTTACTGTGCCACTGGAGCGAGGCCTACAGGCTCACTCACCTTTTTAAAGTTCTGCTGTTGTCTACTTAACTCACCCAAGGTCTACATCAGGTAGATGTGGAGTGCTGCGCAGCACAAGAGTGGTGATTCTGTATTAGTTGTATGTGTGCCTGGAAAGGGTACAATAAAAGGATGAAGCAGACTGTGCAATGCATGTGTGGGTAGTACATGCACAGGGTGTATCTATGTCTGAGAGGAATACATTACATGAGAGATGTGGTGCAGTACACGAGTGGATAAAACATGTGCAGAACATATGTGTGTTTGCGTGGAGTAGCATACGCTATGGGTGAAGTGGTGTGCAGCGCGCACATAGGGAGCGCGTTTGCTGGCAGTGCATGTATTTTAAAATAACACACCCTCATTAAAGATAGAAAAACACCAGTGCTGAACAGTTCATGCAGACTGAGTGTGTGCGCCGACAGCACGTGTGCCTGTAAAGGTACAATGCATAGCGATATTAGTGCTGGGCATTAAGTGTACTGTGGGTGTGCCCTGAGTAAATGTGCCCGCAAGTGCACCTTGTATGGAGAACCCTGGGTCCCATTTTTTGAAACCCAGGTCTGCCTTGTGAAGACATGAGGAGGAGAGGAAAATCCCCAGTCAGATTAGTGCATTGTTGCATTCCTGTGAGCTGGGCGATGACACACCGGAGGGTAGACACTACTTTACATTTCAAATGACTGCTCTTTGATTCAGTGATAGGTCACAAGGAAGGGGCCTGAACACATCTCAGGAAGGGAGATGATGCTGAGTAGAGAATCATAAAGAGTAGGTCAGGGGTGTGGGATTAATTGTTTGATTCACATATCACTATGACTGACATCCAGGTGTAAACTCTGGTCACTCCCGTGAATAAAGTTGTGGACAATCATCTTCAGAGTCGTGGCTGATGGGGCAGACCCTTTCATGAAGGAAGATGAAAAGGAAAAGGGCCCACTTCAAAAGAAGCAGAGCCCTTCAAAGGCTAGACCCTAAACCAAATTTGGTGTCTGGAACAGGACTATAAGCAGGGGAGGTTGTGTCCACAAAAATTGTCATCTGCCAAGCAGCCAAACAGGCTGTGTGAGAAGGGGAAGCTCTGCAAGACTTCTGCCTGTGACCAGGACTGGGAGCCACGGCTTGCTATTGTTTTAAACAAACTTTACTTTTTCCGGGTACATACCATATATGTGTTGTAATTTGGCAGCGATTAGGTTAGCATTAGCAGTAGCCATCCGGCATTTAGAGACTTTCTTGTCTGTTTTGTGGAATCCATTTTGTATTTCTGTCAGCCATTTTGTTTGCCATGTGCTACCATGTGCTCGCCATGTGCTCTGGCCTACCTTTCTGTTCACTGCTCTTGAAATCTGCCTAGAGACGAACTATATTTAGCATCTTCCACCTTCGCACATGCTCAGTTGAGCTTGCAGCTGTCCATGCAGCTACTGTTAGTCTGTAACTGTCAGGATGTGTTCACCAGAATTAGCAACTGTTAGCTCTTCCCACTTTTCTATATGACCTTATATGTATCTAAAACCAGCATTTTGTACTTGTACCGCCTTCATTTGAGCCCCTGTGTGGGTATAAAAGGACCAAGCTCCTTCCATTCAGTGTGCTACTTCATGCATTACCGAAGGGTGCTGTATAAATGTAGTTCCACCACATGAGGTTTAATAAACTCTGTATTTTCTATTCCAGTTTCTGCGCCAATTTCGGAGTCTGTGCAGAGAAGGGCGAATCCCTTGCACTTGTAGGCCTTGCTGAGGCTCACCACCACAAACTGGCACTTCCAACTTGGGGCTCAACGACGACTCGGATGCCCGAAGGAGTGGTCAAGACGAAGAATTGGAATCTCGCTTTGGGCGCGATCGCTGCCTGAGGAGACCCGAGTCTTGGCAACCACAGCGTTCTTCCTTTCTTTCTGATCTGACCATCCAGGTGGTGCCGGTCCTCGACTGAGATCTCTTCTGTTGATTCGCCATGCAGTGACCATTTGGTTCGATTTGAGAACTTGGCAGTTGGAACCTGGACACCATTTGATTGGTAAAAGTCGTTCTGCGGCACTTGTTGTTGGTTTTTGATGCCTTGGATTGGTAAGGTAGTTTAGTAACACTTACTTTGGCTTTTGATTTGACGGATTGGCCAATATTAGTATTTGTTTGTAAGGTATATATGAATTGCAATTAATATAGGCAGGTAATGAGGAGATTTTTTTTCTATTTGAATTTGTTTGAACGGTGCAACGTACAAAGAGTACCTCAAGCGCTACTTTGATTATAATACTGCATATTTTGCAATATTTTTGGCATGCCTATTTCCAGCACACTTCATAGGATGTGTTGCTTTTGTAGAAGTACCAGTTTGAGACACGATGAAGCACAACTGGCCCCCCCGGAAGGGACACTGAATAGGGACATGTATATTAAGTATGTAATTTCTTCTATAATGTACAGCACGTTATGGACTAAATATACTCGTAAGGATCCTGAGTTGCGTGGGCCTATGCATGGGTCATTTGACTTGTGAAAGATTCAGTATGTGGAGCAACAAATGTTTAAGCGAAAGGCTAGGCAAGACATGTTTGACTGTGTGGGAATGTGGGAGAAAGAAGTGCGGGAGCGCATGAAGCGTGAGCAAGCCTTGATAGAAAAAGAACAACGTAAGAGCATTCATGCGAAAACATTGGAAATGAAAAATAGAGAAATTAAAGAAATTAAAGAGAGGGAAAATAGGGAGCGTCATTTACAGGTAAATACTATACTTAATAAACCCCAAGATGATTCTCTCTTTATAGATCGTAGTCTACCTCCGTATACTCTTCCTTATGAGTCGGATGAGGACTCTCCTACAGACCAGGACAACGCTTGAGAAACTCGCTCAATGTTATCTGCTGGGCGTGCGTCTGACATTAGATCTGCTGCGCGTAAAGCTGTTTCGAAGTACTGGCACTGCTTCTGAACTTTTTGATAGTATAAAAGATTGGCAGGAAAGGGAGCAAATATATTGTACCGATACATTTGCCGCAGAGGTTATTGAACGGTTCAGGAAAGATGCAGTAGAAATGGAGTCCGATGATGTAGCAAATGATTGTAAACAACTACGTGAAGGTCTTTTTTGTCTTCTCCCAGGTGGCTGACACGATCATACGCTTGGTTAAACAGCGTGTTGAAGCAGCCCGTTTGCGAGAGGAGAAAAAGGCAGCAGACACAGCTGCACAAACATCCTAGATCAGCATGGCACGAACTTTTAATCTGATTCCTGAAATAGATAAGAATGCTGTAATTAATGTGAAACCCATGCAGGAGGCCGCGCCTTTATATGTTCCTCCTAAAGGAACGGGTACAAGTGATGATACGACTTCTACAGATGCAAGGGGTTATTTTATTTATAATTGGGTTTACACTCCATGGAATAAAGCAGATGTCATGGCTCTTAAAACTACATTACCTGATCCGCGAAAGAATCCAGCAGCCTTCTATGAGGAAGTTGAGGGTGCTATTAGCTCTTGTACTATGACTTTGCCTGATGTTGATCTGTTTTTTGGACTAATTTTACCGGCTGATAAGTGGAGAACTGTGCGTAAAGTTGATGATCGTGCGACATTTGGAGCATTGTGCAAAGATTTAGAGCAGTTAGATGACGACTGAGAACCTGCACAGAAACCGTGTCAGATAATTTTAAATCTTTCGGCAGCTATATTAGTTAAGTTAAAGACGATTTTCCCCCCAAAAATGATAGATCGAACAGTGTTAGCGTCTTGCAAGCAAAAGGTAGGTGAATCAGTTTCTGACTTCTTCACACTCTTTGAAGAAGCATTCCACGATTTTAGTGATCATTCATTGACAGATGACACGGGTAGACATTTGTTCATTGAGAAATATGTCGCAAACCTTTTGCCAGGAATAGCTAGTCGCCTAAAGGCCAGTGAAAGTTCATGGACTACCTCTTCTCCTGTTTCTCTTTTGACTATGGCTCAGTATTATGAACGCCAGGAACTAGAAGCGAAGGGTAATGAGGATAAAAAGACTACAGAGTTGAAAACAAAGGTTATGTTGGCTCAGGCTTATGGTCTGCCTTCTCGAGGTAATGATAGAGGTGGACGTGGATCTTCCTTTCCTTTCTATACTCGTTCGAATTTGTCTGTTGACCAGTGTGCGTACTGCAAGAAATGTGAACATTAGCTTTCTGATTGTCCAGTACTGCATGCTCAGCAGAGTCCACGTGGTCGGGGACAAATGAGAAATCGTTCAGGATATCGAGGGCCAGAAGGAAGCACAAATGATTTTGCTAGGTTTGATGCTCATACACGTGGGCAGGATGTATTTAACACTTTTGATAGACGGAACCAATATCAAATGTCCGACTATGTGCTTTCTGATTTTCAAGATTCTGCTTATGCAGAGGATTGCCTAGGATGGGGTAAGGAATCAGTTGAAGTTCCAGTATATCAAAGGGTCCCTATGTTACAGCACAAGTTATGGGTTCTACTGATCAGTTTCTGGTTGATACAGGAGCTACTCGTAGCGCCTTGTCTAAACACTTGGTTCCTAGGGCTCCCGTGTCTGGCTTAACTATAACATTGAAAGGTTTCGATGGAACACCTTCCCTTAGCCCATTGTCACAGCCACTTGCATTCCATGTTGATAAGTTTACTGCTCTATGCTCTCTCCAAACACACCAGATAATATTTTAGGTCTTGAAATGCTCAAATATTTATTATTATTATTATTTATTTTGTAGAGCGCGTAGTCACCCGGAGGTATCCCAGACAACTACTCTGTGATTGAGAGATCCTGTATTGTTAAGCAGGACATTGCATTAGCTTCACTTCCTAGTACTTTGTGGGCTACTTCAGACACCGATGTATGGCAAATGGTTATTCCGCCAGTGCATATTAGTGTCAAGGAGGGTGCTTCATTGCCAAGACTGCCTCAGTATAAAATTTCTCGAGAAGGAGAAGAAGCACTCACACGCATTGTACATGATTTGATGAAAGTGGGGGTTGTGGAAGAAGTTCCTTACAATGTTTGCAATAGTCCAATTCATCCCATTTTGAAAAAAGATACTGATACTAGGATTTACAGAGTCATGTAATGTAATGTAATGTAAAGTGCACTTTTATAGCGCTGCTACCACTCCAGAGAGTATCTTGGCGCTTAACACCAACCCAGATGTAATAGGTTTGGGGGAATGGAGGTGAACTTAGTAACAGTACACGTTACACCAATGCTCTACAAGCAGCATCAGTAAGTGAAAACATCCAGGTTTTAAGTGCTTTCCTGAAATGGCTCTCATTTGACATCAATCGGAGCTGCGGCGGAATATTATTCCAGGCCTTAGCACCTAGAAAAAAAAGAGATTTGCCACCTTTTGTCGCCAGCTTGAATCTAGATATTACCAACAGGTTCTGATTTGCAGACCTCAAGCAGTGCCTGGGCTGATAGCGTTTAAAGCCAATGGACACGTGTTAGACCCGTCTGCTTCTGAGAGTCCCCTCACCACTATGATTTCTTTTGTTCCCCTGTACCTCCCAAAATGTGTCGCTTTTCTTTGTCTACCAGGACCTTTTGTGTGCTGTTTCATGGGGCTGGATGTTCCTTGACGCCCAGTTGTTCACAAGGTTTTTGGCACCTATTTACAAGGCACCTGGCGAAACCTGTGACATTATAGACTGGGATTGTCAACCTGTATGAATGGCCTCATAATGGTGGCCATCCCTTTTCCTCATGAGAGTGACTCCCCTTGGAGCCTCCATGAACCTTGACCTTTCGAGGTTTTGGCGCCCTTTTACTTGGCGCGCATTCCTGACAGGAATTTCTCTATTTTCCTCAGGTACACAAAATGGCTGCTCTAGAACCCCAGTATGGTGGCTGTTAGGGTCCCAAATACCTCTCAGAAGTGCCATGTCATTGGCCTAGCCCAAAGAAGGTTCTAGAACCTACTGGCACGAGCCAGCACCTCAGGGCACTGGCTATATAAGGTCCAGTCCCTGGCGGCTATTTGAGATGACTAGAAGACTAGATAGGATAATGATGTTCCAGATCTAGGTGAAGAAGGAGATTCCAGACTTGACACCAGATTGACACCTGCCCTGTTGACCCCTGAGGTAGTGCGGACAGTAGGGCAAGCAAAGGTCGCTGTCGTGGATCCTGACTGGCGTTCCAGTCAGCTGTGTGTGCGGTGACCTCGCGCCTACAGCACCTGCCCAGCGAGTGCCTCGTTGTCCCCAAGAGACTGTGGCTGTGTTTGTGTGCCTCCCCGCCCCCCTCGGTGGTGAATTACGATAGACTCGGGTCGCGAGGCGAGAGCAAGTTCGCCGCGAGCGTCTTCTGTGGCCCCTTTGTGACAGGCGCCTCCAGTGAGGAGCTCGGACGTCTCCAAGCCCCACCGGCGAAGAGTGCTTCCTGCGCAGACTGAGGAGAGGTGGTGCGCCGGGGCGGGGAAAGACCGGCCTTCGTCGGGCGGGACTACTGTCTCGGCCCCTCCCCAGTGAATCGGCGGCTGTAGCTGTGGGCGGGAACCATCCCTGTTTGAGGAAGTCGGAGGGAGGTCCGAGGAGCCCCTGAGAACCCGTCGCTGGCGAGAGAAGTGCTGACCCCGACTGAATCGCTTTCCGATTGCAGTCGATGTGAGATGGGCCCGTTTCTTCAGGTGGGAAGCGGTGATATAAAGGAACTGTGAACCGGCATTTACTTGACTGAGCGCGAAGATTGTGTGACCTCTTCGGCAGCCCCGTTCGTCAGTCTAAAGACTTTGAACTGGTGCCGCCTGAGTGCTAGCAGTGGTAAAGGCATAGGCGCGCTTAGACCCCACCGGCAAGCAGAGATCTCAACCCAGTAGCAGCCGAGTGTAAATGAAGTGTTCACTGTGTTTCCTTGTCTTTTAGATACACGCGCATATCCCCCGAGTGATTCTTAAAGAGTCCCAAAACTCCTTTTGTTCCCAGAGAAGCCTGTATTCATTAGCAGTGAAATCATCATAAACTGTAAGAGTTATCTTTCCAACCTGAAACGTATTGCAAGTGTAATGTTCTAAAGTATTTAATTGGTGGCAGCGATACCAGAATGAACATGTGTTTGTTTATTTAAATGACCCAGTATTTATTCTGCTAAACAAAAAGTGATATTTATTCTATTTATTGATGATATTTATTCCTGAGCTTATTTATTGTATTTATTCCAAAATCGGAACCCAGCAACTTGTGGCCAAAAGAAATGTATATGTGCTTTCCTAATTGATCCCTATTCACAACAGAGAATTTTTGTATAAAGGAATCGTATTTTTCTACAGCAGTGGTGTGGTGTCCTTCTTTTTGGTGGTTGTACAAGGAGATATTATTGGGTCAGAGCCGGCTTAACACAATAGCCTTCACTTGTCTTGACACTTGAGCCAAGCTACCCCCTTTGTGCTGGGCTTGCCCATCGCAGGTCCAACAACAAGTATCTGGACCCTTGCTGTTGAAGAGCTCTGAATGCAATCAGAAGAATCATAAACAGGATCCGTTTACAAATCGGTAACCAATGGAGCGCCTTAAGCGCGGCCGAGGCGGATGACTTACGGGGCCAGCGTAACACCAGATGGGCAGTTGCGTGCTGGACCATCTGCAGCCTGTGGGGAACTGACTTATTTACTCCCGCATACAGGCCATTGCAGTAGTCCAGTCTAGATGTTATCAAAGCAACTGCCACTGTTTTTCTTGCTGACAGGGGAAGATCAAAAAACTTCCTCAAATATCTAATGATGTGAAAACACGTACCGGCCACGGCCACCGCTTGTTGTTTAAAAGACAGCTGGTCATCGAATTTAATGCCCAAGTTTTGGGCAGAAGAAATAATGTTTGGAGGGGCTTCAGCATCATCAGGCCACCAGTCTTTCGGGGAAAACAGATTTTGAGAGCCGAACGGCAGAATTTCCGTCTTACCGGAAATACACTTGAGGTGGTTGTTATTCATCCACTCAAATGTGGCAGTAAAGCAGTTTTTCAAATTTTCTTCGGCCCCAGGCAGTTCCCTATCCAAAACCAGAATAAGCTGAGTGTCATCAGCATACGATATTGTGCTAATCTGATAAGAGGCGATTAGCTCAATCATGGGCACCATATACAGATTAAAAAGTACAGGGCTCAAACTAGAGCCCTGAGGGACCCCTGAGCTGATAACTTTAGCTTCAGATTGATACTGGCCCAGTACCGTGACTTGGCGCCTATTGTTAAGGAAATTTCTGAACCACGCCAGTACCACTCCTCCTATACCTGCGTTGACTAAACGGTACACTAAGATGGTGTGTGAGACCGTGTTGAAGGCCGCCGATAGATCGAGTAAAATCAGGACGGCCTTCTTTCCCTGATCAGCCGCCATTCATAGGGTCTCAACCGTAAACAGCAAAGCTGATTCGGTAGAGTGTTTCGAACGAAACCCTGATTGATTAGGGTGCAGGATGTCATTCTCCTCTAGAAAATTTGTAAGCTGGTTGTTAACAAACTTTTCCATCAGTTTAAACACCAAGGGGAGCAGGGAGATGGGACGCAGGTTGGAGAGAGTGGTCGGGTCAGGTAGGGCCTTTTTCTGGAGAGGCTTGACTGCAGCAAGCTTCCAATCACTTGGAATATCTGCCGTGGCCAAAGATGAATTAATGATGCTGTTAATGATGGGGTTAGCCACCTCCACTAAGGCCTGCACAATTGAAGGAGGTCATGGATCAAATGGGGAACCAGATTTACTTGCCAAAATGGCTTTATTAGTATCCTCCAAAGAAATGGGGGCAAATGAGTCCAAGCATAAGAAGCTAGTGGATGTCCTAGCCAACTCCGTGTTTCCATAGTTTCTAGGGGTGGAGGACATGGGAGAAAAAGCCTTCACAATAGCCAGGATCTTATTTTCAAAATAATTGGCGATGGCGTTGCAAAGAGATGGGGCGGGGGAATTTCCTGTGAAAGGGCCAAAGGGTTAATGTAATGATTTACTATCTTAAAAATTTCCCTTTGGCCATTTCCAGAGATAGTTATCGCTTGCAGATAGTAAGCTTTTTTAGCTAGCTTAATTGCTGCATGATATCGTCTTCTGGCTAGTTTGTAGACATCTGGGCAGCCGCCTCATAATTTCTATGCCACCTCCGCTCCAGTGATCTCACTTCATCTAACTCTTTTTTTAGAGCTAGCGAAAACCATGGAGATCTCTTTTTACCTTTTGAGCCACCTACATTTTTCCTGCGTGTCGGGGCTAAAAGGATCCCGACTGTCGTTATCCTGTCACAGAAATGCTGATAATCCGTGGAAGTATGGCCCATTGGGATGGGCTTACTTTCTTTTAGCTTCTCTACCAGATCTAACCTTAAAGGTAAATTCCTCCACTCTGATTTACTTGCAGCGCCTGTTTTATTCCTACTGTTTACAGGAACATTGCGATTCAGGAAGAGATCAAACGGAATTAAATAATGGTCAGACCAAATGTGAGGGCAAGGGGATTTAACTACTAGCCTATCTGAGTTAGAGCAGATGCATCTCATTGATTTGAGAGAAGTTAACAAGATTGTAGTACCGCAGTACCCTGTGGTTTCTGACATAACGACATTGCTTACCCTGGCAACTACATTTTCTGTAATTGATTTGAAGAATGCTTTCTTCTCGATTCCTATTCATCCTGATAGCCGATATTTGTTCGGTTTCACTTTGAATAATCGATCATACAGATTTTGTAGAGTTCCTCAAGGGTACACTGAGAGTCCTAGTATCTATAGCCAAGCACTAAAATAACAGCTAGATTCTTTCATTTTGCCTAAAGGAGTGGCTCTCATATAATATGTCGATGACAACTTGTTGGCAGCTGATTCGCCTGAACTGTGTGAAGAGTGTACTTTGTCTTTGCTTTCTTTTCTTGCTACACACAACCATAAAGTATCACGAAAGAAATTGTAATATTGTAGACCGAAGGTAACCTATTTAGGTCACCTTCTGTCTAAGGAGGGCCGTGCACTGACACCAGATCGCATTCAAGTAATTTTAGACACACTAGTACCTTCCACACAGAAAGATTTCCTTGCATTCATTGGTTTGACTTCGTTTTGTACGCAATGGATATTGGGTTTTTCACACATTGTTAAACCACTGCCAGTGCTTTTGACTAAAAACACTCTGATCTCCCTTCCATGGACAGATTAATGCCAAAATGCTTTTCGTCAGTTAAGACAAGCTCTTTGCTCTGCACCAGTGTTAGGCACACCAGATTACACGAAGACTTTTACACTCTATGTACACGAGAAAGATGGGTGTGCATTGTCAGTTTGAGTACAGACACACAGTGATAAGCAGCGCCCCTGTGCATATTTTTCTGCAGTTCTTGATCCTGTTGCTCGTGCATTGCCTGGGTGCTTCCGTTCAGTTGCAGCGACAGCTGTGTTCATACATCAGAGGGAAGGGATAGTTTTGTCACACAAACTGTTGGTGCTAGTGATGGAGCAGATTTCATCTGCAGTCAGGCATTGTTTTATTTTTTGTGCTTCAGACTGCATTTAAATTGCCACTCACCTTTTGGTGCAAGTTAAAAACATGGCACATGAAAAATATGAAAGTGAGGCCAATTCACTCTGAAATGCTTTTGCTGAATTAACATGTGTTTTTGCAGTGTAGAGAAAAGTGGCCTTTTTAGCTTTGAAGATTAATAGAATGTGTTTCTCTCTTCCCAGTTCATCCCTTGCAGTCTAAATGTACTATTCCTGTCTTAAAAGACTTTGACTTGTTGCATATTTTGATAAATATTTTCAGTTAATAACACCTCTTTTTATAATGTGTGTGAATTAATAATGCACTAAACACTACACAGGGGGCTAAATGCTTTTTTGCATGAAAAGCTATCTAAAACACTAAAGCATGTTGCTGTGTGTGTTGTATTAACTGTGTGCGCTATATAAACCGTGTGTGCTTTTAAACTTTACACTAAGGCATGAAAATGCTATGTTGCACATTTATTTTGCATGTTGTCATAAATAATAGAAAAGCTGCTTTACACTAATAGCTTGGCTAGGTAAACATTTATAAGGGGTATTAGTATGGAGTTGGGAAACATAATGGGCTTATTTACATGAAATTAATATTCTATTTGTGTTTGTTTTATTTTTGGGGCCTACACAAAACATGGCTGCCTGTGAATCCATCAAGGCTATGGCTTGCAATTTAATGAGAAGGGAGCATGCGCAGACTGTGGCAGCTTTCCTCATGACAAGAAGTCAAAGACATCTTGAACTGTACATTCTTGTGACTGTGCCAATGTACCAGTTAGTTAAAAGTATCCATCTGACTGCACTGTGGAAGGAAGGAAGGATGAATTAGAATGAAACATTTTTCCTAGTAAATGTTGCAAACGTTTATAAATGTATTAAATCATTTGCGCTTCTTTTGTTAAAACTGGTAAAGTCAGGTTTTTAGACTGAGTCAGGGTAGTGAGAACTCATGCCATCATGACTGACCAATCACGTACAAGTTTTCCTGAAAGATGCTACATCTTTGTGTAGTCTGCCAAAATTATGTGTATAAATACTGACCTCTCCGGAGGAGGGGCTGGCTTTTTCAGCTCAGCTGGCTTCTTGCTCATTTTGGCTTTGGCCTTGCTTCATTCTATGGGTTAGGTACGAGATCATCACAGGTGCAGCCTGGGGCGTCCGAGGAGAGTCAGGGGGAGGTTTCTTGCTTCCACGTCATATTTTGGCACTGCAGGCCACATTCCTTTGAGGTCTGGTGAAGGAGGGGCTGTCTTGCTCCTTTTTGCTTTTTAGACACAGAGATGCACAGAGCAGCAACAGATAGAAAGGCTCTTTAGATTTAGATGCTAAACATTAAGTTTATGCTTTGACTAATTAATTAGGTCTGAAAACATTTATTTGTCTTATGCATTTATTTCTCTTTATGGGAGATTTTTGCAAACTATTTGATTTTTGATTAGCCTTGCAAGACTGTTTTTCTTAGAAACTCTTTAAGAGTTTTGAATGACATTTTGTGCCACATTTTCTTTCCTATATGTAATGCTTATATGCAGACTGTAATATGTTCTGTATTAATGCTATTTTTCCTGTTTTCCAAATTCTGTAACCTGATTGATATTTTACTAATGAATAAAGGGTCAGAGAAAATTAACTTTTGGCTAGAAAATAAAACCCTTTAAATACTCAACTCTCTTTATTGGCTTAAAATAATAATAGCATTTTTGACTGTTCATCTTTATTTAAAGTCTCCTGAAGGTAATACATGGTGTGAAAGGCCCAACACCTTTTGAGCGGTAAATTAGAGGTAGCATGAAGGTTTTGCATTGAGAAAATACCAGAAGAAATTACCGCTCCATCACTAGTACCCCATGCAGTAGATGCCCTTTTGAATCAGACTAAGACACAACACTTAACTAGTGCTCGCCTGACAGGATATGAATTGACGCTGTTAGCACCTCATATTACCTTGAAGAGGTGTGCGACACTCAATGCAGCTACTTTGTTGCCATATCCTGTGACTGAATCTCAATCAAAAGAGCCTCATGATTTTATATTCCTAACTGAGGAACAGACAAAGGGTTGCGTCGATTTGCAAGATACGCCCCTTTCAGAAGTAGTTGGGGAACTGTGGGTCGATGGGTCCTGTTTGAAGTTACCAGATGGCACGACCTCAGCTGCATATGCAATCACGACACTTGAGACAGTAGTGGAAACAGCTCGCATACCACATAAGTCGGCTCAAGCAGCGGAACTAATAGCTTTGACACGAGCCTGTGAACTTAGCACTGACTGTGTGTGAACATCTACACGGATAGCCGCTACGCTTTTGGAGTGGTTCATGATTTTGGCCTACTCTGGAAGGAAAGAGGCTTTCTTACATCCCACGGGATGCAGATAATGCACGGAGAATTAGTGCATAATCTCTTGACTGCACTTACATACCCAAAGAGAGTTGCTATTATGAAGTGTAGCGCGCACAAGAAAATCATTGACAAAATAGGACTAGGCAATGCCCTTGCAGACCGTGTAGCCCGTGAGACTGCGATGCAGCGAAGCACTACATCCATGTACGTAGTGAAATCACAAGCTGAGCGTTGGCATGATGCTAGAGAAGACGTATTGGATATACAGAGATCTACCTCTGTGAATGAACTCGAGCAATGGTCTAAAGAAGGAATATTGGACGATGAGGGTTGTTGGCGCAACAAAGACATAGATAAATGGAAATTGCCTGCAGCCTATTTACAACCTATGGTTCAAATGGCACATGGGCTGGCACATGTTGGAGCTCTAGCAATAACTAAATTGCTTACACAAGTTTGGGAGCATCCTGAAATTGCCAGCACAGCTAAAAGAGTAGTACAGTCCTGTTTGATCTGTTGGCAGTATAATCCTCGAAAAGGGACACAGACTCCTACAGGAGGGTTTGCTACACCAACCGCGCATTTTGAAGTTTTGCAGATGGATTACATCCAACTTCAATGCTGCAATAATCTCAAATATGTCCTAGTGGTGGTATGTACCTTCAGCAAACGGATAGAGGCATACCCTACAAAGGATAATACTGCTCTCACCACAGCGAAGGTGCTTCTATCGGAGTTTTCCCTAGATATGGTGTGCCCATTTAACCAGTTCTTCTCACATCTAGCTTTTATGGAGTGACAACGGACCTCATTTTATTGGGCAAGTTGTTGAGCATGTCCTGAAAGGATTAGGGATCAAACAGAAATTCCATGCTGTTTTCCACCCACAATCAACAGGGTTAGTGGAGAGGTACAACGCTACTTTGAAATTGAAAATAGCGAAAATACTTGCTTCCACGTCTTTGAAATGGCCAGATGCACTACCCTTGGCATTGCTATCCATAAGATCGGTGCCACATTCACGGTCTGGCATTTCCCCACATGAAATTGTATTTGGAAGGCCAATGAACATTTGGGGAGATCCTAAGCCACGCCCCATACATGATGTTTCTTGTGTTCTGATGAATGATTATTTGGCACAGTTAACCAACAGTTTGATCTCTATTCATCAACAGGTTCGAGAAGCGCTTCCTGACAGATCTACAGGTGAGGCCTGGCGACCGCGCGATGGTCAAGGTCTTCGACAGATCGAACAGCTTGGAGCCGAGGTGGCTAGGACCGGAGCAGGTGCTCCTGGCAACAAGGACAGCAGTTCGAGTGACGAACAAGAAAAACTGGGTCCATAGCACACATTGCAAACGTGTGTCGCCTGCCTTGGTGTAACTTGCTGTATTGACCGACCATCGAGAGATTCTGGAGATGGAGAAAGGTCAAGCTATCTCACCTGACGAATCTGCAGAAGTCTTCCCGGACCACACGATTCCTGGAGCATCGCGATACTACTTGAGACCGAGGAAAGAATCTGCAGTGCTGAAAAAGACTGGTTGAGCTACCGCCCTGGGTTAGTGAAATGGAATGCCGATGTGGCAAGGGGGGGGATCAGTCCTGTGTAGTGTAGTGACACCAGTCTTGGCCCGTGGTGAAGAAATCAACGGCTGCCCAGGGATAAGAGCTCCAACGATTGTTTCAACGAGTTTTTAGAAAGATCAACTATCGCTGTTGCTAAAATGCATAACAAAAGAATCATTTGTGCTGTAGGGTTTGTTGTTGCTCTGGTGGTTATGGCAATATTCACCTGGTTTGTTGAGTGACTCCTGTTCGACAGCTTTTTATTGCCACTACTCCAGTGCCAGTGGAACATCACTACTTCACGCTTCCGTACCATGAGCAGAAGCATCGACAATCCTACCTAAATAATACATTCATCCAGATGGTGCATCATACACACAATGCCACAAAGACTACCAAATGTTGGGCGTGTGGGATGATACCTGCACACCAAAAGAAAGGAAAAACACCTTTTATTCCTCTATTGTTTTCCCATAATGGTTCGTGTCAAGCCTGGTATGCACTTTTGTTTGCTTCTGGAAAGCCTTCAGTAGGTGGGGTTAACTTTCGTCTGAATAAAGTATGCTATCAAGATAAAGATGGTTATCCTCAAGCTAAAGGGACTAAATGGGAATGGGAAGAGTATCAACCTGACAATATTTCGACACCATATGTCTTCACGTATATGAGAAACGTTAAGAACATTGGACCTTCTGTAATTTCTGTGACCAGAGCTAAAGCAGATTTGTGTATAATCAGTGTTGGGAGAATTCCAGTAGGACGGAGTGAATGTATTTTGACATTGACTATTGAAGGAGCTAATAATAGTAGTTTCATATCGTCGCACAATACGTATTTTGTTTGTGGTAATAAAGGATACTATCAATTAACTGTTGGGTGGTCTGGGGTATGTTACATATCATTTCTGTTACCACCTGTGTTCTTAGTCCTTCCATCATATCACCGGGATTTAAAATTGTACAACGATATTTCCAAGAACAGATACAAACGAACAATAAGTAAAGATGAGGTTGATCAGACTGATACCACTTTGCAACAATATGTCCATTTTAACTTAGGATTGTTCTTCTTTGTGGGTGCTGCATTGAATAGCAGAAAGATAAGGCGATTGACTCGTGTTGTGGAAGCTGTCACCAATCAAACAGCTATGGGACTTGGGAACATTACAGAGGAGCTGCAAGTGCAAGAGAGGCAACCCGGAATGAGTATCGTAAGGCAATAAGAGGATACAAAGCCGCTCTTAGGGAGGCCAAAGCCAAGTTCTTCGAGGAGAGAATTGGCAACTCGGCTAACTCCCCTAGAGAGGCATTCAAGGTCTTCAGAGACCTTCTGAAAACTCCGGACCCACCACTGAGCCATGAGAGCCCTCAAAAGAAATGTACGGAACTGGCTAACTACTTTCATATGAAAGTAGAAAACATCGTAAATTCCTTACCACCATCCCAGGCATTAGATATAGGCAAACAGCGAGCTGATGTTCAGATTAAGCTCGATGTTTTTGGCCCAGTGACCTCTGATGAAGTCCTTAGGGTTCTAGGGGCCATGAAGAGTGGTTCACCGAGGGATCCGGTCCCGATGAGATATCTTAAGCAGATAACAACTACCATCGCGGAACTAGTAACAGATCTTATCAATGCATCCTTGGCACAGGGGTCGGTTCCACCTAGTTGGAAAAAAGCGGTCGTAAAAGCCCTTTTGAAAAAGCCTGGCCTAGATCCATCAGACCTGGCTAATTTCAGACCGATCTCTTTGCTGCCTGGGTTCGGTAAGATTGCGGAGAAACTGGTGAACAGGCAGCTGTCACACTTCTTGGAGTCCAATGGCCTGTTGCGGAATTCCCAAACGGGATTCAGGCCGGGCCAAGGCACTGACACCGCCCTTCTGGCAGTCGTGGAGGAAGCCAGGAGCATTCTGGATTCAGGAGGATCAGTGGCAGTGATCCTCCTGGACCTTAGTGCGGCTTTTGATACCGTAAACCATCAGGTGTTGCTCCAACGACTGTCAGAAGTGGGCCTGACTGGAATGGCCTTGAAGTGGCTCGCGTCGTTTCTTCACCGACGAACCTATCAAGTCTGGGAAGGTAGTGCTCAATCCGCCCCCATCCCCCTTCAATGCGGTGTGCCTCAGGGCTCCTCCCTGAGCCCCACATTGTTTAATGTCTATATGGCACCGTTAGAGGATGTGGTGGCACCACTGGGCATCAAAATAATCAGCTACACTGATGATACCCAGTTTTTGGTGGCCCTCTCCCAATTGGGGGACCATCCTGACCTTTTGCACTCCTGCTTGTCCAAGGTGTATACTTGGATGGGCAACTCAGCATTAAAATTGAACGGCGCTAAAACAGAGCTGATGCTGCTGGGACATGCGGGGCCTTCGTTACTGCCAGGTAGCTGGCCGACTTGCCTTGGCGATCCTCCAACTCCCAAAAAAGAGATTAAAAGTTTAGGCGTGTGGCTTGAAACAAAATTTGTCGTTCAAGACCCATGCAAAGAAAACCGCTGGAGTCTGTTTTTCCTTGCTTCGATCGGCCCGCAAGATCCTACCCCTTCTCCCTCCGACCTCCAGGAAACTCCTTATTCAGGGGCTGATTGTCTCGAGATTGGACTACAGCAATGCGCTTTTTCTGGGTGCCCCGGAGGCAACGCTCACTAAACTTCAACAAGTGCAGAACGCGGCAGCAAGACTGCTGTTAAATATACCTAGGAGACAATCGGCAAAACCAGCGTTAAGAGCGCTGCATTGGCTCCCAGTACGGGAGAGGATAAAATTCAAATCTCTCTGTACGGCTCATAAAATCCTAAGAGGGAAAGGCCCGCCCATCCTGCATAATATGGTTCTCCCCTATAAGGCTACTAGAGCACTTCGCTCGGACCATAAATCCCTGGTAAAAGTGGCCAGAGTTAAAAGAGCCCGGACGGGCGGGAGAAGATTCTCGGTGAATGTGGCCAAGTTATGGAACGCACTGCCCTTGAATTTACGAACAGAGACCAGTATCATTCGGTTCCGAAAGTTGCTTAAAACTCACCTATTTCCCGCCTAATGATGTCCTTTTCTCAGCCCCATCCCTCTGAGCTATGAATGAGCGCTGGGATGCCCGAGGGTAACCACGCGCTATATAAGACTCCAAATAATAATAATAATAAGTTGCAAGGATTGTAGCACTCCAGAATCGCTTGGTATTAGATGTGATTCTGGCTGATCGAGGTGGTGCATGCCGCATCATTTGCAGGTTGTGTCTTCATTCCGGATCACTCGCCTTCAGTATACGATGCAATCTCTAAACTGCATAAGATTGCTGCAGAGATTCACCCAGAGACTGGTACATGGACATTTTCGAACTGGATATGGACACTCTTTATTAGTTGGGGCTGGAAGCTACTGAATATTGTATGTATACTACTGGTGATACTATTTACATGCTGTATATGTATACATTGTGGTCCTATGCTTTGCTCCATATGCATCACTGCTTGTACACCTGCCAAAAGAAATATTGCAGAAATAAAAGCCCAACAAATGTTAAATAAAGAGTGTTGGACTTGGCCCTCTTGGCAGGGTCATCCCTGAACTTTTTGCCTTCCTCCAATACTCTCTCTGACCTGTTTTTGTTGGTTTAATGACTCTGGGCACTACCACTGCTGACCAGTGCTAACGTGCATATGCTCTCCCTGTGTAAAATGTAACTGTGATTGATTTTCATGATTGGTTCATTGGATTTACTGCCAGTCCCCAGTAAAGTGCACCAGGAGTGCCAGGGCTGGTAAATGCCAATGCTGCTAGTGGGCCTGCAGCGCTGGTTGCGCCACCCACAGAAGCAGCAGCCTTTTAAAATGTGTCTAGGGTCTGCTATTGCAAAACGTGCATGCAGTCTGGGACTGTCATGCTGGCTGGGCAAGTGCACACACTTGCCAGCCTCTAAACCTTCCCGTAACTTCATATTAGTCACACTATGGTAGGCCCAAGGGCAGGGTGCATTGTAAGTGTAAGGTAGGACATGCTCTGATGAATGTGGCATGTCCTAATAGTGAATTACAGCCAAATTCGTTTTTCACTATTGTAAGGCTACCTGTTCTCTTAGGCCAGATGGGCTGCTGGAATTATTACACCATATAATCCCAGCAGGCTCAGGGAACATGGTAGAAAATAAAGTTTAGTATGCCTGAACTCAAAATAATAAAATACTTCTTTTAGTAAAGTTTATTTTAATATCCTGTGTTTGCAAATGCTACTTTTAGAAAGTTAGCATTTGCTTGCCTAACCATTTCAGCCCGCCTCTGCTAGTATGTGTATCTGGCTGTCTGGGATGTGTGAGTGACAGGGCTGGGGGATGACAGGTGGTGAATGCAAGGATTACACCTTAGTGGGAGATAGGAGTGCCCCTGCACTCTTAATCAGGCTGTGCTCTGCCACCACAATGCTGGCTCCGCCCCCTGGGGAGCGACTGATGACTCAGCCTGCACCTGGCCCAGGAAGGGCAAAGCACTGTCATCAAGGTACTCCTGGCTGCCCCTGTCCACACAATGCTGGCTCCGCCTCCTGTGGAGCTTCTGATGTGCCTGCCCCTCACACTGAAAGCAGAAGCCAGAAGTACACCCAACAAGTACTCAGAGACTGAAAGCAGTTATGCAAAGGCCCCCCTGGCCTGAGAAGACAAAAGAAATGCTGTATAAAAGTAGGAGCCCTGCTCCTTGTAAATCAGAATCCTGTTTCCCACAACGAATCTCTGCCCAACTAGAAGGAGAAGAAGACGCTGGAAGGACTGGCCTGCTGCTTGCCTTGCTGAGGAAGGAGAGGAAAAGACTTGATAAAAAGACTTTGCTGATTTGTGCTGAAACTTTCTCCAAGGCCTTGACTGAGCTTGCCCCCTGACCTGAGCCACAGGACCATCTGGCTCAACCTGCTTTCTGCCCGTCTGCCGGAAACCAAGAGGACTTCTGCCCCGCTGGAGCCGTGATCTTTGGTGACCCCTGCCCCTCCGTGAGGCCGTGACCCAACCGTGTTTCCCCGTCCCCGCCGAGGAAGAGCCCCGCTCTGTCGAGCCGCACTCCCCCCATTGAGGGAAATCGCTGTGTCACCCCACCTACGGAGACTCGCTGCCATGACCTGTGTGGTGCCCCCAGCCCCTCCTTGAGGCCGTGATCAAACTGTGCTTCCCTCGTCCCCGCCGAGGGAGAGCCCTGCTCTGCCGAGCCGCTCTCCCCCCGCTGAGGGAAGTCGCTGGATCACCGCCGGTGGAGGCCCGCTGGTACACCCTCCACGCTCCTGCCTGTCGTCCTGACCGGACGTCCCAGACCCAGAGAACAGACCGCCGAAGCCCGGACGCCTCGGGCGCCAGCCTCGCTCTAGTCGAGAGCCGCTGGGCTCCTCGCATCTGCCTTCGCGGACAAACCTCCACCGAGACATCTTCATCGGGCTCGGGCCTGCCACGTTCTTATTTCCCTGCCTTCACCAAGGACCTCCAAGGTACTGTAAACCCACCTGCGGTACGAGCCGCCCTCCCTGCAAGGCTTGCGCCGCCCTGTGTGCAGCTGCAGCTCCCCCTGTGAGCCCCGCAACGTGTGCCTCGAGCCGCGGTACGAGCCGCCCTCTCCAACAAGGCTCGCACCGCTGTGTGTCACCTGGGCCCCTGGCAGCTCTGTAGCCTGCTCTCCCTCGCGTGTGAGTCGCACACAGCGGCCCGACTCGTACTCTCTGCCAGACCCGGCTGTGCCACACGCGGGAAGCGTGAGCTTGGGCAGGTCGGGCCCGTAAGTCGAGCCGGAAGCGTCCAGGAGTGCTAGGAAGCCCCTAGACCGAGGGGAACAGCGTGAAGGAGCACAAGAAGGTGCAATTAAAGAACTGTGGCATACAAAGAGAACTGGAACCTTTCCTTTTTATTGAACTATAAGTACGAAGAACATTTGCCAATTTACAATCTGTGGCCCAAGCTAAGAAAAACGTTATTGGTCTTGTGATAAGTCTTACCTGCATATATATTTTTACATAAAGGAACGTATTTTTATATATTCACAGCCTGGTGTCCATTTGTGGGGGGATCGGTACATTTTACTGTGTGTGTTATTACAAATGCTTAACTGAATAACGCCTGAAGAATAGCCTTGGCTGCTCACACCACGCACCTAGAGGGTGAGCAAGGGTAATTCTAAGGGGTTATCCTTCGCCCTGACTTAGAGGAGAGGGTCCCTGCTTGTCACAAGTGAATACTTGCGCCAACCAGAGACGCCCAATTCTAACATAAGAGATCACTGAGATGATGAGCATCAATGTACAGGATGCATATCTAGATTATCCCAGATGAACGACTGTCTTCAGCTAATGCTAAAAGGGTCGTCTGTTGTAATTTGGCAGCGATTAGGTTACCGGCATGTAGAGACTATCTTGTCCGTTTAGTGGTATCTATTTTGTATTTCTGTCAGCCATTTTGTTTACCATGTGCTACCATGTGCTCTGTCCTATCTTTCTGTTAACTGCTCTTGAAATCTGCCTAGAGACAAACTATATTTAGCATCTTCCACCTTTGCACATGCTCAGTTGAGCTTGCAGCTGTCCATGCAGCTACTGTTAGTCTGTAACTGTCAGGATGTGTTCACCAGAATTAGCAACTGTTAGCTCCTCCCATTTGTAGACTGTGCATTTTCTGTATGACCTTATATGTACCTAAAACCAGCATTTTGTACTTGTACGGCCTTCATTTGAGCCCGTGTGGGTATAAAAGGACCAAGCTCCTTCCATTCAGTGTGCTACTTCATGCATTACCGAAGGGTGCTGTGTGAATATAGTTCCACCACATGAGGTTTAATAAACTCTGTATTTTCTATTTCAGTTTCTGTGCCAACTTCTTCCTATTGGTCTGAGGACTCTGTGCAGAGAAGGTGGAATCCCTTGCACTGGTAGGCCTTGCTGAGGCTCACCGCCACAAATTGGTTGAAAATGATAAACAAGAAAGTACAGTCTCACTGCAAAGCATACTCCAACATATCCTCAGCCCACTACAGCTTCCAGCTAGTTCACTACAACAGCCATCCACCCACCCACAGTTGCCCCGTGCTAAGCTGTCATATACAGAGTGCAACAATAGTCAGCATCATCAAAGTTCACCAGAGTAGTTCAAAATCCCTCCGGATACAATCAATGTAAGGTCAATTATTTCCACCCTTTATATCCTCCTGAGAGCTCGGGGAGCTTTTCGTTGTATCCATGTCAACGTCTAGGGCCAACAAGCATTTCACAAGGTGTTAAAATGCTATAGCCTTTTCAATCATTCCCGGCCCTCTCTTCAACTCCCAAAATAACAAAGCACTCTCCGAACCTGCCCATTTAACCAGTTCTTCTCAGCATCTAGTCATTCAAGGACCATACGCAGATTTGCAGTGCATTGTCAATTCTTGTTTTTCCAGAATCAATGGCACGTTGATAAATCTGGTAGGGGTTTTGCTATTTTATGGCTGAGGGTATCCCCTGAGGAGGAAGACTAAGGGTGTAAAAGGGATCGCCTGTGAAGTTATTTAATTCATACAGTCCATTACTGTCTTCCAAAACCCCGCTTACGACGGGCAGGACTAAACCATATTGAACATTTCTGACCCCAACTCCCCAAACCTCGAACATTTCGCTGCAGCAGTTTCATAAAACCAATTGATCTTGCCAGTTGTAAAGAAAACTCTGTGTTTATATAAAACGTAAATAATTTAAAACTGGCATTTCAAGAGACAGGGGGTATATATGTTAATATCTACTCCGAGTCTATATCAGCAATCTGGAGTTTTAGGTCTGCCTCCCAGGTCATTTTCTGATGAGCGAGGCAAGTAAAAACATTAGCATGCATCGCACGGTATAGGCACATGACCGCTGTTACACAACCTGCCGTTGTACAGAGTAGCTGACACACTTGGTGTGTGATAGACTCAGCGCCTCCATTCCCTCAATGATTCCTAATCGTGGAGACCAGTGCTCTGTGCAACAAGAATCCGATGGCTGACCTAACATTACCATCTACTAAATCTTGCTGGTTATGGTATATTTTAATACCTAAATATTTGATGCAGGTTGCGATCCAGGTGAGAAGGCAAAGATTCTGAGGCGGACCAGCATATCCACTGAGTGGAAACAAATGGCATTTCTGCCAATTAATGTGCAGGCAGAGGTGGAGCAGCATCCCCACTGAATGAAAAAAATGGCATTTCTGCCAATTAATGTGCAGGTGAAGGTGGAGTTGCCCCTCCACTGAGTGAAAACAAATGGCTATTCTGCCAATTAATGTGCAGGCAGAGGTGGAGCAGCATCTCCACTGAGTGGAAACAAATGGTATTACAGCCAATTAATATGCAGGTGGAGGTGGAGCAGCATCTCCACTGAGTGGAAAGAAATGGTATTACAGCCAATAAATGTGCAGGCAGATGGGGAGCAGTATCAACACTGAGTGGAAACAAATGGCACTGCTGCCAATTAATGTGCAGGCGGAGGTGGAACAGCATCTCCACTGAGTGGAAACAAATGGCACTTCTGCCCTTTACTGTGCAGGCGAAGGTGCAGCAGCATCTCTACTGAGTGGAAACAAATGGCATTACAGCCAATTAATGTGCAGGCAGAGGTGGAGCAGAATCTCCACTGAGTGAAAACAAATGGCACTTCTGCCAATTAAGCGCACCCACAGAGCTTTCACCTGTCGGAACTGCAGCTTCACAAGCATCTGCCCCACCATGCTGCCGACCAGGAAAGAACCCAACCACCTCAGATGCATCCTTCTCAACACCTGCTCCGCCCGAAAACATGCTGTTGAACTCTGGGACCTACTCGACTAAACCTACCCAGACGTCGCCCTCCTGACGGAGACCTGGCTGAACCCCGCCTCGGCACCCGACATAGCCATAGCCGTTGCGGAAGGCTACAAGATCACTCGCAAGGACCACACCAACAGAGCGGGAGGAGGAATCGCCATCGTCCACAGGAACACTCTCAGAGTCTCGACCAACACCGACGACACCCTCAGCACCGCCGAACATCTGCACTTCCAGATCCACACCGACCCCAACACCACCCTCAGAGGAACCCTCATCTACAGACCGCCCGGACCCCGACCACAGTTCAGCTACTCCATCGCCGACTTCGTCAGCACGCACGCCCTCGCGTCCATGGACTACATCCTCCTCGGGGGCCTGAACTTCCACCTCGAGAACAATGACGACACCAACTCCACCACCCTGATCGACAACCTAGCCAATCTCGGATTCAGACAACTCGTCACAACACCCACCCACTCCGCCGGTCACACGCTTGACACCATCTTCTCCGCAAGCCCCCACGTCTCCTTCAACCATACCACCGAACTCCACTGGACTGACCACCGCTGCATCCACTTCACCTTCAAGAAACCCACCATGCACCACCGCACTCAACAGATGCCTCACCGCTGCTGGAGCAAAGTCACCGAAGACCAGCTAAGCACCACCCTCGCCCAGAGCCCACCCGCTGACTATACCGACCCCGACACCGCCGCCCACAACCTCAGACAGTGGATCGACGACTGCGCCAACACCCTGGCCCAGATCAAGAAACCCTCCAACAATCATACCAACAAGAAAGCCAGCTGGTTCACTGAAGACCTTCGGGCCTCCAAGCAAACCTGCCGAAAGCTAGAGAGGATCTGGCTCCGTGAACGAACACCGGACAGCCACACCGCCCACAAGAATGCAAACCCGGAGACACCATCACCTCATCAGATCCGCCAAAAGGGCCTCCTTCAAAGACCGCCTAGACAACAACGCGCACAACAGCAAAGAGCTCTTCAACATCGTGAAGGAGCTCTCCAACCCCAGCTCCAACACCAGGGACGTCCCACACTCGCAAGGCCTGTGCGACTCGCTGGCCACCTTCTTCCACCGCAAGATCACAGACATCCACGACAGTTTCAACGCCACGCCCGCCCGACAACCACTGAGACCTCCGCCCCCACAACCACCATCCGCACCAACCGCCTGCTCTACTGGACCAACATTAATGACGATGACACCATCAAGAGCATGAACACCATCCACTCCGGATCTCCGTCAGATCCATGCCCACACCACATCTTCAACAAAGCCAGCACATCCATCGCATCCCATCTCCAGAAAGTCATCAACACCTCCTTCGAGACAGCAACCTTCCCGGAGAGCTGGACGCACGCCGAGATCAACGCCTTACTCAAGAAACCCATGGCGGACACCAAGGACCTCAAGAACTTCCGGCCCATCTCCCTGCTCCCGTTCCCGACAAAGGTCATCGAGAAGACCGTCAACGAACAACTGACCGGCTACCTCGAGGAGAACAACATCCTGGACCCTTCCCAGTCTGGGTTCTGCAGCAACCACAGCACCGAGACTGCCCTCATCGCCGCAACCGATGACATCAAGTCCCTGCTGGACAACGGAGAAACGGCGGCCTTCATCCTCCTGGACCTGTCAGCCGCCTTCGACACGGTCTGTCACCACACACTACGAACACGCCTCCACAACGCTGGGATCCAAGACAAGGCCCTGGACTGGACCACCTCCTTCCTCTCCGGCAGAACACAGAGCATCCGCCTTCCTCCTTCCGCTCCGAAGCCACCGAGATCATCTGCGGCATACCCCAGGGCTCATCCCTCAGCCCAACCCTGTTTAACATCTACATGGCACCGCTCGCCCACGTCACCCGTCGGCATGACCTCAACATCCTCTCCTATGCCGATGACACCCAGCTGATACTCTCTCTCACCAAGGACCCCCACACCGCTAAAACCAACCTTCACGAAGGAATGAAGGCCGTTGCTGAATAGATGAGGAACAGCCAACTGAAGCTGAACTCGGACAAGACGGAGGTCCTCATCCTCGGATCCAACCCTTCGGCCTGGGATGACTCCAGGTGGCCGGCCACACTGGGAACCGCTCCAACACCCACTGACCACGCACACAACCTAGGGGTCATCCTCGACTCCACTCTCTCCATGACTAAACAGGTCAACGCAGTCTCCTCCTCCTGCTTCAACACCCTCTGCATGCTCCGTAGGATCTACAAGTGGATCCCCACTGAAACGAGAAGAACAGTCACCCAGTCCCTTGTCAGCAGCAGGTTAGACTATGGAAACGCCCTCTACGCAGGAGCCTCGGCCAAACTCCTGAGACGGCTCCAACGCATCCAGAACGCCCCTGCACTCCTAATTCTCCACATCCCACACCACAGCCTCATCACACCCTACCTGAGAGACCTGCACTGGCTCCCGGTCTACAAGAGGATAACCTTCAAACTCCTCACCCACGCACACAAGGCACTCCACAACACCGGACCAACGTACCTCAACAGATGACTCAGCTTCTACACCCCCACTCGCCAGCTCCGCTCCGCCGACCTTGCCCTCGCTACAGTCCCCCACTTCTGAAGAGCGACCTAAGGCAGCAGATCGTTCTCCCACCTCGTCGCCAAGACCTGGAACACACTCCCCATCCACCTACGGCAGATCTGCTGACCTGCTGACCTTCAGAAAACTCCTCAAGACCTGGCTTTGCTAGCTGTAGCAGCATCCCTCCACCCCAGCGCCTTGTGACCCTCACGGGTGAGTAGTGCGCTTTACAAATGATATGATTGATTGATTGATTTGTTAATGTGCAGGCGGAGGTGTAGCAGCATCTACACTGAGTGGAAACAAATGGTATTACAGCCAATTAATGTGCAGGCGGAGGTGGAGCAGCATCTCCACTGAGTGGAAACAAATGCCATTCCAGTCAACTTATGCTCAGACGGAGGTCATGTCTGGGAATTTAACCAAAGAATCTCACTACCTTTAGTTTCCAGAACCCAGGAAGTGAGCGGTGTGGACTCCTGGCTCTAGAATCCCATTTGCACAGGCATATCCCAGGCGCACATGGAGTGTGACCCCCTCATACACTTCACTGAATTTCACTAAGACTCTGACCACCTTTAGTTTCTAAAACTCAGGAATGGAGTACTGTGAACTAAGGCTACAGGATCCCCTTAGCACGGGTAACTCCAGACAAATACAGAGTTTGTCTCCTTATACACTTCCGAGACTTTCAGCAAGACTCTCAGCACCTTTAATTTCTAGAACCCAGGAAGTCAGGGCTTTGGACTCCTTGCTCTAGGATCCCCTTTGCACATGCATCTCCCAGGCACACGCAGAGTGTGTTCCTTCATACACTTCCCAGAGTTTCACTAAGACTCTGACCACCTTTAGTTTCTAAAACCCAGGAAGAGAGTGCTGTGGACTCAGGCTCTAGGATCCCTTTAGCTAAGGTGTCACTTTGTAGACACAGAGTGTTTCCCCTCATACTCTTCCCAGGGTTTCACCAAACTTTTTACCATCTTTAGTTTCTAAAACCCAGGAACCAAGTGCTGTGAACTCAGTCTATAGTATACCTTTAGCAGAGGTATCTGCAGACACATGGAGTATGTCCCCTCATACACTCCCTAGATTATCACCAAGACCCCAACCACCTTTAGTTTCTAGAACTCATGAAGATAACACTGTGCAGTCAAGCTTAAGTAGCCCCTTAGCTCAGGAATCTCCTGACACACACAGAGTGTGTCCCCTCCTGCACTTCCCAGAGTTTCATCAAGACTTGCACCACCTTTAGTTTTCAGAGCCTATTGAGTAGACTCCGTCTCTCGGATCCCCTTAGCACTGATATCTCTTGACACACACAAAGTGTGTCCTCTCATACACTTCTCAGAGTTTTAACAAGCCTCATACTGCCTCTAGTTACTAGAACCAGGAAGAGATCGCTGTTGACTCAGGCTATTGGATCCCCTTATTACAGGTATGCCAAAAGGTACTCATGGAGTATGTCCCCGCATACATTTCCCAAACATTAATGACACGTCTCTGTTTTCCGAATACAGTTTAATGGAAAAACAGCAGGTCATGGCACAAAGAGATGTTAAATACACATTGTTGCACATAGAACAGGCATTTGCAATGCAATAGGTCTCGCATTCATGCAAGTTTGAGCTATTGGCATTGTAAATGCAATGCCTTTTGTTTATGTGTAGCTTAAACTATCACAAATGCATGACCTATGGCATTGCAATAAAGGGCCTTCTTGACTGCTTGTTAGATTGTAAACATCAGAGGAAGAGACCGGCCAGCGACGTCTTCAAAGTGGTGATAAATAGTGTTGTGAAGAAGATGCATAAGTGATGTGATGTAAATTACACAGACACAAAGTGTGAAGTGAGAGTTACATATGATTTGAGCTATAAACACTAACAAAGTGCTCCAACACCTTTCATTCTGTGATTACACTGTCGTGGCTCAGGAGAAAGAGTGGAACGGGGGGCTATTTCCAGCCCTCTCCATGATTTGAGTGTGCAGTATGGCATTGCGTGATGTCATTGCTATCTTTGGCCTAATAAAAAACAATGCAGCTCAAGTAGGGCTCAGGCTTTCCCTCCTGGTGTGGGGCAGGCTGTGCTTTATGGCAGCCATGGAGGGAGGGAGGAATGGTCTTGGCTGCAGCTCCAGCTTGTACAGTGCCCCTGCTATTACTAGTGAGCGATAGGTGCTGAGTTGGTGGTATTGGTGGTGCTGGTATTGGTGGTGGTGGTGGTGCTGGTATTGGTGGTGGTAATGTTATTGATGGCAGTGGTATTGGTGGTGGTGGTATTGGTATTGGTCTTGGTGGTATTGGTGGTGGTATTGGTGGTGGGGGTGTTGGTGGAGGTGGTATTGCTATTGGTAGTGGTATTGGTGGTGGAGGTACTGGTGGAGGTGGTATTGGTGATATTGGTGGTGGTGGTATTGGTGGTAGTGGTATTGGTGGTGGTACTGGTGGTGGCGGTGGTATTGGTTTTGGTGGTGGTGGTATTGGTGGAGGTGGTAATGGTAGTGGTGCTAATGATGTTGGTGGTGGTATTGGTAGTGGTGGTTTTGGTGGTGGTGGTATTGGTGGAGGTGGTATTGGTATTGGTAGTGGTGCTAATGATATTGGTGGTGGTACTGGTGGTGATGGTATTGGTTTTGGTGGTATTGGTGGTGGTGGTATTGGTGGAGGTGGTATTGGTATTGGTAGTGGTGCTAATGATATTGGTGGTGGTATTGGTATTGGTTGTATTGGTGGTGGTAGCATGGGTGGTGATGGTGGTATTGGTGATGGTGTTGGTTGTATTGGTGGTGGTATTGGTGGTGATGGGGGTGGTATTGGTGGTGGTGGTGAAATTTTGTGTTGGTATTTGTGGGGGTGGTGGTATTGGCGATGGCGGTGGTGGTATTGATTGTGGTATTGGTGGTGCATTGTAAAAAATGCAATGTGACATACCGCATTGTAATGGTGGTGATATTAGTGGTGGTGATGGTATTGGTGGTGGTATTGGTAATGGCAGTGGTGGCAACTTGCATTGTAAAAACCAGGATGTGACATACCGCGTTGTAATGGAACGCGTTGTATCGTCATATATTCGATGTAGTCTGTTGTCTTTTACGTTTAATGTGCTCACATCCATGCAATTGTTCTGACATTTTATATTTTTCTGAGCCCCTTTCAAACATAGAATATGAGTTCAAAGTGCAGTTCCTAACTGACCTTTTTTGAGGTGACCAGGCCTTCTGTATAATCCAAGTGCTGCCTAGAATGACCCTGTGAGTCATAAAGTCTGCAGTGGCTGTAGCAGAGTACACACAAGTATTTCAGGAATAGATAAATGCCTTCAGCACAATCAAATTAAGAATCAGGCAAACCTTGGCAGTTCCTATTTTCTCTACAACCTGCTAAATTGTATCTAAAGAGATTCAATGCATAATTGTTGCTAAATGTTATCAAGAGACAAATATAAAAATATGCTACTAGGCAGGTTTTTTTGTCCTGTAATGTGCCGATCACAAGTTGTGCAGAGTAGAGTGGAATGTTTACCACACCTAGTAAATAATATTTCCCATGGGTGAGGTGGTTACCAGGCATAGTAATTGCCTCCGGTTCCAAGATTTCAATCTGGAAATGTGGCGTAGCATAAAGGATCGGGTCTTTAACATACCAGATTTAGAATGTTTTTCCTTTTGTTTGTTCCCACACCTCCCAATACATCTTGTTTAATAGGTAAATTACATAATCTGTTGGTGGGTGCTATCAGGTTTGGCACGTCCCAATCTGGTGGTTTCACCCAAAATCCACCTGGTATATGAAAACTTGTTTGATGGGTTTGTTGTGAGAAGTTAGCCTGGCATATGATGTCCACTAGTTCTAGTGGGCACCTTGCACCAGTCTAATTGACCCTCATTGATGATGGTTGTGAAGTCAACCTAATAGAAAGCTATCCAAGGGATAGCATGAACCAGCAATCTTCAGGCTAAGACTTCAGTAGGCGAGTTAAGCAAGTTGATTTACCATATTTAATCCCTTGAATACCAAATGAAAGGACACCACACAAGGTATATATCAAATATATATGTATTTAATCTTTACACAACCCCTCTGCACTCTTTATGAGGTCAGAGATGAAAATACAATACAAGTCACACAGTTAATATACGATAAGTTGCACAGCATACATTATGCCCTAGGGGCCTCACAACCCATATACTAAGAAAGTGGTATAAGTACCACATGAGAGTTTGAAAGCAGGCCTAGGGCCTGTAGAATCGCTGGGGCTACACTAAACAACCAGAGTTTATAAAGTAGGAGGCCCAGGGGAGCCGCATGCAGTGTCTAAACACAGGAGCTGGTTCTCATTGACTTTCTATGGAGTTCGTAAAAGTTACAAAGTTACAATTTAAGAACACTTCCGGATGGACTAGGATGGAACCCTTTAAAACTAGGACACTTCGAGAGTCAAGACCCACAAGAGCACCGGAGGACTTGTGTTACCTCACACAGGGAAGCCGGGTGCATAGGTGTCTTTTCGGGTTGGGTTTCGTCGTAGTTTTTTATGGAGAGCTGCAAAGAAGTGCTGCAGGCGACCAGAGGAAAAGTGTCCGGGTGGATCCAAGGGTGGATCAGAGATGTGAAGAACCTGAAAGCAGAGGGGACAGAGTCTGGGTCACTAGCCAGTGACCAGGAAGGAACCAGGAAGGAGCCAGGCGATGTTGGGTGCTTTAAGGTGAAATAGGTGAATTTGTCTCTTCAGCCACGAGGTCCAGGTGGCAGTGACAATGACCAGGAGATGGATTTGAGCTGTCCCAAAATGGATCTAGATGACTGCGGAGCCGGTATCCGGATTGGACCCAACAAGCCTTGGCAACCGCAACCCACACAGGATGCCAAGATTGGCTCTGTTGCAGACCAGCAAGGTCTGTGGCGCTTTTCCTTTTCAGGGAAGCTGGAGCAAGCCTGGAGCAACCAGGATAGCAAGGTAAATTCAAAGGAAGATCTTCATGGGGCTCACAAACCAATGGGCAAGGAACTGGGAAGATGCGTCAAGCACAAATGTGAGGGCGGGGCCCACGGGACACTCGCAGAGTGTGAGGGCCTGGGCTTCGCTGCAAATGGTGCTCGGGGCTGGAACTTCTTGTACCCCAATGCAAAACTTGCTGAGGCTTCAGGAAAGGAGCGCAGTTAGCAAAATGCAGGATGTCCAAGATGTCCAGTCTCACGTCTCTCGTGTCTGCCATGTGTCTCAGCTTTGCTGTGGATATGGGTCGGGGTCAGAGAAGTCTGGAAGTCCAGTTCTTGAGTCACAGAGTCTTCGGGTTCCGACGGGAGCCTTGAAACTGCAGACCAGCAAAGTTGCTCTTGGTGCCTGTTTGCACAGGGTGGTCGCTCCTTGACCAGAAGGGAGATGTCTTCCATCTTCCAGTCAGAATGGAACATCGAAGGTCCAAGATATGTCTTTCAAAGATTCATCCAGGATAATCAAAAGTCCTGGGGATACAGCTCCTATACTTATACTAAGAAAGGGGGCTAGATTACATGACTAGGTCCCTCCTATGGGTGGACCTGAGAAGGGGGTGGTTACACCCCTTTCCCTTTGAACAGTTTCGCGCCAGAGCTGGAGCTGGAGTGCCCCAGCAACTGGTTTGAACTGGGCTATGCATGAAGCACCTTGTGTGCCCCAGGCAGTTTCTAGATGCCCGAATACACAAAACCCCTGTCTGGGGAGGTGCTGGCACCTCCCTGGACAGGAAACCTATTGTCCAGGCTGCTTTTGCCAGAGTTTTCCCCAGCAACAGGAGAAAAGACTTGTGTCTGTGGCAGCAGCATCCATTTTGTGATGCTGGGGCTCTGTTTAACTTTAACCGGGTAAAGCAGTAAACTACACGTCTTTTCCCTCTAGAAGGGTGGAATGTTACCCCCGCCGCCAGAATTGGCGGGTGGGGGGGTAGTATTCCAAAGTGTTTGACACCTTACATGACAGATTATAATGCATTTAAGAGTATATGGTATGGCTATATCTTAGAACAGCTATAAGGAGATTGTTCCGAAAGCTGCAGAAGGGCTCAGCTCATGCCAGAGCACCCTCTCACATAAAACCAAGCACTCTGCTTCCAGGATTGTCGAGGCATACCGTAGGAGTGGCTTATAGGTGTATATGTGTCTATATGGTAAGGTAGATATAGGTATACTATATCTAAGTAAGGGGTGATTACACCATCTTACCCAGGATGTGTGAAGAGACCTGTGGTGTCAGTTTGAAAGACAAAGAAGGGGTGGCACAATACATGCTGCAGCCCCTGGTAGGCCTAGGGTGAACCTATGCCCTGGGTACCCATGGTACACTATACAGGGGCTCACAAGGGTGACCCAGTAACCAATCTGGTATGCACCTAAAGTGCATGGTATCAGTTTAGAGAGAGAACAGCTGGGCTGTGGGTCTGATTAGCAGTCCCATAGCCACATAAATGTTTAAAAAAACTGAGAATCACAGCAAAAACGTGGGGTTGACCATAGGGTGCAGACCCTACTCTCTTACAGTTGTGCATTCCTGATCATATGAAATTCTGTGGTTAGAACCCGATTCAAGTAAGTGCAAGGAGTATGGTCCTCAGTGATTTTTTCATTATCAGATAACGGATCGCAGATACTTTTGCCTTGCACACTCCGTCGGACTCCTCGAAGCACTTCGGCTTGTTCTGACTTTGATAGCACATCAAACAGAAAAAAATAGATTATTTGCCTTGAGAAAGCCCTGGCCCTGTGGGCGAAACACATGTTGGCTGTTCTTTTCATTTGCAAACAATTAATAAGTGACAGGGTGGGCCTGCTGCATCCTCAATATAAGTGACACATGTTGTCCTGCTGCATCCTCAATATAAGTGACGCAGGTGGTCCTGCTGCATCCTCAATATAAGTGACACAGGTTGTCCTGCTGCATCCTCAATATAAGTGACGGAGGTGGTCCTGCTGCATCCTCAATATAAGTGACGCAGGTTGTCCTGCTGCATCCTCCATATAAGTGACGCAGGTGGTCGTGCTGCATCCTCCATATAAGTGACGCAGGTGATCCTGCTGCATCCTCAATATAAGTGACACAGGTGGCCCTGCTGCATACCCATTATAAGTGATAGAGGTGGTCCTGCTGCATCCTCAATATAAGTGACACAGGTTGTCCTGCTGCATCCTCAATATAAGTGATGGAGGTGGTCCTGCTGCATCCTCAATATAAGTGACGCAGGTTGTCCTGCTGCATCCTCCATATAAGTGACGCAGGTGGTCCTGCTGCATCCTCCATATAAGTGACGCAAGTGATCCTGCTGCATCCTCAATATAAGTGACACAGGTGGTCCTGCTGCATACCCATTATAAGTTATAGAGGTGGTCCTGCTGGATCCTCAATATAAGTGTCAGAGGAGACTCTGCTGGGATGTATGTCGTTACAATGTGTGGTATTACCACGCGTACCATTACAACGCAGGTTTTACAATGCAAGTCGTTACAACGACTTGCGTTGGGGGCACTGGATAGTGGAATAGTTTCATTTACTATTCCAACTCCAGTCCCCGTGGATAGTAGGGAAGGTGTTGGATAGTAAATTAAACTATTCCCTATCCTACAGAGCCCTCCAGCACAAGTCGTTGTAACCACTTTCGTTGTAAAACCTGCGTGGTAACGGTACCGCGTTGTCAAAGATTTGTGGTAAAGGATGTTCCCCCTCTGCTGCATCCTCAATATAAGTGACACAGGCGGTCCTGTTGCATCCTCAATATAAGTGACACAGTCTGTCCTGCTGCATCCTCAATATAAGTGACAGAGGTGCACCTGCTACATCTTCAATATAAGTGACAGAGGTGGTCCTGCTGCATCCTCAATATAAGTGACAGAGGTGGTCCTGCTGCATCCTCAATATAAGTGACAGAGGTGGTCCTGCTGCATCCTCAATATAAGTGACAGAGCTGGTCCTGTGCATCCTCAGTATAAGTGACACAGGTGTTCCTCCTGCATCCTCAATATAAGTGTCAGAGCTGGTCTTGCTGCATCCTCAATATAAGTGATGCAGGTGGTCCTGTTGCATCCTCAATATAAGTTACAAAGGTGCACCTGCCACTTCTTCTATATAAGTGTCAGGGGAGGTCCTGCTGTATCCTCAATATAAGTGACAGAGGTGGTCCTGCTGCATCCTCAACATAAGTGACAGAGGTGGTCCTGCTGCATCCTCAGTATAAGTGATGCAGGTGGTCCTGCTGCATCCTCAATATAAGTGTCAGAGGTGGTCCTGCTGCATCCTCAATATAAGTGACAGAGGTGACCCTGCTGCATCCTCAATATAAGTGAAAGAACTGGTCCAGGTGCATCATCAATATAAGTGACAGAGGTAGTCCTGCTGCATCCTCAATATAAGTCTCAGAGCTGGTCTTGCTGCATCCTCAATATAAGTGACGCAGGTGGTCCTGGTACATCCTCAATATAAGTGACAGAGGTGGTCCTGGTGCATCATCAATATAAGTGACAGAGGTGGTCCTGGTGCATCATCAATATAAGTGACAGAGGTGGTCCTGCTGCATCCTGACAAAGGTGGTCCTGCTGCATCCTCAATATAAGTGACAGAGGTGGTCCTGCTGCATCCTCAATATAAGTGACAGAGGTGGTCCTGGTGCATCCTCAATATAAGTGTCATAGCTGGTCTTGCTGCATCCTCAAAATAAGTGACAAAGGAGGTCCTGGTGCATCCTCAATATAAGTGACGCAGGTGGTCCTGGTGCATCCTCAATATAAGTGACAGAGGTGGTCCTGGTGCATCATTAATATAAGTGACAGAGGTGGCCCTGCTGCATCCTCAATATGTGTCAGAGGTGGTCCTGCTGCATCCTCAATATAAGTGACAGAGGTGGCCCTGCTGCATCCTCAATATGTATCCGAGGTGGTCCTGCTGCATCCTCAATATAAGTGACAGAGGTGGTCCTGCTGCATCCTCAATATAAGTGACAGAGGTGGTCCTGATGCATCCTCAATATAAGTGACACAGGTGGTCCTGGTGCATCCTCAATATAAGTGTTTGAGGTGACTCTGCTGCATCCTCAATATAAGTGACACAGGTGGTCCTGCTGCATCCTCAGTATAAGTGACAGAGGTGGTCCTGCTGGATCCTCAATATAAGAGACAGAGGTGGCCCTGCTGCATCCTCAATATGTTTCAGAAGTGGTCCTGCTGCATCCTCAATATAAGTGACAGAGGTGGTCCTGCTGAATCCTCAATATAAGTGACAGAGGTGGTCCTGCTGCATCCTCAATATAAGTCTCAGAGCTGGTCTTGCTGCATCCTCAATATAAGTGACGCAGGTGGTCCTGGTGCATCCTCAATATAAGTGACAGAGGTGGTCCTGGTGCATCATCAATATAAGTGACAGAGGTGGTCCTGGTGCATCATCAATATAAGTGACAGAGGTGGTCCTGCTGCATCCTGACAAAGGTGGTCCTGCTGCATCCTCAATATAAGTGACAGAGGTGGTCCTGCTGCATCCTCAATATAAGTGTCAGAGCTGGTCTTGCTGCATCCTCAAAATAAGTGACAAAGGAGGTCCTGTTGCATCCTCAATATAAGTGACGCAGGTGGTCCTGGTGCATCCTCAATATAAGTGACAGAGGTGGTCCTGGTGCATCATTAATATAAGTGACAGAGGTGGCCCTGCTGCATCCTCAATATGTGTCAGAGGTGGTCCTGCTGCATCCTCAATATAAGTGACAGAGGTGGCCCTGCTGCATCCTCAATATGTATCCGAGGTGGTCCTGCTGCATCCTCAATATAAGTGACAGAGGTGGTCCTGCTGCATCCTCAATATAAGTGACAGAGGTGGTCCTGATGCATCCTCAAGATAAGTGACACAGGTGGTCCTGGTGCATCCTCAATATAAGTGTTTGAGGTGACTCTGCTGCATCCTCAATATAAGTGACACAGGTGGTCCTGCTGCATCCTCAGTATAAGTGACAGAGCTGGTCTTGCTGCATCCTCAAAATAAGTGACAAAGGAGGTCCTGGTGCATCCTCAATATGTTTCAGAAGTGGTCCTGCTGCATCCTCAATATAAGTGACAGAGGTGGTCCTGCTGAATCCTCAATATAAGTGACAGAGGTGGTCCTGCTGCATCCTCAATATAAGTCTCAGAGCTGGTCTTGCTGCATCCTCAATATAAGTGACGCAGGTGGTCCTGGTGCATCCTCAATATAAGTGACAGAGGTGGTCCTGGTGCATCATCAATATAAGTGACAGAGGTGGTCCTGGTGCATCATCAATATAAGTGACAGAGGTGGTCCTGCTGCATCCTGACAAAGGTGGTCCTGCTGCATCCTCAATATAAGTGACAGAGGTGGTCCTGCTGCATCCTCAATATAAGTGACAGAGGTGGTCCTGGTGCATCCTCAATATAAGTGTCAGAGCTGGTCTTGCTGCATCCTCAAAATAAGTGACAAAGGAGGTCCTGTTGCATCCTCAATATAAGTGACGCAGGTGGTCCTGGTGCATCCTCAATATAAGTGACAGAGGTGGTCCTGGTGCATCATTAATATAAGTGACAGAGGTGGCCCTGCTGCATCCTCAATATGTGTCAGAGGTGGTCCTGCTGCATCCTCAATATAAGTGACAGAGGTGGCCCTGCTGCATCCTCAATATGTATCCGAGGTGGTCCTGCTGCATCCTCAATATAAGTGACAGAGGTGGTCCTGCTGCATCCTCAATATAAGTGACAGAGGTGGTCCTGATGCATCCTCAATATAAGTGACACAGGTGGTCCTGGTGCTTCCTCAATATAAGTGTTTGAGGTGACTCTGCTGCATCCTCAATATAAGTGACACAGGTGGTCCTGCTGCATCCTCAGTATAAGTGACAGAGGTGGTCCTGCTGGATCCTCAATATAAGAGACAGAGGTGGCCCTGCTGCATCCTCAATATGTTTCAGAAGTGGTCCTGCTGCATCCTCAATATAAGTGACAGAGGTGGTCCTGCTGAATCCTCAATATAAGTGACAGAGGTGGTCCTGCTGCATCCTCAATATAAGTGACGCAGGTGGTCCTGGTGGATCCTGATTATAAGTGTCTGAGGTGACTCTGCTGCTTCCTCAATATAAGTGACAGAGGTGGTCCTGCTGCATCCTCTTTATAAGTGACACAGGTGGTCCTGCTGCATCCTCTTTATAAGTGACACAGGTGGTCCTGCTGCATCCTCAATATAAGTGACAGAAGTGGTCCTGCTGCATCCTCTTTATAAGTGACAGAAGTGGTCCTGCTGCATCCTCAATATAAGTGACAGAGGTGGTCCTGCTGCATCCTCAGTATAAGTGATGCAGGTGGCCCTGCTGAATCCTCTTTATAAGTGACAGAAGTGGTCCTGCTGCATCCTCAATATAAGTGACAGAGGGGGTCCTGCTGCATCCTCAATATAAGTGACAGAGGTGGTCCTGCTGCATCCTCAATATAAGTGACAGAGGTGTGGAAAATGAGCCCATAATTCTATCGATCCCCAGGCCGCTGGCGCAAACCGCCTCTTAGTTCCCATGTTGAATAATTACCAAATAAAGAGACAGGCGCTGGAAGCAGGAATCAAGAACAGAGTTTAATTCTCATGAGGAGAGCCAGTCATTTCGGACACGAAACACAGTGTCTTTCGGGAGGTGCTCTAACAAGTGAGCTGAGACTCTTGCTTTTATACCTTACAAAACACTTGATAGTACAATCAGGACAGTATGACGCAAAAGAAAAGACATCCCTATAATCCTCGTGTCAATCCTACCCCACATATGTTCACAATGGGGACCCTTGACCTGCTGATAAGAGGGGAGGGCAATCACGCAGCTGAGTGTTTCATCAACAGTATAGGATGTGCGCGCCTAATCATAGCCAGGGGGTGGGGTGGCCAGGATCAATAGTGAGTCCTTTGAAGAGGAGTGACTTCATACAATAAGGGCAGTAAATGGTATCTCCTGGCTTAGGCGATGGCCTCGGACATGTGTGGTCAGCCGGGCTCGGGGGAAGGGGTCATCAAAGGAGTGGTATTCATGCCGCGTGGACAATCGAGCGCTGAAGGAAGGTTTGTCAACAGAGGGGCATTCATGGAAGGGAAGGAGGTGTTGGTCAGGCGCGGCCGTGACTCTCAAGGACAGGGCCTTGCAGAAGAAGAAGGTTTATGACTTGCCCATGTGGGGAGAAGGGAGGGGTAGCCAGGGCGGACACAGGGACAGAGTCACACAGAGAGAGAGAGAGATCTGATGATCCGTACATGAGAGAGCGGGGGCAGTCAGGTGCAGCTGGGGAGGGCTATGTCAGCCAAGGCGAAGTATGCCTCTTCAAGAGGGAATGGGGGTTTTGTGCGGGTCAAACAGGAGAGTTGCCTTTCGCAGCAGGTTCGCACAGGGGGAGAGGGTTTCATGGCCTACGCACGAGAGAGGGGGTGTAAGATACGCGCAGGAGGGAAGCCGGGGGTTCCAATGGGTAAAAGGCCATGGTGCCTGGAATGACTGTACATATGCATAGGGGTATGGGCTCTTACTGGCAGAGTGATAGGTCAATAATTTACGGTATTCATGGTGCTCACAGGGAGAGGAGTGGGAGAAGAAGGGGAATGAATGCTGTCTATGTACATCAATTTCTTCAACTTTCACAGTCGCCCCTTTTTACATAACAGCAGTCATTTTTGCAATTGATGGGTTTACAGATAGACAGGCATCGCTGATGAATTAGCATTTTGTCGATACTAACATTTGACGTACAATCATAGACAGTCGAGGTGATGGGCAGAATGCAGCACATAGGAAATTGCATTTCGTTGTGTTCCTGACAATTAAACGCACTACATAGCATAAATCTTTCTAACTTAAAAATGTGACCAATGAACAGTTTTGACCAGATAGTTGAGAGCGGAATTCAGTTCAATACACAAGATTTCTTCGTCACAGTGTCTTTTTATCAGCGAGCCATCACTGGTAGGCTCTAATCCGGGTACTTTCGTTGGCGCTGTTGAGCACCGGCGGTGGAGCTATAGGTCCAGCTCGGTTCTATCCTTACGCGTTGCAGGGTGCGGTCAGTCCTCTGCTGTTAGACCACAGTCCTGTTCCCTAAACAATCCGTTTGGCGGCGCCTTATGCTCGGCACCTATAGTTCTGTGGCAACACCCTATTCCCACTGGAATGCAGTTCTTTCCTTTGGCAAAAAGTCACGTGGGAAAAGAGGGTGAGGGTGGTTCAAATAGTCGATAGGAGAGAGAGCGGAGTTGGGTCAGAGTTCCTGGGACACACAAAAGGGACCAAGGGAGCAAAGGATAACAAGCAGGCAGGCCCATCAATCGGGCCCAAAGAAGGGGGACGGAGACTCCAGGCACACGTGGGTTAGCAGTCGGAGGGCTTCAAGGCGGCCCGTCATTTTTCATTTTCCACGTTGAAATTGCGGTCTCGTCCCGTATCTTGTTGCTCTGCAGCTCCACCTTTGGTCGAGGTCAGCAGTCAGGCTGTACGTCACATCTGACCCGTCTCCTTCGGTGATCGTGAATCTTTGAATAGGTACAAGACAAGGTTTTAGAAAAATGGCAGAAGAAGATATCTACGCATGTGAATTCCTCCCTCAATTTTACGCATTTGGGAGATACGCTCACTGGTCACAGTCAGAGGTTCATTACCAAGCAGTGCATGTGTCAGCATTCTTACTGAGTTTATGGCAGGTCTATTCATCGTCCTATTTATAACTCAAGTGAGGATAAATGAGATTCCCATCAGCTGTGTATTACATCATATTCAACATTACGGAGCATTTCCCTTTAGGACTGGCTAACCTTTTCAAAACAGGGCGGGGGGGGGTGCCATCATCGAGAGTCAGGCGAAACAAGGTTTTCTCGAGGGTCAACAGCTACTCATGGTCATCATGTTTATATCCGGGACAGCAGCCGGGGTCTTATCAAATGGGGCGGGGATGCTTCGGGCGCTCGCGCTTGGGTGCAAAAAGGGGGGTGGGGCAATCCGGGCATTGGGGGTCAATCTAGACGTTGGCGTTCGTCTCTGAAGAACAGACATGAGGTGCCATTGACATACAGTTCCCCTATAAATGGCCAGATTTTGGGGGACTTTAGTCGTCTTACCTGTCCTTTCCTTCTCAGCCAATTCAAGTTCATTCAATTTGCAGAAAGGAGAGGCAGTAATATGGCGAGATACAATCATTTTAGTTTCGGTCAATTTCGCTGAACACCTTCGCGTTCAATATGTATCAAATCAGACTGGTGCCGGTGGGGCACAATTTTATCAAAAAGAGGGAGAGGAAATAGGGAGACTCTCATAGAGAGTGAGAGTCGTCCGCAATCTAAACGAGCCATTCGGTACACGTATGACATGTAGAGAGAGAGAGAGAGAGAGAGAGAGAGATAAGGGGGTGGTGAGAGAGAGAGAGAGAGAGAGAGAGAGAGATAAGGGGGTGGAGAGAGAGAGAGAGAGAGAGAGAGAGAGAGAGAGAGAGAGACGTGTACGAAAATAGGTCGTTTAGTGCGCTCACGACACAGAACAGTAAAGGTCAGGTAACACGCGAGTACAAACAGAGGGAAGACATAAATCCGTACATTACACACACACAAATTCAGACAGGGAAGACGGCACATGCATTACACATATATAAGACACTCACGACAGGACAGGAAACAACAGGTGGCCAACAAAATCCATATTATATCCTACGTATCTTTTACTATCCTATTTATCTATGTGCTTAGCTCTTTCTACCCTTCCCTCCCTTTCCTTCTCGCTTGTTATGTCTGCGAGCGTTCCCAATTGCCAATACTTACACCTCAGTTGGTCGGTCAGAAATTAACCTGGCCGCGCTATTTACCCATGGTTGGATTTTAAACCATTTTTCAGTTCCTTCCTTTGGTGGGAAGTTCTCCAGGCTGAGGCAACGGCAAGTATTGATCGGGAGAACAGTCGGACAGTTTGGCTACACCTATAAGAGTGTGAGAAAGGGGGGCAGTGCATTTTGAACATCAGCAACATTTCTAACTTCCCAGACGGGTGGTGCCGTGGTAACCCTTACCCGTATATTTTTCTTTGTCCTTTCCCTACCTAGTCAAACGTCCAGTTACATTATTTAACGCGTCGTTTCTAGTCAATTTTTCGTCATTCAGTACCTGTCCAGTTTCTATGTCAGTCCATCCTCCCAGTTGCTATGTTCTAAGGAGGAACAGTCATGTTTAAGTCTACGTCTTTTAAAAGCTTTTATTTGTCATAAGGACCATGCTCATATTCCCTTCTTCCCCTTCTCATTGGCGGTTCGGTCATCGTCCTTCCATACATCAGCCAAGGTTCCGACGTGACCTGCAGAAGGGAGGAGAAAGAAGGGGTGGGGGGGGCAATATTCAAACCTCATCAGCATGCAGTAATCCGGAAATGTTTTTACCTACCACATACTCGACCTATCTCCACGTAGTGCATTTCTTTACCATCACGGCGTTTAAGCCCAGAGGGACCAGTAAGGTCAGATAGATAATCATTGACAGCCAGCGTATCTACATGAGTTACTTGGTCGCGACCCCTTTAGGTTGCGTGCAAGGGTGGCGGTCAGGTGGTATTTCTGTGGTGTCGTGTAAAGCTTCTAAAGCACTTTTCCGGCTGCCTGTGACACATAGTGTGGCTGCTAAATATCGGGTCCTTTTTAACCTTCAGCCTTCATCATACTTTCTCGTTGCTCACAGTAGTAATACATTCAAAACTCATTAATGCAACCGCTACAACTATGCTTTTGTTTTCAAAATACTTTTAATAAAAAGTGTTGATGTATAAATACAGGCCTACAACCCAGTGGACTGGCCACGGAGCAGATTGGAACTGTACATAGGAAGAACAAAGCTGGTGGCAGTTCATTGCATAAAGTGCGGCAGTGCAATAAAATCGTATTAAACTCCCCTACAGAGCAAACATGATGCATGTCAGTAATTCATCTTTAATAAATTCATAAATTCATTATCCAATGTTCATTCATTACCTAAATTACACCAATTCATTTTCCAACTCATAATCAGTACCCACCCTAAGTCAATTCATTGTCCAAGCACATACTCAATATCCTTCATATCTACTTTCATTATCCAAAACGTTATATATATCTCGGGGCAAAAAGCTTGCGCAATCAGGGTGCAACAAAGTTTATTCAAAACGTCTCATTTTGTGTCGGCGCCATTTTGGGTGGGGTCAGGCGAGTTCCAGCACAGTCAGAATGTCTCTAGTCTCGCATGGTTGGCCCAGAACCTTCTGTTGGTAGTTCAAAAAGTTTTGTGCTATGTGGTTAACAGTCTAACAAATATGGACCATTAGTCAAAGAGTGGGGAGGGCGGCAACAATTTTCCTACCGGGTCATTCTGGTGTTCCTCCGGAACTGAACAAGTCTGTGCCGTGGCTGCATTTTAGCCATTTCCAATCCGAGGCTGGCGCCGGCAGGAGTTGCACCGATGTCGTGGTTCCCAGTGAAGGGGCGGGGGCGCCCATGCAGAGGGGTCGGGGGCCCCCCGGCTCTTATAGAATCTTCAAGGTCGAGGAGAGACGATATGGAGCGTGTGCCCGCCCCGGGCAAAAGACCGCTTTTTGATGTTGACCCTCTTTAAGTAAGAGCATTGGGGTGTCGCTGGAAGCCTCCACCTGGAGGGAGGTGGGGGAGGCTCGTTCGCGCCGCCTCCCCCTTCCAGCGACCCCGCGCCGTTCCTCGGCTCCGTCGCTTCGATATTGGCCGTGCCAGCCATTGAAGATGGGGAGGGTGGTCGGCGGCTGAGGCAAGACAGCCCCCCCTTTTCTCTTGACATGTGGCGGGACTACCTGGAACTGTCCTGGGGTGGACATGTGGCGGGACTACTTGTCACTATGCAGGCGATGGCATGTGGCGGGACTACTTGCAACTATCAGGCGTTGGGTGTAGTTGCGGCCATTATAGCACAAAGAAATGCCGTCATCCTCGCCTTGGCTTCAGCCTTCGACGAAAGCCGGATCGGGTGAGAGAGAGGGGTGGTCGGTGGCCGAGGCAAGACAGCCCCCTCTCTCCCCGCGGCCTGCAGGGCGGCAGAAGAGAAGGGATGGAGAGGTCCTTGTCATTCTTTGGACCGCCTGCCCAACATCATCTCCTACTGACCGTGGCCAGGCGAGCCCCTCGTGCCTCGAGGCCTCGCCTTCCGGATGGGCGTAACCGCGGACCTGTTGCACTTCGGGAGCTTCCGGAATGGGGGTAGGTACCTATTGAATTGTTTCTATTTCATGTGACCGTTATTTGGGCGTGGCGGGCAATGAGGCAGACATGTTGGGAGCAGGAACAGGCAGTGAAGCCTAGCTACCTCGTGGCTATTTTTTGCTGTCAAACCTTTTCGCCATTTTACATTTCTTATTACGAACTATTTCTAATGTTTCTTATTTTTGGTGAAGTCAAAAGCTCATCAGGGGGTTACTGACTTAGCCTGATTTCCTTTTATTTTCTTTCTTTTCCTTAGCGTGTTTCGAGCTAAAGTCTTCTGTTAGTAGGGAACGGTGATCACCTCATATTTTTATGTGTCCTTTTCACTGGGGGGGTACTTCTGGATGGACCAGACGAGTTCCCTCCAATAAATGGTCCGGGGTGGAACGAGATTATCGATCAAAAGGGGAACATATATTCCTTCATTAGGGTATCATCCTGGACAGACCGAGCGATGTACTTCCACTTACTAGGGTAGCCTCCTGGACGGACCAGTCGGTCTATTTCTACTAAATGGCCCATGAGTGGAGAGCATATGTCCTCCATAAGGGTAGTCTCCTGGGCGGACCATGCGAGCTACCCCCCAATAACCAACCAGTGGGGAGTGGGTAGGACTGACGAATTCACAAAGGGGCATAACCTACCCTTTTCTACTTGCAAAGACTAGACAGAATATTTCTATTCCACGTTGTTTGCAAATAGAAAATACCTCAAACGAAACAATTCCTGGAACAACAATGTCCAGGCAACCAACCAATCAATGGGGAGAAAAACAGGCATGACGGATTACAACGGGGACAAATGTCTGCATTACCTGCCCTTCGCTATCTGCAAAGAGGGACGACGTTCCTATTCGTCGCTGTTTGCAAACAGAGAATGTCTCGTTCTCAATAAGAGAACCAATATTTCAAGTAGCATTCAAAGCTAAATGAACCAATACCAACGATGCCAGTATACACATACCGGTTCCAATACAATCAATCAATCAATCAGATGGATAAAACCATCCTACCAATCAGGCGTAAAAACACCCTACTTAATCTTACCCGGACCGGACCATACGGACAGTTCTTTGACTTCCTCCTCCAGCGCCCGATCGTTCTCTTACTCCATGTAGCATTCCTGTGGGATTCCAGTCAGGACAATAGGTCACTCAAGAGAGGTCCGTTCAGAATTGGCGAAGTTCTTTTGATCGGCAGCCTGGCTAGGGCCCTCTCAAGGCAGGTATACTCCGATCATTTTAGATGTTCGCTTCTTCGTCTGGATCTTTCTTACCGAACCTTATGTCACTGATGGACCCCGCGTTGGGACGCCAATTGTGGAAAATTAGCCCATAATTCTATCGATGCCCAGGCCGCTGGCGCAAACCGCCTCTTAGTTCCCATGTTGAATAATTACCAAATAAAGAGACGGGCGCTGGAAGCAGGAATCAAGAACAGAGTTTAATTCTCATGAGGAGAGCCAGTCATTTCGGACACGAAACACAGTGTCTTTCGGGAGGTGCTCTAACAAGTGAGCTGAGACTCTTGCTTTTATACCTTACAAAACACTTGATAGTACAATCAGGACAGTATGACGCAAAAGAAAAGACATCCCTATAATCCTCGTGTCAATCCTACCCCACATATGTTCACAATGGGGACCCTTGACCTGCTGATAAGAGGGGAGGGCAATCACGCAGCTGAGTGTTTCATCAACAGTATAGGATGTGCGCGCCTAATCATAGCCAGGGGGTGGGGTGGCCAGGATCAATAGTGAGTCCTTTGAAGAGGAGTGACTTCATACAATAAGGGCAGTAAATGGTATCTCCTGGCTTAGGCGATGGCCTCGGACATGTGTGGTCAGCCGGGCTCGGGGGAAGGGGTCATCAAAGGAGTGGTATTCATGCCGCGTGGACAATCGAGCGCTGAAGGAAGGTTTGTCAACAGAGGGGCATTCATGGAAGGGAAGGAGGTGTTGGTCAGGCGCGGCCGTGACTCTCAAGGACAGGGCCTTGCAGAAGAAGAAGGTTTATGACTTGCCCATGTGGGGAGAAGGGAGGGGTAGCCGGGGCGGACACAGGGACAGAGTCACACAGAGAGAGAGAGAGATCTGATGATCCGTACATGAGAGAGCGGGGGCAGTCAGGTGCAGCTGGGGAGGGCTATGTCAGCCAAGGCGAAGTATGCCTCTTCAAGAGGGAATGGGGGTTTTGTGCGGGTCAAACAGGAGAGTTGCCTTTCGCAGCAGGGTCGCACAGGGGGAGAGGGTTTCATGGCCTACGCACGAGAGAGGGGGTGTAAGATACGCGCAGGAGGGAAGCCGGGGGTTCCAATGGGTAAAAGGCCATGGTGCCTGGAATGGCTGTACATATGCATAGGGGTATGGGCTCTTACTGGCAGAGTGATAGGTCAATAATTTACGGTATTCATGGTGCTCACAGGGAGAGGAGTGGGAGAAGAAGGGGAATGAATGCTGTCTATGTACATCAATTTCTTCAACTTTCACAGAGGTGGTCCTGCTGCATCCTCAATATAAGTGACAGAGGTGGTCCTGATCCATCCTCAATATAAGTGACAGAGGTGGTCCTGGTGCATCATCAATATAAGTGACAGAGGTGGTCCTGCTGCATCCTCAATATAAGTGACATAGGTGGTCCTGCTGCATTCTCACTAAAGTGACATAGGTGGTCCTGCTGCATCCCCTTTATAAGTGATACAGGTGGTCCTGCTGCATCCTCTTTATAAGTGACAGAAGTGGTCCTGCTGCATCCTCAGTATAAGTGACAGAGGTGGCCCTGCTGCATCCTCTTTATAAGTGACAGAAGTGGTCCTGCTGCATCCTCAATATAAGTGACAGAGGTGGTCCTGCTGCGTTCTCAATAAAGTGACAGAGGTGGTCCTGCTGCATCCTCATTATATGTGACACAGGTGGCCCTGCTGCATCCTCTTTATAAGTGACAGAAGTAGTCCTGCTGCATCCTCAATATAAGTGACAGAGGTGGTCCTGCTGCATTCTCAATAAAGTGACACAGGTGGTCCTGCTGCATCCTCATTATATGTGACAGAAGTGGTCCTGCTGCATCCTCAGTATAAGTGACAGAGGTGGTCCTGCTGCATCCTCAATATAAGTGACAGAGGTGGTCCTGCTGCATCCTCGATATAAGTGACTGAGGTGGTCCTGCTGCATTCTTCATAAAGTGACACAGGTGGTCCTGCTGCATTCTCAATAAAGTGACACATGTGGCCCTGCTGCATCCTCAATATAAGTGTCAGAGGTGATCCTGCTACATCCTTGATATAAGTGACACAGGTGGTCCTGCTGTACCCTCATTATAAGTGACAGAGGTTGCCCTGCTGCACCCTCAATATAAGTGACCGAGGTGGCCCTGATGTACACTTAATATACGTGACAAAGAACGTCCTGCTGCATCCTCAACATAATAGTCAGAGGTGGTCGTGCTGCATCCTCAATATAAGTGTCAGAGGTGGTCCTGCTCCATCCTCACTATAAGTGACATAGAAGGCCCTTCTGCGTCCTCAATATAAGTGACAAAGCTGATCCTGCTGCATCCTCAATATAAGTGACACTGCATCTTTCAGCAACATTCAGCACCGGGCTGTGGTACCAGTTAGTTCTTTTGATTGGGTCCACAGGGATCAGGCCCTCCCTATTGTGTTCATTAGATACTTCCGCCAGCCTTAGTTAAAACCAGGACTTCACATTTAGAGCTGAAATGATGACTCAGAGCACTAGAGAAGAAGGCAGGTGAGGTGGCCAACGTCTTCTTCAGTAGTCATAGATACCTTTATAGACGCTGTTTGAGCTGTATTCATTCTTTCTGTCACTCACTTTATCACTCATTAAATGATAGTCAGTCATTACATTAAGATTTTTTTCACCTTCCTGCCTGCCCAAACATGCTCTAATTATTCAAAATTTCCACTTTTTGTTTCTTTTACTCAGTTTCCATCCTGTGTGAAGGATGCTTGTTTTTATTCCTTCCATGTCTATACCACAAGCCACCTTGCGGTAAATTCTGATGCACACAATCTTCTGTATGGTGCTCTGACGTACAGGGAGTCTGATCTGCATTATTAAACTGTAAATACAATTTAAAAATGAATGTAGGTATTGGTTTTACAAATTCAGGAAGAAATAACATCTACAACCTTAGTTTTACTAAACGTCCATACACTTACAATCCTGAGAAGAAATGGTACAGCAAACAAACTCCGGACAACCGCGCTGAGGTTCCGTGACAATTGTAAGTGGTGTTTTCGACTCGTGCGAATATGGTCGAGTCTGGTATCTATGAACCGCAAATGACGAGTTTAGTAAGTGTGCGCAGTTTCGCTGTGCTAACCTAAACGATTCGTCTGTTACGTGGGTATTTTTATCTGTACGCACGGGTTCCATCTTAGATACGGCATCCATTTTGTCTCTTGCCCTCAAGTAGCCAGCGAACGGACGTTGTCCGCTTCGCGACCCTGGGACTCCCAAGATACTTACGGAAGACACATGTTCTTTGTAAGTGTCTTTATGATGAGGGAGATGCTACTGTAAAGCAGATTGCGCCGCTCGAGGCTCATCTTGCTGCACGGACTTATTGTCTTAGCCGTGCATCTCATTAGGCACGTCCCTTTGATGCCCGTATCTCGTGTTTCTCGATGCCTCCCCTTTTTACACCCTTTCCGATCTCCCCACTGTCTCCGTCTTCCTCTACACCTGTTCCTGTTCCTATTTCGATCTGTTTATTACCGATTGGAATGCACTAATGTTGGGAAGATGGGTTTTTACAGTTGGGAACCGCCAAATGTTTCCGCACTTATGTTCCGGACCTTGTGTGTTTCAAAGTGACCAAAACGACCCCTCTGGGGGATGATTGTGGGAACCGGGTCATAAACTTTTGTGTTCAATGTAACCCTATGGGGAAATTGTGTATAAAAGGAGCGATTCACAGAACCAATTTGAAGCAGTCTCCCCAAGTTGCACGTGTGTTGCTTGTCGTGACTACTGTATTCCCTGCAGTAAATAAACCTTGAATCTTTGACGCCGAAGGAAGTGTCCCGTGTCTCTGTGATTCGTACGCCGGAGCAGGTTACCCACGAAGGTTTCAGGTGTTGTGCCCTGGCACCGCTGGGTCCTAAATAACCCAGTCCTTCAGTTGGCGCCCAACGTGAGGCTGCATCAGTGGTACCGGTCCAAGCCGACGATCGTGAGGAACTTCGTGTGAAATCTCCGAGGGAAGGTGCACCCCGCTTCATCGATCCTGTTGTCGAAATAAGTGGCCCGAAGACTTTTCCCGCGAAGATTCCCGCCTCCTGACGGCTGCGACGGACTGCTGCCGTGACTGTAGACCTGTTTTGGCGCCTGGCGTAGACCTTGGTAGAGCGAGACGATTGACGGGCCTTCCTGGTGACGCCATTGATCTTTGAGTTAAGTATTTGTGGGTCGCTCCCAGAGTCCTTGGTTGTTGACACTTTAGCGAGTGTTTTTGTTGTTGACGCTGTGAGAGTGTTTTTGTCGATGACACTTTTCTAGCGTTTTTGTTGTTGTTGTGTTGTTTGACGACTGCAGCCGCCAAAAACCGAGGGTTTTGTTCTTTGCTGGGACTTGGTAAATCCCGTAACCCTTGAAGTTTGTGAAACTCGGCTAGTGTGCAAGATGCCTGGTCGTAGTACTTTGTTCAGTTGCTTCAGACCTTGTGGTACGGATTCCCGACTGGAGGACTCGTGTCCGATACCTCCGGTTGGAACTCCCACTTATGAACTATACAGTAAACATGGGCTAGGCCCGATTACTTTTAATGATTATTGGATTAAATATACGAAAAAGGACGGTGACCTTCGTTGGCCACCTCATGGTAGCTTCGAGGCCCCGATTTTAGATAATTTAGAGATTAAATTGTTCGAAAGGAAGTCAAGGCCGGCCATGTTTGATGCCTTTCGGTTGTGGCGTAAAGAAGCCCGACAGAAAGAAATCAGACAGACTAAACGAAATCAGCGAGATAATGTTGCTACCATAGTGAAGAAAGCAGAGCAATTTCAGCGTGATAAGGAGGTTAAGGATAAGGAAGTGTTTGATAGACTACAGCGTATGACTGTGGATAAATGTTATCCCGCTTTGCCTACGGAGTCGGAAAAGAAGGAAGAGCCAGTTGAGGATCCTTTAATGTCTTATCTTCTGAAGTCGCCACCTCCGTACGTACAGGGTACCGCAACTCTTGTGGTTCCTGCCGTACCTATTCTTCCGCCTATTCTTCCTGTGCCTGTTCCTCAACCTGCACCCGCTCTTCCGACTGTTCCTGCTCCTTTGCCTACTGCTATCCCTACTGCTCCACCGCTTCCACATACTCCTGCTCCCGCTGCTGCTCCTGTTCTGTTAACTCCTGCTGTTGCTACTGTTTCTACTCCTTCGCTTGTTAGCCCTGTGTCCTATACTTCTCCCTCTACACGTTCTCGTAATTCTCCTCTTGCGGCTAGTTTCTTTCATTCGCTCGGACCTGTTCATGGGTCCGCTGGTTCTGATGGTCCTCAGAGACGTAGTCAGCTTCCTGGAAACAGAGAACGTGTTGCGCTATATAATATGGCGATGGGTTGGATGGTGAACCCTCTTAGAAGTCCACCACGTGTTGTACTCGAAACGTTTTGTCAATTCAATATACCAACCCAAAGATACATGTTTGATGAAATGTGTAAGTTCCTTCGCGATCAGATATCGGCTGATGCGCCTGACGAGGCGCTGGCCGCTTTGTCTGATCTTCAGCTTCAGTTCTCGAATGGACTGATAGTGGATACTAATGTTCGACGTGCTGTTGAACGGTTGTTATCTTTCCGTCCCGCTCCTATACCTCAAGCTTTGTTTGTTGAGGATGTTGAAAGACTGCCAGATGAGTCTGGTCAATTTCCTATGCGAGAAGTGCCACCGGTTTGGATACCAGCTAATCCTGCTGCTCAACCTCCGACATTGGCGCATTTCCAGAGAGTATGGATACATCTCCCATGGAAACGCTCGGAAGTGCTACAGGTGAAGCAATCTTTGCCTGACCCTCACAAAAATCCTACAGGGTATTACAAAGAATTATCGCAGCTCGTAGATGCTACGGTAATGAATCTTGCCGACATCGATATGTTGTTCGGCAATGTTGTACCACAACCGGTATGGGCTAAGATTCGCCACGAGAACCACCCAAATGAATTAGGTGGTGCTTGGGCTGCCATTGTAGCGGCAGATGCCGGACAAACGGCTGCTGCTAAACCCGACCAGCTGATTGTTGATCTCCCTCAAAGAATTATAACGTTAATGAAAACTCTTATGCCAGCTATGAGGGTAAATTGGGACAAATTATCAGCTTGTAAGCAAAAGAAGGATGAGAGTGTCTCCGACTTCTTTACGAGGTTTGAGGAAGCATTCATCGACCATAGTGGTCAGGATATGGGCACTGAGGGTGGTCAAAGGTTATTCGTGGGCAAATTTGTCTCTAACTTATTGCCCGATTTGAGCAATAAGTTAAAGAATTCAGAGAGTGCGTGGGCCGTTTCTACTTCAGCTCAGATATTGGCCACAGCACAATATTATGAGAACAGAGAGAAAGAAGAAAACGACCGCGCTGATAAAAAGACGAAAGAGCTTAAGACTAAAGTGTTGCTTCAACAAGCATATCCTCCGCGTTCAAATCAGAATGCATCCCAACAGAATAGATCGCAGTCGCAATCGAATCGATCGCTGCCGCGTAATGATTCCTCCTCCCAAAGATTATCGTTAGGGTACAATCAATGTGCTTATTGTAGACAGGAGGGACACATTAAATTCAATTGCCCTGTTCTGAATGATCGCAATAGTGGTAATTCGTCTAAAGGAGGTCGTGGTGGTTCACATCAGGTATCACGCGGTAGGGGTCGTGGTGCTCAGAATGATCGTTCCGATAACCCTTCTAATTCTAATAATTGTTTTGATCAACGTGGATCATCGCAAGGACGATCTGCGCAGTACAATGTAGATGATTATTACGTCGATCAGGGAACTGACGACAGTAATTACTAGGACAGCCAAAGACAAGGAGAGGGAGTGGTATCAGTTCCGGTTGATCAGAGAGGGCCTTACGTCGCAATTGCTACATTGGGCGTCGTTGAGCCTTTTCTGTTGGACACTGGTGCAGCGAAAAGTTCTATTATGCATTCGAAACTCCCTGGCGCACCTTTGTCTGGCTTAACAAATGTCTCCGTTGGATTCTCTGGCGCCCCCGTTAGCAATCCAGTTTCGCGCCCTTTGCCCCTTACAATTGGGCCACGTGAGCTTCAAGCTCCGTTAATTTTGACCACTGGTTGTGGTGAAAATCTTTTGGGCCTGGATTTGCTTAAACGTTTATATGCAACTTTGTATTGTTCTCCTGCGGGTGTAAAGCTTACGTTAGGAGAGAGGGTTGTCTCTCCTATGTATTTGTCTCTCGATAAGCTTCCACCGGAATTGAGTTCTCTTCCTGCGTCTTTGTGGCCAACGGGTCCAAATGATGTGGGCCTGCTTGACATCTCCCCTTATGTTGTTCAGTTTAAATATAATGTGCGATTGCCACGTATTCCCCAGTATCGTATCTCTCCTGATGGTGAACGAGCATTGTTAGCGATCATTTATGATCTGATCGAGAAAGATGTTATTGAAGAGACTCGGGGAAACGTGTGCAACAGCCCTGTACTGCCCATCCTTCAACGTACTGATCCTTCAAAAACGCCCGTTTATCGTTTTGTTATCGATTTACGGGAGGTGAATAAAATTGTGGTTCCTCAATTCCCTGTTGTGCCTGACATCACGGCGCTACTGACTCTGATTCCAGCTTCTGCATCGTGGTTTTCGGTGTTTGACTTAAAGAATACGTTCTTTAGCATCCCGATTGCCGAGGAGAGCAGAGACCTTTTCGGTTTCTCTCTCGGTGGACGCAGCTTCCGGTTCAAGCGCGCTCCTCAGGGCTACTGTAAAAGTCCATCGATTTACAGTCAAGCCTTAAAGGGTCAACTGGATGCGTTTAGGTTGCCGGTCGGTGCGGCCTTAATCCAATACGTCGACGACTTATTGGTGGCTGCCGATACTCAGGACATTTGCAAAATTGCTACGGTGTCATTGCTGCAACATCTCTGTGAGTTGAATCATAAGGTGTCCCCTTCTAAACTCCAATATTGTTGTCAAGAAGTAACCTATCTAGGTCACTTATTGTCAAAGGAGGGAAGGAGGTTGACCCCAGAGAGAATTGCAGCGATTGGGCGAATAGCTGTGCCAAAAACCCAAAGAGATGTGCGTGCCTTTCTAGGTATCACGTCGTACTGCAGGCAATGGATTCCTAATTTTTCATTGCTAGCGAAACCATTGGTGGCTCTTACGTGCAAGGATGTTTCAACTCCTTTACCATGGACGGAAGAATGTCAGAAAAGTTTTTCTGAACTGCGTGATTCATTGTGTTCGGCTCCTGTGTTGGGTACCCCCGACTACAGTAAGCCGTTTACATTATATGTTCACGAGAGGGAAGGTTGTGCTTTGAGTGTCTTGACGCAACCTTTTGGTGGTAAACAGCGTCCATGTGCATATTTTTCCTCGACCTTGGACCCAGTAGCTAGAGCATTGCCGAGTTGCTTGAGAGCAACAGCGGCAGCTGCGGTCTCCATCCGACAATCAGCAGGACTGGTCATGGATAATATGCTTACGGTGATGGTTCCGCATGCAGTCGATACTCTTTTGAATCGTACAAAAACGCAGCACTTGACGAGTGCGAGATTGTCTGGGTACGAGCTGACGTTGCTGGCAAGTCATATCCAAATAAAACGTTGTAATGTTCTGAACCCGGCAACTTTGTTACCAATTAGCGCAGAGTCAGATGAAGTAGCAGAACATGATTGCTACTTGAGGACAGAGGAAGAAACAAAAGGTCGAGTGGACCCTAAAAACACTCCATTAGAAGATCCAGATGGTACATTGTATGTGGATGGGTCATGTTTTAAGTTGCCGAATGGCGATGTGACTACCGCCTACGCTGTTGTAACGTTGAATACTGTTGTTGAGACTGCAAGGTTGAATCAGAATTCTGCCCAAGCTGCAGAGTTGATCGCTCTCACTAGAGCGTGCGTGTTAGCAAAAGGGAAACGTGTGAATGTGTTTACCGACAGCCAATATGCATTTGGTGTCGCACATAGTTTTGGACGATTGTGGAGAGAGAGAGGTTTCTTGACGTCGCACGGTACGAAGATTCAGCATGGCCAACTTGTGAATGATCTTTTGGATGCACTGACGTTGCCTAAACAAGTGGCGATTGTTAAATGTAGTGCGCATCGTAAGGTGACGGATGATGTTGGTCGTGGTAATGCGTTTGCAGACGAGATCGCTAAGGAGACTGCCCGGAACCTTAGTACTCGGATGTATGTGACGAGTTCGGTTAGGTGGCCTACAGAATCGAGCGTGTGTGAGGACACTATCGAAAGTGTGAAAGAAATTCAGAATGAGGCCACCGAGACTGAAAAGATGAAGTGGAAAGAAAGCACGGGAAAATTGGATGCGAATGGTTGTTGGATTGATTTGTCAGATCAGAAAAGATGGTTGTTGCCTGATGCGTATGTGCTGGCCGTTGTGACAATGGCGCATGGGTTAGCACATATTAGTGCGAAAGGTATTTGTAAGTTGTTGTCTCCTGTATGGAAGAATGATGGTATCACGAAATGTGCTGAACGTCTGGTGAAGAATTGTATGGTGTGTATGATGTACAATCCTGGCAAAGGAACCCCAACTCCTCCTGGCAGTTTTGCTCCCCCTTCATGTCCCTTTGAGGTGATCCAATTGGACTTCATCCATATGGAGCGATGCAATAACCTGAAATACGTTTTAGTTGTGGTTTGTGCATTCTCCCGATGGATCGAGGCCTATCCTCTCAAAGACAATACTGCTTTGTCTACTGCGAAAATCCTACTGAAGGAATATTTTCCTCGGTACGGAATGCCTAGAGTCGTGTGGTCAGATAACGGAAGTGAGTTTGTGGGTAGTGTGATGAAGAGTGTGTGTAAGGGCCTTGGAATTAATCAGAAATTCCATAGTGCCAATCATCCCCAGTCAGCTGGTTTGGTTGAAGGGTATAACGGCACCCTTAAATTAAAGCTAGCGAAGATTCAGGCTACGACTGGTCTTTCGTGGCCTGACGCTTTACCTTTAGCATTACTGTCAACTAGGGCGACTGTACACTCCCGAGTAGGGCTTAGTCCCTATGAAATAGTGTTCGGTCGTCCTGCGAATGTGTGGGGGGTTCCTAGGCCAGGTATTTTTTGTGATCTCGAGTACCCAATGTTGATCGATTACCTTCATGACTTGACTGCTAAACTGAGGTTAATTCACCAACAGGTTCACGACGCATTGCCGACGCAGACGGAGGGTCCAGGCCACCAGCTCCAGCCCGGAGACTGGGTGGTGACGCGGAACTTTTCGCGCAAGAATAACTTGGACCCGAGGTTCACCGGACCCTACCAGGTCCTCCTTGCCACGAGAACTGCGGTTCGTCTTGAGGGGCGGAAGAATTGGGTGCACGCCACCCACACGAAGAAAGTCCCCATCCCGTTGCCAGCAGACTCGTGGGTGAGGAAAGGCATTGCATCAACTGAAACAGAAGGATTGCCGGCGTTTGTACCTTTCAGCGACGCACAGCTTGTTGGAGAATCCTCAGCGCAGCAGAAAGACTCTGATGAACAATTGTCATCAAAAGACTCAAGACCAGAACACTCAACTGATCAGCAGGACGCTGTCTCTTCAACGGATCCTTTGTTCGACGAGCAGACACGTCCTGGGAAAACGCGATACTTTCTACGATCCTGCACTAAAGACTAATAAAAGATCCTGTTCTGTTTTTTGATAATTGCATTATCCCGTTTTCCACGACCAGTTTGAACATCCATATTACTGTGATTATACTTGTGTATATACATTGAGCTTCATTCCTTATACCTTTTTGCTTCCACAGCCGAGAGACATTGTTTTTGCATATATATATATATTGTGCAATTAAAGGCCGTAGGGCCGCGCGCGTACTTCCTTCTGGATAGTAGGTCTTGACGCTAGGTTAAAGGCCGTCGGTTCCTGGGAATTCCCAGGGATTGACTATTGCTACACAGAACGAAGTGCGTCAAGAAACGTTGCGGACGGTCGTAGGGAATGGCATTCTCGAAGCTGAACGATGTGGAAGGAGCACAGGCTCATAGATTCAAGCTGCAGCAACTTAGTCGTACCAAATGTTTTATATTCCAAATATGTGTATTGTTTTTGACTGCTTCTGCATTATTGGCAGGTGGGGTGTATTACACGATGTCTTACTTCTTACTTTCTGCTACACCTACTCCTACCCCTGACCCTAAACTTACCTCCACTGCTTCCCCTCATTCTTTTCATATCTTACCTGAACACGAGCAGGCTAGACGTGCAGAATTCCGTAATAATTCCTTTATTCAGCTCCTTCACCAGCATCAGTTAGTGGTTAACACTACTAATTGTTGGGTGTGTGGGTTGATGCCGCATACTACGGATAAGGGAATTCCATATCTGGTGTTACCATATAGTTCCCAAGGGTCAGCTCGAGCATTTCAAACAATGTTTCGAAGCGCACTGGGTTTCCACCCCATTCGAGAACCTCGTTCCCCCTACTCTGGTCCTACCTCGTATCAAAAACCTTTGTCGATAGCAATAGAGGACTTAGACAGCGATATCTATGATCCCTCGCTTATTCCCGAAGAAGAGGTACAAGCTTACAGGGTCCTGAGTAGAGGCGAGTATAGTGTGTTCACGAGTGAAAAGCAGCTTAAAAGCTCACCTCCGATATGGGTCGTACCCCACATTGGTAATTATTGTCTCATGGGTCGTGGCCGAAGATCGCAAGCCCGACTTGGAGCGAGTGCTTGCATTGAAAATTACATTCTGCCGATGTTCTCGTCCCCTGTGTTTCTGGCTGCCAAGGGTACATACTTCATCTGTCATGATCGTGCATATGCATGGTTGCCCGCTGACTTCATGGGCTCATGCTTCATTGCAAATTTGTTGCCTCCGACGTTCACTGTAGATGCCGATTATCACAAGACTAGAGTTGTGAGAGGCGTAATTAGCGAAGAGGACACTGCCGGTCAAGAGGCAGGAGACTTTTTCAAGGGTTTCCTCCCGTTTTGGGGACCTATGGTTAATAGTAGGAACCTGAGACAGTTGACTCGAGTGGTAGAATCGACAGCTAATATTACTGCCAGTGCCCTTGGTAATATCACCACAGAACTTCAGGCGGATAGACTTATGACGTTACAAAACCATATGGTTTTAGATGTCATCTTAGCAGATCGAGGTGGGGTATGTAAGGTGATCCATTCGAGCTGCTGCATTTTCATTCCAGATAATGCTCCAACTGTCTATCAAGCCATCTCTAAGTTGCATAAGATCTCTGAATCCATAAACGTGGATGTAGGGGATTGGACGCTGCTTGGGTGGTTTTGGGGCCTGATGTCGACTTGGGGTTGGAAGATTCTGATGATTATCGGAGTTATTGTGGCGTTCCTGTTCACGTGTTGCCTTTGCGTGCAGTGCGGTCCTGCCTTATGTGGCCTCTGTGCTACAACGTGTATGAGACAGCCGCCTGTTACCAATGGGACTCGATTGGACAGAGCTATGCTACAACAACATCTAGATGGTCTGATGAATATCGAGTATGATTCCGACTAGTGCTTGCCTACATGAGGGCAAAAGGAGCGTCTGAGGTTCCGTGACAATTGTAAGTGGTGTTTTCGACTCGTGCGAATATGGTCGAGTCTGGTATCTATGAACCGCAAATGACGAGTTTAGTAAGTGTGCGCAGTTTCGCTGTGCTAACCTAAACGATTCGTCTGTTACGTGGGTATTTTTATCTGTACCCACGGGTTCCATCTTAGATATGGCATCCATTTTGTCTCTTGCCCTCAAGTAGCCAGCGAACGGACGTTGTCCGCTTCGCGACCCTGGGACTCCCAAGATATTTACGGAAGACACATGTTCTTTGTAAGTGTCTTTATGATGAGGGAGATGCTACTGTAAAGCAGATGGCGCCGCTCGAGGCTCATCTTGCTGCACGGACTTATTGTCTTAGCCGTGCATCTCATTAGGCACGTCCCTTTGATGCCCGTATCTCGTGTTTCTCGATGCCTCCCCTTTTTACACCCTTTCCGATCTCCCCACTGTCTCCGTCTTCCTCTACACCTGTTCCTGTTCCTATTTCGATCTGTTTATTACCGATTGGAATGCACTAATGTTGGGAAGATGGGTTTTTACAGTTGGGAACCGCCAAATGTTTCCGCACTTATGTTCCGGACCTTGTGTGTTTCAAAGTGACCAAAACGACCCCTCTGGGGGATGATTGTGGGAACTGGGTCATAAACTTTTGTGTTCAATGTAACCCTATGGGGAAATTGTGTATAAAAGGAGCGATTCACAGAACCAATTTGAAGCAGTCTCCCCAAGTTGCACGTGTGTTGCTTGTCGTGACTACTGTATTCCCTGCAGTAAATAAACCTTGAATCTTTGACGCCGAAGGAAGTGTCCCGTGTCTCTGTGATTCGTACGCCGGAGCAGGTTACCCACGAAGGTTTCAGGTGTTGTGCCCTGGCACCGCTGGGTCCTAAATAACCCAGTCCTTCAGCGCAGTACACAGGGATGCCATCCGCAACCACGACCACCACAACAGGGCCGCCAAGAGAACCTCGTTCAAAGACCGCCTCGACAACAAGGCACACAATAGCAAGGAGCTCTTCAGCATCTTGAAGGAACTCTCCAACCCCAGCTCCAACACCATCGACATCCCGCTGTTGTAAGCCCTGTGTGATGCCCTCGCCACCTTCTTCCACCACAAGATAGCAGACATCCACAACAGCTTCAACACCTAGACAGCACCAACAGACACCAACACAAAAGACCCTCTGCACACCATCGACCACGACCCCCTGCTATCCTGGGCCAGCGTGAGCATTGATGACACCATCAAGACCATGAGCACAATCCACTCCGGCTCTATGTCAGACCCATTCCCGCACCACGTCTTCAACAAAGCAAGCAGCTCCATCGCACCCGACCTCCGCAACATCATCAATCTCTCCCTCAAGACTGTGACCTTCCCAGAGAGCTGGAAACACGCCGTGATCAACGCCCTACTGAAAAAACCCAAGGCAGACCCAAGAAACCTCAAGAACTTCCGGCACATCTCTCTGCTCCCCTTCCCGGCTAAGGTAATTGAGAAAGTCATCAACAGACAGCTAACCCGATACTTCGAAGAAAACAGAATCCTGGACCCTTGCCAATCAGCGTTCCACAGCAACCACAGCAAGGAGACTGCCCTAATCACCGCCACCGACATCACGATCCTGCTGGACAACGGTGGACCGCAGCACTCATCCTCCTAGACCTCTCCGCCGTCTTCGACACCGTCTGCTAACACACACTAAGCGTACACCTCCATGCTGCAGGGATCCAAGACAAGGCTCTGGAATGGACCACCTCCTTCCTCTCTCGCAGAACCCAGAGCATCCGCTCCCCCCATTCCACTCCAACGCCTCCTAGATCATCTACGACGTACCCCATGGATCCTCCCTCAGCCCAACACTGTTCGTCATTTACATGGCCTGCTCGCACAAGTCACCCGACAGCACAACCTCAAAATATTCTCCTACGCCAATGACACTCAACTGATCCTCTCCCTCACCAAGAACCCCATCACCGCCAAAGCCAACCTCCATGAAGGAATGAAGGCCGACGCTGACTGGATGAAGGCCAACCATCTGAAGCTGAACTCGGACAAGACGGAGGTCCTCATCCTCGACTCCAACCCCTCAGCCTGGGACGACTCCTGGCTGGCTGACGGCACTGGGAGCAGCCCCGACACCCACCCACCACGCACGCAACCTGGGAATCATCCTCGACTCAACGCTCTGAATGATCAAGCAAGTCAACGCAGTCTCCTCCTCCTGGTACAACAGCTCCGCAAGATCTACAGATAGATCCCGACAGATACAAGAAAGACAGTCACTCAGGACCTCGTCAGTAGCAGGCTCAATAAAGCGGGAGCCTCAACCAAGCTCATCAAACGACTACAACACATCCAAAACGCCTTGGCACGACTGATCCTCGACATACCATGCCACGACCACATCACACCCCACCTGAGAAACCTCCACTGGCTCCCCCTCAACAAGAGGCTATCCTTCGAGCTCCTCATCCACGCACACAAGGTACTTCACAAGACCGGCTCAGTCTACCTCAACAGACGGCTCTCCTTCTACATCCCCAACCGCCAGCTACACTCCGCCGGCCTCCAACTCGCCACTGTCCCGCGCATCCGAAGAACAACCACTGGCGGGAGATCCTTCTCCCACCTTGCCGCCAAGACATGGAACACCCTCCCACTGAGCCTACGACAGACCTAAGACCTGCTGACCTTCAGGAGGATGCTCAAGACCCGGCTGTTTGATCAGTAGCGCCCCCCCCCACCCAGCGCCATGAGACCCTCGCGGGTATGTAGTGCGCTTTACAAGTTGACTGATTGATTGATTGATGTTGTTGGAGTGCACGGCAGCACTCATTCCTCATTCCTCATTTTACACTGACCTGTTTGATGGATGGTTTTGATAGTAATGTTTCATCTTGGGCTACATTCTTCCCCCGTGCCTCCCACCCACCTGATAGCTCCTCAAACAGGATTCTGATATCTAACCTTGAGATCTGCATAAAAAAAAACATGGAGGAGAGATGCTGCACTCATAGTCAATGAATTGAGAGGGAAATACAAAATGCAGAAGATACAGAAAAGACCCCTCTCCTACCCCTCCCCCGCCTCTTCTCCTTACCTGATCTTCTGCAGCCGGACGTCTGGGTGCTTCAGGGTATCACAGATCAGGGATACACCAGCATCACCCAGTTTATTGTGACCCAAATCCAGTTCCACCAAAGAGCGGTTGGAGCGAAGGGAAGCGGCCAGAGCTGCACAGGAAGCACCGGTTATCCAACAGCCACGGAGGCTAAGCGGGTGCGAGAAAGAGGGAATTAAATCATTATTAATTCCAAGGATTTATCACTCAAAGCATTCAAAACAAGATTAAAAATAACCAGAACAGCAGCTGTCATGGCACAGAACTCTCTGATCTGAGGTGGACAAGAAACACTTTAACCCTCCCACTGTCACCTGGTTTCGGTCCTGATGATGTTGGAGTGCAGGGCAGCACTCGCTCCCAGTTTTACACTGACCTGCCTGGTAGATGGTTTTGATAGTAATGTTTCATCTTGGGCTAAATTCACCCGCCCCCCCCAACCTGATAGCGCCTCAAACATGCTTCTGAGAACTAACCTTGAAATCTGCATAAAAAAGACAAGTCTATGGAGGAGAGATGCTGCACTCACATTCAATGAATACAGAAGGAAAAAAAAAAGATGAAACAGAAAAGCCCCTCCCCCTATCCCCCTGCTCCTTACCAGATCTTCTGCAGCCGGGTGTCTGTGTGCTTCAGGGAATCACAGATCAGGGCCGCACCAGCGTCACCCAGGTGATTGTTCCTCAAGTCCAGGTCCAGCAAAGAGCGGTTGGAGCGAAGGGCGGCGGCCAGAGCTGCACAGGAAGCACCGGTTATCCAACAGAGACTGAGGCTAATAAGGTGCGATAAAGAGAAAGAGAGGGGATTAAAACATTAACAATTCTATTGATAGAGAAAAGTCACGCCCATCCCCACGCTCCATACTTGATCTTCTGCAGCCGGGTGTCCGGGTGCTTCAGGGCATCCCAGAGCAGGGTCGCACCGGCGTCACCCAGGTAATTGTCCCTCAAGTCCAGTTCCAGCAAAGAGCGGTTGGAGCGAAGGGCAGCGGCCAGAGCTGCACAGGAAGCACCGGTTATCCCTTTGAGGCTAAGCAGGTGTGACAACAAGAAAGAGAGGGAATTAAATCATTAATAATTCTAATGATTTATGACTAAAAATATTATAAACAAAGTATAAATAGTCAGAACAGGAGCCATCATGGCCCAGACCTCTCTGAGGTGCACAAGAAACACTTTAACCCTCCCCCTGTCCCTGGTTTCAGTCCTCATGTTGTTGGAACGCAGGGCAGCGCTCACTCCTAGGTTTACACTGAGCTGTTTGGTAGATAGTTTTGATAGTAATGTTTCATCTGGGGCTAAATTCACCCCCGCTCCCACACTCAAACCAATGAATAGACGCAGCTGGACATAGACACCCATAATCTACAGAAAATGAAACTTATGGCAGCAGGAGGGCAGGCTTCTTAAAATCTGCATCCTTTTCGGGACATTCTACTATTCCATTCACTCGGGGTGCTGATAGCGCCTAAAACAGGCTTCAGAGAGTTGACCTTGAAATCCACATGAAAAACAAACACACGGAGGAGAGATGCTGTATTCATATTCAATAAATACAGAGAAAAAAATAAAAAATGCAGATGATACAGAAAAGACCCCACCCTCTGTTCCTTACCGGATCTTCTGCAGCCGGGTGTCCGGGTGCTTCAGGGTGTCACAGATCAGGGATACTTCAGCGTCACCCAGTTTTTTGTCACTCAAGTCCAGTGTCAGCAAAGAGCGGCTTGAGCGAAGGGCAGTGACCAGAGCTGCACAGGAAGCACCGGTTATCCCACACCAAGAGAGGCTAAGAAGGCGTAATAAAGAGAAAGAGAGGGATTAAAACAATAGCGCCGGAACACCCCCGTTGAGGGTAGCTGTGCGCTCAATAAATGTCAATAATAATAATAAATAATAATAATTCCAATGATTTATTACTCAAACTATTAAAAACAAGGCATAAATATTCAGAATAGCAGCTGTCATGGCCCAGGCTCTCTGATCTGAGAAGTACAAGAAACACTTTAACTCCTCCCAATGTATAAATTTATGGAGGACTTACGACTTAAAACTAATTACCTTAAGTCCCACATTATTGCAGGTGGCCCGCCGAAGAATAAGAAATCCAAAGCACAGCGTATCAAGGATTATTGTTTAGGAAAAGTGGATCCGTTTTGTTACCTTGGCATCCTGTTGAACAACCAACTGACTTGGGTACCACTTATAAAAACACATATACAATCCCTTAGTAGGGCAGCTCATTGGATAGATTCCTTTAGTAGATGTTTAGGACACAGTCATATTAAGTATGTTTTACATCTTTACAATGCAAAGTGTCTCCCCACTGTGGAGTTTGGTGCGGAAATCTGAGGATACAAGCCTTGCCATTCAATTCAAGTTGCTGAAAACAAAAAGTTTAAGAAAGCTATTAAGAATTCTCCAGAGTGTCCAAGAGGAAATTCTCCATGAAGAAATGGGAGCAGATTTTTATAACTGATTTTATATGACTCCGTCCAAAACTTCTTTGGTTCTCAATATAGCTTAAGAGTGAATTTGAATTTAACAGAAGGATTGTGATTGATTTCATGAATTTGGAACTAAGTCACTGCATACCTTGGTTTAATTACGTTAAAACAACTCTGGGGGAGTTGGGTAAACCTCAGTTGTTTAGTCCCCAGACCTAATTAGTAAATCAGACACAGGCTAATTAGTAAATCAGACACAGGCTGGGTGGAAGAGACTTTTAAACTAACTACTGGTGAAGCTAGGCTGCAAGTAGCTCAATCCCAAGATGGTTATAAACACTTTGTCAGAAAATCAGGAACCCACTGTGATGGGTTCAGAGACCTAGTTTGTGTGTATGGTTACTGCCAAATTTTGTCAGTGTCTACCATAATGAGAAAGAAAAATTTCTTTCTAGAGTCCCCTCACTCACCGGGGTTTCCCCACGGTGACATGCTTCATCATTGGGGCCATCCCAGTTCTCTACGAAAAGGGGCGTGCTGCTACTAGCGGACTACGCAGGAGCACTATATTTGTGAAAGGCTATGTGTGGTGCAGAGTGTTGTGGTGGTGGAGTGGGTGCGTGATTAAAAATACCGTGCTAGTGGGCCTCAACAATTTATTCTGCTCCTAGTTTGGTATACTAAAATGGGGTAACACTGTTATCTAACCTTGAATTTGGGCTAGATCAGTGTTCTGTGGTCGACATGTTTCAAGCTCCCCAAGCTTTTCATCAGGACCATACAGGGTCCAGCCCTGTATATTCCACTCCTATATTTAAATAAATAGGTTTGTTTTTTCATTTATTTTACTTTGCGCTGTTAATTATTAAACATGCGTTTTTATACATACGGTTTGTATCTTATTGGCGTATCTGTAAAAGAGAATGACACTTAATTAGTGGCAAACATCCCCCCTAAAGAGCAAGGGGATCACACATGCAGCTCACATTGTCTAGGGCGTGAGTGCGCCTTGTGCACCTTATCGGTGCGTGCAGGCTTTCAAATCCAGTGCAAATATATAAATAGTGTGAAAAAAAGTGGTTTTGTGAATTCACACATATAAATAACACAGGACTTAATGTGACTATAGACATGACACACAACATATATATACACACAGTTTTGTCATGGCAAAGGGCATATTTACATGTATGAGTGCTAAGTTACACTTCATGGTCTCAGGCGAGGGCGGGATCACCTCGTGGAAACATTGCTGTAAACTTTTTAAAGCAATAATTAAATTCTCGTTTCATCAGAAATTGCGCGTTTTCAATGAAGAGTCAAGGCCCTCCATGAGGTCGATATACCAGTATTATCTCTTGATGCTTTGTTTTGTTGTACTTACTTCCTATCGGCGAACCCGCTTGGTGTTACCTGCTCGATCCTCACCCGACCGCATATTGACGGTAATCGGGTAAACCGGTGCATTTAGAGTCACCGCGTTTCCGGGTTCTAAACGCTGGAAGCTAGACCGTCCCGTGTACGGTGGCCATCTTGGGTGGATGCTAATGGTCTGGGCGCAAGTGTGATTTAAAACCCCTCGCAGATGTCGTATTTCGCAGTTTTTTAGAAAGAGAGTTTTTACATGGGTGTCCCAATGATTTGCTTCTTTTGGGTGATATTTAGAACATTTTTTTTAAAAATGAAGAGACATTAGTTTTTTCAAATACTTGTTCAGTGAAAAGGTCAGATTCATAAAGTTATGGTTATTTGCGCACTGGGTTCTGTAATAGTAACTTATATTGGTGTATTTGCTTCATTTACAACTACATGGGCTTATGACTGTTTTTAGATGTCATCAAAACCGCCTGATGGAGTTTGTGAAAGGTCAGAAAGAGTTGTAAAATGAATTTTCATGATTTCTTTTTGTCTTTTGTGGACCGCATTAGTTTTTGAATGCGCCCCATGGAATTTCATCATTCAACCCAAGGGTGTCTGTGTGTAATCTGAACACCCATCTTTGCTCGCGTTCATGGAGAATTCGATCCAGGTTGTCTTTGTTTTTTACTGTTTCCAACGCCACCCAAGTTAGATCGTTGGGTGTGTGGTTCTGCTCGATGAAGTGGTTAGTCATCCGGGTAGTGGCTCGTTTGCACCTGATATTGCTCCTATGTTCCACTATGCGGGTGCTGACCTTTCTGGTGGTCATACCTACATAGTGTAAGTTGCAGGTGCATGTTATTAGGTATACCACTCCACTGGTGTTGCAATTGGAAAAACCTCTTAGTTCCCATTTCGTGGAGTTGTTGAAAATTACAGTCTTTGTTACTGATGTTAAGTGACAGACACTGCAATTGTTGCAGGGAAAATGTCCACTTGGTAGTGGTTGAGTTCTTACTGTGGGGTTTGTAAGTATGGGGCGAGTGTGGACCAGAAAATCTTTCAAGTTCTTCCCCCGGCGGTGGCTGAACATAGGGGTGGGTATTGTCAGTCCTCCACTGTTGACCACAGGCCAATGTTTTTTGATTATCTTGGCCACTGTGTCTGATACTTGATTAAATGTAGTGATGCAGATTGGTCTGGTGTTGTCTGATTCTGATTTTTCTTTCGGTTCCAACAGGGCATCTCTATTGTTATTTCCAGCCCGTTTTTTGGCTTCCTTTATCAGTTTGCTTGGATATTTCCTATTTTTCAGCTTGTTGCTCAGGTCTTCCGCTTGGATCATGTAATCCTCTTTGTGGCTACAATTCCTTCGTAGTCGCAGGAATTGTCCAAAGGGAAGGTTCTGTCTGAGGTGGCGAGGATGAAAACTGTCATATGTTAAAAGACAGTTGCGGGATGTCTCTTTGAAGTGGGTTGTTGTGATAAGTTTTCCTGACTCTGCATATATGTTCAGATCCAAGAACACTAAGTTGGTCTTACTCATCGAGCACGTTGAGGTTCCGTGACAATTGTAAGTGGTGTTTTCGACTCGCACGAATATGGTCGAGTCTAGTATCTATGAACCGCAAATGACGAGTTTAGTAAGTGTGCGCAGTTTCGCTGTGCTAACTTAAACCGTTCGTTTGTTACGTGGGCTTCTCATCTGTACCCACGGGTTCCATCTTAGATACGGCATCCATTTTGTCTCTTGCCCTCAAGTAGCCAGCGAACGGACGCTGTCCGCTTCGCGACCCTGGGACTCCCAAGATATTTGCGGAAGACACATGTCCTTTGAAAGTGTCTTTATGACGAGGGGGTTGCTACTGTAAGGCAGGTGGCGCCGCTCGAGGCTCATCTTGCCGCACGGACTTATTGTCTCAGCCGTGCATCTCATTAGGCACGTCCCTTTGATGCCTGTATCTCGTGCTCCCGACACCTCCCCTTTTACACCCTTTCCGATCTCCCCACTGTCTCCGTCTTCCTCTGCACCTGTCTTCGTTCCTATTTCGATCTACTTGATTGCTGATTGGAATTTGCTAATGGTGGGAAGATGGGTTTTTACAGTTGGGAACCGCCAAATGTTTCCGCACTTATGTTCCGGACCTTATGTGTTTCAAAGCGACCAAAGCGACCCCTCTGGGAGCTCGATGTGGGAACTGAGTTGTAAACCTTTGTGTTTAATGTTAGCCTATGGGTAAAAACTGTATAAAAGGAGCGATCCACATAACCAATTTGAAGCAGTCTCCCCAAGTTGCACGTAGTGTACTTGCCGTGACTTCTGTGTTCCCTGCAGTAAATAAACCTTGACTCTTTGACGCCGAAGGAAGTGTCCCGTGTCTCTGTGACTTGTACGCCGGAACAGGTTACCCACGAAGGTTTCAGGTGTTGTGCCCTGGCACCGCTGGGTCCAAAAGAACCCAGTCCTTCAGTTGGCGCCCAACGTGGGGCCTGCATCAGTGGTACCGGTCCAAGCCCGACGATCGTGAGGAACTTCGTGTGAAATCTCCGAGGGAAGGTGCACCCCGCTTCATCGATCCTGTTGTCGAAATAAGTGGCCCGAAGACTTTTCCCGCGAAGATTCCCGCCTCCTGACGGCTGCGACGGACTGCTGCCCTGACTGTAGACCTGTTTTGGCGCCTGGCGTAGACCTTGGTATAGCGAGACGATTGACGGGCCTTCCTGAGGACGCCATTGATCTTTGAGTTAAGTATTTGTGGGTCGCTCCCAGAATCCTTGGTTGTAAACACTTTAGCGAGTGTTTTTGTTGTAGACACTTTAGCGAGTGTCTTTGTTGTAAACACTAGTGGCTTTGTTGTACACGCTGTGTGAGTGTTTTTGTCGGTGACACTTTGCTAGCGTACTTTGTTGTTGTATTTGTTTGACGACTGCAGCCGCCAAAGACCGAGGGTTTTGTTCTTGCTGGGACTTGGTAAATCCCGTAACCCTTGAAGTTTGTGAAACTCGGCTAGCGTGCAAGATGCCTGGTCGCAGTACTTTGTTCAGTTGCTTTAGACCTTGTGGTGCGGATTCCCTGCTGGAGGACTCGTGTCCGATACCTCCGGTAGGAACTCCTACTTATGACTTATATAGCAAACATGGGCTAGGCCCGATTGCTTTTAATGATTACTGGATAAAATATACAAAGAAAGACGGCGATCTTCGTTGGCCACCTCACGGTAGCTTCGAAGCGTCGATCTTAGATAATTTGGAAATTAAGTTGTTCGAACGTAAATCTAGGCCGGCCATGTTTGATGCCTTTCGGTTGTGGCGCAAAGAAGCCCGACAGAAAGAAATCAGACAGAATAAACGTAGTGAGCGAGCTAGAGGAGGCCGTGGTGGTTCACAGAATGCATTACGTGGTAGAGGTCGCGGTGCTCAGAACGACCGCTCTGACAACTCATCAAATTCTAATAACTGTTTCGACCAACGTGGATCATCGCAAGGACGATCTGCGCAGTACAATGTAGACGATTATTACGTCGATCAGGGAACTGACGACAGTAATTACTAGGACAGCCGAAGACAAGGAGAGGGAGTGGTATCAGTTCCGGTTGATCAGAGAGGGCCTTACGTCGCAGTTGCTACATCGGGCGTCGTTGAGCCTTTTCTGTTGGACACTGGTGCAGCGAAAAGTTCTATCATGCATTCGAAACTCCCTGGCGCACCTTTGTCTGGCTTAACAAATGTATCCGTTGGATTCTCTGGCGCCCCCGTTAGCAATCCAGTTTCGCGCCCTTTGCCCCTTCAAATTGGGCCGCGTGAGCTCGAAGCTCCACTGATTTTGACCACTGGTTGTGGCGAAAATCTTTTGGGTCTGGATTTGCTTAAACGTTTGTATGCAACTTTGTATTGTTCTCCTGCGGGTGTAAAGCTTACGTTTGGGGAGAAAGTAGTCTCTCCTATGTATTTGTCCCTCGATAAGTTTCCACCGGAATTGGATTCTCTTCCTGCGCCTTTGTGGGCGACGGGTCCAAACGATGTGGGCCTACTTGATATCTCCCCTTATGTTGTTCAGTTGAAATCGAATGTGCGATTGCCGCGTATTCCCCAATACCGTATCTCCCTTGATGGTGAACGAGCACTGTTAGCGATCATTTATGACTTGATCGAGAAAGATGTTATTGAGGAGACTCGGGGAAACGTGTGCAATAGCCCTGTACTGCCCATTCTTAAACGTACTGATCCTACCAAACCGCCTGTTTATCGTTTTGTTATCGATTTACGGGAGGTAAATAAAATTGTGGTTCCTCAATTCCCTGTTGTGCCTGACATCACGGCGCTACTGACTCTGATTCCAGCTACTGCATCATGGTTTTCGGTGATTGACTTGAAAAATGCCTTTTTCAGCATCCCGATTGCCGAAGAGAGCAGGGACCTTTTCGGTTTCTCTCTTGGTGGACGTAGCTTCCGGTTTAAACGCGCTCCTCAAGGCTACTGTGAAAGTCCATCGATTTACAGTCAAGCTTTGAAGGGTCAATTGGATGCGTTTAGGTTGCCGGTTGGTGCGGCTTTGATCCAATACGTCGACGACTTATTGGTGGCTGCTGATACTCAGGACATTTGCAAAATTGCTACGGTATCGTTGCTGCAACATCTCTGTGAGTTGCATCACAAGGTGTCACCTTCTAAACTCCAATATTGTTGTCAAGAAGTAACCTATCTAGGTCACTTATTGTCAAAGGAGGGAAGGAGATTGACCCCAGAGAGAATTGCAGCGATTGCGCGAATGGCTGTGCCACAAACCCAAAGAGATGTGCGTGCCTTTCTAGGTATCACGTCGTACTGCAGGCAGTGGATTCCTAATTTTTCATTGCTAGCGAAACCATTGGTGGCTCTTACATGCAAGGATGTTTCAACTCCTTTACCATGGACGGAAGAATGTCAGAAAAGTTTTTCTGAACTACGTGATTCATTGTGTTCGGCTCCTGTGTTAGGTACCCCTGATTACAGCAAACCGTTCACGTTATATGTTCACGAGAGAGAAGGCTGTGCGTTGAGCGTCTTAACGCAACCTTTTGGTGGTAAGCAACGTCCATGTGCATATTTTTCCTCGACCTTAGACCCAGTAGCTAGAGCATTGCCGAGTTGTTTGAGAGCAACTGCGGCAGCTGCGGTCTCTATCCGACAATCAGCAGGATTGGTCATGGATAATATGCTTACGGTGATGGTTCCGCATGCAGTCGATACTCTTTTGAATCGAACGAAAACTCAGCACTTGACGAGTGCGAGGTTGTCTGGGTACGAATTGACGCTTTTGGCAAGCCACATTCAAATAAAACGTTGTAATGTCCTGAATCCGGCAACTTTGTTACCAATTAGTGCAGAGTCAGATGCAGTAACAGAACATGACTGCTACTTGCGTACAGAAGAGGAAACAAAAGGTCGAGTGGACCTTAAAAACACCCCATTGGAAGACCCTGACGGCACTTTGTATGTGGATGGGTCATGTTTTAAATTACCGAATGGTGATGTGACTACTGCTTATGCTGTTGTGACGTTGAATACTGTTGTTGAGACTGCGAGATTGAATCAGAATTCTGCCCAAGCTGCAGAGCTGATTGCTCTTACTAGAGCATGTGTACTAGCGAAAGGTAAGCGTGTGAATGTGTACACCGATAGTCAGTATGCTTTCGGTGTAGCGCATAGCTTTGGACGATTGTGGCGAGAGCGTGGTTTCTTGACGTCACACGGCACGAAAATACAGCATGGCCAGCTCGTGAACGATCTTTTGGATGCATTGACTTTGCCTGCTCAAGTTGCAATTGTTAAGTGTAGTGCGCATCGTAAAGTAACGGATGATGTTGGTCGTGGTAACGCGTTTGCAGATGAGATTGCTAAGGAGACTGCCCGGAACCTTAGCACTCGAATGTATGTGACGAGTTCGGTTAGGTGGCCTACAGAATCGAGTATGTGTGAGAATACTATAGAGAGCGTGAAAACAATTCAGAATGAGGCCACCGACACTGAAAAGATGAAATGGAAAGAAAGTACGGGAAGGTTGGATGCGAATGGTTGCTGGATTGATTTGTCGGATCAGAAAAGATGGATGTTACCGGATGCGTATGTACTAGCCGTTGTGACAATGGCACATGGGTTAGCACATATTAGCGCGAAAGGTATTTGCAAGTTGTTGGCTGATGTGTGGAAGAATGATGGTATTACGAAGTGTGCCGAACGTCTGGTGAAGAATTGTATGGTGTGTATAATGTACAATCCTGGCAAAGGAACCCCAACTCCCCCTGGCAGTTTTGCTCCTCCTTCGTATCCCTTTGAGGTGATCCAATTGGACTTCATCCATATGGAGCGATGCAATAACCTGAAATATGTTTTGGTTGTGGTTTGCGCATTCTCCCGATGGATCGAGGCCTATCCCCTCAAAGATAATACTGCTTTGTCTACTGCGAAAATCCTACTGAAGGAATACTTTCCTCGGTATGGAATGCCTAGAGTCGTGTGGTCAGATAACGGAAGTGAGTTTGTTGGAAGTGTGATGAAGAATGTGTGTAAGGGCCTTGGAATTAATCAGAAATTCCATAGCGCCAATCATCCCCAGTCAGCTGGATTGGTCGAAGGTTACAATGGTACCCTTAAACTAAAATTAGCGAAGATTCAGGCTACGACTGGACTTTCGTGGCCTGACGCTTTGCCTCTAGCATTACTGTCAACTAGGGCGACTGTACACTCCCGAATAGGGCTTAGCCCCTATGAAATAGTGTTCGGCCGTCCTGCGAATGTGTGGGGGGTTCCTAGGCCAGGAATATTCGTTGATCTTGAGTATCCGATGTTGATTGACTACTTACATGACTTGACTGCTAAACTGAGGTTAATTCATCAACAGGTTTACGACGCATTGCCGACGCAGACGGAGGGTCCAGGCCACCAGCTCCAGCCCGGTGATTGGGTAGTCACCCGTAATTTTTCACGCAAGAAGAATCTGGACCCCCGTTTTGTTGGACCTCACCAGGTGCTCCTGGCCACGAGGACTGCCGTTCGTCTTGAGGGGCGGAAGAATTGGGTACATGCTACCCATTGTAAACGAGTCCCTATTCCTTTACCGGCAGACCCGTGGGTGAGGAAAGGCATTGCGTCAACAGAAGCAGAGACATTGCCGGTGTTTATACCTTTTAGCGACGCACAGCTTGTTGGTGAACTCTCAGCGCAGCAGAAAGCCACTGTTGGAACATTGTCAGCAAAAGACTCAAGATCAAATCAACAAACTGATCAGCAGGACGCTGTCTCTTCAACGGATCCTTTGTTTGACGAGCAGACACGTCCCGGGAAACATCGATATTCTTTGCGTTCTCATACTAAGGACAAATAAAATTGTTTTCTTGCTTTGCTGAAACTGATAACTGCAATATCCTCGTTTCCCCTGATCAACTTTTGAACATTTCATATCATTGAAACTTGTTTTGTATATATATATCAAGCTTCTTCCTTGTATATTTTTCCTTCCTCAGCTGAAATACTGTGCTAAATAAATACATATTGTGTATTGAGGGCCGTAGGGCCGCGCGCGTACTTCCTTCTGGACAGTAGGTCTTGACGCTAGGTTAAAGGCCGTCGGTTCCTAGGAACTCCTGGGAATTGACTATTGCTGCACAGAACGAAGTGCGTCAAGAAACGTTGCGGACGGTCGTAGGGAAATGGCATTTTCGAAGCTGAACGATTTGGAAGGAGCTCAGGCGTATAGAGTCAAACTGCAGAAACTCAGTCGTACTAAATGTTTTGTATTCCAATTGTTTGTATTGTTTTTAACTGCTTCTGCATTCTTGGCGGGTGGGGTGTATTACGCTATGTCTTACTTTTTACTTCCTATCCCTACTCCTACTCCTTACCCTAACCTTACTTCTACTGTTACTACTGCTTCTCCCCATTCCTTTCATATTTTACCGGAACACGAACAGGCTAGACGTGTAGAATTCCGCAACAATTCCTTTATCCAGCTCCTCCATCAGCATCAGTTAGTGGTTAACACTACTAATTGTTGGGTGTGTGGGTTGATGCCACATACTACGGGTAAGGGAATTCCATATCTGGTGTTACCGTATAGTTCCCAAGGGTCAGCTCGAGCATACCAAACAATGCTTCGAAGCGCACTAGGTTTCCAACCCTCTCCAGAACGTTCCCCCAAACCTGGTCCTACCTCGTACCAGTGGGTGCTATCGATGGCAATAGAGGATATGGAAGATGAGATCCATGATGCTTTTCTCATCCCTAAGGAAGAGGTACAAGCCTATAGGGTCCTGAGTAGAGGGGAATATAGTATGTTCGCTAATGAAAAGCAGCTTAAAAGCTCGCCTCCAATATGGGTCGTACCCCACACTGGTAATCTTTGTCTTGTGGGTCGTGGTTCGCAAGCCTCACTTGGAGCCAGTGCTTGCACTGAGAGTTACGTTCTGCCAATGTCCCCGTCCCCTGTGTTTCTGGCTGCCAAGGGTACGTACTTCATCTGTCATGATCGAGCATATACATGGTTGCCCTCAGACTTCATGGGCTCATGTTTTGTTGCAAATCTGTTGCCTCCGACGTTCACTGTAGATGCCGATTACCATAAGACTAGAGTTGTACGAGGCGTAATTAGCGAAGAGGATACTGCCGGTCAAGAGGCAGGAGACTTTTTCAAGGGTTTCCTCCCGTTTTGGGGACCTATGGTTAATAGTAGGAACCTGAGACATTTGACTCGAGTGGTAGAATCGACAGCTAATGTTACTGCCAGTGCCCTTGGTAATATCACCACAGAACTTCAGGCGGAGAGACTTATGACGTTGCAAAACCGTATGGTTTTAGATGTCGTCTTGGCAGATCGTGGTGGGGTATGTAAAGTGATCCATTCGAGCTGTTGCATTTTCATACCTGATAATGCTCCTACTGTCTATCAAGCCATCTCGAAGTTGCACAAGATCTCCGAATCCATACACGTGGATGTAGGGGATTGGACGCTACTCGGTTGGTTTTGGGGCCTGATGTCGACTTGGGGTTGGAAGATTCTGATGATCATCGGGGTTGTGGTAGTGTTCCTGTTCACGTGTTGCCTTTGTGTGCAGTGTGGTCCTGCCTTATGTGGCCTCTGTGCTACAACGTGTATGAGACAACCACCTGTTACCAAGGGGACTCGGTCGGACAGAGCTATGCTACAACGACATCTTGATGGTCTGATGAATATCGAATATGATTCCGACTAGTGCTTGCCTACATGAGGGCAAAAGGAGCGTCTGAGGTTCCGTGACAATTGTAAGTGGTGTTTTCGACTCGCACGAATATGGTCGAGTCTAGTATCTATGAACCGCAAATGACGAGTTTAGTAAGTGTGCGCAGTTTCGCTGTGCTAACTTAAACCGTTCGTTTGTTACGTGGGCTTCTCATCTGTACCCACGGGTTCCATCTTAGATACGGCATCCATTTTGTCTCTTGCCCTCAAGTAGCCAGCGAACGGACGCTGTCCGCTTCGCGACCCTGGGACTCCCAAGATATTTGCGGAAGACACATGTCCTTTGAAAGTGTCTTTATGACGAGGGGGTTGCTACTGTAAGGCAGGTGGCGCCGCTCGAGGCTCATCTTGCCGCACGGACTTATTGTCTCAGCCGTGCATCTCATTAGGCACGTCCCTTTGATGCCTGTATCTCGTGCTCCCGACACCTCCCCTTTTACACCCTTTCCGATCTCCCCACTGTCTCCGTCTTCCTCTGCACCTGTCTTCGTTCCTATTTCGATCTACTTGATTGCTGATTGGAATTTGCTAATGGTGGGAAGATGGGTTTTTACAGTTGGGAACCGCCAAATGTTTCCGCACTTATGTTCCGGACCTTATGTGTTTCAAAGCGACCAAAGCGACCCCTCTGGGAGCTCGATGTGGGAACTGAGTTGTAAACCTTTGTGTTTAATGTTAGCCTATGGGTAAAAACTGTATAAAAGGAGCGATCCACATAACCAATTTGAAGCAGTCTCCCCAAGTTGCACGTAGTGTACTTGCCGTGACTTCTGTGTTCCCTGCAGTAAATAAACCTTGACTCTTTGACGCCGAAGGAAGTGTCCCGTGTCTCTGTGACTTGTACGCCGGAACAGGTTACCCACGAAGGTTTCAGGTGTTGTGCCCTGGCACCGCTGGGTCCAAAAGAACCCAGTCCTTCAACGTGAAATTCAGAAAGGGGTCTTGCGTATTTAGCCATGTCAAAAAAGTATTTGCTTCTTCTTCCGTACCCTGCCAGATTAAAAAAACGTCATCTATGTAGCGTTTCCATTCCAGTATATGGTGTCTGTAGGGGTTTCTCTCATTCAGAAATTTGTTTTTCTCCAATTGGTGAACGTACAGGCCCGCTATGCTCGGCGCAAAAGTGCTGCCCATGCTGGTCCCGTGTTGTTGTTTGTACAGTGTGGTCTCGAAGCGAAAAAAATTCTCAGATAGTGCTAGTTGGCAACATTCCATCACCACATGTCGTGGGGCATGGTATTTCCATTCATTTTCAAACAATACCTCTTCCAATATTTGTAAGGTCTCTGTGTGTGGCAGACTTGTATATAGACTCTCCACATCCAGGCTGATGAGGATAGTGGATGTGGGGGTCAAAGTTTAGATCTTTTAGGAGGCAAAGTACATCCTTTGTGTCCCTAAGGTAAGTGTCAGTGTTTTGGACCAAGGGTCTTAAGAAGGCGTCAGCAAATTGCGACAAGGGTTCCAAAATTGAACCTATCCCCGAGATTATCGGTCTCCCTGATGGATTTTCAAGTCTCTTGTGGATTTTGGGGATTGTGTAGAAGTATGGTATTATTGGTTTTTTGTTGGTCAGAAAATCTATTTCTTTTTTACTTAGCCAATCATTGGCCAGGCATTCCTCATTTAGGTAAGCAATTGAAACTCGTAGTCGTTCAGTAGGGTCTTCGTTGAGTATGACATAGTTTCTTGTGTCTCCTAGAAGGCGAAGGCATTCCCTTCTGTAGTCAGTAGTGTCCTGTAGGGCTATTGCCCCGCCTTTGTCGGCTGGCTTGATAGTGATTTGGTCATTTTTAGATAGTTCTTGTATTGCTGTTAACTCTGCCTTGCTGGTGTTGTGAAAGACTTTAACTGTGCGTGGGTCCAACTCTTGACTTCCTTCATTACTGCTTTCTCAAAAGCTGATATTTCAACTGGTAAACTGTGGACTGGTGGAACAAAATTCGACTTTTTTTGTAATCCTGTGTTACTCTTTGGTCATTCTTCAGGTTTTTTGTCTTTAAAGAATACCTGGAGTTTAATTTTTCTGAGGAATTCTTTCAGTTCACAGCAAAGTTTGAATTTGTCTGTGATTGGGGTTGGTACAAAACCTAAACCCTTGTTCAATACTTGAATCTGTCTACCTGTCAGGGTTATGGAGGACAAGTTGACCACTAGACCGGGTTGTTGCTCGTGGTTGGCTCTGGTGGTCCCTTGCTCCGTGTGTGGCGTCCTGTTGTCGCCACTGGTTCTGCCCATTGTACAACCTGGTTGGGTTTGTTCTTTGCTCGTTGAGTTGGGCGGCCTCTCCCTAAAAAAGGTTTTCCCTGATTCCCTTGATTTTCTTGGTTATTTCCCCAGTTCTGGTAGTTGGGTTGATGGTACATGGGTGGGCCGTAGAAGAAGGGTGGTGGTGGAGGACCATAATTATATGGATCTTGATACATAGGCCACATAGGTGCCGGGTTTCCTCTATAGTTCCTCATATTTCCTCTTCCTCGTTTGGGTCTTCTGTTGGGGGTGGTATTATAATTACTTGTTCCCCCTGAGCTATCTGATCCTGTGTCAGACCCGTCACTATCAGTGTTGTAACCTGGATTTCTGCTGCTGGTTCTATAGTCATCCCTGACATATGGATACACTTTCTCGTGTGAGAATGTTTTTTCGCCACATAGGTTCCAATTTGCAAATGGAAATATAGTTGTCAGAGACATTTTGTTTTAATGAAAAAAAGCAATACCCTGGTTCGTTTTCTGAAAAACGGGCAAAAAGCCAAGAGTACATACAAATGGCCTATACATACAGTCGTTTCATATGTAGCGTGCCCCATGAGCCTGCATCTTGAGGTCTTAATCTGCGGTATACTGTAAAGAAACGACAAGCAAAACAAGACAAAGTCACTCGAAATGTTTGTGCTCGAGTGCGAACCAATCCTATCGCTTTGACCAAATGTTGTTAAAGACCGTTGGTCTAGGTCTAACTTACGTGACCCCTTCAAGTATTCAGCAGTAATCCTACCCCTCAGCAGCTCCGTGGGATCAAGGGGCGAAGTCAAGCCCCATCTATTTATGCCGGTAATGTGAAAGCGGGACGAGCGCTGTGTCATACTCTCTCGTTCGTGTGAGCTGAAAGACTAGAGCGCTGACTAAAGATGGCCGCTCACAATGGCACATTAGGAGGTAGATAATTAACCCTGGGCGTAGTACTACACTCCGCTCACAGAGCATGCATAGTTTTTGCTACTATGTACTATGCGAATTGCATGTAGCACAGTGCAAAAACGCGTAGTGTAGTGTAGCGGGCATATTTTGCTTGCTCGCGGTCCTAAACGTCAAGTTGGAGACCGCTAGCGAGCAAAATCAACATGCCGGTGAGACTTTTTTTTCGTTCGGGATCAGCAACACAAGTTGCTCGCGAGAAACTACCAGTCTGCGTTGAGAAAGCTGCAGCTCGAGTACAAATCTACTCAAGCGGCAGAAAACGACTGCATGCACTCTGCAAGATGCCGTTTGCAATGATTGCACCGTGCGGACAAGCAACCAGCACTGTGCAGTCAGTGCGAACAGCCTTTCCCTACCGCACTATGCAGTTCGCGTAGCTACCCATAGCGTGCAAAGTGCACTTTGCGTAGCTACGCATAGCGCTACTACGCAAACTATGCCCAGGGTTATGTTGTGTGGAGTTAGATGTCTAAACAAAGTAGTTTCAGAGAAACTAATCCAACATCGTTGTGCATGAAAAAGTGCACAAAAGTTCACAGCTGAAAAGTTTTTTTCTTGGACAATGTACGAAATGAGCAGCATGGGCCTAGCCAGTGAATATAACAGCTGCATCTGCAAAACAACAGCGATTAAAGGAGATAACAGCGATCACTGGAAGGGCCGTAAGTGTGAAGTGACTCCTCCCCTGTGTGACTGAGAAGCAGAGAGCCATGCGGGGCTCAGAAACAAGAAATAATCACGTCACATCACAATTGACTACTCACATCACAATAGACTACTCACCTAGGAAGAAGGACAAGAGAGAAGATGGTTGTAAATAGGACAGAACCAATGAAAAGGTTAAGGGGTTGGGAGAAAAATGAGAAGTGAAGGGTGGTGCATGAATAAGAGGCATTGATATCAGAGAGGCTTGTTCTGCCATAAGCAGAGTGGAGAGAAGGCCAGTCGTGAGACGTGCTGCTTCAATAATGCAAGAACATTGATGGTCAATGTAACATCACATCTTAGATGGGCCCTGTATGTTCCTAACCTTCCTGGGGGCCCAACAAATCCTACAAACTACACTAATGATGCAACAATGGAGCAGCAGAGGAGAGGGAAGAACATACAAAATCTAGAGGGCTGAGCAGAAAGAGGAGAGGCAGAAGTAGCAATGGATGAGCAGGGTGGAGGGACATGGAGAGTGAACACTGAGGGGCAGGCGGGTGGGACTGGAGGGGAAAGCAGCACATGGGGGAGAGAACATTAGATTAACCTATATTATATTTCATTTAGATGATTTATCATGAATCATTTGAAAATAGAAGCATTGTGTGACCCCTACTTAGCAGGATCGGGATGTTACGTATGTACATATATGTACATTCGGGATTAATGATAGAAAACCAGTTTTCACCATTTGTATCCCATATAGAACTTTTGTGAGAAGGTCAAACACAACCCTCACAATCCATGCTGCTCAGAGGAGGGGGGACTGGCTCATCCGTAGCATGCGTCCTGCAAAGTCCACCAACTATAGAGACATGTCCTCAGTTTATGCTGGAATGACAGGTGACCTGTACAAGGACATCTCTTCAAAGGAGCTTAGATCTACATTGGAAGTAAAACTGCACAATATATTTACAGAGCACAAAGAAGTGAGCAGTGACCATGCCCAAATAATGCATCTTCAGGTAAAGTGGGAGAACAGTGACCCTTGATGCCACCACAGGGTGGAGGGATCCTTAAAGATAGCACCGTATGTACTTAATCCATCAGGATCAAATGCTGCAGAACATATGTTACACAAGTACTCAGCACCATCCTACACTGATGCAGCACCTAGGAGTGACTACACATCCTGAAATATAGCGACAATACTGATGTGTATGCAGGAGCTGTCACAGATTGTAGCTACAGATATGTACGAATCGCTCACCTAAAGGTGTTACATTATTAATGAAAAGTGATCACCTTTAATGTTTCTTAGCCTCTCCCACCAAGGAAGATGTTCTGACTGAGTTCCTGCTTCCATTCTTCACTCACAACTCTCACACATGGCAATCTTGGGCAGTCACAGTTTGTAGAACTTGAAACTACAACTTTATTCACTCCCACACAGGACTTTTTGGTGATAGTAATGTGCTGCCACGATCTGCCGCAGGCTTGTTCCCAGCCCTTTCTGCTGCGCTCACCCACCTTTGATGATTGGGGTTAGAGCATACAACAGGGTGCTAGGGTTGCAAAATCCCTCTGGCAGTGTCCACCCAGATAAGAAGCCAAGAAGGATCCATAATTAAGCAGAGCCTGGCAGATCAGCTGCCTGAGGTCAGACCATGCAGTGTGCAGTTGCATCTGTTATGTGTGGGTGGAGTTGGCAGCATGCCTAGATTCAGACTCTTCACTTCAGGAGGAAGTGACCAGTGCACTTTTCTTTCTTTGGAGAGTCCTTCAGGACACAATTCACCCTTTTGACGTTACTTAGCAGAGTCCGGATATTTCTGATGTCACTTGAATCCTATCAATGTGGTTTTGTTGCCTCATGCAGAACTTTCAGATTGGTTCTCTGAGAATAATCAATCTGGAGTCGCTCTCTCTCTTTGCAACCAAAATCCAAATGAAATTATTATCTGTCACGTTGTGGGCCTCACTGTTTAACATTGAACTGTTTATTGTATGATAGACGCTGTAGTACCAGTGAAACTAATAATAGATAGACTGGTGGGATTGGCTCCCTAAGTGTTTCTATTGCAGTTGACTCTCAAAAAAACACTCTCTGTTCCCTCAACATTAGCTAAATCTGTACTGAATTTTTTCTTTAAAACTAAAATATGAAACTTGCCAAGATGCTCAAATCACGTTCCAGATTTAGGATGATGGTCCAGGTGTTCCTAAGCCAAACTGGAGGAAGCCAATAAGATAGCAGGTACGCAAGCAAATGAAACTCCATAAGGGAAAAAGAGCAGTGCAAGGAGAAATACAAGTAAGTGACTCAAGTCCAAGATCTAAAGGTCAGGATTGCCAAGAGAACTAAACAGGACAAGGACAACAAAAGTGAGACCTGAAAAGGAGAACCAACTCTACAGCAAGAGAGTCAATTCAACTCATAAAGTTGCCAAGCAGTGTCCATTTGGCCAATTGATGTAGTACCACTGCCTGCCTGGACCTAGAAATTCCACCCCATAAACTTAGTGGCTTTGTATGTCTCTGCAGCGCAGCCTCCAAGGGCCAGTCCATCACAGTTTTAAAGGGGAAGGTCTCAAACTCCCCGTCCCCGGCTGATTCCTGACAGTACCCCCTCTTACCCTCTGTACACCTTTCCTTGGTGCTGGCTTCTTCTAAAACCTTTAAGAAATGATTGGGGCTACTGTCCTGGGAGCATGGACAGGCCAACCTAGTTCCCAAGAATGCTCTGTAGAGCCATAAACCCTCCATATCCCAAAAACTGCAATTGTCCTCTCGCTCCTGTAGAGTCTACTATGGATTCCACCTCAAGCTCTGGAGACTCATCTCTTACGATAGATGGAGGAGGAACTCCTGGTTCCATGGTTGCAGGTTTCACCGTAGACATGTGGATAACAGGATGCACTCGCTCTTCTAGAGTCTACTATGGCTTGCACCTCATACTCCGGAGATTCGTCTCTTAGGATGGACGGAGGAGGAACTGCTCGATGAAGTGGTTAGTCATCCGGGTAGTGGCTCATTTGCACCTGATATTGCTCCTATGTTCCACTATGCGGGTGCTGACCTTCCTGGTGGTCATACCTACATAGTGTAAGTTGCAGGTGCATGTTATTAGATATACCACTCCACTGGTGTTGCAATTGGAAAAACCTCTTAGTTCCCATTTCGTGGAGTTGTTGAAAATTACAGTCTTTGTTACTGATGTTAAGTGACAGACACTGCAATTGTTGCAGGGAAAATGTCTACTCGGTAGTGGTTGAGTTCTTACTGTGGGGTTTGTAAGTATGGGGCGAGTGTGAACCAGAAAATCTTTCAAGTTCTTCCCCCGGCGGTGGCTGAACATAGGGGTGGGTATTGTCAGTCCTCCACTGTTGACCACAGGCCAATGTTTTTTGATTATCTTGGCCACTGTGTCTGATACTTGATTAAATGTAGTGATGCAGATTGGTCTGGTGTTGTCTGATTCTGATTTTTCTTTCGGTTCCAACAGGGCATCTCTATTGTTATTTCCAGACCGTTTTTTGGCTTCCTTTATCAGTTTGCTTGGATATTTCCTATTTTTCAGCTTGTTGCTCAGGTCTTCCGCTTGGATCATGTAATCCTCTTTGTGGCTACAATTCCTTCGTAGTCGCAGGAATTGTCCAAAGGGAAGGTTTTGTCTGAGGTGGCAAGGATGAAAACTGTCATATGTTAAAAGACAGTTGCGGGATGTCTCTTTGAAGAGGGTTGTTGTGATAAGTTTTCCTGACTCAGCATATATGTTCAGATCCAAGAACACTAAGTTGGTCTTACTCATCGAGCACGTGAAATTCATAGAAGCGCCAATGACCTACGGGCAACAGAGGCGCGAAACATGTTGGCCTTGACTTTTGACACCCAGGCCGAATGGGCCCTTTTGGGGTCAGTCATTTTTTACACTAACACGTGCGCATAAATTGATTTACCCTCCTTTTACCCTATCCCCACACACCCGCATGCAACATCCGGCAATCCTCAAAAAAGATCACAGTTAAAGTGACCCTTCGGGGGACCAGTAGGGAATTGCAGCACCGGCCCTACGAGGAGCAAACGCCCGATGATGAAGCATGACACCCCCCGGGGTGTGTGAGGGCAGCAGAGGATGTAGAATTATTTTCCCTCTCACATTGGGACATTTTCAAACCTAGGATCACTTTAGTCTACCTTTTTTCTTAATTTTTCTTTGTTCTAATATATGGGTGACTGTTAGCACCCCGATACATGGGTGACTTTTGCACCCTGTTTGGTGACTTTTTGCACCTTGATACATGGGTGACTTTTGCACCCTTGTCGGTGACTGTTTGCACCTTGATCCATGGGTGACTTTTGCACCCTGTTCTAGGAACTTTGTCGTCCTGTTGATAAATAGACTTATATTAGGAGCATGGACACTGGACCTTTATAGCTCCTTGGTCCCCCCCTCTTTGTTAACCAGGTGGACGGTATACCAGAAGGCAAGAGAGAGTAAACCTGGGATGAAAAGCAAGCCTAAACCACGCAGCTTCACAGTTGCCTAAAGTGACAGGCTCAAGTTGACATTGAAAAGTATTCTTAAAAATAATCGCGATGCCGCCCCCGATTTTATTGGGTCGGTCACTTCTAGCAATAGCGTAGCCAGTGGGTAAGGCTCCTGGCACTTACTTATCCTGGATAGTGAAGTGTGCACTCCACAGAGACTTCAGGACCTTTTGCAGGTTTATCAGGTGGAGCTAAAGTCAGCAATATCATCCAGATAAGCTGTACTATAGGATTCCAATCCAGTAAGGCCTTTATTCACCAGCCTTTGTTTGAAAGGTGGCAGGGGCATTTCTCAAACCAAAGGGCATCATGGTGAACTGGAAGTGCCCATCTGGATTAGAAAATGCTAATTTTTCTTTTGCTCCAGAGGGCAGACCTGCCTGCCATACCCCGATGTCAGATCAAAGATACTCAGATATGTGCTTGCCCCCGACCTCTCAATCAGCTCATCAGTTCTTAGGATTGGATGTGCATCTGCTTTTGTGACTGCACTGAAGCCCCTGTAGTCCACACAAAACCTCATTTATTTATTTCCACCCTTGGTCTGAGGCTTGAGGACTAATGCAACTGGACTGACCTAGGGTCTCTCTGAGGATTCAATGATACTCAACTCCAAAGTCTTACTTACCTCAGCTTTGATGCTTTCCTTGACATGGTCAGACTTCCTGTATATTTTGCTTTTGTCAGGTAGGATGTCACCAATGTCCACATCATGTGTACACTGGTTGGTCTGACCAGGGGTCAATGAAAAGGGCTCAGCAAACTGATTGAGGACTTTACTGCAATAAGTCTGAGATTGGGTAGTGAGGGTGTCCGAAAAGAACACTCCATCAACTGACGCATCTTCAAGGTTGTGGGAAAGGAGATCAGGAATTATCTCACTCTCTGCCTCGTGTTCCTAATCTGTAACCACCAGCATGGTCACATCAGCCCTGTCATTGAATGGCCTAAGGCGATTTACATGTATAACCCTCTTGGGATTTCTACATGTGTCAGGGTCAGATAGATAGGTGACCTCTCCTTTTTTTCAAAAATAGGGTAGAGCATAGTCCATTTGTCCTGGAAAGCCCTAGTTGCCACATGCTCCAAAAGCCATACCTTTCACCTTGGTTGGAACTCCACGATGGCAACCTTTTGATCATGCCAGAGCTTCTGGAGCTCTTGGATGGCCTCAAGGCTTTTGTTTGCTTTTTTCATGTTCTAAGCCATCCTTGAACAAAGGCCAAGCACATAATCTACAATGTCTTCCTTTGGTTCCTGGAGGGGTGTCGCCCATCTTTCCTTGACAAGGCAGAGGGGCCCTCTTATAATGTGTCCAAACAAAAGTTCAAAGGAGGAAAACCCTACTCCCTTATGTGGTACCTCTATGCAAGCAAAAAACAGGCAAGGTAGTAAAACATCCCATCTCCTTCTGGGGTTTTCAGGGAGTCTACACATCCTGACTTTCATGGTCTTGTTAAATCTTTCAACAAGCCCATGTTTCTGTGGATGGTATGCTGTTGGAACCTATGGGTCACCCCACACTCAGCCAACATTTGTTACGTAAGTATGCAGACATGAAGGTTGTACCTTTGTCTGATACTACCTCCTTAAGAATGCCAAACTTAGTAAAAATATCAAGAAGGGTCTTGGCCACTGCAGGTGCAATGTTGGTCCTTAGGGTAATTGCTTAAGTGTACCTGGTGGCATGATCCACTACCACCAGAATACATTTATTCCCTGATGATGCAGGAGAGCCAAGGGGACCAACAATGTCAATCCTTACCATTTCAAAGGGTACTCCAACCACTGGAAGTGGAATTAAGGGGTTCTTCAGGTGTTTACCTGTCTTGCCACTGGCCTGACAGGTGGCACAGGAATTGTAAAACTCCTTCACGTTCTGGGAAATTCCTGGCCAGTAGAAGTGGCTGACTAACCTACTCCAGGTTTTTGCCTGGCCAAGATTACCATCTAGTGAAATGTCATGGGCCAATGTTAGGAGAAACTCTCTAAACCGCTGAGGCACTACCACTCTCCTAGCGCTACCTGGTTTGAGGTCTGGCCTCAATTTATAGAAGTCTCTCCTTCCAATAGGTCCTGTGGGAACCACTGACGCTTCCCTTTTCTGACCAGCAGCTTGCTGTCTCAAGTTTCCCAGACTTCCTGCTCTTTCTCTTAAAAGGTTGCTGCATAATTTCAGGCTCCAACACTTTTTTACCACCCTGGGTTTTGCTTTGTGCTCTCGATTTTACACATACCCATTCTGGTATTCCAAACATTGCTGCATTGGCTTTCCTCTCTACCTCATCCCATGCTGAGTACTCCAAATCGTTTCCAAGCAGACACTGTACAGGGATAGCAGATGACACCACTAACCTTTTGGGGGCACTAACCTCTCCCTAATCTATGGTCACCAATAGCATTGGATGTTCCTTCGCCTGATTAATAGCTTTGAGGACTGTACAAGTCTAGCCAATGAGATATTGGTCTGGAGACACCAGTGTCGCTCAGGGCTTCCACCTTAATCCCATTGAAATTTGGCTCTTGTTGTTATCTTTCCAGGTTACAGGCCAGACAGCCAGGCTAGCTACATCCCCCCCCTCCCTCTCAGACTAGAGGCGCCTCAGTGAGAACCTTGACATAGTCAGGGCTCACCCGTGATCCCATTTGGAGACTCACAATTGCATTTACTGCAGGTGTGCTAGAGGCATTCTTTTTGTTTTTACAGCTAGGGTCTCCATTTCGGTGCCCAAGTGCCTCACAGTAATGACACCAAGTATTTTGGGATCCTGGTGCTTACCCTGGTACCAACCCTTGGGCTGTGAATAGTTTCTGGACCTACCCACCTGAGCAGGGTTTGGGGGGCCTGAGGAAGACTCATTTTTGTTTTTCTCTTTTTAGTCACCATCTTTCTCTTGAGGGGTCTTATTGGCCTCTACTTTTTGATCACCCTCACCAGTCATAGTTTTAGCACCCTTGCTTTGACCCAGTGGTCTTTCTTCTTCCCAACTGTAAAGGAGAAAGTGGACCTACGTCTTCTAGATGATGATGTAACTTCTCATTGTAACAACTACTTAGAAGATGCTCCATCATAATTAAATGGTAAACCCCTTCATAGTCATTCACATTTGTACCTGTTAACCACCTACCTAGTGCTTTCAGTCAAAAGGCAACACATTCCGCCCACGTCTGACTGGGTTTTTTTGAGTCTCCCTGAGTCTTTTTTTTTTTTTAAATACGTTTTATTGAGAGAATAAAGACAAAATTAAGCAGTACATAACAGAAAAGAGATGTAAGAAATAACAAAGGGGCAGATGTATCATCACCATCATTTGTGTTTCTCAAATAGCGATTTTTTAGAAATCGCTATTTGGGAATTGCAAATTGGGATGTATGTAGAAATTTGCTATTTTTTAGCGATTTCTTAAAATTCCTTAATTGCGATTAGCTAAGTGCTAATCGCAATTAAGGAATAAATTCCCATTCATTTCTATGGGCCAGGAGGCCCATAGGAAGGAATGGGAAGGTATTCTCAATTTGCGATTTGCAATTTGCTAATCGCAAATTGAGAATAATTTCAAGGCTGCAGGGGTGTCTTAAGGACACCCTTCTGCACCCCCTGAAATTGACATGTGTGCGCATATGGCCCACATACATGCCCTAAGGGCATTTTTTGAGCGCCACATGGCACCTTTACAAATGCCAAAAAGTGCATTTGTAAAAGAATTCGCAAATTACCACCAACTACAAGTTGGTGGTAATTTGCGATTTCTTAGTGTGAAATCGCAAAACTTTCTTGTTTCTTGCATACCATTTAAGGAATCGCTTTTTGCGTTTCCTTAAATGGTAGCACAAAATTAAGGAATCGCAAATTTTGCGATTCCTTAATTTTGCGATGCGATTTTCTTCATACATCGCATTTCCCATTTTTTTGTCGCAAACGCTGCTATTTTGCGAATCGCAGCTTTTGCGACAAAAAAACCGCTTGATACATCTGCCCTAAAGTCATCAAAGATTAATACAATCCTTTGGAATAGAATAATACATAATAACATTGGCAAATACTATAAGAAAAAGATATTGTAAGAGAAGAAGAATAACGAAGGTAAAGAGTTACATCAACGCAATAAAAGAATGTGTTCCATCAGAAGAAAAAACATTTTGTTTGTGTGTTTTCTTTTATAGAAAGAGAGAGGATAGAAAGGAGCAGAAGAAATTAAGAAAGAGGGGGTAAAGAGGGGAAGAAGAGATAGGGGATAAATAAGTAGAGTAAAAATGGTGTTATAAGAGGGATGAGTGTGAGGATAGAAATGTAGTAAAAGGTAACCATAATACATCAGATTTAATCTTTAGAGAAATAGAGGAATGTGAGACAGAGGCAATTCTGTGTTCATCACAAATCAAATTCCACCAGAGCAAAATGGATAATTTAGAGTTATCTTTCCAACATGTTAATATAACTTTAAAGGTGAATGTGATAAAAAGGTCAAATAAAATGGTTTTGGAGGGGAGGTGGTCGAAATCAGCAGATATGGTACCTAGATAAATATTGTGAATAGCAAATGGAACATCACGAGAAAAAATCAATAGAAATTTCCATCATATAGCTTTCCAAAAGTCGTATACCTTGGGACAATAGTAAAGTAAATGCATTAAACAAGCCTTCAGAAGAAAGACAGGACCAACATAAGGGAGAAATAGAATGGTCAATTTTGTGTAAAAAGAGAGGAGTAATTACAACTCTGTTATAAATAAAAAAAATAGGGATTATGTAATATTGGCAGCTTTAGAAGTTTTGAAAATCTTTTGCCACATTCGGTCCCATTGAGAAACAGCAAGTGATTGAGATAAGTCTTGTTCCAAAGTAATTCGATAGGAGATTTACTTAGAGTACTGATGAGTGAGGATAACGTTTTGTATATAAAAGAATCACTGGGAATGGGGTCAAGGGCAACTTGAAATAAGGTTGTAATAGGAGGAAATGAAGTAGGAGTAGGATTGGAGTTAACATTTTGTAAAAAGGTTTGGAGAACAGGGGATAGTGTATGATATTGATGAATACAAGAGTCAGGAAGGTTACATTTCTCTTGTAATTGGGGAAAGGGTAGAAAAGAATTGTTAACAAGCAACTGAAGTACATAAGAAATGCCCTTCTCCTTCCAGTGCTTCTAGTAGAAAGATTTGTGGCGAAATGTAATATATTTATTAAACCATATAGAAGAGGATAGAAAGGATTGATAAGAATCAAAACCTTGGAAAAAAAGGATATGTAGTAGATAGTGAGAATATTTTAAGATGGGGTATTTGGAAATGAAAGTACAATTGGTCATAAACACAATATCCTGAAAAGAAAAAATCATTTAACACCAAGCTTTCAACAGCAACCATGTTGGCATAGAGGAATCTTGATAATCTTTAGACATGGCATAAAATTGACGAATTACAAGTACAGTATGATATAATTTGAAGTCAGGAAAGCGAACACCACTCTTTGATTTTGGACAAATTAGCTTAGATAGAGCAATACAAGTGCGTTTGTTATTCCACAAAAATTTGGTACAAATGGCAATAATCTGGGAAAAATTGTAATTAGGAATTTTAAAGTGGTAACATTGAGAGAGTGAAAAGCACCTGGGGAACAATAATCCTTTTAATCGTATCCAGCCTGCCCCACCAAGATAAAAATAATGGGGGCCAGGAAGACAGTAAATTGGTTAGCTTGAGTTTTAAGGCGGAAAAATGATTGGATAGAGTATCAGGAATATTCGAGGAAAACCATGTTCCTAAATATTTAATTTTATTGGGAGCACCAAGTGAAGTTGGTTGAATCAAAAATGTAACAATAACATGATGACTTTAAAGTTAAAATTTAAGTTTTGAAAAATTAAGTTTATAACCATAAACAGTTGAAAATAAAGCAATTTAGACGTCCCCTAAATCATGGGAGACCAACGCAGGACTGGCGCAAGGCAGTGGTGACTCAGTGAGGCTAGGACCAGCAGCCGCGATTGAGAAAACATCGTTGAAACTGGGCACAATCAACTTCACAGAGCAGAGCTATGTGCTGGTGCCTGTGACGAAATCCAGGCCCGGCTTGTGACCTAGCATAAAGATGTGCTGCAGACTCGCGGAGTGGCAGTGAACCCCCACCAAACAGAAGACCGGAGTGAGCGGCGAGGTGAGCAGGGCTATCCTGGCTACTCCCTTTCCCCCCCCCCCCCAAAGATTCAGATTCGCCATTATGGCAAGACCCGTGAGTTGTGTGAGTGGGGCCCTCCCGATAGTGATCCCGGAGGCCCTGCAGCAACAGGGGTCGCAGGTGAGCCTCAGCCCTCCTTTTCAGTTTGCAGCCATGAGATTGGTGATGGGGAGGAGCCCAACAACATGTGGGCCTGCTAAAAGTCTGTGAGCGATGAACTAAGGCCTGCCGGGGATTCCCAGGTTCAAACAATTAGGGATGAAGCTGCCTAATATCCTGGTCTACAATAAGACAGCATTTTGTGTGTGGGTGGTGTGTTGCAGCTGAGCGCCCCAAAGAGATATAGTGGATGAGAGGGCCCGCTGTGTGGAGACCTGGTCAGCCCGGAGCTCTTCTCTGGGTCGCCTGCTTCGCCCTTGCGACCGTCACAGCCTGCCCTCTTGCTTCCACACTGGTTTTTGAGCCCTAAGAAACCTTCTGGCTGGTGCACTGAGTGTGCACTTTAGCAGATGTGGTCAAGAAGGCATGGGCCATAAAGATCCGCAGCAACGAATATTGCAGTTCCCCCAGGTGATGGAGAGGGTCCCTACTACTGACGCAAATAAGGCTGCTGGGAGTTCTGCCACACGTCCCCCCAGTGGATCAACCCACAAGTCCAGACTTTCTGATGCAGGAGCTCTGTGCTAAATCTAAAGCCTTGGACAGCCGATTCAACATTTTGGACAAACGTTTGGACAATCTAGGCGCCAAGATTGCTGTTCATGAGAAGCGTCTGGACACTGATGAGGAAAGGGTGTCAGACTTGGAGGATGGGTCAGCGCAAGCTTGAACAATTTGAAAAGATTCTCAAGGTTGTGGCAATTAATAACGAGTATTTAGAATCCTGTAGTAGACGGAATAACCTGCACATCCTAGGCGTTCCGGAAACTTCCAATACTGGTTGTTTGGATCAGTTCTTAGAAAACCTATTAGCTGATCTATTGAGTGGAGAGGTGTGGTGCAGCGGCCAGGGCAGCTGACTTTGGAGCACAGGGTTCACGGTTCGAACCCCAGCGGCAGCTCAGCTCAGCTCAGCACCATGTGACTCTGGGCAATAGCTCACATAATTTCCATAATAGCCCCCAGCACCTTGAGACCCGTAAGGGTGAGTAATTCGCACTTTACAAATGTAGATTTACATTTACATCTATTTGGCAGAGAAGCTTTCATCTCCATTTTCATTGTTGAGCGCCCCACTGGGCCCTCGCCCTAACCCTGGCTGCCCCCGTAGACCTATAATTGCGCGACTAGCAAGGGAAAAGGGCTCACTAAGCTGGCAAGGTTCTATGCTATCATTGTACCCAGATTTTACAATTATGGTGCAAGAGGCGATGTTGGACAGGCCTCGTGGCAGGCCCGATCCCTCCCCGCATGGCGGGGCCCGGACCCCTGCTCCTCCTGTGTCCTAGACAAGAACTACCCCAGCTACCCACCGGGGCAACCCACGGCCCGTCCCCGACGGAACCCCAGCTCCTGAACACCCCGATATCGGCTGGCCCGGGCGCCTTCCAGGACCACTGCCCCTGCCCAACCGCCATTTTGGACACTACACGACAAGGCCGCGTGGCCTCGGATTGACCCCAACCCCGGGCCTGGCCAGGCCCCGACATCGAGACACCACCATCCACCCAGGGGGTGAAGAGACCACTTGGCAGGTCAATGGGAGAAGGAGTGTCGATGGCTCCCCTCCGCCAGGTGTCGATCGCCCCCAGCCTCCCCGGGCGCTGGCTCCACCCCCCTGCTGGGTGTCTGGACTCCCTCATCCCGGACCTCCCGACCTCCAAGTGCAAGGGTCCGGACTTCAAAGGGCGCCAGCCCTATAACTGGGGCAGCTCCAGAGCAGGAAAGCAGTTGTATCCTGGAGTCGAGAGACACCGAGACGAACTCATCCTTGGAGGCCTGCTGACGCTGCCGCGGCTCCTTCGTGTGAACCATCTTCGAAGCCTGCTGGCGCTGCCGCGGCCCTCTTCATCGTGAAACCATCTTCGAAGCCTGCTGGCGCTGCCGCGGCTCCTCATCGTGAACCATCTTCGAAGCCTGCTGGCGCTGCCGCGGCTCCTCATCGTGAACCATCTTCGAAGCCTGCTGGCGCTGCCGCGGCTCTTCATCGTGAACCATCTTCGAAGCCTGCTGGCGCTGCCGCGGCTCCTCATCGTGAACCATCGTCGAAGCCTGCTGGCGCTGCTGCGGCCCCTCCTTGCGAACCCTCCAGCTCGAGGATTGTGAGCTCCATCTCCTGCTGCTCCTGTACCGGACCGGTACTAAGACTGTCCCGCTACCCCCTTTCTCCAAAGAGACTAGAAGTGGCAGGATCCTCGTATCCGTTTCCCGCTGTATCGCTTATCACCTTGCCTCAAGATTTCTATATAAAGTGTGCAGAACTCATCTTTGTGTGGTGTCCATCTGTGGGGGGGAAGTTACTTGTCTGTACGACCACCGGAGAGGGCCCTCACCGGAGGCCTCTCCCCCTGTACTCGGCCGACCCTCCGGGTCTCCGTCTAACATTGGTGGCCAGCGGCACGATCCGAGCCGACGCATAATCGTACAGAGAGTAACTCACCCCACGACACACAGCCACCATGACAACAAAGGAGAGTGGAACAACAGAAAAATTCCTGATGGAGAAACTAGAAGAATACAGCCACAAGGAACTAAAACAGTTCTGTATAGAACTGGGCATTGCTACCACAGGACTGAGCACGAAAGATGACCTCAAACCCGCCTTGGAGTCTTGGGCGGAGACGGAAACGCCCTTACCCCAAAACCAAAGCCTCAAGACCACCGAAACAAGCACTGCTCCTACAGAGGAAAGAAGACCGGGCCTCTCGTCCGAGGAGGCCCGAGAACGGGAGAAGAGCCGGCTCCACGAATTGGAACTGGCTCGACTTCGCTTAGATGGAGAACTCAAATTGGCGGAACAAAAAATAACACTAGAACACTTACGGCTCCGAGAGGAGCGAGAAGAGAAAAAGAGTCAGAGGGAGCTGGACGAGAAAAGACTAGCCTACGAGCATGAGCGCAACTTGAAGGAACTAGAAATTCGGAGACAGAACAAAGACCTCGGAGTCTCCGGGCACCAGAGCCCCCCTGTCCCTGCGGACCCCAAGGTCCACATCCCCAAGGATGTCGTCAGAGAATATTACCGGAACGATGATATCCAGCAATGGTTTAAAGCTTACGAAGTAGCAATGACCTCCTACCGGATCGCACGGAGCGACTCGGGAGCCGGGTTATGGGGGAGGTTTGTCAACGAAGGGCGAGACGCCCTGCTGCAACTCCCTGACCATCAGATGACGTCCTACGACCACATGACGGCCGCCCTCCTCACTCGATACGGGCTCACGCCCGAGATGTACCGCCAGAGGTTCTGCAACTGCAAACGGATCCTGGGTACAACTTGGGTGGAGTACGTGAACTTCTTTAGCCGAGCCTTCGAGGGGTGGATCAAGGGCAGCCAGGTGACCACTTACGAGCAGCTATTTGACCTTATTGTATGGGAGCACCTCTCCAATAACTGCTTCGTCGAGCTCAGGCAGCACCTCCTTGACAGTAAACTGACTGAACCCCGGAAACTCGCCATCGAAGCAGACAGATGGGAGAGCACACGAGTTCCTCGAAGCTGGTCCAGCGATCAGAACAGGGCCTCCCAAGGGCCCCACCGCCCCCGAGGGGGGGGAGGAGGCTAGGGTCGGGGCCGAGACACCGTCCCGGTGGCCACCACCAGCAACACCCCGCCCCGAAGAGGAAGCCCTCCGACGCGACCAGGGTTCCACGCCAACGTTACCTGCCACCGATGCCAACGACCCGGCCACTACGCCCATGATCCCAACTGCCCAAGAAACCAGAGTCCCATGCCCAGCCAGGTCGCTGCCGCCACCCTGGGGGAAGAACAGGCCCAAGAAGACACTGAAGAGTACGAGCCAGACCAGCCCGAGTGGGAACCCGCCGCCATGTCCCTGGTCTGTCTATGGGAAAGAGACCTAGTTTCACGGGCGCCCCTTGGCGCCAACACGCAGAACTACAGCCAGTGGGTCACCATTAATGGACACCGGGCTGAAGCCCTCTGCGACACCGGGGCCAGTGTGACCGCAGTCCGCTGCCATCTGGTGACCCCGGACCAGATCTTACCAAATGTACTTTGCCCAGTACGATCGGCTGACAACTCCGAAAGCCTGTGTCGGATGGCCTGCGTCCCCTTCGAGTGGGGAGGGGTATCCGGCATGCTAAAAGTAACTGTCCGCGACGATGCCCCAGTAGACTGCCTCCTAGGGAACGACCTCGAAAGTTCCCCCTGGTCAGCCGTTGAGCGAAGAGAGCACCTGGGGATGCTGGGCCTCCCTGAATGGGTCTGCGTAACGACCCGGTCCATGGCCGCCCGCGCCATCTCCAGCCCCGAAGAACCAGAATGGCCGGAACCCCCCTCCGCCGATCGTCACCGAAGGAGCAGCCCCGGAGCCCGGTTCCCCGGAGTCCAGCGAAGAAGGACTTGATCGGCTCCGGGACCTTCCAGAACTGGCCCAGTGGCGTCAAGAGGGTGGCCCTACTCAAGAACAATTGCGACAGGAGCAGGGAACGTGTCCCTCCCTCGAGGGACTCCGACAGCAAGCCCTCACCCAGAGCGCAGGAGACACCTCGGGGGCCCACTGGATTTATTGGGACAATGACCTGCTCTACAGTGAGCAAAAGATTGCCGAGTTGGGGGCCAGCTGGGTGCTGGTGGTCCCCCTCCGCTTCAGAGACTTCCTCTTGAACCTGGCACACGATGTGCCTCTTGCCGGGCACCTGGGGCAGGACAAAACATACAGCCGCCTGGTGACCCACTTCTACTGGCTGAAGATGCGGAACGATGTAGCGAACCACTGCCGGGCCTGCCCAACCTGCCAGGCCAGCGGGAAGAGCGGCCGAAAACTCAAAGCACCCCTGCAGCCTTTTCCCATCGTCACCACACCGTTTGAACGGGTGGGAATATACATTGTCGGGTCCCTGGAGCCCCGGACAGCACAAGGACACCGGTTCATCCTGGTCCTGGTGGACCACGCCACCCACTATCCCGAGGCCATTCCTCTTCGGACCGTGACGGCGCCCGTGGTGGGCCGAGCCCTGATGGGGATCTTCTCACGGGTGGGCTTCCCCCGGGAAGTCGTCAGTGATAGGGGCACAAACTTTATCTCAAAGTACATGAAGTCCCTATGGCAACAGTGCGGGGTCACCTACAAATTGACGAACCCCTATCACCCGCAAGGAATTGGGCTGGTAGAGCGGTTTAACCGCACCCTCAAGGGGATGATCATGGGCCTGGAGGAACCCCTACGTCGCCAATGGGACGTGCTGCTCCCGTGCCTCCTGTTCGCTTACAGGGAAGTCCCCCAGAAATCCCTGGGCTTCAGTCCGTTTGAACTACTGTATGGACACCCCGTCCGGGGCCCCCTCAGCCTGGTCAAAGAAGGGTGGGAGGTGGCCCCTCCTGACACTCCGTAACCAGTCCCGGCGATTAAGGGAACTTGCCAAGGCCAACCTTGAAGCCAGTCAAGAAGACATGAAGCGATGGTATGATCAGCATGCCTCCTCCATCGAGTTCGAGCCGGGACAACAGGTCTGGGTGATGTCCCCGGTTGAACCTTGCACCCGACAGGACAAATGGATGGGGCCCTTCAAAGTAGTAGAACGCAAGGGTCCAGTCACCTACCTGATCGACATGGAGTCACCCCGGAACCCCCTACGGGTCCTCCACGCCAATAGACTCAAACCCCACTTTGTGCGCTCGGAACTTAGCCTCCTGATGGCTACCGACAGTGGGACTGAAGAAGACTCCGAGCCCCTCCCTGACCTGCTGAAAACGCTCGAAAAGGACGGCTCCGTGGAAGGGGTCAGACTCTCCGATGCCTTGTCCCCAGAGCAACGCCAAGACTGTCGAGACCTTCTGCTCCAATTTGCTGACCTGTTTTCCCTCATCCCAGGGGTCACCCCCTGGTGCCTTCACGACGTGGATACCGGGGATAGCCCCCCTATCCGACACAGGGCGTACCGAGTACCGGATCGAGTACGCACCTGCATCCAGACAGAAGTCTCCAAAATGCTGGCTCTGGGAGTGATCGAGCCATCTGACAGCCCCTGGGCCAGCCCGGTCGTGCTGGTCCCCAAGGCTGCCGCCCCAGGCGTCGCCCCCGAGCTCAGGTTCTGCGTGGACTATCGGGGCCTGAACGCCGTCACCCCGTCCGACGCTCATCCCATCCCCCGGGCAGATGAGCTGATTGACCGCATGGGGGCCGCCCGCTACCTGAGCATCTTTGACTTAACAGCGGGCTACTGGCAGATCGGCCTCACCCCAGGGGCCCAAGAGCGATCCACCTTTTCTACCCCGGATGGCCACTACTACTTCAAGGTGATGCCATTCGGCATGAAGAACGCCCCCGCCACCTTCCAGAGACTCGTGAACCAGGTACTGGCGGGCCTCGAGGAATTCAGCGCCGCCTATCTGGACGATATTGCTGTGTACAACCGCCACTGGGCAGAACACCTCCACCACCTCCAGGAGGTCCTGAACGCCCTCCGGCAGGCCGGGCTTACCATCAAAGCCAGCAAGTGCCAGATTGGCCAAGGGTCCGTGACCTACCTGGGACACCAAGTGGGAAGCGGCCTGGTGGCCCCCCTCCAGCTCAAGATCGCTGCCATCCAGGCCTGGGAACCTCCGGTCACCCAAACAGAGGTCCGGGCCTTCTTGGGGCTCACCGGGTACTACCGGCGTTTTGTAAAAGACTATGGCAGCATTGTGGGGCCCCTCACAGAACTCACATCCAAGAAGAACGCCAAAACCGTCAACTGGACTCCTGAATGTCAGGCGGCTTTTGAGATATTTAAGTCCGCCATGTGCACCGCCCCCGTGCTCCAGGCCCCCGACTACAGCCGGGAGTTCATAGTACAGACAGACGCCTCAGATCATGGCGTGGGGGCCGTCCTCTCCCAACTCAACACAGAGGGAGTTGACCAACCAGTGGCCTTCATCAGCCGACGCCTGCTGGCCCGAAAGCAGCGCTGGAGCACAATTGAACGGGAGGCCTTCGCCGTGGTGTGGGCCCCCAAGAAGCTCCGGCCCTATCTCTTCGGTACCCATTTCCGGGTACAAACAGATCACCGACCCCTGAAATGGCTGATGCAGATGCGGGGAGAGAACCCAAAGCTGTTGCGCTGGTCCATCTCCCTGCAGGGGATGGACTTCACGGTGGAGCATCGTCCAGGCCAAGACCACGCCAACGCAGACGGCCTGTCCCGCTTCTTCCGACTCGGCGCGGAGAGTACCCAAGAGGATGGGTGACTCTCCCTGCCTTCAGCTGGGGGGGACGCATGTTGGACAGGCCTCGTGGCAGGCCCGATCCCTCCCCGCATGGCGGGGCCCGGACCCCTGCTCCTCCTGTGTCCTAGACAAGAACTACCCCGGCAACCCACCGGGGCAACCCACGGCCCGTCCCCGACGGAACCCCAGCTCCTGAACACCCCGGTATCGGCTGGCCCGGGCCCCTTCCAGGACCACTGCCCCCGGCCCAGCTGCCATTTTGGACACTACACGACAAGGCCGCGTGGCCTCGGATCGACCCCAACCCCGGGCCTGGCCAGGCCCCAACATCGAGGCACCACCATCCACCCAGGGGGTGAAGAGACCACTTGGCAGGTGAATGGGAGGAGTGTCGATGGCTCCTCTCCGCCAGGTGTCGATCGCCCCCAGCCTCCCCGGGCGCAGACTCCACCCCCCTGCTGGGTGTCTGGACTCCCTCATCCCGGACCTTCCGACCTCCAAGTGCGAGGGTCCGGACATCAAAGGGCGCCAGCCCTATAACTGGGGCAGCTCCAGAGCAGGAAGGCAGTTGTATCCTAGAGTCGAGAGACACCGAGACGAACTCATCCTTGGAGGCCTGCTGGCGCTGCCGCGGCTCCTTCGTGTGAACCATCTTCGAAGTCTGCTGGCGCTGCAGCGGCCCTCTTCATCGTGAAACCATCTTCGAAGCCTGCTGGCGCTGCTGCGGCTCCTTCTCGTCCGCCATCTTCGAAGCCTGCTGGCGCTGCCGCGGCTCCTCATCGTCCACCATCTTCGAAGCCTGCTGGCGCTGCCGCGGCTCCTCATCGTGAACCATCTTCGAAGCCTGCTGGCGCTGCCGCGGCTCCTCATCGTGAACCATCTTCGAAGCCTGCTGGCGCTGCCGCGGCTCTTCATCGTGAAACCATCTTCGAAGCCTGCTGGCGCTGCTGCGGCTCCTTCTCGTCCGCCATCTTCGAAGCCTGCTGGCGCTGCCGCGGCTCCTCATCGTCCACCATCTTCGAAGCCTGCTGGCGCTGCCGCGGCTCCTCATCGTGAACCATCTTCGAAGCCTGCTGGCGCTGCCGCGGCTCCTCATCGTGAACCATCTTCGAAGCCTGCTGGCGCTGCCGCGGCTCTTCATCGTGAACCATCGTCGAAGCCTGCTGGCGCTGCCGCGGCCCCTCCTTGCGAACCCTCCAGCTCGAGGATTGTGAGCTCCATCTCCTGCTGCTCCCGTACCGGACCGGTACTAAGACTGTCCCGCTACCCCCTTTCCCCAAAGAGACTAGAATTGGCAGGATCCTCGTATCCTGGTCCCGCTGTATCACTTTTCACCTTGCCTCAAGATTTCTATATAAAGTGTGCAGAACTCATCTTTGTGTGGTGTCCATCTGTGGGGGGGAAGTTACTTTTCTGTACGACCATCGGAGAGGGCCCTCACCGGAGGCCTCTCCCCCTGTACTCGGCCGACCCTCCGGGTCTCCGTCTAACAGGCGAGGTGTAAATAGAACGGTGTGAAGGCTATGCTAGGTAATTTGGGCCTGTTATATGGGCTTTTATACCCGGCACGTCTTCGTGTTGATATTGAGGGCAGGTCCCAAATATTTGAGTCCCCTTTAGCAGTACAAGGATTTTGTAGAGGCTACAAGGGTGGCGGGCAGCGTGGTAGCAAAGATGCAGTGGAATCCTCCCCCCCAAATAGTGGCTCTGCTGCCAGTGTGGAGCTTTTCTCTACTGAATAATACAGGCGCAGGAGTCTGGCCTTTGTTATCTCTCTACAAGATGTAGCTGCGCTATCTTAATTTATGGACTGTCCTTCAACTTATTAGGTAATCATTAGATCGGGTGTACGGAGTGGCGTTGCCACCCTCCCCTATGTTTAGCACACTTTTGTGTACGATGTTGATAATTTGTTTGGATACTTCTCTCTCTACAGTGTTGAATGGTTTGTTTGGGGCAGCTCACAGTATGCCTACTGGGGATGTTCCCTGCTTCAGGGTGTGCAGGGATGGGAGTGGGGTGGGGGGAGGGGGTTTACCATATTCCTGGCTATATTTGCTGCCGCTCCATTTCATTAGTTGTACACTTTGCCAAGTTAATACCTCCAAAAATCAGAATGCAATGTTTAACAGAACAATATGCCTGCTATAGATGATTTACCTAAATCTTCCAACCTCAAAATGATCACTTCGAATGATAGGGGGTTGAACAATGCAAAGAAAGAAAGGAAAGTAGAGCAATATCTAGAGGGTCATGGGATTGATATTGCATTTCTGCAAGCGACTCACCTCCCTAGAACAGAGGTTACTTTGTTTGCTTCCACTTGGGGTCCACATAGATATTTCGCTGGGTTCAGCATCTATGCTCGTGGTACAGCGATTTTAACACACAAACGCTTGCCATTTCACCTACATGAGTACATAATGATACAGAGGGCCGCTACACCATGGTAATGGGACAATTATTGGGCCACCATGTAGCCCTAGTGAACATATACGCTTCTAACCTAGGGGCCGATTAGGATGGCGGTGAATCCGTATCCTCCGGGCCGGCGGAAGCAACCACCGGCCTGGAGGATGCGGATTCACCGCCTTGGTTTGTGAAAACATCACCCGCCACATTACGATGGCGGTGGGAACAGGGGCGGACGGCAAGTCCGTCCGCTGCTGATCCACGGTGGTTGAATGCAGATATGGTGGCGGTGTCTGTAAGACACCGCCAGCCATATCACGATTCAGGCGGAAACATGCTTTTCCACGGCGGCTTTTCTGCCATGGAAAAGCATGTGGTCTTTTGGTTTTAGGGGCCCGTTGCAAGCCCCCAAGGTGTTGGGGGGTGGGGGTGCACATGGGGGGTACCTATGGTACCCCCCTGCTTTGGCATGCACAAGGTGGCAGGCACCACGCGGTGCCTGCGAAGTTGTGCATGCCAAAGGTAAACATGCGTATTTTACATTAAAGCAGCACCCGCCACTGTGTAAAATATACAGGATATGACCGCCAGGGTGGCGGTCACATCCTAATTGCAACGGAGGGACCGCCGCTGCCCCTGCGGTCGGTCCCTCCACCTCGGGGGTGGCGGATGGACGCAGGTCTGTCCGCCATCCTAATCCGCCCCCTAGATTGTCAGGAGTATTTTCATGACGTTCATTTCCACTTTCTGCAAATGGAGGCAGAGTTTATATACATGGGGGAAGATTTCAATTTACTAATAGACCCAAAACTAGACAGCTCTTCAGTTTCCTCAGATGCTAAGCCACGAACGTGCCAAGCTCTGTTTGAGCCTTGCGATTCAATTGGACTGTTAGATATTTGGTGACGACGACATCAGACCATCGCTGCCTACACACATTATGCCGCCCAGTATGACACCTGGAGCCGTTTAGATGGTTGGTTAATTACTTCAAATTTGTCTACTTGGTACAAAGGTATTAAACTACTCCCCAGAACGTATTCGGACCACAACCAGGTGCTTTTGGAGCTGCTGGACCCTAGGCGTAAATGGGTGGAAAGACAGTAGAGATTCCCTGAACGGGCACTGCTAGATGGTCTCTTTCGAACAGAGCTACATGTAGCTGTTGAAGAATATTTTGAATTAAACATGGGCTCAGTTGCTACTTGGGCGACACTCTGGGAGGCTTTTGAGGCCTACCTCCTTGGCGTTTGCATTTCTAAACATGCAGGAGTAGTAAAAGGTCTCAGAGCTACGATTATGAGCATTGAGCGAAAATTAGAAAACCTAGATAGTGAGCAGGCTGCCCGACCTGACCACCACACGATATGGCACTAGATTGACCCTACTGACTGAATTTAGGGAGGCCACAGAAAGGGAAACTATTTTTTTAACCAAATACAGTAACGCCCGGCGATATGGAGAGGGGGATAGGCCAGGGCGGACGTTGGCCAGGCTGTTGAAACCCCACACTAGAAGCGTCTATATCATTGAGATTCGCACCCCTGAAGGAAAGATTCTTACAAGCACAAAGGAAATACGAGATGATTTTTTATCATACTACATAAACCTGCACACTTCCTACAGAGAAGATGATGGCTCTGCACAAACAACCTACCTGGCAGAGATTGCGGTGGTCTGGCTAGAAAGATTTATGCAGAGTTCCTTGCGGAACCCTGTTCTAAAGAGGAAATCTCCAGCACAATAGATGTGATCAATGGATCCAGGACCCCCTGACAAGATGGATTTTCTGGAGATTTTTATAAGGCTCATAAAGACCTATTGGTACCACATTTGCTTGAAGTTTATAATGAAGCCTTGGAACAAGGCGAACTACCCCCCACACTACGGGAAGCAATAATTATACTACGTCCCAAGCCGGGTAAAGATCTTTCATCACGTGGAGCATATCGGCCTTTCTCACTCCTGAACGTAGATTATAAAATCTTGGCCAAAATGATTGCATCGCATCTAGCCCTGTTATGAGACCGGATAATTTCCCCAGCTCGATCTGGTTTCATTCCCCTTAGATCGACTGCCCTGAATCTGAGGACACTATTTGCTGTCCTGCATAGAATTTTACCGGAGGTGCCTGCTGCCACGATATTACTGGACTCCGGCCTTTGATTCTCTGGTATGGCCTTTTTTCCTGGCAGTGATGCGCAAAATGGGCATTCCAAAGGGTTTTATAGCTCTCACTGAGCTCCTATTCCAGAACCCCACTGCTAGGCTCCTCTTGAACGGTACTTTGTCGCGGTCTTTCTGCCTTTCTCGGGGCACCACACAAGGGTGTCTGCTTCCCCGTTACCTTTTATTATCACAATGGACCCACTGGTTAGGCACTTTCAAGAACATCATCTTCATAGATGACTACAGTTCAAGACTGGCCCTTTGCTTGTGTCTCTCTACACGGATGATATTATACTTTATGTACACACCCCGGAGGAGAACCTTGAACCACTCATCAGGGAGATCATTCGTTCTGGGTTGCATTCTGGCTTGGGGATCAATTGGGAGAAATCTGTGATTTTTCCGATCACTCCTGTCACCAAGTGATGGGACTGTGGGTTCCCTCTTGACTGGTGCTCCGACTCGACGCAGTATCTAGGGATACATATCCATACAGATGCAGACCAGATAATTATACTGAATTGTGGTCCTGTGATGCATACTCTAAAAGGGCAAGTGGAAAGATGGCTTAATATTCCGGTTCCCAACAGCATTTTTCTTAAACTACGATCTCATTTGATTCGCTTAACTTGAGGTGGCAGGAATCCCAGGGTCAGCTGGGACGCTATGACATTGCCTTATGCCAGGGGAGGTTTTGGGGTTTCGTACTTTCACATGTATTACCTGGTACCATCCAGATGCTAGATTGCCCTACTCAAGACCTGAGGCTGATCTGGTGTTGCCTGCGAAACTTCACACAGTATTACCTCAGGGCCTTTCAAGAGACCCTAGAGACATTGAAACCATTTCCACGACCAGCTGGGCCTAGCGAAAATTGGTTAGACTCACAACCGCGAATATACTATATGATCCCCATCATGACTGAAAATATAGTGCAGCGCACTCTAACCACATTTACAATCAGCAAGATTGGCGACCTATTTCCAGACAGCCATGTCTTTGACTGAGATGAGGAGGATAGATTTAGTGAAGGTATGTTCATGGACAAATTCATCATTCGACAGGTGCGAATTGCGCTTAAGGCTACATTTACAGAATTTCCCTTGGCACCAGCCGACTTCGGCCTGTTAACTACTGTAGTTTCTTCCCCGGGTAGTGCTTGACTGGTTTCGAAAATGTATAGTTCATGCATGGCACTAGTTCCTGGAAAGGACACCAAGATCAGAAAGGCTTGCGAAAGGGATTTGGGGCATCTTATTTCAGACACACACTGGCACTTTAGCTGTGCACAAATTAAGGAAGTTTCCTTAAACAGCAGACACCGGTTATTGGACTTTAAATTCTTTTGGAGGGGCTACATGTCCACAGAAAAAATACATACCATCGATGCTAGCAGGCCACACGCATGTTAAAGTGTGCCACACCACATGCAGACTTTGCACACTTAGTTTGGAACTGCTCAAAGATTGGGGCATATTGGCATTCGATTTGCACTGAAATAGCTAAGATGATTGATGGGAGTCTGCATTATTGGGCTGTGTACTAAGCTTCCCTAAGACTGTTCGAAAATCTACTGCAATGGTCTTCCTGCTTGCCAAGCGGGATATTGCCCTTAAATGGGGCTACAAGGCCCCTCCCACGACCAAGGCCTGGCTCCAGAGTTTAGCCTACTGTAACACGAATAGTGATCTGTACAAAGACAACATACCTGCAGCGTCAGTTCCAAAGGCTACTTAGGGCCCCTTCAAAGTCTATTTAGAGGGCATGAACACCACCCCCACTTCACAACCCCCAGACTAGCTGGTCCCCACAGGAGTGGGCTGACACACTGCAGGGTGGGCATACGCCTCTCAGATGCACCCGTTGTTATGTATATTTCATCTTAAGGGGGGGGGGGGGCTCGACCTTCTTAGATTACAGATGATTATTGTGGGGTTGGAAACCATTGTCTGGGTGTCCTGGTTACATAGATAAGTTCAACACTGTACCCCAGCACACGTAAGTTTAAAAGAGATCTTTTCAGAAATTATTAGCACACAAAACAAACAGGTCTATTGGTCGATTTTTCTTCTTTTTAATCAGTCTTTGTAGTGAGCGCGCCAACGTTGTACGTCACGTAGCCACGTGACGTACGGTGACGTAGGGGCGCGGTGTGCGCAGCGGCATTCAGAGCGCGAGCAGGCTGGGCGTAGGACATGCTTTGCGCTCCTTGTATGCAATAGCTTGAATAAAGAGGTTGACACAGTCACCCGACTCCGAGAGTTATTGGGGGGAAGAAAGTGCATCATTACAGTGGCGACGAGGGTGGGATAGCGACCCACGACCCCCACCACGCAGACGACGTGAAGTAAGGCGGAACGGAGCGGAGTCACAGAAGCGAGCAAGGAAGGCCCGAGGGAACACACAGCGACCACACCCTGATAGGGTACCACAAGGAGCGCGACGCAGCCAACAGCACGGGGAATAGAGCACCGTGAGCGCACAGCGATTAACCGGTCGGAGAACTGCGACACATCCAAAGCAGGAGGCCAGTCACGGTCAAGGCCCACCGGCAACCGCACTGGCTACCCCGCCCGAGCAGGAAGGGGCTGAAAGGAGCAGCCCTCCACCCTTACTCAAGAAGGAAGAGCAAAACGGTGCGCCAAGGAGCCCGAGAAGCCTGGAAGGTACGCTGCCCGCATCCCGGGGCGAGAAGATGAACGCACAAGCGGGTTACGCGATAGCGCCAGTCCAGTTCCTTCCCAGACCTGGGGAGCCGCTCATGAAATGGGAGGACTGGAAAGAATACATAGATAATTTCATAGAAGTGATGGAAGATGAGAGTGAGGAAAAATTCAAACCGCCGAGAAAGAAACGCATTCTGCTGCTAAACCTGGGCCCAGAAGGCCTGAGGATCTACAAAAGCTTGGTGCCTAAGAAGAGAGAGACTGATGACGACGATGTATACGCCCACGCGATGGAAGACCTGGAAGAACATTTCAAACCCTCAGTATGCGTCTCAGTGGACAGGTTTAACTTCCAACAAAGGAAACAATTACCAGGGGAAACGGTGGAAGAGTATCTGGCAGCGTTGAGGAAACTGGCGGCCTCGTGCAAGTATGCCAACTGGGAGAGTGAATTCATAAAAGATCAAGTGGTGATGCACACCACGTGCTCGAGCGTACAGGACAAGCTATGGGCCGCAGGAGACACCTCGCTCAAGGACGTGCTGGTGATAGTCAAGAGAGCTGAACTGGCGCGAAGGTGTGCAGCGGCCACGAAGAAAGAGAACGCGCCCAGTGGGGTGGTGAACAAAGTGGACAATGAGGAACTCCACAAAGATCACCTGGCGCGGAAACAGCCAAAAAAGGGCCCTCACAAATGGCAAAGCAGCTCAGGCAACCCCGGCAAACTGGCCGGAAGTAACAAACGGCCTTGCTACAGATGCGGCAGTTGGACGCACGAGGCGCACGACCGGAAGTGCCCCGCGCTTCGCGCCAAATGCACGTTTTGCGGAATCGTCGGCCATTATGAAAAAGTGTGCAGGAAGAAGGCATCCAAGAACGCAGTGAAGTACGTGGCCCAAGAAGTGGAGGAGCCGGAAGAGGTGGCCGAGGAAGAGGTGGTCACAGTCCTCTGCATCTACGACGAAATCCTGAGCGTAAACGGCCGAGGCCAAGGCACCGACGGAAGAAGAACGATGAAGCCAATCTTGGAAATGACGATAGGAGGTGTAGAAATCCAAGTGGTGGCAGACACAGGGTCACCTTACACCATAATCCCAAGAAACGTGTGGGAGGAGAAGTTTGCTCCACAACTGGGCCCCGAGCTGGATAAACTGGACATACGTCCCGTCACCTACAATGGAGACCGAATCCCCATGGCCGGATGCAGAAAGCTGAACTTCGAGTTCAGGGGCAGAGCGGCCAGGTGCAAACTGTACGTCTCCGAGAAAGGCCCTTCTGTCCTGGGAAAAGAGGGATCATCGAGCCGATTGCCTGTGCCGAATGGCTATCGCCGTTGGTGGTGGTGAAGAAACCCAATGGCAAGGTCCGTCTATGCGTGGACCTACGTGAGTTGAACAAAAACATAGTGGTAGAGAAGTTCCCCCTTCCCCGGATAGAGGAGATGCTGGCCAGCACGAGAGGTGTTCAGTGGTACTCCACCATAGACTTAACATCAGCGTATCACCAGATAGCATTACACCCGGAGAGCCGCAGTTTGACATCCTTCATAACTCCCTTCGGATGCTATCGATTCCGCCGCATGCCGTTCGGGCTAGCCTCAGCGGCTGCGGTGTTCCAAAATCTAATGCACCAGCTGTTTCAGGACATCCGGGGGGTGCAATACTTCCAGGACGATATCTTGGTGATGGGTCGCGACAGAGTTGACCATGACAAGAAACTGGAGGTGGTATTGGGTATCCTGGAAAGGAAAGGCCTCACAGCAGAGTGGGCTAAGTGCCGCATAGGAATGGAAAAGGTGACGTACTTGGGCCACGAGATAAGTGCACGAGGAGTGACTCCCAAGAGAGAAAATGTGAAAGCGATCTGCGACGCACCATCACCAGCCAACAAGGAGGAGGTCAGATCTTTCCTGGGTATGGCGGAATATTACGGAAAGTTCATAGAACATTTCGCCTCGAAAACCCATCACATGAGGCTACTAACCAGAGAGAGCAGTGAGTTCCAATGGTCAGAGGAAGCTCAGCGAGAATTTGGGGTAATTAAGAGAGAAGTGGCAGGGGCAATTCCTCTGCAAGGATTTGACCCCCAAGGAAGCACAATACTCACGACGGATGCCAGTGATAAAGGACTGGGTGCAGTCCTCATGCAAGACCGAGGCCAGGGGAGAGTAGAAACAATATGCTTTGCGTCCCGCACCCTCAATGACACTGAAAAAAGATACAGTGTGATCGAAAAAGAAATGTTGGCAGTGGTGTGGGCCATGTCCCGGTTTCGGCAATTTCTGTGGGGCACCAGGTTCCGTTTGAGGACCGACCACAAGCCCCTGCTCAAGGTGCTCACATCAAGCGGACACGCAGAGGCAACGCCGAGGATCTCGAAAATGTTGCTCAAATTAATGGAGTTCCGATATGACGTGGAGCACATTCCAGGGAATAGGAACAAAGTGGCGGACTACCTGAGTCGGGCGGCAGCGATGGAGCCCAGTACAGAAGGAAGTGAGGCGGCGGAAGAGTGGGTCGCACTCACCGAGGACTTAGAAATGTCCATAAGTAAGCAGGAATGGAAGACAGCATATGAAGAGGATCCTGTCCTGGAAAAAGTGAAGGCCCATATAGTAAGGGGTTGGCCAGACAAAAGCAAGACGGAGCGTGGCCTCGTCCCCTACTTTGAAGTGAGAGAGGAACTGTCTATGGATGACCAGGGCATATTCGTATATAGAGGGGAGAGAGTCATACCCCCGGCAACGGTGATCTCCCGGTTGATGGACATGTTACATGAAGGCCACCTGGGAGCGGGAAAGTTGAAACTAAGGGCAAAGCAGAATTATTGGTGGCCCGGAATGGACATAAGAGCGGAAAGACACGTTAGAGAATGCCCGAGGTGCCAGGGCGCGGACAAAACACTAAAACCGTTACGCCCTGCCCTAGGAAAATTTGATCCCCCACAAAATCCGTGGGAGGAACTGTCCATAGATATTCTAGGTCCAGTACTGAATGCACAAGGAATACAGAAGTACATATGCGTAATGGTGGATCGCTACTCCAAATGGCCGGAATTGAGAATCGAAGAAACCATGGACACGGAGAGGATAGTGAGCTTCATGGCGGAAACTTTTGTGAGAGAGGGCATCCCAAAGTGTGTTCTCAGCGACAACGGACCCCAATTCCGTTCTGAAAAATGGTCTCAGTTCATGCGGAGAAACGGAATAGTGTCAAAACACACGTCCATATACCATCCAGCGGGAAATGGCTTGGTGGAGCGTTTCAATAGAGTGGTGATGGGCTCGATACAAGCAGCTATTTCAGATAACAAAGACTGGGAAGCAGAGATTTGGCACATGGTGTGGGCATACCGGATAACACCCATGAACACTGGCTATAGTCCCTTCCAGATTCTCAGAGGCCGGGAGCCTTTCACTCAGGACAACAGAATATGGAAAGAAAAAGTGATTAAGAGCGAGTGGTCACCGGCAGTGGTGCAAGCCAATCTAGAGAGAGCACAAGCGGTGTACACCAAACACTACGATGCAAGGAGGAATGTAAAGGACACGGCTCTAGAAAAAGGAGAATGGGTGAGAGTAAGACTGCCCACATTGCAGAAAAAGGGTGAAAGCAAGTACAGCAAGCCCCTACGAGTAGTGGAAGTCAAAGGCAGGGCGGCCTTGCTGAGCGATGGCAATGTGTGGTCGCAGGACCGCATGGCCAGGTGCAACAAAATACTCAGCTGGAGAAGCAGTGGAAATGTAGAAGAAAGTGAGAGCAGCAGTGACCACCCCTGTGAATATGGGGGAGAGGACCTAGACATTGGAGAGAGAAGGCATGAGGATCAAGAGGCGAGTGGAGAGCAGCAGAGTGAAGAAGACAGAAGCCAGAATGAGCCTAGCGCGGCTGCGCTAGGGAGCGGACAAGGAGAAGAAGCAACAACTGCCACGTCCCCGGTAAGACTGACGGGAAGGGGCAGGGTGGTGGTCCCACCAGCAAGGTTCAGAGACTATGACATGAGTCAGGACTTGTACATATAGTTCGTTGGAAAAAGGGGAGATATGTAGTGAGCGCGCCAACGTTGTACGTCACGTAGCCACGTGACGTACGGTGACGTAGGGGCGCGGTGTGCGCAGCGGCATTCAGAGCGCGAGCAGGCTGGGCGTAGGACATGCTTTGCGCTCCTTGTATGCAATAGCTTGAATAAAGAGGTTGACACAGTCACCCGACTCCGAGAGTTATTGGGGGGAAGAAAGTGCATCATTACAGTCTTCATGTTGCTAGAAGCTCAAATGTTCCCAAGCCAACACGTGTTTCGTCGCCTCTGTAAGTTAGTACATGCGACTTGTCCATGCTAGGTAAAACATATATATACACATTATGAGACCTCGCATTATTTTTTTTAAAAAGACACACAAAAGCATCAATTTGTTTACACACACAAACAAATATGCTCCAAGGGGAAAGTCTGTGTACTGAACATTCGTGCATCTCTTTGCACATTCAAATATAAGTCTGTACATGCATACAGATTTCTGAGTTGTAAGTGGAAATGTTTGGGTGCAAATTTTAAAACGATACAAGGTTGTGTGGATTCCCACAAATACATTCATTGGTATTCTTAGTAAAAGTAGTACACGTGACATTGTTCAGTTATGTGCTGGTAAGTAATTCTATGTGTAGTTTTCCACCTTCCTGTCACTAGAAAACAAACCTATGTCACCCAGTGACAACCCTGTATGTCTCCACCTTAATCTCCCTAGTCAAAAAAAACACTCCAGTGACTCGTCAAAGAAATATTAATCCAGAGTTCCTATTACTAACCTGAACGTTTTCGCAGTATTATAGTCTGTGAACACAAAAATAAGAACCATCTGTATACTAATCTGTTCTCTATATGTGCCATTAATAGAAAACATGCTTAGTTCTGTTACCAAATATGCATTTTTAGCCCATTGGTACATGCTTCTGATTTGGCGATGCAAAGCCGGTTGGAGGGTCGGGGAGACAATCTTGGCAAATGGATTCAATGCTCATTGTATGATTCAACGTGGAGTTACCTACTGCGGTGCGGCAATGTACTACATATGTGAATGCTGTGACTTTTTGTATTATGGAAATGGAAATTAAAGTTTAAAAAAAAAATGTACAGGAAGCCAGCATAATCAAGTGTAAGTGGTATATACAAGACACGGCCCGATTAGGCCCCAAAGGTACTGCAGTGTTGCATGAGCTCGTGGCACAGGCCCCAGTGGAAGATACAGAGGTGTTACATCCTGTGCATGAGATACAGGAATTACTTATCGGGGCGTGGCTAAGCACGCCACGATGGTGGTTGTGTCCCGCTGAGGCTCCGTGATCGGGCTGGCATTCTGCCCGGTTCCGGGGATCGCCATGAGCCTTACCCACCTGGATCCTCGATCGGAGCACCCCTGCTCCCGGGACGATCCTGTGGTCCCATGCAACCCGAGCAGCAACTGCAACACAAGACGAATTCTTTATCGGAGCCGCGCGCCGAGCCCCAAGATGGTGGCCGCGGCTCCGTAACACAGTGCCAGCGGCCTTACCGGATCGTGGAGAGCCCGCAATTACCTTTCCACCACTCCTACACTACCGGTGGACCGGCGGGGGCGCGCTGCCGAGGAGCCCCTATACATCGGATCCCTCCGTGCAGGGGATGCCGACCCCGTGACGTGGGTGCCGAGACCTGCGGCCGAGCGGACCTCCGAGGACGGAGAAACCTGCAGAGACTCCTCACCACTGCCGAGAGCCACCCTGAGGACGCCGGGACCCGCCACGACTCGCTGAACCACCGGGGCCTCCCAAAGATGTCTGTTTCCCGGCGCGCCTGACTCTAAAATGGCGCCTGGGAAGAGCCGCGAGTGAAGCTCCGGACGTGCCGATCCCCCTGAGGACTATCGCAGGCCCGATATCTCCAGGTGAGCTGAGTGCTCCTACCCCCCGCCTTTCTGGACAGACGGCCCTGCCATCTCCACCCTCTCCCCTGCTGTCGGCGCTGCCTGACCCTGACATGGCGACCTGAGGAGTCTCCTTGCCTTGTGCCATGGATTGCTCCTGCTACTGGCTCGTGAACTCTGGGGGATCCCCGGCGGCCACGCAAGCAGCACATCGCTCCGGACCCCTCTCTCTTGCCAGCCTCTTCCCCTACACCCATTCGGAGCGCGCTGTTCCACAGGCGCCAGGGGATCTACTGAACTGCACATGCACGACCTGGGACTTGCGGACGCCTGGCGGACACTGGTCCACATCTTGCCCTCGTATGCCCGGGCTGGTCATCGCCGAGTAGTACACTCCTCCACGCCACTGACGCCGGGTGGGGTCTCAGGCATCGCTGCCATGGGGAAGCCAAAAGGTACGCAGGTAGCCACTGTCCCAGAAATGGCTCCTGAAAATATGCCCCACACGAGGGCGTGGTCACAGACTAACACGTCGCAGGCTGACCCCACTTTGTCAGAGAAACTGGACCAAGTATTGGCGGCCATTGAGTTGTCCCGGCTGTCAATGGAAGAACGTCTGGGCACCCTCTCAACCGACGTTAACCTGATCCGCGATAACCACTGGAAGCTTGCGGACAGAGTAAAGGAGGGGGAGAAAACATTAACTGACCTACAACCCATTGTTAAGATGCAGAAAACTACTCTGCAGGAGGTCTTATACCGTGTGGCAGCCCTAGAAGATTGCGCAGTTGACTTGGAAGGACGGTCGAGGCGCTGCAACATCCGCGTATTGGGTCTGCCGGAGGGGATTGAAGGCTCGACCCCCTGAACTATATGGAGACGTGGATTAAATCCTTCACCCCTGCCGGGGACCCTCGGCTTTCTTCTCCATTGAGCGCGCCCATAGGGTTCTGGCCCGGAGACCGCGGCCAGAATTTCCCCTGAGACCGATGCTTGCTAAATTCCTACACTTCCGCGATTGTGACGCGGTGCTTCGGGCGGCCCGAGCGGCTGGACCCCTGCAGGTGGAGAATAAACAGATAATGGTGTTCCCAGATTATGCCCGCACGGTCCAACAACAGGGGAAACATCACTTACAACGCAACTTTTACCACGCAGTGCCTTTACAATGCGGTATTTAAAACGAAACCATTACAACGCATTGCGCTGGGGGCGCTCTAGGATAGGGAATAGGTTTAATTTACTGTCCAACACCTTCCCTATAATCCACGGGGACTGGAGTTGGAATAGTAAATTAAACTATTCACTATCCAGCGCCCAAAAGCACTATGCGTTTAAATGGTATGCGTTGTAAAAACCGCATTGTAAAAGCATGCGATGTAAAAGCATGCGTTGTAATGTCGTATATCCAACATCAGCGGTCCGCCTTCCTTGAGGTTAAGAGACAGTTTCGCATGAACAATATCCAATACTCCTTACTATTTTCCGGCTCGGTTCAAGATCCTACACAAAGGCACCGCCATTTTCTTTACCACCGGCGAGGAGGCGCAGGATTGGGCGGACCAACACTGCCTGTTATTGTCCAGGGCAGAGACCCAGCGTGATCCCAGCCCCAGACCACGGAGGTCCAGAAGACGAGGCCCGAAACAATCCCACCATGACGCCACCAGACGACGGGGTTCCGTCCCCCTGGAGTCTCTGGACCTGACACAGATGGTGCGGCAGCGCCGAGAGGCCCTGCAGGCGGTGATTGATCTGCAAACATCGCCCCTCACACAAGACATTGATCGCCCCCGCCCAATTTCACTTCGGAGGGAGAAAACGACAGCGACGACACACTGTCGGGGGGCGGCTCCGCCGCTCCCCCCCTGGTTACCCCACAGACAGCGGACGCTACCCTGGATGGACAATTGGCTGCCTCTTCGTAGCGAGTGATTCTCTTTGCCATTCCCATGAGCGCTTAGCTCACAATGCACTCCCCTAGCGCCACTCCAGCGCTCATAACCTGTAGGCTCACGCGTGACATTCATTACTCCTCCAAAAGCCCGATCTGCACACAGCATCACGCGCACACATACTGCCACCCCCCCAGATTCTTGTTGTACCTATCCCCTAGCGGGAAATTTGTTTGGATATGCCACCATTGGTGATGTATCCCATGTATTGGGCCTGTTTCCCACCCCCTGTTTCAGCAGTTTCCACCCTTGTTTGCTACCGTCCCACCCCCTCTATAGCATGGCACGAGTCGGCGTACACACGATACATACGGCAACACTCTTTCGGGTCACATGGGTGCTCTCCACCTGTTATGCGGGTGTTAGAGGAAGGCGGCACCACATTCGGACGTTAATGTCCTCACACTCAATGTCAGGGGCCTTCACACGCCAAGAAAGCGCTACTCTGTATACTCGTACATAAAACATCAGGTTGCCGGAATCGCATTCCTGCAGGAGACTCATCTCAATGACACTGAAGTAGGCAGGTTACGGGCTAAATGGCATGGCTCGATCTGCACCACGCCTTGCTCTGGGTTAGGCCGGGAACCCCCTTCCGGGAACTTAGACGGGTAGTGGACAAGGAGGGCAGGTACGCTTTGCTGGAGGGGCTCCTTGATGGCCAGGTAATCCTCTTGGGGAGCATTTACGCCCCTAACCTAGACCGGGACAAATTTTGGGATCACCTCACGGGGGTCTTGGCCCAGTTCACCGCTGTTCCCTGGCTCCTGGGAGGGGATTACAATTGCACTCTCTACACCGCCCTGGATCTCTCACACCCTCCACCCCGCGTTCCCCAGCCCTTAGACAAGCAGAGAAGTTCCAAGCTTGGTCCGCACACTGGGCACTCACTGATGCATGGCGACACCTGCACCCACATACCCGCCTATACTCATTCCACTCCATTCCCCATAATTTACGGGTGCGTCTGGACAGGTTCCTTTGCTCCGCTCCAATCCTCCCAAAGATTGTCTCCACGGACTATTTGGGCAGGATTGTCTCGGACCATGATGCCCACATCCTGCGACTCAACTGGCACCCCCCACACCCACCCGTCCCCACCTGGCGACTACCCCGGGAGTGTCTGACCGACCAGGTCTTTAAACACGTGCACGCGCAGAGTGTACAGGACTTGTTCACACTCAATGCAGGGACGGCCTCATCAGTATTGGTAGAGTGGGATGCATTCAAGGTGGTGGCATGCGGGGAATGTATCAAACAAATCCCCAGGGTTCGACGCACATTACAGCAGGCACTTCTCAAGGCAGAACAGCATCTTGCCACGGTCACTAAGCGGGTCGACCTTTCCGAGGAACATGCTGCGCTTACGGCCGCGGCGAAAACGGCTTACCAGGTGGCTTGCGCCGACCTTCGGAAATATAATTTCAGGGCTTATCCCTCCCAGATGCATAGAGAAAGGGATAAAACAGGCACGATGCTCGCCTGGTTGGTATGGCAAGACACCGATACCAAGCCAATTACTGACATCATCAATCCTGATGGCATCCTAGTGCGCTCCCAGAACGAGATCCTCTTAGCGTTCCAACACTATTACGCGGCAGTGTATGGCACCCCGACCCAGTCCTCCCCGTCCTCAGTGGATCATTTCCTTGATCCGCTGCTGTTACCTGCGATCACAGATGCCGACAAGCATGCGTTGGACCCAAAGATAGTCCCAGCTGATATCACCCAGGCGATACGTGCCCTGTCCCGTAACAAGGCCCTGGGCCTTGATGGACTCCCGCTGGAGTACTACATGGCATTCTCTCCTTTATTAGTCCTGCAATTAACACACATGTTCGCAACGGCCCTTGAGCAAGGGGTGTTACCCCAATCCTTGTGGGAATCTGTAATCCTGACTTTTCTGAAACCGCATCGGGACCCACACCTCATGGCGTCTTATCGCCCCATTACGCTTTTGTCCGCAGATTGCAAACTCCTAGGGAAAATCTTAGCCGATAGATATATTCAAATAATACACCCTCCAGTCCACCCGGATCAATGCGGGATCGTCCCCGGCAGGAACACCTCTCAGAACATCCGCCGCTTCTTTCATGTGCAAGATCAAGTGAAAGACATATACCCTCATTCCGCCTGCCTCATCCTTGACCTCGAGAAGGCTTTTGACACCCTCACGTGGCAATATCTATTCTCTGTCTTACATCGCCTCAACATTGGCCCCACTCTAATAGCGTACACGCGACTATTATACACAGATCTAACGACATGGGTCCGAATAGGGAGACACATCTCCACGGCCTGCGAGGTTCGGAGGGGTACGAGGCAGGGCTGCCCCCTTTCGCCTCTCCTCTTTGCCCTAGTGGTCGAACCACTGGCCATTAGATTGCGCTAGGAGGGCATACACTGGGGCATCCCACTCGCGGGCGTCACTCATAGCGTCTCCATGTACGCTGACGATCTCCAAATCTATGTGCCGGACATCTCGTCTGACCTGACCTCAATATGGACGACGCTCACGGAATTCGCGGACGCCTCCAACCTCCGGGTCAACTGGGATAAGTCTACGGTATACCCATTCCACACGGACTTACCCCCTGGCGACATCTGGATAGGGTCACAGAGGGTTTTCTGGACTACAGAGGCTCCCCGATACCTTGGGGTCCGACTTTGCCATTCTCCTACAGACATATTTGAGGGTAACCATTGCAGAGCGCTCGCTAGCCTTCGTTCGGCGGTCGGGTTTTGTACCAAGCTCCCACTAGCCCCGATTGGCCGAGTGGCCTTAGCTAAAATGATAATGCTCCCCCGGCTCCTGTATCACTTTACAAATCTGCCGGTGATTCCACCCAAAACTTTCTTTTGCGACCTAAACTCCCTTCCATGGTACACTCATCTGGAGATCAGGCAGACACAGATTAGCGGCGAAGACCCTCCAACTGCCAACCACCCAGGGGGGCCTCGGGCCCCGTCCTTTGAGTCTTATTTCCTAGCGGCACAACTCCAATGGCTGTCTTACTGGACGGCGGGCCGGCACGCACATGAAACATGTACCCCAACAGATAGGCTTCACACACCAGAGCTTACCCTCCTCCTTCTCCCGGGCACCAAACCGCAATGCACATATCCCCTACAGGTTACGATGGCACGCCGGTGCATGCTCCGGGTTCACCGGATGTCACCCGGTGCACCCCCGTACTCCCGTTGGCTGGCTGGCCTAGACTCCCGACCAACATGCTCACGGCATGGACGGCGTGCGGGATCACGGACATGGAGTGCCTATTTGAAGAAGTACAGCTTAAACCATTCCAGCGGCTGGTGGCTGAGTACTATCTCCCCATGGGTCAATTCCTGCGGTATCACCAACTCCTTGAGGGCTTCCGTCCCCATCACAACCTCCACACCGGAGAACCAGATACACATCCAGTCATACATGCTATCCTGCGCATGGGGTTGGGTCGACACTTAATCACCTGGTTATACAAGGCGCTACGCGAACTGGGAAATACACCCCTGGTGACTTTACGTGCCACATGGGAGGAGGACATCGGACGTCCACTGCATGAGTCGGACGTCCACTGCATGAGTCGGAATGGGTCAAGGCCCTCGAGGCCCCCAAAAAGATATCTAGGAATGCCCGATTCAAAAACATACAGTACAACATACTCCATAGGGCGTATCTGACGCCAGTACGTTTACAAAAATTCTTTCTCAACACTCAATTCCTTTGTCCCAGGTGCCACTCCCCAGACGCTGACTTTTGCCACATGTTTTGGAGCTGCCCCGACCTCCACTCCTTATGGCGGACTGTACATGATACTCTGAGAGACCTTACAGGACTTACGACCCTGGCCACTTGGGAAGCTAGCGCGTTAGGCATATTCAGAATACAGAAGCATCTTACAGCGCATAAGGGTTTACTCTCACTAGCATTACTACTGACAAAAAGATGTATAGCCATGCACTGGCGATCTCCCATGGGCCCCCCTACAGAGGCTTGGGTGGGAGCGGTATGTAAATGGGCAGAGGAGGATGCTCTATGCGAAGAGGAGATTAAGGGAGCCCGAAAACATCCCATTTCCATGGAATGGGCCATACTACTTGTTGGACTTGGCCCTTATGGCAGGTTCACCCCTAGACTTTTTGCTTGTAATGGTGACCTGGTGATGGTGATTTTTGGGTTCTGCGCACTTTCACTGTGTCCCAGTGGAAAGTGCGTGCGCACTCTGAGTGCATGTGATGAGACAGGCCTGCCCTCCCATAGGAATGCATGGGGAGTGTATGTGTCCCTGGTAGTTCCTGATGCGTGGGGTGTACAGGTTCGAATTTGATATGTGCGAACTCGTGAGAGTGAATGCTTCGCAATGGTGTGTGTTGCATGAGTGTGTCATATGTAGAAGTGCCACTTCTAGGAGTTGGCATATTAATATAAAATATGCCTGGCGTGTGATTGGCTGGAGCTGGCTAGTGAGCCTGGCTCCAGGAAGGCTGGGTGGGCCTGCCTGGTGGTGAGTGTGAGATTAGCATGAGTGATGTGTGGGAGGAGTGTACCTGTGTCCTGGATGGGCTGGGTTTTCCCCACACAATGCTGGCTCCGCCCCCCTGTGGTGTGACTGATGACCCTAGCCCTGCCAGTGAAAGAAAGGGGTGGTTGGGCCATCAAGGGTACTCCCAAACCAGCTGCGACTGGTTTCTCCCCCACCCTGCACCTCCAAACAAAGGATTTAGTTGTATAAAAATGGGGCTGTGTCCCCACAGAAGCTGTTCTCTTTCAGGATCCTGAGGGGGGCTGCGGCTGCTGTCGCTGGGCCAGAGGACCGCCACTTGGAGTGTCTCCCTGCCTGGAGACCCAGTGAGCTGGCTCTGGGCCCAGCCTTGCCCCTCTGTCTACTTCCCTGAACTTTGCTGGACTTTGCTGCTGCTAACCGCCTGGGAGCGCTTGACTTGGGGCCCTAGCGCTTGAGAGCGCTTTCTTTTTGTCCTAGTGCTGAGGGAGCGCTTTATTGGCCTCTAGCGCTGTGAGAGCGCTGTATTTGTCTTGTAGCGCTTGGGAGCGCTGTGCCTTCACCCCAGCGCTGGGAGCGCTTTACTTTTCCTTTTTCGGCTGCCCGCGCCGATTTTAACGTCCCCTGGCAGGTTCCCACCCCGCCAGGGACCTTGCGCTGTTTTTAGCCTTTACGAGTGCCCACCTCGTTTATAATTTGTATCGAAGAGCCGGTGCCCACCCGGCATTGCCCCCGAGGGATTGTTAGGAGGGACTTCACCGCCGCAGCCCAGGAGACCCGGCCGGGCCGCCGCGCTGCCTACGGCGACCCGGAAGTCCCGCCTCCACACCCCCAGGGCCGCGCTGCCATTGGCGGCCCGAACCGGAATTCAGGCGGAACAGGCGGGACAACCGGAAGTCGACAGGAGCCCACCCTGTGCTCCGGTACCAGGAAGTGCTGCAAGGAGAGCAAGAAGAAGCCCAGCAGAGAGGAGCTGACGCTGCGAGGAGCCGCCGCCTCCCCAGACAGCCGGTGAGTGCGGGCGCCCCCGGGGTCACTTCTCCACCCCAGCGAGGCTCGAGGGCCAGTTCGATTTCCGAGTCCCCGGAGGGGGGACTCCAGCATCTGGGGCCACATTTGGGAGAGCATGTGAGGCTCGAGGGTACCATCGTGTAGAGCCTGCAAGGCTCTTGGCGGCATTTTTGTTTATGTGAGTCTGGGAGGGACTCCAACTAGAAGGGGGCATTGAGGCATTGCCACTCGAGTCCACGAGGGACTCCCACAAGCCCCTTTGTTGTCAGAGCCCCGAGAGGCTCAAGCCGCATCTTTGTTCGTCCAGAGCCATGGAGGCTCAGGGGCATTTCTTTGGTTATGAGCCCTGAGAGGCTCAAGGGGGCATTTTGATTTCGTGTTGAAGAGCCTGAGAGAGGCTCAGGGCGCCATTTCTGTCCAGGAGCCCAGAGAGGCTCCGCAGTGTCACAGTGGTGGTTCTTGAGCCCATGAGGCGCCAATGTTGCTCTAACTTTCCCTGCACCAGTTGCCCAGCACTTTGTGGGCAACTGCCACGTTTAGGCCCTGACATTGGGACACAGGGACTGTCACAGGTGGTGACTTATCTGAGTTTTGCGCAACTGTATGTTTTTGCTTACACCTCTGAATGTATTGCGATGCATCATGTGTTTTCCCTTCTTACACCTCTGAATGAATGTTATGCATTGCATCATGTGTTATGTTCTTACACCCCTACAGGTAGTGTGATATGTAGGTGGTTGTTTTCTCCCTAGTACAGGTGGTGCTAGTGAGGTCCTGGTAACCAGTGATTACTGGTTGTGTGCTCTATTTTTATATGTGTACTACAGTGATTTTACTTTCTACAAGTGCTAAGTTCTAAAGTGCTGATTCCTGACAGTGGTCCATGTGGCCCTGTCTTGCAAATATCCCCTGTAAATTCTGCCCGTGCCCCTGGCACATTGTAAAGGGTGTGCTTTATCTGATGTGTTTTGGTAATACAAAGGCTATTTTTATATATAACCTTGTGTGGAGTTTCCTTTGTGGTGGGCCTTGGGTGTTGTTGCTGGGGTGCGTGCGCAAATACTTAACTCATATCGCCTCCAAGTTTAGCCTTGCTGCTCGCGCCACGTTACCTAGAGGGTGAGCAGGGGTTATCTTGGCGTGTAACTCCCTTGCCCTGACTTAGGAGTGGTGGTCTCTGACTGACTTTGGCGCAAGCCCTGGCCAGCCAGGGATCCCATTTCTAACATTGGACGCAGCGGTGAGGATAAGGATTTTTGTTTGCGTTGTACCACAGTGGCGACAGGCCACACTACAAAACTCTGCATTTTAGATGACCACATTTTTGGGGATTATTGTTTTTGAAGTTCCATTATTTTCTTCTCCTGAAGGTATCATTGTGCAATTGTGTCCAGTACATTTGTTCCCCTGCCCTGCGCCCAGAGTTTGGTACCTGTTTCACATGTGGTCAGGTTGAGGAATCAGGGGTGGTAGAAACTGCCTTACCAGTCCGAGGGGGGGGTTGTGTGTGAATGAATGGTGTGTGGCACTAGGCAAGTGAGTGTGAGTTCTCTGGGAGAGGGAACTTGCTGAACCTTTGTGAATTGTGCACTCCTTTGTTAAGCTCAGACCCCCAGGTTCCCTTGTAGTGTAGTTCCTAGTTTCCCACTAGGCCCTGCGCATTGGAATAACATAAACAGTAGTATCGACGTGGAACTGTGGATATTTCAGGCCTCCACTGACTATGCTAAACTTAATTGGGTTGTGTTACCAACTAGCTCAGAGGTCACTGGAAACTTTCTTCTCTGCATAGGAAGTGATCAGCTTCCTTGGCACAGACAAGAAGGGATTCAGCTTTCCAACAACCGTGCAACATGACAACTTTGCTCCTCAGATCAAGAGTCAATCTCTAGGGTAGTGTGAAACAATAGACATGTATTTCACTCAGTCAGTCTAGTGCAGTTTACTTTCACGAGATGTAGAGAATAGAGAGACGGGCGTTTGTCAATAAAGGGTTAACATTTATTGAACAGTCTTTCTTCTCGTACAAGAGAAATGTATTGCCACAATTGCAAGACTTGTTATGATAAAAAGTATGTACAGTAAGATAAGGATTGCAAAATAGAACTGTAAAAGCATTGATATGGTTTCTTAGCCATACAATGGTTTAAAAGTAATAAAACATATATACAGTCATATATATATTAGGCTAACATACTCAACTGGTGCTTCTAACTAAGCCTACCCCAGTGTGCCTGACCTAAGCCTAACACGTGGAAGGGGAGTAAGTAAGTAGCTTTAAGTTAAGTTGGTTTTGCCAAGGTTTGTTTCAAGAATTCTCGTCTAAGGGTTTAGTCAACACCATACCTCTGAATAGAATGATGGAGGATTGGTATCTCCTTCAGGGGTCACTCTCGATATCCCAGTCACCCGCGAGGGCAGACCGGAAACGCCGGAGCTGGATTTCTCTGCACGAGAAAGGCAGCGGCTCTTCTTCAGCGCGTCGAGGAAGGAGGGGAGACAGCGTCCGCAGGCAGCTGGAATCTGCTGGATGTCTTCGCAGAGGGACGGCTGTTCAGCTCCTAAGCGTACTGCACCATCGTTCGCGCTTTAGCAGCGATAATGGTATCAGCAGCTTCACCACCAAGGGGACAGCAGGCTGCAGCGACAGGGTGCTAGAGTCACCAACACTGGGTCTTGCAGGCAGCTAGCATCAGCAACAGTAGCTCGTACAACAGGCATTGCTTAAGGCAACGTTGGTAATATTTATACCTGACAGGTGCCGGGTTTGACGCAAGTTTGCGGGAGATAAGACGTCAATTAAAGATGTCACTAGGAAGTGATAGTTATCAGTTGCTCATTAGAGTTCCATTACTAATCAAAACACAGCAAGTGGGGATTTCCAGGTTTGCTGAGTTTTTATCTTGTTGAAGAACTCGGAGTGTTAATCTAGGAATATCAGATAGTGACTTCTGCTCTGTCATTGCACTAATTGGTCGCAAAGGAAGTGGCAGAGAGTTATGCTGGAATGTGGCTCTGTTCGTGTGAGGCCAGAGATGACTTTTCAGAAAATCGCACTTGAACGGTTATGCCAATATAGGGAATAAATGGATTTATAGCCGAATAGGGGCATAAGGTCACAGTATCGATCAGGAACCTAGATAAACACATAACACCCACTCCACGTATTCATGTCCATCAAATTACTAAAACTAGAGCAATTAGATGCATGTGTTACATTGCCCACCCCAAAATACATAAATGCATTCGAAATAGGCGTACTTGAAATACATGAAATTTAGGTACTGTACGTTGTTTGAAGCATAGAAATCATTAAAAAATTATTGCATATGAAATCAATGAACAATTATGCAAAAGGAATTACACATGAAGTATCTCTGACAGAAGAAAGGCGAGATAAATCATCACATATAAATGCATTGTAATAACATGTGTGCTAGAGGCTGGTGTAACTTTGTTATGTCTGTAGATGTGATTAGAAATAGAAGTGTGAAGCTTCTGTTCTCTAAGAATAGTTTTTACGTTAAGCAAAGAATTGTTCGTGCCAAAAAAAAAGTTGAATATTAAAAATGTCCAATTCAAAAGAATTAATGCTTGAACGGGGAAAAATAGAGTTCCAAAGCTTTTAGCAGTCTTTGTTGATCAAAACTGAAGGCCGAATTCAGAGTTCATGGGAACGCTGTGTGTCGGAAAGCTTCTTAAAAGTTATTGTTTCTGTACGGGTGAGAACATCGTGTCAGACAGGCTCTCAAAGAATTGGTCTACAAAATCAGGTGACAGTTCAACCAAATTAGATAGCGCTGTAACTTGGCAGGTGTGAGAATGATTGCTGTCATCGTAGTCAGGAGCAGCAATGCTCACAGAAGGCCGTACCTGGGTGATGTTGCTTTTGTCACTTGCTCCACCGTTACCGCCTAGTCATAGTACAGGAGTCTCAACGAATGCTGTCATCAGGATTGGTAGCCGCTGGGGACAACACAATGCGTGAGCCGTTATTGGACTGAGCAAAGTATCGACGTCCATTGGTACTGCTGATGGAAGTGAAAGACAGATGTCCAACACGCATTCATCGCCGCATAGCATACATCTTAGTACCGGTAAGATACAGTTCTGCCATATAGGTCTGAATGAAAGGAACCAGGTCATGTTTAGATCTCTCAGCCTGGCCAATCCAAGGACGTTAGTTATCCTGTCCCGGTAGCGCATTGCTAGGATTGTCTCTTCCATTCCCATGGGAGCTATGTCTGAGTTTCGGCTTGCCATAACGAAGCAGGAGGGTCAAAAATAAAATCCCTGCGACGAGTCCCAAAAATAATGGTATGCCGCCAAAAACAGAGTGTACAAAATTAGGAACGATTCCCAAAATTGCCTGGAAGGGTGTTAGAAGTCCCGTAAAGACTGTCTTAAATATGCCTGAGATGCTTGTTGCACTAGACATGTTAAGGAGTTGGCTCAACATTTCTACGAAATGCACGGGGCAATTTGTTGATAAAAGGTCATGAACTTCAGTAGCTGTCCTTGCAACTAGAAGATCATACGTCTCTTTTGATGACGTTATAGGCACTGTTGTCTGTAAAAGCACAGATTTCATTTTGCTTAATGTATCAATTCATATAGAATAGAGATTCAGACGAGGCCAGATGGGAGTCACTGTGTCTGCAGGCCCACTCGGAAACAATGCTTGCATACAGCATTTGACCATGGATGTTACTTTCACTAGATAACTTTTCCCTGGCACGAGGCCACAACATCTGTGATCCGTTCTAAGAATGTAACTCCCGTTCGAAAGTTGCATAAAGAAGGGCTCTATCTGAGTTGCAGGTGTGACTAGCTGGTGGCATGAAAGGTTGTTAGAATTTCCATCACATGCTCCGTGTAAATTAATACCCTGACACAAAAGTATACCGCTTAGTGAATGTTTACAGTTCTCACCACTAAGAAATACATTTTTGTCGCTGTCACTATAGCAAGAATGAGTGTATGGTAATTTCCATTCAGATTTTACATATCCTTTATCCAATTGTTCATATTGGCCAGCAGGTATGTACTCAAGGCACTTTCTAAATCGGAAAGTTGTTATCGGAATTGTGATAATTCCGTGTATTATCCATTCAAAAAAAGGCTAGAAGAAATCAATGCAGAAATGGATGGTTATAAAGATTATTTGCTAAATAAAAAAAACATAAAACTCAAAAAAGATGTCAATAAATATAGCATAGAGTTAGTTTACCCTTACATCAACAAAGATTACTATCAACAACCAAGAGAGGAAAGGAATGTTGAAAACCGGCCAATATATAACAGAGGAGCAAAGAAAGGTGTTACATTCTCCGAAACCTCAGGATCAAGTAGCCAAGATGAGGGATCCACACTAGGGAATAGTGTATATAATGGTGAACAAAACGGCGGTAACCGTTTTTTAGAGAACCACCAAAGGAGGGGCGGGAAAACATACCCGTACAGGGGCCAATATCAGAGAAAACAGTATCAGGCCCCGAGGGGTGGTTACAGGACGAATTACCAACACAACCAGGCCCCTCAGGAATACCCCAACACAAGGAGCCAGCGATATCGCCAATAACTCCTAATAATTCAAACAAATTTCCAATAATCAATCTCTCCGACCATTCTTTAACTAAAATTGAGTTGGAAGTATTGGAAAAAGGTTTCACGTTTGCTCCCACCTCTAGCGTCAATAAGTTCAATTTAGAGAAGGACCTAAAAGCATTTTTTGGTAAAATCAGATTAAAAGAATTCTTTGAAGGAAGAGACTACACACCTCCAAATAACGTATCGGGTCTCAAACAAAAGTCAACCTTCACTCCAGCAATCTCACAAGTTAACAAAAATGTGGAGGTGTTCGAAAAAGTTGTGGAATCCAAGATAAAAAAGATCCTGGAACATACTTACCCAGACAAAAATAATATGTCCAAAGAGCATAGAATAGCAATGACAAAGTTAAAAAATGACCTGCAGCTAACCATCAAACCCGCCGATAAGGGCGGCGGGGTAGTAGTCTTCAACACTGAGGATTACAATAGAAAAATGCTAGACCTGTTAGAGGTCAAAGAACATTACCAAAGAGTTCCATTCTCCACCTTAGACGCCCTAAATAAAAAAGTCAGGGAAACTGTGAAAAATGCCTTTGATAAAGATCTCATCTGTAAACAAGAATTTGAATTTCTATATACCAAAGATGTGAGAATACCAGCCATATACGGGCTCCCCAAAATTCATAAGAATGTGGAGAACCCTCCCATGAGACCCATAGTGAGCTGCATTGGTTCACTACTGGAACCATTAAGCCAATACGCTGACACTTTTCTCAAACCCCTTGTATTGAAACAAGACTCATATGTGCGAGACTCAGCACACATGATTTCTATTGTGGAAGGCTTGGTGTACAACCCCAGAAAACAGATCATGGTGACCCTCGATATAGAGGCGTTGTACACCAATATACCTCAAAACGACACTATCAAGGTGGTATCTGAGATATTAGGAAACGCAGATCTCAGAGGCGCCAACTTGGAATTCATTATACAATGCATAACTCTGGTCTTAAAAAGCAACATATTCCTATTCAAGGATGAGCTTTTTCTCCAACGCAAGGGCACCAGTATGGGGGCTACTTGCGCGCCGAGCCTGGCATGTTTATACGTTGCCAGGTTCGAGGAAAAACATGTGTTCAATGAAGCGTCGCCATTTTTTGAAAACATCTCGTTATGGCGGCGCTTCATTGATGACATCTTCTTCATATGGGAAGGTGAAAGTGACACACTGGAGGAATTCTTAGAATGGTTAAATCTGGGAGATGAGAACCTCCGTTTCTCAGCAGTGTTCGATCGAGAATCAGTAAACTTTTTGGATATTACCATAAAAAACGCCAATGGCAAACTTGAGGTAGAACTGTATTCTAAACCCACAGACAAAAATACGCTATTGCACTATAGTAGTTATCATCCCCGCTCCCAGAGGGATAATGTCCCTTTTGGACAATTCCTTCGACTTCGAAGGAACTGTTCCACCCTGGCAGATTACTCAAAACATGCCAACATTCTAAGTGAGAAACTGTTAGATAGGGGATACCCTAAAAAATTGATGAAGAACTCTTGTAAAAGGGCGCGATTTTATAATCGTGACAGTATGATACACCCAGATCAGGGGACAAAGAAACAATCTGTAAGTGACTCAAAACTTGTTTTCGTAAGTCAATTTTCAAATATCAGCAACAAGCTCAAAAACGTGATTCATTCCAGTTGGCACATCTTAAATGATGGGAAAGAGACCAAAATAGCTAAACCTATTTTTGCATTCAGACGAAATGAGAATATCCGTCAGAATCTGGTCCACACATACAGAGAACAGACCCAAAACAACCAACTGACAATTGGAGGTAGTAAAGCAGTAGGGAATCACAAGTGCAGTAACTGTTCAATATGCGAAAATTGCATTATCGGCAAAACACTGACCTACAACGACTACACTATAACTGCAAAAACTTTGAACAATTGCAGAAGTAGCAACCTAGTTTATATAATCTTATGCCCCTGCAAACTAGCTTATGTAGGAGAGACGGGAAGAGAGATAAGGTTGCGCTTGTTGGAAAACAGGTCTGCACTTAAAACAAACAAAGAGAATGCCCCCATGGTGGATCACTTCAACAAATTACAGCATAAACATACAGACTTTAGATGGTTTGTAATAGAAAAAATCACGACATCCAAAAGAGGAGGCAACCTTGAGATTAAACGTAAAAACAGAGAACAGTGGTATATCTCCACGCTAGACACTGTCAACAGAGGCCTTAATACAAAAGAAGATTGGATGAAAATAGTGTCATAAGTACTCCTTGAGATACGACACACGCAACGGCATCCCAGTGGTATATCTCCACGCTAGACACTGTCAACAGAGGCCTTAATACAAAAGAAGATTGGATGAAAATAGTGTCATAAGTACTCCTGGAGATACGACACACGCAACTGCCTCCCATGCCTGCAACTCTGAGTAGCCAGAATTAATGTATGCCCAGACCCTGTGACCATTATGTGACTAGCATAATAACTTAGTATCTCTCGTAACCACAGAATACTCTCTTAATAGTGCAGAGAGATCTGTGACCCCTTGTCAACATTTAATTTCCCTTTTCAGCTTCCTTTAAAAAAACCCGAGCGGGACTGCATACTAGTATAATAAAAATAAAACCGAGATAAAACATTTGGTGTTTAGCCAAGAAACGCATTAAAAACACCGTTTATTATTTTTAACTCGGATCTTTCACGAGGGGGTAATTACCCGACTCGAATACAGGCACAAAATTTGAAATAATTAGAACCGTAGCGAGGGACACTCAATAAAAGAACACCACAGCTTATCTACAGCTAAAAAGAACAGAAAATGCATACTATGGGCTGTAGTAATTCTACCAAAAGACATGTCCTTGTTTACTTCGAACAATAAAGTTTATTCACGAGCAGCCGCTTCTTTTAAAAAAACAGACCGAAGCGGGCAACTCATGAATATAGATACACCCTTTTAAATCACGTGACCTCCACACGAGATCAAAATGCGACGCCGAACGGGGCGTGCAAACATATCCTTACTACAGCGGTGATTGAAGAGACGCCACGAGAATTAGCACCGGGAAAGCCAGCCGTGTGCACACACTAGGTAAGGATAGCTAATGCGGAACGGGTGTTTAGACTGCAACATGCTAAGTCCCCGTGACCAAGCGGAATCCTTAGTAAAACTCTTTTATATTTCTTGCATGCAGCCGCGTGCATTATTTTACCAGGTTGCTGGACAAGAACCCCATTCAGGGAACGAGACCGACGTATCTCGGGTAAGATTAAATATTAGATGCGGAATGGGTGTTTAGACTACAACATGCTAAGTCCCCGTTACCAAGCTGAATCCTTAGTAAAACTTTTTTATATCTCTTGCATGCAGCCACGTGTATTATTTTACCCGGTTGCCGGACAAGAACCCCATTCAGGGAACAAGACCTACGTATCTCGGGTAAGATCAAATACTTGATCTTGAACATAAGACACCTGGGTAATAAGTTAGACTATGCCCTGGGTTTAAGCTGACGCAATGCGCTTTTCTCCATTATTGCAGTTGAGAACAGCACCTGAAATAACTGTGAGACCCAAAATTTCAAACAAACATCGCACTGAGCGAGTTATAAGGTATTGCCGTTTTTAACCTTGTAGAGATTAGAATCACAATTATTAAATACAAGGGGGCCCATAATACGGTTTATTTCTGTTATTGACACAGGGCCGCTCTAAGCCTACTACCGATCAAAAATACTTTTATTGAAACAGACGAGTGTCGTGATAAAAACATCTTTCCACACATTAAGGTGAATATAACCTGAAACTTAGTACACTATGCGATGAGTGCATAAGTGCCAGCTAACATCAAATACGATACCGTTCTATTCTCAGGTAGGAGAGGAAAGAAAAGCCAGGTGACTGTTACGGATGCGAAACAGAGGATCACTATACATTTGGTGGCTTCTTTACGGAAATATCAATAATTACGGTCAGTGAACTACCGCTGCTAGTGTGCATGGGTGACGCATGAATGTGGTATTTAATACAAGAGAACGGTGACAACATGAACCAAAAAGCAAAATGTTTTTATAGCAACTAGAAAGAGTGAAGGTCTCTTCTAATGTAATTAGGTTTTGTAAATGAAGGGCATATCGCTTTGGGTGTAAAGATGTGGTCTTTAACTGGGAACACTTATGTGTAGCAATTCTGTTTTGTTCAAAAAAAGAAACCCGTGTGGTAGATGTTAATCTCGCAGCGTTAAACTTTATGGAGTGAGTGTAAAAAAGCTCTTCTGGATTTAGATATATAGATCTTTCGCCAGTACAACATGTTGTCCTGTGTTTATTTTTACTTTTATCATGACCGTAACTGGGCGCATAACCAACTTTGTGTATGAAATGCTTATTATCTAAGCTGGAATTAGGAATTGAGTAAAAAATAAGGCCTTAACATCACTGACAAACCCACAGAGGTTATGAACTGTTGTTGTACCACCTTTATCATGATTCATAAAATAGAGCATAAACATTGGGTTTGTAGCTAAAATAGTGCTGTTTAAAAATAGGAAAATGTGTAAAATGTAAAAGGGTTCTAATAGTTACATTTTATGTTATTTATGCATTAGGTTTTCTATCAACTTGTGGAGAATACGTATACAAACTGTCCTGAGGAAGGAAGCCATTATCATTTTTTAAGCTTCCGAAACGCGTCGACGCCAACTTCAAAGTCATATTCGGCATTGCCAACATTCTAACGGAACCAAAGGAATATTTTTCCTCGTAGTGTTGACAAATGAGGGTCCGAAATGACAGACTAAAGACAGATATAAGTGTCTCTTTAGACTAATTTTATCCACGTCCACATTAGGTGGCTTTTAACTGTGCATTCCATTGTGTTTTTTATGTTTTTTTAACTTTCACTTATTGATCAGTGTTGTATATTTTAGAATAAAGTGTATATTTTTTACAGTACTATTAGACTGGGTGGTTTTCCTTTCTGGCGAGTGTTTCTCCGTTCCACAAAGATGAATGGTATGAATGGTGTTTGATAGTTGAGCCCTGACTTATGAGCAGGAAACAGTATCTCCCATTGGGAAATCTCTTGTTTTACTTATCCATTCAATGACAGGACTCTCTGACATTGTCAATGGTAATCTCTCGAGTTTTTCGATGCTCAGGATTGTATAGTCTGCTCCTTTCTGTGCCAAACTGATCTGTTTATCAGTAAGGTTAAAAATCGAAAATAATGACGTTGTGTTGATTAAACGCCAAGGCACATAGCCTGAACGAAGATTTTGCAGCGTCCAGCCTAATTCTATAATAGAACGCAATTGCGACTGGCCATGTTGTAACATTAGCAAGTCTCTGTCTATCACATCAAAGGCAGAGGATACAATATTGTCCAACGAATATATTCTGGAAGACAGAGTCATTAACCCATTGTCTAGCACAGAAAGTGATTTTTCCAAATTAATACGATCAATTTCTCGTATTTTCTCAGCAGTTTCAATTTGCTTTACTTTCCAAGCCTCGTTGTAAGCAGCATAGATGCTGGTCGCTATGAAACGCTTTTGACGCTGTTTGCGTGGTCCAAGAATGAAATCGCGCAAATCAGCACCATCTTTTAGTAAAGACAAGTGTTGCTTAATTTCAGCCAGTGTGGATGATGTTAGCCATTCAAGGCAGAGCTTCCCTACACTGTATGTTGTTATAATCCCTGGATGTTGTCTCTGGGAGTATCTTGAGTCTAATCTGGTCATTTTTAACCCCTGTGTTTTATTCAGGAATCTATCTTGACAGCTGTTTGTGTCAGTAGGCCAGATTAACCATTTTTTCCAATCAGGATGTGTTCTGTTGAAATGTAAAATTTTTGACACGTCTAACTCAATATCTGCAGTTACATTTTCTGGCATTGGCTTTGGTATAGACGGTGTTTTAAGGTCTTTGATCTTAGCTAGGCCAAGACAAGATGTTTGGTGTATTGTGTCATTTAAAAACAACATTTGTTCTGGTATCATGCAGGTCCTAAATAGTGCTTCAATGCCTTGCACCTGCCATTCTTTTGTACCCCAAATTGTTTTCGTTTCAATATTATTTTTCCAATAATCAAAACCAAATGTCATCATTTTGTCATAAAATGCTTCTGAATATATCAATTTAGAATTTGTCAGCATTGTTTTCATTCCTGTTTTATCTAACAGTTTGTAATAAAACGTTTCTGCATTACTGGTGTTAAACCCTGAGAAGTATTTGAATTTCTCAAAAAATGCTTTAGAACTGCTTTTAGGTGGTGTAGAACAATGTTCCCATTGATTATACATAAAAACATTTCTAGGCTGTGCAGATTTATGCAAGTAATGATCCCCATAGTGGGTGTAACAGAATAGCTGCTCATAACTAGATGAACCTTGTAAATAATCATGATCTGTGAATCTAGCTGACATTACTAAATCTGACATCATGTCATTAATACTGTTAAAGTCCCAATCATCAGAGAATGTACTGGGTTTTACAAAGTCACTTAAGGAAACCTTTAGTTGATGAGGATACTTCAGGATTTCGACCGGACCATATATCTCATAGTCTGTTTTCTCCCATACTACCCCACCAGGTATTGGAATTGCTGTGACATTTACTGTTGACAGTTCTCTTTTCTTCACGTGGGATGATCTGTGTGGTTTCAGGACTAGGTTGATGTTCTGACTTGCTGTGTCCATTGTAAGATATTTTCCCTCAATGAATTTTCCCAAACACAGTACCATGATGAGCCAAAGCAGGAGGAAAAATACACCTAGACCGAACCAGAACTCTAGCCTAGGGGAAACAAGGTAGATTTTCTTCAATTGATGAAAGAGTTCCGTTGCTTTTTCTTTAAAAGTCTTTTTTGTTTCTGGCATCACTTCGGGGTCGTATTGATCTTCAGAGAAGTTGTCGAAGTTGATGAAATAACCAGAGGCAGTTCTGTCAATTGATGGGATTGTTCTTTCAATCTGTCTTTCGGTAGCACTTTCTGATGCCACATCATTGTAGACTGGTGTTGTTTCTTGACGAACTGTTTCAATCTGTGTTTCAAGAGGCACGAGTTCCATGGCATTATTGCATAGTCCTTCATTGTGCACTGCAGGCTGATCGAATGTGATGAGTCTTTCAGTTTGAACCTCTTGGATTTTTGCAAGTTTGGGTATTCTGTTGTTTCTTGGGAGTCCACTGGGCCTACTGTTGATTATAGGCCACATGCTTGTGGTTTTACCAGATCGATAGACACGACTCTGTTCTCCTTTTTACCAGCAAGGGGCGGTAGCACAACTGATCTTGTTCCGGTGACTGCCAAGACAGGTACTGCTTTTCTGTAAGAAGGCCCAAATTCCTTCTTCACCGCGATCTTTTCTCTGACTAGATCCCCAATCTTTGGAATCCAGACAGGCCTTGCTGGGGCTGTTGCTGGTGGTGCCTCGTCAGTGGTACTTGGCTGTTGCTTTAACTTTATGTTGCTTAATGATTTTCTTGTTTCATTCAGTTCCTGTAAAACAGCCAAACGATCCTTTACATCAAAGTGCGTTGTTTCTTCTTGTACCACTGACATCTGACTATCGAGGTCCTGAATACGCATTCTAATTCCGAACAATAGTTTGTATGGGCTGAAACCTTTTAGAGAATTTCTTGGCATGTTGTTAAGACTAGTCTGGACACTTATTAAATGTTTGACCCACCCAGCGCCTGAACCTAATACCTTCGCTGTTATAGATTGCTTTATGTCCTGGTTTTTTCTTTCTACCACACTATTCCCTTCGGGGTGCGACGGACAAGAATACCGCAACCCAATTCCCATGCTGGCCATGGCCTCCTTATAAGCTCGAGAGCTGAAAGCAGGACCCTGGTCAGAATGGAACGTGGTAATTGCGTATGTGCCGATATGAACTCGCAAATCTTTTATAACCGTTCTAGCGTCAGCCGAGCGCTGGAGGCCTCATTATTTAAGTGCTTTTAGTCTTAATGGTGTACACTGGGACGCGCTTCTCTTCTTTGATTGCGCAGATAGACCGCCTTATGCTGTCTAGCAGGGATCCTGAAACTACACTGGCCTGTTCATTACTGCGATCTCTGTTGCAGTCTTTACAATTTTGAGCAAAACATTGAATGTCTATACTCATTCCTGGCCACCAGTACTCTGATTGTAATTCTTTCAGAGAAGCCTTGATGTGCCCCCATGTGTGCTTCCAGTAAGAGAAAGCCCCTCCTGCTCCTGTTTGGAATTACTCTGTCCCCCACTCCAGGGATTCGAGCAAAAACGGAGTTTGCATCGATTATGTATGCATAATTGAGTGGATAGTTTAACGGTAGTGCTGCACAGTCGCCTTTTACGGTTGTTTTTACCGCCAGCATGGTTTCCCCGTCTATGTATTTATCTGTACGCTTTTTTGTGGCTACGGAAGCCGGTTTAGTTGCTTCCGCTGTGGCTGTATTAGCCAATGAATTCCCTGCAACGTGAACGCCATCACGTCGAAGACTCTGTGCGTGAATCACGTGAGTCTTTTGTAGTTCTTTGTGTAAAAGAGCTACTTGTTTCCAGAGCATTTTATGCTTTATTGTGGCACCTGTGTCATCTTTGTAGTCGTTTTCGATCCAACTCTGCAGTCTGTTATTGTAAGAGTTGACGCAAAAATGAGAATCGCACACTATAAGTGTCGGGAATTCACGTTCTGCATTTTCGAGCACCATCTTTAAAGATCTGATTTCAGTTCTCTGAACCGAACAGTTTCTTACAGATTCAGTTTTTGTTACTTTCGGTCTGAATTTACCGCACAGCCAACGACCTTTAATGATCGCACATGCTGCATCGTAGGATTTTCTCTCTACGTTGAAATGCTGTACAAAGCTATCTGTATAGATTATACATGCGTATTGTGGGAGAGGCAGAATTTCGATTGGCAGAGGATATTCTTCTTCATATTCTAAATCATTCAGTTCTTCAAATTGCGGGGCGAAATAGTATTTCACATCTTCCGCTCCTAGAGAATCTATACACTTTATCCATTTCGGATCCAGTGACACTGTAGGCAGGTTTACTGGGCTGAATAGCGCTTCGAAGGCAGATTCCGCTGTAAGGATATTAATCCGTTTGCCGTGTGCTAGTTCTCGCTCATTTGCTAATGCGATTTGCACTGCGTTCACAGTTCTTTCTGTGTGACTGAATGCTTTTTCTGCTTGTGTGTACAAGTGAGATTTAATTGAAATTGGTACCTTTTCTCCCTCATTAGAGGTTAGGTACGTGAATCCGCATCTTCCTGGGATGACTCGGATTACAAGATCACGTGTGTTGTCACGTGTATCTAATTTTGTTTTTGCTAACATGTCTGTTTGCAGTGATCTCAAAATTTCTGTGTGTTTTTGAGTCCAATTGATTTGTTTAAAATCAGGTTTAATTAGTTCGTAGAGAGGTTTAACCCTCTCCGCGTAATTTAGAATGTAAGTTCTTCCGAAATTCAGAAAACCTAGAATGGATTGTAAATTCTTCAGCGTTTTTGGAGCTTGGAGTACAGCGCACTTCTCTAAGAAGTTGTCCGCTAGGCTTTTCCCTTCACTTGATAATTCGTACCCTAAAAACAGTACTGTCAGATGGGCAATTCGAGACTTTTTAAAGTTGAATTTGTAACCCTCTGCTGCGAACCCAAGTATAATGGTGTTCACTCTTTTCAAGTGAGTATCCAAGTTGTCGTCTGTGAGATAGATATCATCCACGTAAGATAATGCCTCATCATCATAGATTTGTAGTAACTCTGTTACCCTAGCTGAGAATAGTCCTGGGCTGTTCTTGAACCCCTGTGGGAGTCGACAGAATTTTTTCTGCGACCCAAATGCGGAGAAAGCGGTCAAATATCTGCTTTCCGGTGCAATGTTTTGACAAAAGAAACCATTAGATATGTCTAATGTCGTTTTGTATTTTTTCCTAACTATGTTATTCATTAGGGCTGCACTATGCGAATTTTGTACTGAAAAAGTTTTGCAACATGTATTAAGATGTCTGTAGTCCAAAACTAGACGATGTGAATTGTCTGGCTTGGAGACAGGAAACAAAGGATTGTTCATTTGAGAGGTGCATGATTCAATCACCCCCTGGTATTCAAGTTGATCTAAGATCTCCCTGACTTGTTTTTTAGCTTCTTGCTTTATGGTATACTGACGTTGGGCAGTTGGTTCACTTTTTAATTGGATTTTGTGAGGAGGTGAATCCTCATCCCATCCTACATGATTTTTATACAATGCAGGTGCCTGGGCTACTGCCCATTTCCTTGCATATGTATATTTTTTGTGAATCGGAATGTGATTCGAGAAGGCAGGCATAATCACTTCTTCGCCACGAGGGCACTCCCTGACAAACTCTGGGGGCCAATCTTTTTCAGCTAACAGAATATCGTAGCCTTTTGAGAGCTTATCCCAAAATAGACCCTTAATTTTCCTAGTCTTATCACCCTCTATACGCAATGTTATTTCGTATATTTTATGGGGCTCGCTAAGTCTGGCGTCGGCAGTTTCAACCTGAATGTATTCATTCGTGTCCACTGTCTCCAGATGACTCATCAAGATCTTGCGCGCTATACTGATTTCTGCTGCACTGTCCAACATTGTCAATGCCCACTCCCCGTTTTTCAACTGTGTCCTCAGTATTCTCGGCAAGGTTGATTACTCTAATACTGGCTAACTTCTTTTTCTGAAATTGAGATTTTTTATTTTGAGCAGGTTCCTTGTCTTTGGACTTGGTGTGCTCTCCTGGGTCTGACCGTCCTCTTCTTTCCGAATTCTGTGGAAGAGATCGAGAGGGACGTGTATCAATACTTTGATATCTATCAGGTTTTTTCAGATTATCCCTATTTCTAAGGTTATATCTTTTCTCAGAGGGCTCCCTCTGGGGAGACTGGCGTTCTCGAGTCGGAGTTCTTTCCCTCCGTCGAGGAGACCTTCCTCTGGACTGGAAAACGTTTTCCTTGGGAGTGGATTGTTTATTTCCATCCCAGCTCTTTTTAGGAGTGTTTAAATTATTTTTAATAAATAATTTTTCAGGATTTTCGAGCAGTTGGGGCTTTACCGGTTTCCCACCCAAGCTGTCTCTACCTAATTCTTCGTAGCATTTTTCTATGATTTTTGCAAGCTCAACAGGATCTTTTATATCTGTTTCCTTCAACTTCTGGCGAATCGCCACAGATGCCGCTTCTCCTCTTATATTGGCTAATAATATAGCCGAGACCTGCTTGAAGTCTTTCAGTAATTTCATACCTAGATTTAAAGCGGGCTCTGGACCGAATTCATTTTGAATCTGTTTTAGCACTTCTGGTATTACCGCCATAGACGGAACACCGTGTGTTTTTGTGTAAATGGAAGCAAAGACTGTACCCCAAGTGTCCCAGTCCTCCACGTGTGGTGCGATTCCCATAGGAAGGCAGATGGTCAAGATTCTGTGTTTCTCAATAGGGGTAGTATCAGGAAATACTGCCTCAATTTAAGTGATTTTCTGTGCTAACCAGAAAGGAATTTGTTCCCGTTTAACGGGTGTTTTACCAAGACATGACTGAATGTTCTGTGGTGTAATTTTATTTGTGTTCCCCTGATGAGGGGTCAGCTGTGGTGTATTTACAGCTGGTTGGACTGTTGCAGTCCGCATTACATATTGGACTAATTGCCTATGTATTTTTATTAATGTGTTTAGCTGTACTAACAGCTCTTCTCTAGACATTTTTACAATGTCCGGATGTGGTGTGTAGCTGGCTAGAACCGGCCACGTTGCTCCTGGTCTACCTAGTGGACCGAGCCTGGTAATGTGATCATTGTGTTTTAGGGCGCCATTAAACCAGAGCAGGTGCTCTTGAAATTTAAGTGGAATTTCAATCTCCTCGAAAGGAGCGTACTCTTCCGGAGGTTTCTCTATTTTGTAATAGTGAAACTCTTTTGTTCTAGCGTTTACCGCTCGAAAATTTATCCATGAATAGAATACCTCTGTCTGCCGATACTCGTGAGCCTCTATCACGAAAATTACTGTACCACCTTGAGGTGTCAGTCCGTTCTCTATAAGTTTTAAAGTTATAGATCTTCTTAAGTGGACCGGGATGTCGATAGCATCCGGGTCTGTGTGTTCGGGACCTTGCTGAGTCGCATCTGCTGCGGCCCCAGTGGTTCCGTTATTTTCTGGCATTGTTAAAAATGCAAGGTTTGCAGAGTAGGTCTCCAAGGAGACAAAGATTAGGTGCACAATATTTTGGAACACTGTATCCTTCAACGTTGAATAAACCAGAGCTTTACATAGGAATCTCTTCCTACTAAGGTCGGGCGGATTTTAACCTTTCACCCACTCCAGACGTCTATTGGAGTATTTACGGGAGAAAGGGGTCTGTGTGAAATATGCACGACTGAGTTACTCTAACTGTCTTGCGTTAGTTTATCGCCTTACCAAACGTTGGGCGCCATGTAGTGTAGTTCCTAGTTTCCCACTAGGCCCTGCGCATTGGAATAACATAAACAGTAGTATCGACGTGGAACTGCGGATATTCCAGGCCTCCACTGACTATGCTAAACTTAATTGGGTTGTGTTACCAACTAGCTCAGAGGTCACTGGAAACTTTCTTCTCTGCATAGGGAGTGATCAGCTTCCTTGGCACAGACAAGAAGGGATTCAGCTTTCCAACAACCGTGCAACATGACAACTTTGCTCCTCAGATCAAGAGTCAATCTCTAGGGTCGTGTGAAACAATAGACATGTATTTCACTCAGTCAGTCTAGTGCAGTTTACTTTCACGAGATGTAGAGAATAGAGAGACGGGCGTTTGTCAATAAAGGGTTAACATTTATTGAACAGTCTTTCTTCTCGTACAAGAGAAATGTATTGCCACAATTGCAAGACTTGTTATGATAAAAAGTACGTACAGTAAGATAAGGATTGCAAAATAGAACTGTAAAAGCATTGATATGGTTTCTTAGCCATACAATGGTTTAAAAGTAATAAAACATATATACAGTCATATATATATATTAGGCTAACATACTCAACTGGTGCTTCTAACTAAGCCTACCCCAGTGTGCCTGACCTAAGCCTAACACGTGGAAGGGGAGTAAGTAAGTAGCTTTAAGTTAAGTTGGTTTTGCCAAGGTTTGTTTCAAGAATTCTCGTCTAAGGGTTTAGTCAACACCATACCTCTGAATAGAATGATGGAGGATTGGTATCTCCTTCAGGGGTCACTCTCGATATCCCAGTCACCCGCGAGGGCAGACCGGAAACACCGGAGCTGGATTTCTCTGCACGAGAAAGGCAGCAGCTCTTCTTCAGCGCGTCGAGGAAGGAGGGGGGACAGCGTCCGCGGGCAGCTGGAATCTGCTGGATGTCTTCGCAGAGGGACGGCTGTTCAGCTCCTAAGCGTACTGCACCATCGTTCGCGCTTTAGCAGCGATAATGGTATCAGCAGCTTCACCACCAAGGGGACAGCAGGCTGCAGCGACAGGGTGCTAGAGTCACCAACACGGGGTCTTGCAGGCAGCTAGCATCAGCAACAGTAGCTCGTACAACAGGCATTGCTTAAGGCAATGTTCGTAATATTTATACCTGACAGGTGCCGGGTTTGACGCAAGTTTGCTGGACATAAGACGTCAATTAAAGATGTCACTAGGAAGTGATAGTTATCAGTTGCTCATTAGAGTTCCATTACTAATCAAAACACAGCAAGCGGGGATTTCCAGGTTTGCTGAGTTTTTATCTTGTTGAAGAACTCGGAGTGTTAATCTAGGAATATCAGATAGTGACTTCTGCTCTGTCATTGCACTAATTGGTCGCAAAGGAAGTGGCAGAGAGTTATGCTGGAATGTGGCTCTGTTGAACGGTTATGCCAATATAGGGAATAAATGGATTTATAGCCGAATAGGGGCATAAGGTCACAGTATCGATCAGGAACCTAGATAAACACATAACACTCTGTGGGTTCTTGTCTCTAGAACGTCTGCCAGAATGGAGCTTGTTTTTGATGTCAATGATCTAGACACATACGGTGTGTGGGAGCTGAGACGGTTCTGTGAAGAGAGAGGCATAGAGGCTGATCAGTCAGACTGGTACGAACTTAGGGACCGCCTGGTCAGATGGCAAGAGGGTCAATGGGATCTTGAACACAGTGAGGAAAGGGCCTGGGCCTCACACCATGAGGGTGGTGGGTCTGTGGGGAGCCCTGAAGATTCAGAAGAGGAGGAAGAAAATGATAGCACAGGGACGCCAGCAGATAGTGAGGACCCCATAGATAGGGAGTCCCTTGCTGGGTCCAGCGTAGGAGGCAGCGCCTCATCCCTTTCCCTGTCCCCAGAGGAGCTGGAAGATAGGAGGAGAGAAAGGGAGCACCAGCTGGCTTTAGAAAAGCACAGGTTGGAGCATGCCCAGGCTATGGCACAGCTGGGCGTAAGAAAGCAACAGTTAGAGACTGAGAGGGTCTTAGCACAGGAAAGGATAGAGGAGGCTGAGAGGGCCTCACCAGAGGCAAAGTAGCTCTGGAGGGTAGACTATCCCCTGCGCACAGTTTTAATTTTCTGGATTCCCCGGGGAGGGTTGAGTCCAGTGGTGGCAGCTATATAGACTTCAGTGCAGGAAGTCCCCTTCCATTGCCCAACGTATGGTCCCTTGTTCCCAAGAGGAGGAGTTAAGGTTGAAGTTCAGGGGCAGTAGGAGACTGCCTCACCAGAGTTGGGGCTTTTTTGTGGATGACTGTTGGGAGGCAATGTGGGAGTGGCTGGCAGCTAGCTTGGATGATGAGAGGGACGGAGTACTGGATATGTTTCTCAAAGAGCAGTTGTTCAGTGTTTGTTGTCCAGAGTTGCGCCAGCACCTGTTGAAGTCTGAATCCCTTAGTCCTTGGGCGCTTGCTGAGGAAGCAGAGCGCTGGGAAAGTGCTAGAGGTTCTCTAGAGTCATTGGTGAGTGACTCCAAAAGTAGTGGTTCGAGGTGGTAGGGTGTTAAAATATCGATTACAAAAATATAGCTGACATAAATATCGTTGTAAAAATATTGTTTACAAAAATATCGACACCCTATACTTAAACAGGTAAGTACATAAATATCGACTCCAAAATATCGTTGTAATTAATATAGATGTAACAAATATCGACTTTTAAAAATAATTAAAATTACATTAAATAATAAATAAATTTAAGTACTATTAACAAAATACATTACATTACTTTTATTTTTTAACTATTTCAAAAAAATTTACTACACTTTTTAATTATAAACTTAATAAATGTGGACATATAAATTGATTTTACACATTACTTTATATAACAACAATAATACATACATATAATTAAAATACCCCTTTACCCAAAAACCCAAAACTGACCCTCAACCCTAAAAATACCCCTTTACCCAAAAACTGAAAACTGACCCTGAACCCTAAAAATACCCCTTTACCCAAAAACATTTTCACTAAAAAAATCCTGTACACACACCTAAAATTAATTAAAGCATTAACATAATTAATTACATAATTATTATTCAATTAACTAATTGAAATTAATTAACTATTATTTATTACACTATTTATATTCTTTTAAAACATTAATTAATGTATTATTTCATTATATTTAAATTACTTCCCACCCTACTCCCCTATAAACCCACAACCCGCTACGGAACTATTAATACTAAATTCAACTGAAAATACATTATTAAATAATAATATACTACTAAAAATACTACTTTGACTACAAATATTCATTAAAAACACTACATTACTTATAATTATTTAAAAAAACGATATTATTGTAAACTATGTTTTTGTAAACGATATTTATTACAACTATATTAAAGTTAACGATATTACTTACCTGTCTGTCGATATTCTGGTCAGACGATATTTTTGTCATCAATATTTCTTCCTGTAGATATTTTTGCAGCAATATTTAGGTTAGTCGATATTTTTACGACGATATTCCTGCTCTGTACCGGTTCAGGTATCCTCCAGCCCAGCGTGGTGGAGGAGGCTCAGTGTAGCCCAGCTAGGTCCCAGGATAGCGAGGAGAGTGTAGGGGCTCACTGCCTGGCTCAGTGGAGCAGGAGTGAGGGGGAGACCGAGGTTCCCCAGACGCCCGAAGCCCTGCCTCAGGACTTGGATGGTTTCTGTAGGGAACACCAGGTTGGGGACCTAGGCTGTCCTGTTAGTCCATTTGAGGAAGATCTCCTAGTGAGTAGAGGACCTGGAGCGTCTGTAACGAGAGCTCCTGTGGTTCTAGAGTCTGGCAGTACCGCTCCGGTAGGGAGGGTACAGGAGTCCAGCGTGAGGAGTGATTGGGGGAGTTCCCCAGTAGAAGAACCAGTGGGTCAGGGACTACCCAGTTGGGCTAGGATCCCGTGTAGTGACCATGGTGACACCACTTCTGTGCTGGGGGATCTTTGCGCACTGTCAGGTGGACAGGAGGCGGGAGATCTGCGCCAGGCAGACAGTCACACAACAGATGTGTCATTTGTTAGCCTCAGTGGGATTGTGTGTGCATCCCCAGAAGTCCTGTAGTGCCAGGCAATTGTTCCACCAAAGGTTTTAGACCGGAGGTTGGATGGCCAGGGGCAGGATCAGCCTGACCTGAAGGGTAGGACGACTGTAACCAGTGTCCTGACCGGTTCTTCTTCCAGAGGAACTTCTCCAGTTGGGAGAGGGCAGACCTCTGGAAGGGGGTGGAGAGGGTGGGAGAGCCCACCTGTGACCCCGGTACAACCTGAGTGGATAAGCCCTGGGTTGGAGTGGCGTTGTAAGGGTACCCCCTCGCAGGAGGAGGAGGAACCCTAGAAGAAGAGGTAGGGGGAGGAGAGCCTTCCCCGAGACTCCTGGTCCGCCTGTGGTTGTAGACCCTAGGCTGGAGAACCAGTGGCAGTCTAGTCCTGTCTTGCAGACAGGAAGAGTGGAGAATGGCTACTATGTGCCAGGGGTTACTACCCCCCGCTCTGCGAATAGGCAAGGACCAGTGGCACCTGGGTGGCCCAGGGCCTGGTCCTGGCCGCGGACAGCTCGGGAGTACCAGTGGGGTAGCCCAGTTGGTCCAGACAGTGTGTTGATAAGGAATCCCATGGGTTCACCGTGGCGTAGAACAGGAGGGTGTCCCTGCAGTTGCGGGCCAGCGTCCGTGTTCTATCGCCCCAAGCAGGGAAGTCCATCACGGTGGTGATTGTTCTACCCTGCGTTTTGGGTGGAAGGGGGTTGTGTTGGACTTGGCCCTTATGGCAGGTTCACCCCTAGACTTTTTGCTTGTAATGGTGACCTGGTGATGGTGATTTTTGGGTCCTGCGCACTTTCACTGTGTCCCAGTGGAAAGTGCGTGCGCACTCTGAGTGCATGTGATGAGATAGGCATGCCCTCCCATAGGAATGCATGGGGAATGTATGTGTCCCTGGTAGTTCCTGATGCGTGGGGTGTACAGGTTCGAATTTGATATGTGCGAACTCGTGAGAGTGAATGCTTCGCAATGGTGTGTGTTGCATGAGTGTGTCATATGTAGAAGTGCCACTTCTAGGAGTTGGCATATTAATATAAAATATGCCTGGCGTGTGATTGGCTGGAGCTGGCTAGTGAGCCTGGCTCCAGGAAGGCTGGGTGGGTCTGCCTGGTGGTGAGTATGAGATTAGCATGAGTGATGTGTGGGAGGAGTGTACCTGTGTCCTGGATGGGCTGGGTTTTCCCCACACAATGCTGGCTCCGCCCCCCTGTGGTGTGACTGATGACCCTAGCCCTGCCAGTGAAAGAAAGGGGTGGTTGGGCCATCAAGGGTACTCCCAAACCAGCTGCGACTGGTTTCTCCCCCACCCTGCACCTCCAAATAAAAGATTTAGGTGTATAAAAATGGGGCTGTGTCCCCACAGAAGCTGTTCTCTTTCAGGATCCTGAGGGGGGCTGCGGCTGCTGTCGCTGGGCCAGAGGACCGCCACTTGGAGTGTCTCCCTGCCTGGAGACCCAGTGAGCTGGCTCTGGGCCCAGCCTTGCCCCTCTGCCTACTTCCCTGAACTTTGCTGGACTTTGCTGCTGCTAAGCGCCTGGGAGCGCTTTACTTGGGGCCCTAGCGCTTGAGAGCGCTTTCTTTTTGCCCTAGTGTTGAGGGGGCGCTTTATTGGCCTCTAGCGCTGTGAGAGCGCTGTATTTGTCTTGTAGCGCTTGGGAGCGCTGTGCCTTCACCCCAGCGCTGGGAGCGCTTTACTTTTCCTTTTTCGGCTGCCCGTGCCGATTTTAACGTCCCCAGGCAGGTGCCCACCCCGCCAGGGACCTTGCGCTGTTTTTAGCCTTTACGAGTGCCCACCTCGTTTATAATTTGTATCGAAGAGCCGGTGCCCACCCGGCATTGCCCCCGAGGGATTGTTAGGAGGGACTTCACCGCCGCAGCCCAGGAGACCCGGCCGGGCCGCCGCGCTGCCTACGGCGACCCAGAAGTCCTGCCTCCACACCCCCAGGGCCGCGCTGCCATTGGGGGCCCGAACCGGAAGTCAGGCGGAACAGGTGGGACAACCGGAAGTCGACAGGAGCCCACCCTGTGCTCCGGTACCAGGAAGTGCTGCCAGGAGAGCAAGAAGAAGCCCAGCAGAGAGGAGCTGACGCTGCGAGGAGCCGCCGCCTCCCCAGACAGCCGGGGAGTGCGGGCGCCCCCGGGGTCACTTCTCCACCCCAGCGAGGCTCGAGGGCCAGTTCGATTTCCGAGTCCCCGGAGGGGGGACTCCAGCATCTGGGGCCACATTCGCGAGAGCCTGCGAGGCTCGAGGGTACCATCGTGTAGAGCCTGCAAGGCTCTTGGCGGCATTTTTGTTTATGCGAGTCCGGGAGGGACTCCAACTAGAAGTGGGCATTGAGGCATTGCCACTCGAGTCCACGAGGGACTCACACAAGCCGCCCCTTTGTTGTCAGAGCCCCGAGAGGCTCAAGCCGCATCTTTGTTTGTCCAGAGCCACGGAGGCTCAGGGGCATTTCTTTGGTTATGAGCCCTGAGAGGCTCAAGGGGGCATTTTGATTTCGTGTTGAAGAGCCTGAGAGAGGCTCAGGGTGCCATTTCTTGTCCAGGAGCCCAGAGAGGCTCCGCAGTGTCACAGTGGTGGTTCTTGAGCCCACGATGCTCCAACGTTGCTCTAACTTTCCCTGCACCAGTTGCCCAGCACTTTGTGGGCAACTGCCACATTTAGGCCCTGACATTGGGACACAGGGACTGTCACAGGTGGTGACTTATCTGAGTTTTGCGCAACTGTATGTTTTTGCTTACACCTCTGAATGTATTGGGAAGCATCATGTGTTTTCCCTCCTTACACCTCTGAATGAATGTTATGTATTGCATCATGTGTTATGTTCTTACACCCCTACAGGTAGTGTGTTATGTAGGTGGTTGTTTTCTCCCTAGTACAGGTGGTGCTAGTGAGGTCCTGGTAACCAGTGATTACTGGTTGTGTGCTCTATTTTTATATGTGTACTACAGTGATTTTACTTTCTACAAGTGCTAAGTTCTAAAGTGCTGATTCCTGACAGTGGTCCATGTGGCCCTGTCTTGTAAATATCCCCTGTAAATTCTGCCCGTGCCACTGGCACATTGTAAAGGGTGTGTTTTACCTGATGTGTTTTGGTAATACAAAGGCTATTTTTATATATAACATTGTGTGGAGTTTCCTTTGTGGTGGGCCTTGGGTGTTGTTGCTGGGGTGCGTGCGCAAATACTTAACTCATGTCGCCTCCAAGTTTAGCCTTGCTGCTCGCGCCACGTTACCTAGAGGGTGAGCAGGGGTTATCTTGGCGTGTAACTCCCTTGCCCTGACTTAGGAGTGGTGGTCTCTGACTGACTTTGGCGCAAGCCCTGGCCAGCCAGGGATCCCATTTTTAACACTACTCCACCGCTTTAGACAGTTGACACGTGACGAAGACCTGGATACACACTCGCCCGCTCCCGCTGCCCCTCCTCCTCCCGCGCAGGCACATCCCCGATCTCAGAACCCCCGCTGATGACACACCTGTGCTACCTACAGTTGCATTCTACACCCCGTACTTCTGTTGACTGGTCCCTGCACATGACCTGACACAGAAATCCCCCCCCTCCTCTAGCGACCCTGGCATATTATCGCACGACTCACTGACTCATTAGTCACCCGACCCGTATTCTTCCTGATCTGCTCGCACTCTGCGCCCACATGCATCTTTCCCGAGTTTACACTCCCCCAATTCTCCAATGATGCTGGTACATGGACTCTACAGATTCGACCCACTTGCCACCGATATAATGGAACTTTGTAAGAATGTTCTAATTTTTATTGCCTATATATCTAACAATAAGATCTGTATTGTTCAAATAATAAAATGTCAATAAAAATAAGTTTACTGATGGCTCAGCCAGGTATGTGGGGACTAAGAGGCATTGGAAAGCAGTGTCGTACAATCCTGTGCCCTAGAAATTGTTAACTACTACCAGAGAGGGAACAAGTAGCCAGTTTACAGGACTGTATGCTGTTTCAAGCTTTGAAACAAGAATTACATGGGAAGTGTTATATTTACACTGATTCATGGTCTACTGCCAATGAGTTGGCTTCCTCGCTCCCCACATGGCATGCCCATAATTGGATGATACATTCAAAAGAGGTGTGGGGTAAGGAGTTGTGGCAAGAGATCTGGGAAATGATACCGCAAAACAAAGTTACTATATCACGTAGATAAGATGCTCCCTGCCCAATAGACTTATTAGAACGGTGGTGTAATTCCATTGCAGATGAAAAAGTTAACAGTTTGGAGGCCAAGGTGGCGACATAGGATTCTGATTTGGTGGGCATGGTAAAGTGGGTGCACCAAAAATGTGGACACCTGGGAGAGAAATCCACTAACAGGTGGGCAGAGAAAAGACTGATGCATATTCCTCCATATTTGATCAAAACTGGGATTATGCAATATCCCATGTGTCAGCACACACAACACAGACCAGTCCCACAGGTGGTGAGAGGTCAGCTAGTTAGGGGGAACCTGCCAGGACAGATTGACTGCATTGGCCCAATGCCAATTAGTTGGGGTTGTCAGCATGCATGTACAGTGGTGGATATATACTCTGGCTACTTGATAGCCTGTCTGTGTAAACGTGCCATGCAGCAGAATTCTTTGAAAACATTAAATTGACTCTTTCTGTATTATGGTATTCCATTGCAGATCCAAAGTGACGCTGCTTCTCATTTCAAAGGCAAATTGGTGCAGGATTATTGTGCACAACACAACAGGGAGTGGAATTATCATATCCCTTACTACCCACAAGCTGCCGGTCTTATTGAAAAGACAAACAGATTGCTGAAAGCTCAGCTGAAAAAATTGTTGGATAGGTCATCAAAAGGTTGAAGAGATACCTTGCATGATGCATTGTTAATTTTGAAAAACAGGCCTTTGACAAATGAAGAAACGTCATTAATGTGAATGTTGACAACAGCTTTGCAGTGGCCCTCAACACTATCTAGTACTGGAGACAACTCCTGTGGCCTAAGATCCATATCGGGCCACCCCAGAGGCTGCAGGTGTTGATTTAAATGCTTTACCGTTGTACAGACTGAAATCCAGAGATATAGCTTTAATTGAAACTGGTGTTGGAATTAATTTTACCCCTGGGCATTATCGATTGATTGACCCTCATGTTGGGCTTGCCTTAAAAGGCATTAAAATTCTGGGAGGGTAATAGTCTCTGATTACCAAGGAGAGATAAAAGTGGTACTGTTAAACAGTGGAGACACTGATTTACTTGTGCAACCTGGGGATCGAGTTGCTCAAATTGTCATCATGCCAGTTTATGGAGGAATTGAAGAGGACTGCCCCGCCCTTTCTTACTATACGAGGAAAGGGAGGGTTTGGCTCCACTGATAAGAATCCAGGAGCCAAAGTATGGGTTGAATCCCTCAACACCCCCACCCCCAAACCTGCTTAAATTATAGCCACCAAAAAAGACAACATTCTAATTGTAATGAGACCTGGAGAGGAGAAATGGGAACATGTACCTGCTGATAACTGTTATTTGCAAGTATATTAATGCTTGTTTGTTCAGGCATGTGTTGAGGGGACTTGCAGGGCCCAGTGAGGCCCATTGCCAAGGGACTCAACTGCCAGTATCAAGTAAGAACATTATTACAGCAGCCAGGGAACATGTGGACATATCTGGCACATAATGTCCTCAATATATGCCATTTCTACATGAAGAACATTAGGAACACCCTTGAAGTTATCTCTACTTGCTTAGTTGCAACTCCTACTCCTGTTGAAATTCTATTGCATATTTTTAATGCTGCCAATACAGATGAAGTGGGGGAGGGGTGATGTCAGAACCCACCTCCCTGTGCATGAATATTGCAGATTTCACTCTGAGGTAACAGGAAATCTGTGGTAAAAACATGACCCATATCATAACATTCAATATCTCTATTGCAGACACTTGTTAACCCTTTGACCGCGGCGCAAATTCGGCCTCGGTGCTGGGGAAATAATAATTGGGCGGGGTTTGGACGGCCCCTGGCCATTCTCCGCAGATGCCCACTGTGAAGTAAGATGGCCTGGGGCCGCCCGACACATGCATGTGGTTAAAGCCTTACATGTGGTCCTGCTAAAATAGGTAAGTGTCAGCAGGTAAAGCTTGATGGTTCTATGAGCAACATATTCAGAGAGCAACGTACCTTGAGTCCATTAAGGAGCCACAGTTGGTCTACCACAGTAAATAACAATATGTATTGTAAACACTTAGGGGGCCATTAGGATGGTGGGCGGACTTTGCTCGCCTGCCATCCTCATGGTACTTGGGACCGCCCACCATAAGGGCGGGAGTCCCGTGGAGGGTATTAGGATGCGCCCGCCACAGTGGCAGGCGCATCCTGCATTTTTAACATTGTGGCGGGCGGTGCTCTCAGCACCGGCCGCCACAATGCTAAAAATGCATTTATGCATTTGCATACACAAAGCGGCAGGCACCGTGTGGTTCCTGCCGCTTTGTGTATGCAAATGCTGGGGGGTACCACAGGTACCCCCCGTGTGCACCCCCCACCTCGAGAGCCGCAGGGGGCCCCCGAATTGAAGACCGCCTGCCTTTCCATGGCGGCATCGCTGCCACGGAAAGGCATCTGTTGCAGCACATTGTAATATGGCTGGCGGTGTCTGAAAGACACCGCCATCATATTAAACCTTTTCCGCCATCCGCCGCAGACCCCCCTGCCATGCTAATATGGCGGCGGGTCATTCTGGTTAGGATGGCGGGCCGCTTGCCCCCGCCAGGCCGGCGGTGGCTACCGCCAGCCTGGTGGGGGAAATCCGCCCGCCTTCCTAATGGGCCCCTTAGTGTTTGTTGCTAGTTACTTTAGGCATGGTAAATTACCCAAGGGATGGCTCTTTTTGTGCGTCAATGCGCAATACACATACATTCTAGTGACCCCGACTGGTGGACAATTAACACGATTAAGACTAATGATGTTTCCTTTGCATTTATCTTTACATTCTCGCTATGTTAGAGACGCATTTCAGTAGTCTAAAGACTGTGATTCTGAAATTACCTTGTTAGCCAAAACTGAATATTTTAGTCTAGCTACGTCCATAGTAGGCGTTCCTGGATTAACTGGGTATAATACTAGAATAATAAACATGTGTTCATTCAGTGGTAAGAAACGTAAATGAAACTTCTACTGTGTTAGCTGAATTTCTATTAATTGTTCAGGAAATAAGAAAAGTCACTTTACAAAATAGAGATGCAATTTTTTTTTCTTTTTAAACATAACCATGGCTGTGCAGATTTTGAAGGTTTGCGCTGTTTCATTTTGTTTGAACATTTCACGTCCATCCAGTCGCATCTTAATGCACTGCCTGAATTAGTCAAGGGAGTGAAGCAGGATGTGGATAAGGGATGGTAGGATTGGTTATTTGATTGGTTGCCCAACTTTGGACAATTTCGTTACATTTTAAATGCCATTTTTATTATACTTTGTATCTTGATATCTATTTGTTTCTGTATAGGATGTGTGCCTAACTTTATATCCTTGTTTCATCCTAGAACTATGACATTTACACATATCGGTTATGCTATTTAGTAGTCAATGGCCAAGGAGTGGAGTGTAATGCTAAAGGCATGTATATATATAGCGTGATATCACGTGTTGACCATTGACCCCATGTTGCTTTAACTACATTTGTGAGCATGGTCTCATCTTGTGTCTGTCTGACCCTGCCTTTCAGCTGTGAACGCAGGCAGGCCCCAGGTTACTCTCTCACACAGAATTGTTTATGTTTCTCACTTCATTGAGTGAGAGAGATAAGCTGCTAGAACAGACAGTGTGAGATGCCAACTCTGCCCAAGACTGAGAAAGTGAAGAATTCTGCCAAATCTCTTATCGAGCCTGACCAGCTCCGTTGAGTGACCTCGACACAGGTATTGCAGCCAGCACCGACAGTGCGTATGAAGGGAGGAGGGGCTTATAGAAGCCTCTCTCCATGTTAGTAGGATAATAAAGATGGAGACTTCTTGGCGCTTTGACAGGAACTCTTCTATGGGTGGATGCACCGCCTAGAGACCTTTCCCAGTTGAAGAGCTTCTGCCGAGACTGTCAACAGGTTCTCCAGTCGTGCTGTCAGCATGATGCAAGACAGACAGCCAGTGAATTATTCCAAGTTCTAATGACCTATTCTTGTGTACATGCAGTTATTTTCTATGCATTTATTCTTGTGTATCTACATTTACTATATGCATTTATTAAACATGTGTAATATTGCTATTTTATATATGGCAACTCACTGCAAAACTTGCCAAATGAGTGGTGAGCTTTGGCTATATTGTATTGTGGTATTCTAAAGTGTGCAAAGTCGTATTTTGAAGAGTGTTTGTGTTGTGTCCTGTTGTTTTGAAGTCTTCCTCAGGTGTTCTGAACAGAAAAGCAAGACATGCTCTGAGCCTTAACTTTGATAAGAATCACTGACATAATATCGATGTACAAAATATCAACCTACAGGAAAATCGACGCTGGAATATCGAAGGCAAAAATATCGACATCCTATGTACAACATGGTAAGTACAAAAATATCGAAAAAAAATATCAATGTTAAAAATATCGTAATTAAAAATATCGGATTTTTTTGTAATTAAAAAAATTGTAAAATAAAGTAAATAATACTTATAAACCAAATAAACATAGTTAAAAATATTTAATAATGTTTAAAATTAATAAATAATACATATACAATAATATAACATTAATTAACATATACATAAAATATATAATATATACTTACTTAATAATAAGTTTTAATAATTATTTTATTAACTCAAAAATTATTTTTAAAATATTATCAATGACAAATACATCTAAACATAAAACAATAACATAAATAAAAAGTAAATAATTATATGTAATACATTTTAAAAAATTTAATATACTTTCTATATTTTTAAAATTATTATTATACAACATTATCAAAAATAATATTAAAAATATTAAATAGCTAAATAAAAAAAAATACTATTCAAAGCCCCAAAAAAACTACAATATTGATAACATTGGGTGCTACAGTAGGGAAAGCGTTGGATAGAGTAGAGGTAAAAATTACTATTTCAAATCCAGAGGGTGCTACAGTAGGGAAAGCGTTGCATAGGGTAGGGGTAAAAATTACTATTCTCTCTCCAGAGGGTGCTTTGATAAGCCTAACTTCTCACCACACTACCACAGAAAGAGAATTAGATTCATCTGCTTTTACCTCTGAACACCTATTAGGGATCCAAAGGTTTCTCTGCACAGTGTGGCTCTAGTATGGTTACAAGAGATTCATCCACACAGCAGAGTAAGAATATTATGAGTGTTGTGGTGTCCTGCGAAAGGTGCAGTCAGTGGACGGCATGTGTCATGCGCCGTCAAGTACGAGAGCTTGTAGACCAAGCAAAGGTCCTCTGGGGGTCAAATACATTAATGCAACGGTGCACGAAGCCTCTTTACTGGGTGCAATGGGAGCACGCTGCTGCCCTCTCCACTTTTTGTACGGAGAGCTCGGAGTAACCAGAACTCTAAGAACAATTAAAATTCCTACTGAGTGACGTTTTGCTTTCTTCATAATAACTTTATTATACTCTGCAGCATTGACAGTAGACACACTTGGGCATGCCCTCTCTGTCTGCAGCAAAACAAACAGAGGGAGGGTTGCCTTCCTTTATTTGAGATGTTTTTATCACACATATGAGTTGACTTGGTCTTCACTTTTATTATGCTTTGTTGCTATAAAATTTGAACCGAGACATGACATTACCGCTACAACTTTTGTCAGACAGGTTGGAGACTCCTTTGCGCCTTAAGCACCAATGCTAAGGACAGCTCGGGCACTATGCCTGACTCTGCAGGTGAGTGATCCTTATCCAAGGCATCCTTTCATGGTGTCATATTAATCCCTTGCAACTGCGCAACACCCTTTGTGATAAGGTACTTTGTGGCTGTTAGATGGGATTCACTTCCTTTTTCAACACATGCTTATGTAAGAATACTTCTTAGCAGACTGTGTGACTTCTAAATTTGACAAACTGGCTGACTTGTTTGGAGTTGTTACCAATCGATAAACTGTTATATATATTGTTTATGTCCCCTTACAAGTACCACCAATGAATCCATCATCCTGCTATCCTTGGGTCACTGGTCTCGTATCATATCCAATATACCAGCTCTTGGCCTTGATGTACAATTTTTGGACACTTTTGTAGAAATAACTTTCACAGCAGTAGCTTATTTAAGATCCTGAAGAAAGCCACAACACTCTCAAGGTAATTGGCTGAAACATGTTGATCTGTGTTCAATAGGATTGGATCAAATGGTTCCTGTCGTACTTTCTATTTTTAATCCTAGTATGTGGGAAACCCTGTAGCTAGTTTTAATCCACTTAACTACCCACAATGCACCCCTCATAACATTCTGCTAGCTCACATTAGCTTTTAGAAACAACCTATGTTACACAAAAAAAATCACTGATCTCCTCCCTTGCAGCCAAGGGGTTGTAGCCCGCACCCTTGAGGAAATATAAATTTTATGGTCGAGAAATGTTCCCTAACGTGTACCCCACTGTCTCCATGTACGAACTTAAAGTGCATGTAACTTCCCTCCTGTGCCAGCTATGAAGACGCAAACACATTTGCGTCCAACGTTAACATGTCTTCTTTCAGACCCACCCTGAACGGGTTGAATAATCCGTTTCTAAGTATGCCTTGCCAACGTCTTTCTGTGGTGTACTTTACACGTTTTCCAGCCCAGGCGAAGTAGGCCCTGAATTCTGCCATCGAGCCTTTCCCTGCCTTCAGATTCTGAAATGCCTCAGCCTGGGCCGGCCTCTGTACCCGTGACCTCTGCCTTACTCCCTGCGCGGCTCACGCGCTTAGCTCAGCCTGTTGCCTGCCAAGACTGTATTCAACCTTCGAATTATCTGTTCCGTTCCTCGAAAATACATTCCTGCCTACTAGTTTAAGTAAACATCCTTCCAGCTGCAGAGCAAAGGGCCCGGCCTCACTGTCTCCGTCCGAGTAATTCATAGTCTCTGTTACCATGGTAGGCCCATGCCCCCTCGCATCTCATGCAGACACTTAGACGCTTATACACGCACTCACAGTCAGTATAGAATAGCCTCTGTCCGAGAGACCTTTTCATTCTAGATAATATGGTTCCCAAACATCAGATACCAGATATGATATAGGAACGAGTTGATCTGACATGCCAGACTTCTGTCTCTTTCCTCTAGTGTAAATGTCAAGTCCCCTGCACCCTCCAACTTTACGTCAATCTCACGTCATGCAGCTGCGTGCGCATCCTAGCTACCGATTTCTGCTGACTCTGCACTATTCTGTCATAGAGCCACCCCCTTCTGACACTTACATGTGACGTTTCTAGAACACACCTCTGTGCACGCCTTAGTTCACGCCTTCTGATTACGTATTGCTAATACGTGTGTATCTTTATCTTGTCTCTCTCAGCTGTTACGCCTTCTGCATTGACTTCTATTGTGTATATTAAGTATAAAAGCAATGTAATGTCAATAAACTATGCTCTATCCCTTCCTGCACCCCAGTGGTGGCAGGAACCCGATATCCAGTACCTGACCCATTCTTTTTTAAGGAATAAAACCCCTAAGAACTCTAACACCACGGACTCTGCCTCTTTCTTTCAGATTGAGTTATTTTTGTTTAAGTACTTACCTGCATAGAAATTAAGACGGTAAATCAAATATTTACCACATTATTCTGGCGCCCGAACAGGGACCCCTCCCCCACCCCACGCGCCGGTTGGTGCGTTGCAGCTTTGGTCCCCTGCCACAGTCGTGACGGACACTACGCGTACCCGCAGGATTTCCTGTATCTCCCTCAGGCCTACGGAGGTGACGGAGACTGCGATCAGCACCCAGACGAGGTGGTGAGGAGTGCAGAGGATCCCGACCAGAGCCTAGCCGAAAGAAGCAAGGTCCGAGGTGTCAAGAGGCCCACCAGTTCCGAAGTTCCGAAGTATTCCCGTATCGAGTCGAGTCGAGTCCAGTCCGGTCCAGTCTAGTCGAGTTTTCCGAGGCCTTCTGTTCCGTGCTTCCCGGTGAGTACCGTTGCTGGGGACGCATCTAGACGGGTGCATTATTATGTATCCGGTAAAGACGGGTTTGGGTACGCAAACACGGTCTGCACTGTTTTAGACAGTGTATCTGTGCTGTTTAGCAGTACATCTAGGATAAAGGGTAGTAATATGTGTTACATTACCGTTCAAAATGTTTCATGTGATTAATGTCGTGGTATGAGTGACTGTTTTGTGTGCATTACCGTGTTTTTTTGTGTGACTAGCTGTGTTCAGAAGTAAGTGACAAGTATCGAGTATCCAGCACTAAGTAACAAGATGCCGCTTTTCAATAAGTTAAGACAGATAGGAACTAGGAAAGGGATGCTAGAGGAAGAAATTCCTATCCCCCCTAGGGACACTCCTGGAAATTTTATGTATCATAAGCATGGCTTAGATGCCATACTGTACCTAGATTTATGGGCCGATTATACTAAGCACCTAGAAGAAAGACACAGGTGGCCCGTTACAGGAACTTGGGATGCCGAGTGCATCCTGAAAGTAGAAGAAGCGCTATGGAAAAAGAAAGCCAGACAATCTCAGAAAGATGCCATAGAATTTTGGCGTAAAGAATCACATAAACGTGCCGAAAAAGCACTCCGAAGAGAAGACAGACATAGAGAAGAGTCGGATAAAGTCCGAGAAAACGAATTAGTTAATGAGGGGATCCGAGTAAAGGCAGAACAAGTAGACCGCATGCGAAATAACCTTGTAAATGGTATGTACTTAGTGACCGAGGGCTCGCCTGAAGCCACTTCAGAAATACCGAAAGATCTGCCACCGCCATTGGTTCCAACTAAAGTGACTCACAGAACTACAAAGGACATATTCCTTGCCTCCTATCTAGATGATGTAGTTCCCGCTTACACCAATCCACCTGCCCAGGTACCACCTGCTGATGGTGACGGAGGTGGCAACCCATCCCAAGACCATATCCCGCCCTTACCACAACAAAGTTCACCCGTCCGGATTCCTGTTCCACCTATTCCTCCACCACTTCCTACACCTAAGATGGATACTCTGAATCCGTTTAGGCCTGACCCTGGAAGAACACCAGTTCAGTTACTTACACAGTCCCCACAGACAAGTCTTGCTCAAGCCTCCGCCTCTGGAGGTGCGACAGGAGGTAACCAGACCCCGCCACAACAACATAGGTTAAACATAAGGGACATATTAAAGAACCGTACACCCCGAACCTCAAATTTCGACATGCTTAAAGAACCCCTTCCAGTTTGCAGATACGACCCAGTACCCGGTAAAGACGATAGGATGTTATTAGCATCTCTACGCTTACGAAAAGTCACAGATTACTTAATGCTATTCCCAGGAATGACTGATCACCTAGATAGAATATACCATTTTATCCAGACTGGGGAAGATCCTGACTGTATTAAAGAGGCTCTGGCTTACCAGAAAACTGACACTCAAGGTTGTATATTACGATTCTTCATAAACTGTCTAATAAGAGAACGAGACAGGCCTGGGGTAGACCAGGACGAATTGGATGCACTAAACAAATGGGGCCAGAACATAGCCGAGGGAAAACACGATAAACAGAATTGTATAGCAAGTATGTACAAAAAGATCAGGAAAGAAGTAATAGAGATACACGAAAGAAAGAAACAAGAAAGTGAAGCAGATAGCAACCGGCTTGATTCCTCCGAGGAGGAAGACCGAGAGGAACCCGAACAACAACCTAAAGAAACGATAGCGTACGTAGGTAAGGGAAATTACCTTAGGAAAGGTATCCGCCCAGAAAGCAAGAGAGTTTTTATGTCTGGTATATCAAAACCGAATTCTTCTGAATATCTGTTTCAAGATACCGATAAAATGCTTCAAGAACGAATGGGGTACCATGTACTCAATTCTATGGATGAACAAGAACTAGCCCGGTCAGCAGTACTATGGGCTGACAATCCTAGCATATACAATGATGATACCGTAGCACAGACATTTCTGAACCTTTCCCCAGACGAGCAGAAATTAGCGGGTGTATACATGATTCAGCATCTTCTCACGTTATACAGAAACGAACATTCGGACCCAGGTCCCTTACCTGATACATTAGAAGCACTACTTATGAATAGATGGAGGGGCCTAAGTACCAAGTTGATTCAAATAATTCTAGAGCAACGACACAGATATAACGCTTTCTTAGGCCCACAACATGTTTCAGCTCCGCCCCCAGAAAGAAAAATGTTTCATATGGAACATTTGGACAGACAGAATCCTTTACGAGAAGTACACCCAGTTATGGGTACAGATAATACTCTGAAACGCGTGTATGTGTACACACCTTTGACAAAGTTAGAATTGTAAGAAATGAAGAAGCTAGTACCCTGTCACGATAAAGACCCTGCAGGTTTTCACCGAGAACTTAAGGATATGTTACTCATGGGAGACTATACATATACGGATATTATGAAATTGTTAAAAGTACTGTTGCCTACTGGCATCTATGAGAAACTCAAAGAAAAAGAATGGGAGGTGGGAGAGAAAAAGATTATATGGACTGAAATAGAGGACGAGGAAAAACTCCGTACTCCAGGGCTAGGCCTTGGGGAGAAAGCTAAAGCATTACCAGGTCTGATAGTACAGGTTTTGCCAAGATTATTGACAACTAAAAAGGAAGACTGGGACGCGATCTCAGCCTGTAAACAGAAACACGATGAAGATACTAGTGACTTCTATTCAAGATTCGAGAAATGTTTCATTATTAATAGTGGCCTGAAACCAAGTAGCGAATCATACCCACACCTTTTTGTAAGTAAATTAGTAGAAAATTCCCTAACACAGGTTAAGAATCGTGCATATAAAGTCGAAAGCACATGGCAAGCGAATACGCCATTCCAGATGTTACAAATGTTACAATATCATCAGAACAGAATTAGAGAAGAACAAGAACATGAACAAAGACGTATGAAAGACACGAAAATGAAAATACTAGTTGCCCAGACAGTCCCAGCTGACGGTCAGAAAAAGGGTGGGACGCAGACAAATAACTCAGCAGCTCCCGTTAAAGGGACATGCAACTATTGCAAGCAGCCAGGCCACTACGTAAATGAATGTCCAGTCCTGAAACACAATATAGCGACAGGTAAAACTAAAGAAAGACCGCGTCAGCCTAGACAAGACCAGGTCCAGCCACAGACTTCACAGAGCACACAGCCTATACATGCTTCATCACACACCGCCCAGACCGTAGCGGTATCACAGCCACAGCCCATTGCCGCGACTCAGCAAGTTTCACAGCAAATGTACCAGTATGCCCAATCTGATTATCCCGATTATCAGCGATACACATGAAACAGCCTTGAGAGGGAGGTTGGCTTGCACCTTATCGAGATTCCTGTAGATCAAGAGGGTCCTTATGTACATAGTCAGGTATTGGGAAAAGACAGAAAGTTTTTAATTGACAAAGGGGCAAGCCGCACAACAATCAGCCATGATGAAGTCCCAGGGGCACCCCTCTCAGGCTCACAGAATGTTTCCCTTGGTTTTTCAGGAAAGCCTATTGTAAATGAAGTATCAGAACCCGTCCCCCTAGCAGTAGGTCCATTATCACGTGTTACAGATTTGTTACTCAAGAAATCATGTCCAGAAAACTTGTTAGGAATAAAGACACTGAAGGCTCTAGGAGCTGTGATATGTTGTTCTCCGGTAGGAGTTAGACTTTTCCTGCGTGACTTTAAGGGTCACTATGTATTACGAGATTTTGATGTCAGATTGAAAAATGTACCAGAACACCTGTGGGCACAAGGCCCAACCGATGTAGGTTGCATGCACATTACACCATACCGTGTTACACTCAAACCAGGAGTTGTTTTACCTCGAATCAGACAATACAAGTTACCACCCGATGCTGTCGTGGCTTTACTGGAAATCATTGAAGAGCTTATTGCCCAAGGAGTGGTCGTAGAGACGGACTCCAATATCTGTAATTCCCCTATCATTCCGATTCTTAAATGTACTGATCCCAATGCACCGCCAGTATATCGGCTGGTGATTGATTTACGAGAACTGAATAAATGCATTGTTCCACAGTACCCTGTGGTTCCCGACATCTCATCTTTATTGACTGCTATTGATTCCGAAGCGACGTTCTTTACTGTAATTGACCTCAAGAACGCCTTCTTCAGTGTGCCCATTGATCCGGAGAGCCAATATCTCTTCGGATTCAGTTTAAATGGACGAAGTTTCAAATTTTCACGCGCACCTCAAGGATTCACAGAAAGCCCCAGCATCTATAGCCAAGCACTGAAAAGACAACTTGATTGTATCCAAATGCCAGTTAACACTACCTTACTACAGTACGTCGATGATCTGCTGATCACCGCACGAAGTGAACCCGAATGTGAACAAGCATCATTGACCGTTTTACATTTTCTGGCCGACAAGGGACACAAGGTGTCTCCTTCGAAGCTACAATTCTGTGTTCAGCAAGTTGTGTACTTGGGTCACTTGCTGTCCAAAGTGGGGAGACAGCTCACTCCTGACCGCATCCAATTAATTGTAAATATGCCACAACCCCAGACACAAAAGGAAGTGCGGGCCTTTATAGGCCTCACCTCGTACTGCAGACAATGGATTCCCCAGTATGCATTTCTAGCTAAACCACTCATTCAGTTGACAACACAGGAGGCAGCGACTTCGACTGCCCTTCCTTGGACTCAGGAACATACACAGGCTTTTGAGGAATTAAAGAAAGCTTTATGCCAAGCACCAGTTCTAGCGACACCATGTTACAGCAAACCTTTTACACTTTTTGTTACAGAACGTGATGGTACAGCGTTGTCTGTCCTCACTCAAGACCAAGCAGGTTCACATAAGCCTTGCGCTTATTTTTCGAGTACATTGGATTCAGTAGCCCAGGCACTCCCTGCGTGCTTAAAGTCAGTCGCAGCGACAGCCTTAGCAATCAGACAGAGCGACTCAATTGTATTAGGACATCCATTGACAGTACAAGTTCCACATTCTGTAGAGGTCCTTCTAAACTGAACCCAGACTCAACACTTGACTATAGCACGATTAACAGGTTATGAATTGACACTATTCCAGCCTCACATAGAAATCAGACGCTGTAACATTCTAAATCCTGCCACATTGTTACCTTCGATTATAACAGATTCAGCCCCGCATGATTGTATAGAGATTATTAATGCAGTAACAAAGCCCCGACGAGATCTAACAGATGTTCCACTGACCAACCCAGACCTGACACTTTATGTGGACGGTTCATGCATGAGAACAAGTACAGGAGAGTTAGTGGCCGCATACGCAGTAACCACTGAAACCGAAGTCAAAGAAACACATCGTATTGACACACTGTCCTCTCAAGCAGCAGAGCTCATCGCTCTGACCCGAGCCTGTATACTAGCCAAGAACAGAAATGTTAACATATACACTGATTCTCGTTATGCTTTCGGAGTCGTACACGACTTCGGAATGTTATGGCAAGAACGAGGTTTCTTGACTTCCCACGGAGCCAAGATTCAACACGGTCTCCTCATTCAAGCACTGTTAGAAGCAATACATCTGCCTTCGGGCATATCCATCATGAAGTGTAAAGCACATACTAAAGTTACAGACTCTGTTTCCCAGGGTAATGACCTGGCAGATCAAACAGCAAAGCATACAGCATTGACTCACACCCAGACAACTGATGTGACAAAGATTATAGTACCGACACACTGTATGACTGTTAAGGATCCCACACTGGATGTAATCGATATTCAGACACATGCCACTCCAGATGAAATCAAGAAATGGACTGAACTAGGAGGGATCCAGACAGATCAGGGATGGATGACGAAGGGAAAATCTACATGGTTTCTCCCCGATTCTATGGTTCAAGTCATAATAAATACTGCACATAGTCCCGCCCACCTAGGAGAAAAAGCCATGTTAGACAGTTTACAGAATCTCTGGTACAACAAACATTTACGAGCAGCAGCAAAACAGAAAGTGCGTACTTGCATGATCTGTTGTCAGTTCAATCCAGGTAAAAGCGTCCCTGTAGAGCAAGGTGGATTTCATCCTCCCGATCACCCTTTTGAAGTCCTCCAGATGGATTATATCCAGATGGACCGATGTCGAGGATTTAAGTATGTCCTCGTAGTTGTTTGCGCACTTTCCCGTTGGACCGAAGCATATCCAGTCCCAGACTACACTGCTCCGACCACTGCCAGGCAGCTGGTTCGAGAATTCTTCCCACGGTACGGCTTGCCTCGTATCGTGTACTCAGATAATGGACAGCCCTTCTCGTCCGAGCTCATGAAGCAGGTTTCACTCCTGCTAGGATATCAGTGGAAATTCCATTGCGTCCGACATCCCGAGGCAGCTGGCCTTGTAGAAAGGCATAATCAGACACTGAAGACCCGCCTTGCCAAAGTTTGTAAAGAGAAAGGGGTCGACTGGATAGTCGCCCTGCCAGTAGCATTATTCTATATGAGGATGGTTCCTCATTCGAGATCAGGGCTATCCCCATATGAGGTGGTTTTTGGCAGGCCACCAAATATGTGGGGGACGCCCATGCCTAAGAAAATAACTGATGTTGATTGCAATATGCTGACAGATTACCTTGCCTCCTTGATGTCTGCACTCCAATCATGTCGTTCACAGGTTGCTGCAGCCTTTCCCGACAACACTGATGTAAAGCCACACGATGTCCGCCCAGGTGGCACAGTGTTGATCCGCAACTTCGATAGGAGGAGTCCGCTGGAGCCCCGCCGGCAGGAGCCGAAGCTCGTCCTTCTGACCACGAGGACCGCTATCAAGGTTGAAGGCCGCAAGGGGTGGATCCACACGAGTCATATAAAAAAATGCAATGAACTTTTACCCGAAACTGACTCTTCCACCCCCTCAAAGGACTGCCTAGAATCTAGTGACTTTAAAGTTCCCAAAAGAGAGAAAACTCCGCAAGAGGAGTACAAAACTAAATTACGATCTAGCAAGTCAGACAGTCTAATTGTTTAAGTCCTCCCCTAGGTGAATCGGTTAAATTAGTTTCTGACATGTATCCCCTAGATCGAGATAGAGAGAGAGAGAGACAACTCAAGAAACGTGCACATTGTAAATCACTCCGTAGTCACTGTATAGTGACATTATTGATTTTGTTTTTTTTAAGCCTTCTGGTTATTGCTGCTAGTATATTGCTGCCTGTATATTACCCTATCTTCAAGCATACACAATCTGCTTACAATGTCTCTGCTGAACATTCTTTTAGTGAATTACCATTACATGAGTTATCTTACAGACTTGCGCTTCGCAACAATACATTCATTAGTATGTTACATCACTCCCATCAGACTAACAATGCTACCAACTGTTGGATATGTGGCCGACTCCCTCCCTACCAGAAATACAAGGGAGTTCTGCCTCTTTTCCCGTACCCGTTCACTCACAATGGCTCCTGTGGTGCATGGTTCAGATTAATAAATTCTTTAGATTCTGATATTGCTATTTTCGAAGGAAATTGGGTTTGGGGAAACCTGAACTTAGTTCTGCTTAACGCCTGCTACCCTGACAAGAAGGGACTTCCCACTAGGACAGGAACTGATCTAGAAAATGAAGTATATGGTTTAGGTAATTACACAATTAACCTCATGATTCTTACTGTTGAATCCGAAGCTGCACCAGTTCTCCCTGCTATGTCAGTATTACCAGTCACTGGTGATTTATGTCTCAGAAAGAAGGGTTCAGTACACTTAGGTCATAGTAAATGTACCACTGTGGTCGAATTCAGTGATCAGGGCAGATCTACATTTAGAGCTACTCGTCATTCCTACTTTGTTTGTGGCCATACCGCATACATACGCTTACCTCTAGATTGGGATGGTACCTGTTACATTGCCTTCCTTCTGCCCCCTGTTTTCCTAGCTCCTCCTGATTATCACAGAAATACAAATCTAGTAAATAGTAGACTCAGACGAGATCTCCCGATTGTCGACTATACTGAAACGGCATGGGAACAATATACAGACTTTAATAAAGGTTTCTTCCCCTATTTAGGTGCTGTTTTCAATAGTAAACTGATACGCAAATTAACTAGAACCCTCGAAGCAGTAGTGAATGAAACTACCTCCGCTCTAGGCAACTTAACAGAAGAGCAGTCCGCCATGCGGGTTGTTGTTCTTCAGAATCGGCTCGTTATTGACGTCATCTTGGCAGATAGAGGCGGAGCTTGTAAGGTCATCGGGTCAAGTTGCTGTGTTTTCATTCCAGAAAACGCGCCAACTGTATATAAAGCTATCACACGTCTTCATAAAATTGCAAGTTTGATACATCAGAATCCAGGCACCTGGACTTGGTCGGGTTGGTTCTGGACAACGTTGACTGCTTGGGGATGGAAGATCCTATCCTTCCTAGGCATTGCCCTTCTCATAGTATTCACTTGTTGCCTATGTCTACAATGTGGGCCAGCGATTTGCGGTCTGTGCGCCACATCATGTATTCCGCATTCCAGTTTTCATGCCAAACGCGAAAAGAAGAAAGAAGAGCAAATGATGTTACGTGAACAGACTGATCGGTTCATGAGGATCGATATATCATAAAGGGTCCGTAGGGAACAAGGAGGGAATGAGGAAATATAAATTTTATGGTCGAGAAATGTTCCCTAACGTGTACCCCACCGTCTCCATGTACGAACTTAAAGTGCATGTAACTTCCCTCCTGTGCCAACTATGAAGACGCAAACACATTTGCGTCCAACGTTAACATGTCTTCTTTCAGACCCACCCTGAACGGGTTGAATAGTCCGTTTCTAAGTATGCCTTGCCAACGTCTTTCTGTGGTGTACTTTACACGTTTTCCAGCCCAGGCAAAGTAGGCCCTGAATTCTGCCATCGAGCCTTTCCCTGCCTTCAGATTCTGAAATGCCTCAGCCTGGGCCGGCCTCTGTACCCGTGACCTCTGCCTTACTCCCTGCACGGCTCACGGCGCTTAGCTCAGCCTGTTGCCTGCCAAGACTGTATTCAACCTTCGAATTATCTGTTCCGCTCCTCGAAAATACATTCCTGCCTACTAGTTTAAGTAAACATCCTTCCAGCTGCAGAGCAAAGGGCCCGGCCTCACTGTCTCCGTCCGAGTAATTCATAGTCTCTGTTACCATGGTAGGCCCATGCCCCCTCGCATCTCATGCAGACACTTAGACGCTTATACACGCACTCACAGTCAGTATAGAATAGCCTCTGTCCGAGAGACCTTTTCATTCTAGATAATATGGTTCCCAAACATCAGATACCAGATATGATTTAGGAACGAGTTGATCTGACATGCCAGACTTCTGTCTCTTTCCTCTAGTGTAAATGTCAAGTCCCCTGCACCCTCCAACTTTACGTCAATCTCACGTCATGCAGCTGCGTGCGCATCCTAGCTACCGATTTCTGCTGACTCTGCACTATTCTGTCATAGAGCCACCCCCTTCTGACACTTACATGTGACGTTTCTAGAACACACCTCTGTGCACGCCTTAGTTCACGCCTTCTGATTACGTATTGCTAATACGTGTGTATCTTTATCTTGTCTCTCTCAGCTGTTACGCCTTCTGCATTGACTTCTATTGTGTATATTAAGTATAAAAGCAATGTAATGTCAATAAACTATGCTCTATCCCTTCCTGCACCCCAGTGGTGGCAGGAACCCGATATCCAGTACCTGACCCATTCCTTTTTAAGGAATAAAACCCCTAAGAACTCTAACACCACGGACTCTGCCTCTTTCTTTCCGATTGAGTTATTTTTGTTTAAGTACTTACCTGCATAGAAATTAAGACGGTAAATCAAATATTTACCACACCCTGACAAGGGTTCATGGTGCGAGGAGGATTCTCAATGATGAAGCTTGCCACCTCTGGTGGGTGAGAGAAACTGTCCACCAAGGAGACGACTTCTTTCTACTCAGCCTTCTTTGCCTTTTTTCTCTCTCTTGATAGACCAGAGGGCTCATGTGTGTTTTGCTCAAAAGTTGTGCCTGAATCTGTTGGACCGAAAAGTCATCAGAGTACAGTTTGTTGTGAAGCACAGAGGGTACTGCAAATTAAACAAGCATTGGCATAGTCAATAGGTCTCGCCTTTAGGACCTTATAAGTGTTTAGCCATGCAACAGTTGATGTTGTTGCACCAAGGATATTGTGCTGCATAGCTAAATACTAAGAAAGTCCCAAAAGCGAGACCTATTGGCTATGCCAATACTTGTTCTCTCTTGGTAACACTTATACTGATGTTATTGAAATTAGTTTTTGATGTATATGAACATATGATATTGTTCTTTGCACTACTCTTTTTTAAATCTATCAATAAATGCCACAAATAAAACAGAAACACATTACAGAGTTGTCTGATGAAGACCCCACTGTAGCAGTCAGAAATCTAGCTAAGATAAGGAATGTAATACACTGCATCTCCAAATTCCTAGCACTGGCTCGAACCCTGCTTCTAGAAGGAAAACTCCCTCTAGAGTGGCTCTACAGAACCAATGTCACGAGAAACAGTGTGCCACAGGACTCAGGCTCTGCACCACAGATGAGGCCTTCCTGGTCCAACAGCAGTCTGGGATTGCCTGTATTCCCATTTGGAGAGGACCAGTGCCGGTGGTTTGAGCTGGAGTGATCCTATTGGAGCAGAACGAAGGCTTATCTACATATGGCTGCGTTCTATGTAGTTTGATATAGTGAGTGAGAAAGGATGGGCAAAAATGTGGCTGAGAGCAATTCAAGCTTTCCTTCCTTCTCTTTGTTGTATTACACAATCAGGCACAGGCAAGGAAAGTGGCCTCTGTTGCGAGCAAAGGAGTCAGCCTCGTCAAGGTCCAATACACACAAAATCCAAAAATACACTACAGTGTGTCTGACAGGCAGATGGATCGCACACCCTCTCTCTCGGGCTTTGTAAAGTGCCCACGTGCCCCAGAAAGAGTGTGGGGAGCTGTGAAAGCACAGCTATTAGGATTAATTAGGAGCAGCACGGGCAGTTAAGAGGTGGAGAATGAAGCCTCCGCCTGTCTCGTGCCACAAAACGCGCCTGTGGCAGGCTCGCACCCGGATACATCTGTAGACGAGGCAACAGAATAAACTAAGTTTGTGAAGTGGTGAACACAGGTGTGAATAAACATGCCAGGGAGAACATCCAAAAGGAAAAAGCTAGAAATAAATATGTAAAACCAATAATAGACACAGGAGGTTGTCGGAACTCGAAAGAGAATGCGGTTTGATCCTAGTAAATAATTCCCCCCTATTTTTATAGCTGGCACAGGGAGAGGTGCTGCCAACCCAGCCAGCACAAATATTCCGCCTCCTAAAACACATGCAGCACCCCAGCTGTGGGGCCTGGCAGCCCAAGGCCAGGGAGAGCCATGCAGAGCCCCTTAACACCGGGTAAATGTCGCAGAACCGAACAAGCTGGGTCCAGGAGGCGATAGAGCGGCTGCAGAAGGGCATGGTGAGAATATAGGGACATGGGAGAGGAAAAAGAGGTTACACAAAGGACAAAGGCAACAAGAGAGGGAGGGCCTTCACACAAGCAATAAAAGAAGCCAAATGGCAGCTGTGCACGATGGCAGCTGTGCACGTCACAAGTGCGCTTGTGCGCATGATAGTAAGCTGGTCGCCGGGAAAGTAGCACTTTTCAAAGCAGATACTAAATGTCTCAGCCAGACCAGCGCATGCACAGGGTTAGGCCGAGACCTAAAAACAGTGGGCCAGTGGCAACTGGTTTTGCTCTAAACTTCACCTGGACTTCGCTGGACATCGCCCCCGGATGCCAAAGTCACCCCCTCTGCTGACAGAGCAAGGGGCAACCACAGGAAGACCCCCATCATCGGCTCAGCGTCCTTGAGCATCTTCAGCATCCTGCATTCCTTGTATCAAGACCACTCCATTGACTTCTATGGCGGCCCATCCATAGAACCTTCAGCATCCTGCATCCCTTGTATCAAGACCACTCATTGACTTCTAAGGCGGTCCATCCATAGGATCTTCAGCATCCTTTACATCAAGACCACTCATTGACTTCTATGCCGCTCCATCCACAGGACCTTCAGCACCCTGGCATCAAAGATCTAGAAAGTTTGGAATAGGGAGCTACCCTTTCTGACAGGAAAAGGATTGGGTCAACAATCATACAAAATACAGAACTCCTTCTCCTGGATTTAGTAAATCTTAAGTAAAGTACATCCCTACGGGGACGTTTTCATTGGACAACAAGGGATTTGCAGTATTGTACGGGTTACCAAATTTACAACTAAAACAATCTGTTGGACCCACAAGTACTATAGAAACCTCATGTACACGGACAAAAGTTTATGTAAAATATCCTTCATTTATTTTATAAAAGTAAAAAATTCATAGTAACATTGAACATGTTATATGAAACGACAAGAAATACACTTTCAATTTTTGCAAAAAAAATATACACTCAAATGTTAAAAAGAGTTATAAGGTTAAAAAATGCTATTATATCACTGTCTACATCAACATATTAAAACATCACATTTATTGGTCAAACAATGATAAAGGAACAAACTGTCGACGCGGCGTTTCGGTGCCCTTTGTTTTATTCTTGCACCTTCTTCAGGACTCGTTCCCTGTATTGTCACTTCTACAAAAATCACATTACATTTCATTAGGTCCCATTCCATTATAACATCAAATGCACTTAGTTTGCTACATCTATTCAATTTTGCCCTAATATTTGGTAACCCTCACACATTACAATCCAAAGTTCATTTATATTGTTCTAATGCATCTCTAATTTACTGCATATTCTCTTAAGAATTTATATCGAGGACATATATCATAGTTTTACACTCTAGATACATGTTGGATGTTTATTTAATTAACATCAAGGACTATTTGCCTTATTATCTCTGCAGTCCCCCCCACATGGTGACTTACCCAGCTGATTTAAATCCAAAAGGATGTAATCTTCGGAGGGGAGCGCTTGTGGAGTGATGAAGTCTGTGATGTCTTCACTAAATTGTGCGCGGGGTCCTGGAGGCCTGTAAAGGAGGGTGCCTCTGAGTGTGGTCTTGGGGTCGATGTGGATCTGGAAGTGAAGGTGTTCAGTGTTGGCGAGATTGACGTCTGAGCTGGTTGAGATGCGGATGGATTTCTTATGGACGATAGCGATGCCTCCTCCTGTGTGTCCGGTACGGTCCTTGCGAATGATCTTATAGCCTTCCGGGATGGCAATGGTGATGTCTGGGGCTGATGTGGCGTTCATCCAAGTTTCTGTTAGGAAGGCGACGTCAGGAGAGATGGTGTCTAGTAGATTCCAGAGGTCGATGACGTGCCTGTGGACTGAGCGGGTGTTGAGCAGGATGCATTGTAGGTGGTTGGGGTCGGATATCTGGAGTGTGTTCGTAGATGAGGAGTGGTTCTTGGTGCCGTCGAACTTGCAGGAATTGCAGGAGAAGGGTCCATGGGTGTGTCCAGGAGCGGCTTGGACGCAGTAGGGGGAACGGCCGGGGTTAAGGGCTAGGAGGGTGGTGGCATCGTAGGTAATGCGGGAGGGGTGGGCATTACGAGGACCAGGGGGTCTGGCGCTGGGCGCGGTCCAGGCGCGGACGGGCGTAGACGGGCTTACCTTTGGCGTTGTTAAAGACCACACTGTTTCTTCTGACTTGAGAGGGACGTCTAGTAAAGTTCTGAAGGACTGACTCAAAAAGGACATGTAATAATTACTTGAGTTACTGAATCAGAATCAGAAATCTTTCATTTCCAAGAATTGAATTTCCTACAGGAATGTGGCACACTTTTACCTTCCACAAATACAATAAATAGTAATTTCATATAATTTTGAATAAATAAGTACACAAGTACATCAATATATCTACTAAATTCATAAAAAGGAGAGAAACATGTGCTTCTGACAGAACTCGCGACTCCTGAGGCGGAAGCCGGGAGCCAAGGGCTTGTTTTAAAAAATGTTGAATTGTTATTTCTTGTGACCTATTTTAATTTGTTTTGCCATTCACTTGACCGCTGTGTGAGTTAGACACAGGTTTTTTAAAACAATAGCTTATTCCCATCGCCAACCTCCCTGTGACTCCCCCATACCTCGCGCTCCGCTGGTGGGCGATTTAGGGTCTCCTCGACCGCGTACTAGGCAGGAACAACAGTGCTCTTCACAACCGCCATCTTGGGAAGGTCGGTCGGCGCTCTAGTGTTGTGGGCGATTTAGGCCCTCACACTACATATAGGGCGGACTGTCAGTCTGACTCACTGACAGAACTCGCGACTTCTGAGGCGGAAGCCGGGAGCCAAGGGCTTGTTTTAAAAAATGTTGAATTGTTATTTCTTGTGACCTATTTTAATTTGTTTTGCCATTCACTTGACCGCTGTGTGAGTTAGACACAGGTTTTTTAAAACAATAGCTTATTCCCATCGCCAACCTCCCTGTGACTCCCCCATACCTCGCGCTCCGCTGGTGGGTGATTTAGGGTCTCCTCGACCGCGTACTAGGCAGGAACAACAGTGCTCTTCACAACCGCCATCTTGGGAAGGTCGGTCGGTGCTCTAGTGTTGTGGGCGATTTAGGCCCTCACACTACATATAGGGCGGACTGTCAGTCTGACTCACTGACAGAACTCGCGACTCCTGAGGCGGAAGCCGGGAGCCAAGGGCTTGTTTTAAAAAATGTTGAATTGTTATTTCTTGTGACCTATTTTAATTTGTTTTGCCATTCACTTGAACGCTGTGTGAGTTAGACACAGGTTTTTAAAAACAATAGCTTATTCCCATCGCCAACCTCGCCGTGACTTCCCCATACCTCACGCTCCGCTGTTGGCCGATTTAGGGTCTCCTGGACCGCGTACTAGGCAGGAACAACAGCGCTCTTCACAGCCGCCATCTTGGGAAGGTCGGTCGGCGCTCCAGTGTTGTGGGCGATTTAGGCCCTCACACTACATATAGGGCGGACTGTCAGGCTGACTCACTGACAGAACTCGCGACTCCTGAGGCGGAAGCCGGGAGCCAAGGGCTTATTTTAAAAAATTTTGAATTGTTATTTCTTGTGACCTATTTTAATTTGTTTTGTCATTCACTTGAACGCCGTGGGAGTTAGACACAGGTTTTTTAAAAACAAAAGCTTATTCCCATCGCCAACCTTTGTTTTTGCTTCATTTACTTTCAGTTTATTTACACTATTGTATAGGTGGAAATAGTTTAGTGCTCGCTGGAGACCTATTTTTGAGTTGTCGAGGAGGACGATGTCATCCGCGTATTGCAATATTGTGATCTTTGTGTTGCCACTGTTTCTTCTGACTTGAGAGAGACGTCTAGTAAAGTTCTGAAGGACTGAAGTCTTGTTGAAGACCACACTGTTTCTTCTGACTTGAGAGAGACGTCTAGTAAAGTTCTGAAGGACTGAAGTCTTGTTAAAGACCACACTGTTTCTTCTGACTTGAGAGAGAGACGTCTAGTAAAGTTCTGAAGGACTGAAGTCTTGTTAAAGACCACACTGTTTCTTCTGACTTGAGAGAGACGTCTAGTAAAGTTCTGAAGGACTGACTCAAAAAGGACATGTAATAATTACTTGAGTTACTGAATCAGAATCAGAAATCTTTCATTTCCAAGAAATGAATTTCCTACAGGAATGTGGCACACTTTTACCTTCCACAAATACAATAAATAGTAATTTCATATAATTTTGAATAAATAAGTACACAAGTACATCAATATATCTACTAAATTCATAAAAAGGAGAGAAACATGTGCTTCTGACAGAACTCGCGACTCCTGAGGCGGAAGCCGGGAGCCAAGGGCTTATTTTAAAAATTGTTTGAATTGTTATTTCTTGTGACCTATTTTAATTTGTTTTGCCATTCACTTGAACGCTGTGTGAGTTAGACACAGGTTTTTCAAAACAATAGCTTATTCCCATCGCCAACCTCCCTGTGACTCCCCCATACCTCGCGCTCCGCTGGTGGGCGATTTAGGGTCTCCTCGACCGCGTACTAGGCAGGAACAACAGTGCTCTTCACAACCGCCATCTTGGGAAGGTCGGTCGGCGCTCTAGTGTTGTGGGCGATTTAGGCCCTCACACTACATATAGGGCGGACTGTCAGTCTGACTCACTGACAGAACTCGCGACTCCTGAGGCGGAAGCCGGGAGCCAAGGGCTTGTTTTAAAAAATGTTGAATTGTTATTTCTTGTGACCTATTTTAATTTGTTTTGCCATTCACTTGAACGCTGTGTGAGTTAGACACAGGTTTTTAAAAACAATAGCTTATTCCCATCGCCAACCTCGCCGTGACTTCCCCATACCTCGCGCTCCGCTGTTGGCCGATTTAGGGTCTCCTGGACCGCGTACTAGGCAGGAACAACAGCGCTCTTCACAGCCGCCATCTTGGGAAGGTCGGTCGGCGCTCCAGTGTTGTGGGCGATTTAGGCCCTCACACTACATATAGGGCGGACTGTCAGGCTGACTCACTGACAGAACTCGCGACTCCTGAGGCGGAAGCCGGGAGCCAAGGGCTTATTTTAAAAATTGTTTGAATTGTTATTTCTTGTGACCTATTTTAATTTGTTTTGCCATTCACTTGAACGCCGTGTGAGTTAGACACAGGTTTTTTAAAAACAAAAGCTTATTCCCATCGCCAACCTCCCTGTGACTCCCCCATACCTCGCGCTCCGCTGGTCGCCGATTTAGGGTCTCCTGGACCGCGTACTATGCAGGGACAACAGCGCTCTTCACAGCCGCCATCTTCGGAAGGTCGGTCGGCACTCTAGTGTTATGGGCGATTTAGGCCCTCACACTACGCAGCGGGCAAGCCGTTGGCGCGCCGGAGGTGCGCCAGAGGTTAGCCCGTCTGTGCCCGTCCGCGCCAGGACGGGCCAGGGGTCGGGCACCATGGAAAGTCCCCATCAGATGTACATGTATTTATATAGCGCAAATCACCGACACGGTATCTAAGCGCTTGCATAGGGAACCCATCCTGGTATTCCCCTGTGAGATAGCCCCGGCAGGGTATCCACAAGGTGAAAGCCAGGCATCCCGCCGAGAGGGGCCGTAGTGGAGATTAAGCAAGCTATTGCCCAGAGTCGCAGAGTGTGAACCCATGAGTCGAGTAGGCACCGGAGCGAGAATTATCGAGTCCGTGGAATTTTTGAGCCCAAGACCCGCCGAGTCGGGGAATTGAACCCTGGTCCAGGACCGATCTCAGCTTCCGGGTCTGCTGCCTCTAACCCCTGAGCCACACTTCTCCACGATGAGGCTATCCTACTCCCGGGAACTTCTGTGCCAACTCAATCAGCCCCCTCGGTCTCTATGCACTCAATCCATTAGAGGTGAGGGTCTTCGCACCCACTGTCTCCACTGCCCATTTAAATGTACCCCTGCCAAGACCGATCACTCCACCCAGACGGCTATTAACATGGCCTTGATTAATTGCAGATCCCTGCCCAAACATGCCCAAGAAATTCATATGCTCCTAGAAGAGCATCAACTGGAGATTTTGTTTCTCACTGAGACATGGCTCGCCCCTGACTCTGACTCAGACATTGTACAAGCACTGCCTCATGGCTTCCTCATACAACATCTGGATCGACCCAAGGGAAGAGGAGGAGGGATAGCTGTTATTTACAGAGACCATCTCTCGTGCAGATTTCACGACAGCCCCCTTTCGGATTGCGAAAATGTGCACTTTACCATCCAAATATCCCCACATAACTCCCTCTCGGGAGTTCTTATCTATCGCCCTCCAGGGGCTTTGGGACAGTTCTGCAGTTCCCTCCTGGAATCCTCCTTGGCCATGGCCAGCACCCTGCCCAATTTCTTAATCTTAGGGGACCTTAATGTCCATTTTGATAATAGCAAGGAAAATAATGTCACAGAACTGCTATTAGATCTAGCAGCCCATCAACTCCACCTACAGAACGACCAACCCACGCACACTCTTGGGCACCTGCTTGACCCCATTTTCTGCAACATTCCTGATCTCAAAGTGAGAGCACCCATTCCATTGCCTTGGTCCGACCACCTGCTTATCCCCTTTAGCTGGTGGATCTCGACCACTCCTCCTCCCAACCAAGCTCCGGGAAGACTCTCTTGTCCCTGGACCAAACTAGATATTGACAAATGGAAGCAAGTTTTGGAGCGTTCTAGGCCTAACTATGAAACTGACCCCGCTACAGCAGATGCCAAGTTTTCTTCCTGGATTCAAAACTCCCTGGATACTGTCCTCCCCAAAAAACCATATCTGAAACCACGGAAAAAACTCACCTCCCCATGGTTCACACACGAGGTCCGCCTCCTAAAAAAACTCTGAAAGAGTGTGGAGGAAAGACTTTGACCCGAACAGCAAAAAGGATTATAAACTGGCTATCCTCAACTACAAAAAAGCTATAAAAATTGCGCAAACTGCCTTCTTCAACGAAAAAATTAGTACTGCATCTTGCTCGTCCAGAGAAACTTTTCTAATTGTAAAAAAACCTCTGAAAACCCGGGAGCCCATACGCACGAGTGATCTCTCGGACAATTATTGTAACGAGCTAGCCACCTATTTTGACCAAAAAATCCAAAACATCCTACACCAACTTCTCCCTCTCAATCCTGGGGACCCTCTGCACCTCTGCCTGACGCAGGCCCAGATCCTGGACACAGGATTAGATACGTTCTCCCTCATTAGTAAGTATATTCTATCTACTATTCTCCAATCCCTTAAGAGTGGCTCTCCATGCGACCCAGCCAGTCAAGTACCTAAAACAGGTAACACCCACCATCCTTGCTTCGATGATGAACTTGATCAATGCCTCACTAGCAGATGGAGCTGTACCCCCGAGCTGGAAGAAGGCGGTGGTCAGGGCCTTACTCAAAAAACCTAACTTGGACCCTCGAAACCTGACCAACTACAGGCCGATCTCTCTCCTTCCTTGCATTAGCAAGATGGATGAAAAATGTATTAACGGCCGGCTGTCCAATTACCTGGAACTCAATGACCTGCTCAAACCTTCTCAAACAGGTTTTCGCCCGGGCCAGGGTACTGAAACAGCGATGGTGGCGGTTGTCGAAGAGGCTAGGAAGATCATTGATGCAGGAGGGTCAGTGGCAGTGATCCTCCTGGATCTTAGTGCGGCCTTTGACACTGTCATCCACCACATCCTGGCTCAGCGGCTCAGAGACCTTGGTATCTCAGGGTCGGCCCTGTCTTGGCTAAAATCTTTTCTTCACTGTCGCTCCTTTCAGGTGGCGGAGGGTGACTACATCTCCAAAGAGACCCCTATACATTGTGGAGTGCCTCAGGGCTCTTCAACGTATACAGGTCTCCTCTTGAAAAAATCGTCACCCCCCACGGAATTAAACTCCTGACATATGCGGATAACACACAGCTGGTTGTCTCTCTCAATCCTAACATCAATTTGTACTCCTGTCTGGGGGAGATAGTCAGCTGGATGGATAGGTCCCACTTGAAACTCAACAGTGAAAAAACGGAGATACTGGTGATGGGCAATCAGTCTCACTTCCGTCCGGATTCTTTGTGGCCCCCGTGTATGGGCCTGCCTCCAACCCCCAAATCTGACATCAAAAGCCTGGGGATTTGGCTCGATCAAAACCTCACCTTGAACACTCAAGCAAGGAAAACGGCAGGAGTCTGCTATGGTCTCTTACGCACCGCTCGTAAGATTCTCCTGCTGCTCCCCTTTCAGTCAAGAAAGCTCCTTATACAAGCCAGACCTCTTGGCTTTGCCAATGGTTATTTAGATACCAACTGTCTCATGGGATATAAATGGTGACGAAAGGCTGACATGAAGTGATAGTGGTTGCATGAAAGGAGGGCTGCATGTGAACATGGATGAAGCTGCTGATAACATGTGAGCCCTTCAGAGCCTGCTTTGTTGATGGTTCTTGCATCCTTTGGAGGAAAAATATGTAGCGCCCCCGACCTCCTACCTCGCCACAAAAACAGCAACAAAGGGGCCTCTACTGTACAGACTAACATCCCCCAGGTACAGAAGGGCCTGTGATGGCCTCAGGGCCACAAAGCCGTCTCACTAGAATAGGAGCCCATGACCGGAAGGTTGAGCACAGACCCCTGGGATCGGTGCATTAGATCGCTGAGCCATCTTACTACAACAGGAGCAGACAGGTGAACCTCACTGTATCTCATACCTGCTGCTCAAAGCAGAAGAGAGGATCATACCCGTAAGAGGATCCCCACGTATGACCCTAACATGGTCTCAGGGCCGGCGCTAGGCATGGGCAGCATGGGCAGCCGCCCAGGGCCTCGCGCTCAGGTGAGAGGCAGGGGGCCCCCCTGCTCCACCAGGGCCCCCTCCCAACACATTGCAATACACATCAGAGATGTCTGGTGTCCGACCGCGTGGTGGCATTCCTGGGGGTGCAGGGGTGGGGGGGAGGGACAAACAGAGTGGGGAAGTCACAGGGCAGGGCCATCAATTAGGACTCAGAGTGTCAGGGGTGAGGCAACACCTCTCTTAAGTACCAGCCATTCCCTGTCTGCATGTTGTTGCTAGGTGACAGAAGGCCCCTTTGTTTCCAGGACCAGCCAGACACAGGTTAGGAGCAGTGGGTGAGGGGAGGAGGGAGCAGCCAGATCAACTGGTGCTGGTGCAGTGTTTTAAGAAAGGCCTTGTTACTGCTTCAAGCCCGGGGGAGGGGGCCCCCTTTCCCTGGGTCTCGAAGCACTAGAGCAAGCTGCAAGGTCGGGGTGTGGGGGCCCCCTTCCCAGCGCCTTGTAGCCACTACTCCCTCTTTCTTTTCCTTTCCTTTATTTGTTCCCCTGTGAAATGAATCCAAAAAAGAAAACTTTTTTGCTGGAAAGGTCATCTTTTTTGTGACATTTTTCACTTCCAAAGTGCAGCCTTGGGAAAGAGAGAAATAAAAAATTCAAACTGTAAAAAATAACTAAAGCAAGACAGAGTGGGTCGAAAAGGGTCCAGATTGATTTTATTCACACCTAAATCACATTAGTGCTACTACACCGAGTTTACCAGTGAAGCGCTACTTTTGTTTTCTTGTCTTTCTCTAAACAGCATTGTTTTCCCCAGGTGGGGAAGTGCACCATTTCTGGATGTACTGCAATACCTCCTTGATGGGCGGACTGGAAAATAAAGTGCATACCACTGCTCTGTATTCACAAATGTGGTCTTTTTAAACCATATTGCTTTTGTTTTGTAAGGATATATTCAATGGGCATTGAAGCAGGTCCGTTCCGGCCCTGTAGTCATGGCCTTACCTTTTCATGCAAAAGCACTCATTCATTTCTGAATAAGTGCTAAAACGTTAAGGTAACCATGTTGTTCCTGCTTATATTTCACATGCTTTAATTAATCTTACATTCCTTATGAGTGTTTGCTTTTTCCAGAATTATGTCACTTTTTTTTTTAGGCAGCATATTGCTCTTGTGTAGTGCGTAATTTGAAATGAGTCGCCTCTAGGTGTTAGTAGCGGGGCACAATTGGGTTGTAGTTGAAGGCAGTGCGAGTTTCTCTCAGTGGGGTAGTATGGTGTTCAGTGGAGAGAGGATGTGGCACTATGGTCAGAGCTGCCGAATTTGGAACTGGGGAGACAGGTTCAGCCTTCATGACCAGTCCACCAGACCAATCTCCCTGAGGGAGCACATTTCCATGCTAGACCTTGCAAGGACCCACACGACCTTAGAAGCCCTGGTGTCTTAGCACCAGCAGGTGAACCCTAGCAGTGGCAAGTGTGGGTTAACCTTGAAGGCCTGTCTACCACAATCCCTATTGAAGCCCACTGCAAGTCTTTTGGGGAGGCCTACAAAGCAGCACACCCTAGAGCAACAGTGACTCTGTCATTGAGGTCACAGGACCCTTGACCAGAGAGGCTCTAGGGCGGTGCAAACGGTGAGATTGCATTGAGCGCTGACTTTGGGTCATGTTTGCGAATATATTATCTTTCTAAAAGCACTTGCTGCCTCCTTCCTGGTCTCCAGGAATTTTCGGCAACAACAAAAATGTCATGAAACTCCGGTGATCAATAATATACATCTTTGTGAGACCTGCACCTAGCTTTTCCATCTAATGAGACAAATGTAATCCATGTAACAGTTTTAAAATATATGGACTTATTTCATTTGTATATTTATCTTTTTCTCCATGTTACTGATATCCATGTTAGGTCTCTTCAGGGATGCCAAATAAGATCAATAGTCCTGCGATGTCACTTTCTATGATGTCACTTCTTGTGATGTTACCAAGGGCGGCTCCTTCACTAGGGCGGAGGAGCGACGCCCCACTACTTTCTCGCAAAAGCAGAAACGCAAAATGCTAAAATGTCCATTTTATGTTTCTGCTTCTAGTACTGCGAGGAAGCAGAAGTGTTTCGTTGGGGGCGGGCGGGTCTGTTTTAGGGCAGGAGAAGATTCCCTTGCCAACTGCTAAGGGCGCTGACTGTTCGGCCAATCCAGTCATGCACACTCTGGCCTTTCTCTATGTAGGCTGCAATGCAGCCTACATGGGGAAAATGGCCTCCCCATAGGCGCCTGGCTGGTCGGCGTCCTGATCAATCACAACGCTGCCATTGCAGCAATATGATTGGCTTAGGGGAGGGGAGGGAGGCTGCCTGCTTCTTATTCTCCACCCCCCCCTTCCGAACTCCCGCGAGATCCTCCACCCGCGAGTCATGCCGGCTGCGACTGGAAGATATATGCAAATTAGAGGGGCCTCACATCTTCTCTTTCGCCTGGGGCCCCAGGAGTTCTAGGACCGGCCCTGCATGGTCTCGGTGGGAATGATGTAACCTCCCCCCACCTTCGCAAGGACATGAGGAAGAAAGACTCTGGACTCACCTGAGCTCCCGCACGCGGCACCGAGGATCCGTCAGCGCCTCGCACAGCACGGATATGTCTGCCTCCCGCTTCTCCTTGGAGGACCTGGGCTCAGATGAACTCTCCTCATTGGTGGACCGGGGCTCGGATGAACTCTCCTCATTGGTGGACCGGGGCTCAGATGAACTCTGCTTATCCCACATGTAACATTGTTGGAGTCTGTGGAAGAAAGAGCAGCCGTGAGCGTCACGGGGTCAGTGCAGGGGTCAATGCAGGGGTCAGGGTAGGGGTCAGGGCAGGGATCAGTGCAGGGGTTACGCAGTGCAAAGCTTCCTTCACTGATGTCTTTCGTCTTCAGAGTTAAGAAGAGATTTACTGTTAATGAGGACAGGGTTTTACTAACAGTGAAAGGCCTGAACTGCTCCTGTCTCAGGAGGCCTCAGGGAGACGAGCACCCCGACCTCTGACCCCTCGAGCCCCACAGCAGAAATGGAAAGAGCACCTAGAAGACTCCATACTGCGAAATGTTTTTAATTCCTTCTTTGGTCGAGGAACTGTGAAGATTACCCTTACAGTAACACTAGTTCTTAAAAGCAGCTTCAGCTAAGTAACCAGTACACAATAGATTTTACCTGTAGTCACTATGAGTGCCGTAAATAGATTTAGCTTCAGTCTGTACTATAATCTTGAATCTAAAGCTGTGCTTTTGAAAATATGTTTGTACCTTAATATAAGTATATTTTCACATTATAATGGTTTGAAACAAACCCCACAAGAAATAAATATTGACTGGTTATTTATTAATTATTCAACTCAGAAGACGCTCCTAGTAGGGAAGAAAAGAATGAATGAGCCACATCTCTAACTGCCAGCCAGGAGCTACAGAATAAATGAATGAATTGATGAATAGGGCGCAATCACAACTCACATCAGGTAAGAACAGAATGAAGGAATAACATTCACTGGGATCTCCCACAAGGGAACTGCACACTGAAAGAATAAAGGACACATAGAGCTCCCAATAGGGAACTACACACTGGATGAATAAAGCAAGCGTAGAGCTCACACAACAAAACTACACAATGAATGAATAAAGGACACATAGAGCTACTGTTTGGGAAATGCACAATGAATGGACAAAACACACGCAAGGCTCCTATTAGTTAACTCCAGAATGAATGAATTAAGCCCACATGGAGCTCCCATCAGTCAACTACTCAGTGAATGAATGAAGCACACGAAGATCTCCAATTAGGAAAATACACAATGAAGGAATAAAGCCGACGTACAGCTCCTTTTAGAGAACCGCACAATTAATGAATAAAGCACATCCAGAGCTCCCATTGCAAAATCACACAATTAATGAATACAGCACGCATAGAGCTCCCATTCTGGAACCACACAATGAATTAACAAATATTCGTAGCGCTCCCATTAGAGAAATACACCATGAATGAATAAAGAACTTGTACCGCTCCCGCAAAAGACCTAGCGAGTGAATGAATTTGTTCCTAACCCATGAGGCCATTATTATGCAATGCCCACAGTTTTCTAAACCATTATGCCAACAGCCCCAGATCTCACAGACTTCTGTCTCTCAGCCCTACGTACTTATTAACGGTACAAAAGTGTGGTTCTGTGATTTAGGGGTCTGTGGTTATGTGGTCCCGAACCCGTTCAATAAAGTTCGTCGGATATAGACGATTTTGGTATCAGCGAACCGCAAATGATAAGTGCGGTACGTACAAGTGTTTTCGTCATTTCCGATCAATGGGAACACTACGTATTCAGGGATTCCGTTGTGAACCCTCGGGTTCCATTTTGTGTATGACAGCCATTTTGTGTGGTTGCCCTCACATAGGCCGATGACTATGGCTGAACGATTCCTTGGGACACGTACACCTTAGCTGACTTTTGTGTGACCTGGCCGAACTGACTCCCTTGACCGAGGCTAAACTTGTTGAGCCAGTTCCTTGTTAGGCAGCTGGTCAGATAGAGATCAAAGAGCAGGACACTGCTGAATTTATGGTACACGCACACCCCCTTCTATCTTGTTCTACATCTGTTTCTGTTCCTTCCTTTATGGCTTAATAACTGATATGGGTTGAGGTCTTTATGATGGGTTTGTCCGGCCCGTCCGAACAGGAATGTTGGTTTTTGCTTGGTCATACCTGGTGGGCTGGACAACAGAAAGTGGGATTGTCGTCATGTGCTATGTTTGAAATGTCACTATTTCATTGGTCATTTTGTACGTAACTGATGCTAGCCAGGAATGTTTGCCTAAGGCCTAATTTTTCGCATAAAAGACGATGCCTTGCTCTATGAATTTGTGCAGTTACTGGCGAACCACCCGTGTTGTGCTTCGTAGATCTCTGTTCCTGGTTGCAGCCAATAAACTTGGTTCTTTGACCTCACCTATAAGTGTCCCGTGTCTCTGTTTGCCAAGAGAGGTGAATCCGAAGACATCGGGCGTTACCCCTGGTGCCGCTGGGTTCTATAAAAACCCGGTTCTTCAAAAGGGGGTGGTGATGGACGAAGCATCTGAATCAATCAAACACTCACACCCAGTCAAAAGATCTGGGTTTAATCCATCACCGTTCTTTAGCCCACTCTGCCACCCCAGTTCAGACATGGCTATATGCAAATGAGTCTGACCCTGTTCCTCATGGGAACAGTCCAGCCCGAACTGCCAAGCCATGTCTTCCCTGGACCGGAAACAAGCTTCCGAGGACCGGTTTCTGGCATTCCAGCCATCTTCAGCCCGGCTTGCTTGAATCCAGTGGCAAAGTGAGCAAGGGACTCATGTCTGAGCATACCCTGCCACACTTATGGTGGCCAAAAGCGGTATAAAAGGGGGGGTGATGGATGGAGCATCTGAATCAATCAAACACTCACACCCAGTCAAAAGATCTGGGTTTAATCCATCGCCGTTCTTTAGCCCACTCTGCCACCCCAGTTCAGACATGGCTATATGCAAATCAGTCTGACCCTGTGCCTCATGGGAACAGTCCAGCCCGACCTGCCAAGCCATGTCTTCCCTGGACCGGAAACAAGCTTCCGAGGACCGGTTTTCATCTGTGTGTGCTATGCCGTACTGGGGAGTATGTGTTGGACTTGGCCCTTTTTGCAGGGTCATCCCTTTACTTTTTGCCTTCCTCCTTTATTTTATCTGACCTTTTGTTGGCTGTTTTATGACTCTGAGCACTTTACCACTACTGATCAGTGCTAAAGTGCATATGCTCTCCCTATTGTAAATCGATGTATGGATTAGTGACTCCATGATTGGCTGGTTTGGTTTACTTGTCAGACCCTAGTACAGTGCACTGCGTGTGCCCAGGGCTTGTAAATCCAAATGCTGCTGGTGGGCTTGCAGCACTGGTTGCGCCACCCACAGAATCAGCCTGTAAAGAGTGTCTCAAGTCTGCCATTGCAGAGCCTGTGCGCAGTCTGGTACTGTCATGTTGACTGGGCAAGTGCACCCACTTGCCAGTCCCTAACCTTCCCTTTGCTGCATATTAGTCACCCCTATGGTTGGCCCAAGGGCAGGGTGCATTGTAGGTAAAAGGTAGGACGAGCCCTGATGTGTGTGGAATGTCCTAATAGTGCATTACAGCCATTTTAGTTTTTCACTACTGCAAGGCTACGTGTTCTGCCAGAATGGGCAGTTTGATTATTACATCTTATAATCCTAACTGATTCAGGGAACCAGGTAGAAATTCGAGTTTAGGATGCCTGAACTCAGAATGATAAAATACATCTTTTAGTGAAGTTAGTTTTAACATTCTGTGTTTTGAAATACCACTTGAGAAAGAGCTTGACACCTACTGAGTCTCAGGGACAACAGACTTCACCCACCAGCTCCCCAAGAGTTATTTGGAAGTGCCTACAGTTGTTTTGGGCCTTCTGAGGAACTGCGTGTCGCAAGGAGCTGAAAGCGCGACTCACGAAGAAGTGTGTCACCACCGCAGCAGCTGTCTTCACATCGCCGGAGAAGTGGATCGACGATGCATCAGATGCTGCTGCATCAACGGAGAAGCGTGTTGCCGCCGCAGCAGCTGCCGCATCATAGCCGAAACGCCCGCATCGCCGGAGAAGAGGATCGACGTTGTATCAGCTGCCGCCGCATTACCGGGAAGCATGTCGCAGGGCCTGTTGTAGCTCAGAAGATTAGTTGAGTCACCGTCGGGCATGCATGCATCGTGTCGCATCCAAGAGAAAGATACAATCTTTGTTTAATTGCACAGGATCTTCATCGTATCATGGCCTTGTGGGCCTGCATCGCCACGGAAACGCAGTAACAAACCAACGCATCTCCTCCCCTCACAGAGAAGAACCAACGCATCCCCTACGCAGCTGTAGGGACCCGACGCATCACCTTCCCTGCAACACTTTCGTTGTATAGCGTTACACATCCTAAGGTATATTGACTCAAAGTGTTGCATTTTACATCTGAAGAGAACTAAGCTAATTCTACCATTTGTAAAGTACAGTATTAAGGATTTTTGTCATTTCTGGTCTTGAGTTAAGTCTATATAAAAATACTTATTTTTATAATCCAACTTGTGTGGTTTACATCTGTAGTGTTGTCACTGGGTTACTGTATGTGCTCACAAATGCTTTACACACTGCCTCTGGGATAAGCCTGTCTGCTCGTGCCAAGAGGAGTTGGCCTAACGGCTAGGGCGTTCGACCTGGGAAACTGGATTCCAGTCTTAGTAACGACGCGTAACATCCTGTGATTCTGGGCACATCACTTAATCTCCCCGTGCCTAACAAAAATGAATGTGTGTCCTCATGTAATGTAACTGGTACTATGTGAAGCGCTCTGATACCTGATTCAGTTATGGGTCAAGTTTGCGTTATATAAAACTCTACAAAAAAAAAAAGCTACCATGGGGGTTGTAGTGAGGGCTGAGCCTCGTTTGCGCACATTGCTATGTTAATATAGGCTTATTAGAAGTTTAAACGCCATTTTGCCTTTTGCTGCTTTTGCACACAACACACAATATAGATGTTGTTGTAAGTTAGGCTGTGTGATTTGCTTCACATGAGAACAACTTGTTTTCTGCATCCCTAGACTTACATCGTGATCTTAGTCTGCAAGGTGTGTGCTAAAGCCGCCAAGGTTATATAACACTGTGGCTGTTGTTTAGGCTGATCGGCTCACGTTTTAGACCTAACTCACATGCAGTTGTAGCCAACGGTGATTCTGGCGCCTTTAATATTGCACTGTAGGCATAATTTCAGGCACTTGGAAAAATCAGTTACCAGAGAGCTTTTTGCAGATCCTGATGTGATTCCCTCCGGCTGATCTTGGAGGTATGGGGTCCCCTATTCGAGCCTAAGAGACCTTCTATAGTTTATAATACATAGTAGTAGCTAGGGAGGGTGGAATACTAGGCATTACAAAACCTGTTTCCATTATCATTATAATATGATTCCTCCTTTTGTGTTTTATCGAATTCTAACAATGCTGATCATATTGTTTCTAATCATATGTCTGCTTGTGTTATTAAAACACTGCATCTTAGAGCACGGCATTAACATTTTTTTAAAAAACTTTCTCGTGTCTCTCTTTACTCCTGTTGTGGACTGGAATGAGAATAAAATGAAAGCGTGTTCTTGATTCCCACCATTCCTGAGTATAGCCTAAGTCGCATGTTCTGGGTTGTCTAATCATTGGTTCCTTTGCTCTAGGACGAAGAGCTAATGAGACACTGATGCTAGCTGGTTAGGGTTTCCAGGTACTGAGGTGAGTTTTTTGGTCCACCACAATTCACTGAGGTCCTGGGGGGTCTCTGTGTACCGTTCTGTGTAGGAGCAAAATCCCTGCAATATGACACACCCAACTTAGTGGTCTTATTTTTGAGACACTCGAGTAGAGCTTATATCAGTCCACGGCCCCTTCACTGTTATTTCCGGTTGACAGTGGTGACTGATAAACCTGCCTATGGTTAAATAGGTCTTTTCAAGCTTGATGATTTAAAATGGTTTCTATTGCATTACTACCCAGTTGTGCTACGTTACTTTTTTATTGTCTTTATCATTATGGGTGAGATTGATATACCCCAGCATAGTCGGATGGCAGTCTGCAATCATTTGCAGGCTTATGTCATTCTCTTAGAGGGCATGGCAGTTGTTTTTGCGGTGAGTGCTGACGTGGCATACCCGTTTGAGATTTACTACTCATGGGTTACGTTCCCTGCGGTGAATACAGATAGCAATATGTTTCATGTTTACACTCCAACTGCTGTGCCTCTGGAGTACACTCCATATAGGACACAGGAGATTCCGATTTCTGCTTAGCAGCATCGGGTTTGGTTTAATGGCACCCTTCCCCACTCTCTAACAGCAGTTCGGTTAGGTCCTTTGTCCATCCCAGGTGCTTCTTGGCCTGTTTTGGCAGGATTTACCCAACACTCCCTTGCCAGGGTGGTTCCTGTTGGTGAATTGAGGCCCCTTTATACCTCTGCCTTAAGGGTTATGAGGACCTTGGTGCAATACATTACCCACAACTTCCAGGGCTGGGCACCTGGAGCTGCGGCGCATCCAGTTGGACCGAGCGGAATGAAGCTTAGTCCCGTTATGGTTAATGCAGTTATGGGCAAGCGTCCCCAAGATAAGGATGAAATGCCTTTTTGGCTTGCCGAGAAATGTGACCAACTGGAGGCAGTATTTCCTAATACGACTCCTGTGGAGAAACACAGGATTCTTACAATTAGTTTGCAGAAAGACTTAGTGCTTGAAGTGACTGATTGTACCACATGGGGTCTGATATTTGCGGCAGTTTATGCTAAGTGCTTTGGCACTCCATCCATGGTTGTCCTGCCCTCCGTCATTAAGCGTGTTCAGGATGAGCACGGACCGGAGGCGGCTGTTGAATTGGAAATGAGACTCATTGGAGTGTTTGACATAGTTTCCGATCTCATCCTTGCTAATGTTAAGGGAGATGCGGTAAGGTTCCAGGTGTTTAATGCTTAGTGCGATGTCCCCGATGCTGAGAAACCCTGTTAGTTACCGAAAATTATTACAGCGGCATATAAGACCATTGGCCGCAATAGTTTAGGTGTTAAGCCTTTTGCTGAAACAGCGCAAAAGCAAACACAGGCGGCGAAGTCTGACAGAGATGATCGCCCCTTTGTTCCAAAGCAGAATTGGAATAAAAAACAGGGGAAACAGCAAGAGAAACAGGGGTCCGATCCTGCTTCACCGATACCTGCATCTACTGAGCGCACGTATGACTTGCGCGACCACGCTACTATTAAGTCACCTGATCGTTTTCAGGTTCCTGATCAACGTTCTCCTCGCTCTTTGCAGGAAACCGCAGTCTCGCCCACCAGTGGAAGAGACAAAGGCAGAGGTTGGGGTGCCCAGCAAAGCCGTGAACAGCCCCGCCCAAAAGACGGTAAAGGCAAGCAGGACGACTTTCCACATCAAAGACCCCAGTTTCAGAAAAAGAGTTTCAGAAAAAGAAAGTTGCCTCATTAACAGCGAGATATGCCACGGATAGTGAGAACACAGCTTCGGAACCTGACATTGTTAGGCTGCGCTGCGGAAATTACAGTAGTACGGGAAGCATTGTGTCCATTTCTGAAGGTGACAGCAACTGACAAGTTTGTCGCTGTTCAGACTGCTGACACTAGAGTGGCTCCCCTGAATGACTTCATGAAATAGTTCTTTTAATTGAAGGTGACATACAACGTACTATAAAAAGGGGTAATTTGGAAAAATCTAACAACTACTTATGACATTTTGTTGGCGGAGGCTGACTGGCTCCCACCTTTTGTTCTCGCTGCTCCGAGAGGGGAGGAGGTAATCCTCTATAGTTTCGCGCACACTGTGCCAAAGGAGCAGGCTCTGCGTTTTGCAGAACAGTGGGCTAAGGTGCTTGCACCTGCTTTGTACTGTACTTCCTGTGGATGGGACAGATTTTCCCCCCAACATGAGATTCCTATACGGTCTATGCCACAGCCTCAACCCCAATGCCCCATGCGACATGAAGCGAAAGCTCCCGGAGCAGAAATCCTCGAAAAATTGAAATATCAAAGTGTGATTGAAACATGTGTGTCTCCGATGAATAATCCTCTTTTTACTGTGACCAAGCCTGATGCCTCGTACTGTTTGGTATTGGATTACCGGCACTTAAACTCCAATTGCCGGACCTGCGCGGTACAGAATACTCACAATTCTGCCCTTGTGGATAGTCTCGTGCGTAAACGGTTCAAAACCACACTTGACACATCCAATGGCTTTTTCAGCCACAATCTGTCCTTTATTAGTAGTCAATAGACAGCATTTACCTGTGGCGGCAAACAAAGGCACTTCATACTTTTAGCGATGGGCTACAAGAACAGTCCAGGCGTCTTTGCTGCCCCCATTGTCTCTCTTTTGGAGGGACTCAACCCTGATGCGTGTTCGTATGTGGATGAAATGTATCTCACAGACGACGAATTGTGGTTGCATCTGTGTTGCATTGATCTTATAATTTGTCAGTTTGCGGACTTCGGTTACAAATTTAACTTTGTCAAGTCTCACATTGCAGAGTACACAGTGTTGTTCCTGGGCTATGAACTCAACAATGAAGGCCGAGGTTTAGCACCTCACTTCTTGGAGAAATGCTCACAGTTGCCCGCTCCTACGACTCTGAAAAAATACAATCTTTACTGGGCTTTTTGAACTTCGGGCGTACTTACATTCCCAAATATGCCCAGCTTATGAAGCCTCTTTACGCTATGGTACAAACTACTTTCTCCAAATCTTGCTGGCTGCCGGCTCATTCAGCCATCTTGCAATCTTTGCAGGCTGATCTTCTAGAATCTAAATTCCAATTGGTTCGTGATAACCACACTAACCTGGTGATAAGAATCATACCAGGAGCTGTGGGTTTAACGTACCTGACTTTTAATGAGGGTGACACAGTCCCTATGGCTTACAAGTCACACCTGTACCCTTCGGCTGAGCTGCAGTTTTCCACTGTGGAAAATGTTTTGACAGCAGTGCAAATGGCAATTCTGAAAGAACGTGCACTATTACAGGGAAAACGCATTTTGGTAGTTACTCTGTATCCTGCCCTGGAGGCAGTGACAAAAGCCAGTGTACCGAATGCAAAAGCTTTGCACCCACGGTCAATTAAATTCAATTCAATTCAGTTCATTTAGATAGCGCGCTACATACCCAGAGGGTCTCAAGGCGCTTGGAGAAGGGTGGGGAATTACTTGTCGAATATCCAGGTTTTAAGTTGCTTTCTGAATGCTAGGTGGTTCTGAGTGAGGCGAAGGTGAATGGGAAGTGGCCATGGGCCAATGGGCCATCTCCGGATGTCACGTTAATTTTTGACTCCTCTTTGCAGACTCAGGAGTATTTACAGTATGAATTCGTTCATCCGGCTCCTCCGACCATGCGCCCGCTTGAGGATTTCCATTGTATCATTTACACTGACGGTTCGGCGCAACTGGCCACGGTCAAAGCATGCTTATTCTTCGGCGTGTGCAATAGTGGTTGGTACTATGGTGAATGGTGAATTCTAGTCCGATGTCGTACATACACAGACTTTAGGGGACTGTACCACCCAATTGGCAGAGCTCCGTGCTCTGATGCTTGCATTGGAGTACGCTGATCCTAGTGTGACTACTTTTATCGTAAGTGACTCTTACTACTGTGTTCAGTCTTACAATGACAATTTGTTCTTTTGGACTCAAAATTACTATCATGATTCCAAAAGTAGCACAATAAAACACAAAATGATCTGGGTTCGAGTGGCTGAGCTTAAAGAACGGCTGCCACTCATGTTTGTGATTCATACTCTTGGTCACCAGCATGTTGGAGTTCACGCTGTTGGCAATAGCCTCGCTGATGAAGCGGCAAAAACAACAGTAGCAACATATTTGGTTGCAGCAGTTACATGTACCAGGCGGTGTCTGCCGCTCCCTTAGACGTAGATGAACATTGTGCTGTTTTCCAGAATCTACAAAAGACCCATGACAGTCTTGCAAAGAAACACATGCCCTCCACATCTGATGCTGCCCTGCAGACCCCGAGTTGGTGAACTGGTCCGAGAGAAGGTCGAGAACAAGAAGGAATTCGGCCCCTCCTATTGTGCTCCAGTTCCTGTGCTTGGCATGCAGGGTACAAGAACAGTCATTTTACCTCCCCTTCCTGCTCGAAAGAAAAACTGGTACATCTCCATTGACAATGTCAAACTGCACAGAGTGGGCGATTCTTCTTAGTATGACATCTGCGGTCTCTTGTCCAGCAATGCCGAGAAATTCTGTTTTGGCTCCGACACCTACCACCAGCCCTAACGTTGCTATTGAGATGCCTACAGTTAGAAATCCTTTAATGAATCCCCCGGCTGGTGATTCATTTGATGAAATTGAGGTTCCGTGACGGTTCCGTGACGACTTGAACCCGTGTTTTCAAGTTTGTCGGAAATACATAAAAATGGTATCAGTGAACCGCAAATGATCCATTTAGTATATCCTAGTGTTTCCGCTACGCTACGAGCAAGAGCACTCCTTCCACTGACACATTTTTGATATATACACGGCATCCATCTTAGATCGTGGCCGCCATTTTGTGGTTTCTTGCCCTCACATATGCAATAGCCTCTGATCATTTCATTCACTCCACTTTGATTAAGGACACGTAGCTTTAGCCGGAGATTCACCTCTTACATGACACGTGCACCTTAAACCAGATCACGCTGACGCTGCATGACTCGACAAAGGCTGCCTCCTCTGCCCGAGGCCAGCCCACCTGAACTGGTTTTCCTGTCCATTGTACCTGATCATGATTAGGCGGCCGAAGCTGGTAGCCTTGCCCATTTACAACCCACAAACATCTCTTATCCCGCTTTCTATCTTCTGCACCTGGCTCTGCTCCTTTCCTTCTGGGCCTTTATTAGGGGGAGGTAACGAACTTTACGATGAGGCGGTCCGGCTCTTGAATACAATATTGACAAGGGATTGTGATGGACTGGTGGGAACCCCTCTTCGTGATGTTTGGTATCAGATATTATCGACAGTTCCTGTGTAACGCCAAATATTTATTGTTTAGAGACACAAAAGGTTTGGGAATGTACCGACATGTGAAATATTTGCCTAGAGCACAATTTTTGGTATATAAGGAGCAACCCACTTTGTACAAATCGAACAGGCTCCTGGTTACTGCCCGTGTGTAGTATCTATGACTTCTGTGTCCCTGCAGTAATAAACCTTTGGTCTTTGACGCCACCATTGAGAAGCCCGTGTTTCTGTTCATTTGTGCACCAAGGCAGGTGGGACTCCGGGGTCTTTGGGTGTTGTACCCTGACACCTCTGGACGGAACCAAAAAGTCCAGAACTCCAATTGGCGCCCAACGTGGGGCGACGTCATTCGGTACCGGTCCAAAAGCCTGAAGAGTTCGAGAAGCTTCGTGTGAAGATTCCTGAGGGAGGCGCCCCACTTCATCGATCCCGGCATATCGCAAAAGTGGCCCTGAAGTTCTCTTCCACGAGGGTTCCCGTTCAGGACGGCTGCAGTGGGCCGTTGCCTTGACCGTCGCCCTGTCTTGGACCCGAAGTGGTGCAGTCCTTAGTACGGCGAAACGTGACGGGTTTCTCCTTGGTGACGTCTTCAGTGCCTCAGTTAAGTATTTAGTGATAGCTAGCTGGTTATTTTGTGAGGATTGTTAAAAATCCTTGATCGGTTCTTGGTTTGGTTTGGTTTCGTAAGATTATCACTAGTTGTTCTGATTACGATAATCTATTTGGTTCAGTTTGGGTATCGATACATTAGTTTGGTTTTGGTAGGCCTAAGTTCTTGGTTCAAGTGCACAATTTGTTTCGTGTTTGTTTGTTTTGTGTTTCGGACTGAAAATGGTAAGTCGGAAAATGTTGTCTTGTTTTAGTTGCAACAGTGACTCACAATTAGAGGACTCTTGTCTGGTTCCTCCGATTGGGACTCCCCTATATGATTTATACTGTAAGTATGGTGTGGGTCCTATAACTTATAATGAGATATGGGTCCGTTATTGTAAGAAGGATGGTGTCCTTAGTTGGCCACTGCATGGTAGTTTTGAACAAGAGATTCTCGACAACTTAGAAGCGAAATTGTTTAGGAAGAAAGCCCGGCCGGCAATGTTTGACTCTTTTCGTTATTGGCGGAAAGAATCCAAACAGAGAGAAATGAAAAGGTTGAAGAAAGAGCAAAAAGAACAAGAAGAATTAACTCTAGAGCAAGCGACTAAACAGTTGCAGGCTAACGAGTGTGAGAAGGCCATAGATGTAGCCATTAGAGAGCATAACTTAGCGATTGACAAGTGCTATCCTGCCTTGCCATCAAAAATGGCTAAGATACTGGAGGATTCCGAAAACGATCCTCTGCTATCTTATCTGTTACGGTCACCTCCACCGTATGCACAAGGTGCTACGGCTCCACTCATCCCGAATGTACAATTGCCGGTTGCTGGACAACCTGGTGTTCCTGCACCTATTCCTCAGAATCGAGTTCCTATACTTCCTGTGGTGAATGTAAATGTTCCTACAGCTCCTCCTCTTCCCGCACTGCCAGCTCCTATACCTACCACTGTACCTACTAGTCCTCAAACTATTTTCCTCGATACTCCTACTGTTTCGTCATCTATTCCTACCTCTACTGCATTCTCTATGTCTGCGAGTGTACTAACTCCACTTTCTGTTCGTCGAAGAATCACTGATTCCGTTACTAATATGCTGTCTCCTATATATAAAACCTTGATTAAGACTCCTACCCCTGACTCTGTTCAGAGACGGAGTCAGCTTCCAAGTACTGAGGAACGGGGAGTTTTAGACTCCACGGCTCTCAGATGGATTACGAAAGTTAGAAGATATAATACGAGAGATGTGTTAGAGACATTTATGCAATGGGGAGAACCAACGCAACGATACGTCTTCGACGAGATGTGCTCGTTGTTACGTGAAGAAATAGAAGAAGACGATGTCGAATCAGATTTGGAAGATTTAATTAAAGTTCAAAAGGAGTTTGCTGCTGGAATGATAGTGGGTGAGAATATAAAGCAAGCGATGGAACTCATTTTAAGTTTTAGAAATGATCCATCTCTTCGTTCACCGAGAGATTTAGAAAAAGGTAAAGTGAAGCTAAGTCGCCAATATCCTATGAGGGAGGTTCCTCCAATTTGGCGCGAAGCAGTACAACGTGATGATAATGCAGGAATTGCAGCTGCTCCAGCACAGTTCCAAAGAGTATGGATACATATTCCATGGAAGCGAGCAGAAGTGTTGGCAGTAAAACAGGCCTTGCCAGATCCACGTAAAAATCCAGCCGGATATTACAAGGAATTGACACAGACAGTTGAGGCTTGTATAATGAACTTAGCCGACATTGATATGTTGTTTGGTAATGTAGTTCCGCAACCAGTGTGGGCTAAAATTCGTAGAGAGGATCATCAGGCTGCTTTAGGTGGTGATTGGGCAGCTATCACTGCAGCAGATGCTCAACAAATAGGTGGTGCGAAACCCGAACCTTTGATTGCTAATCTGCCAGGTAGAATAATTGATTTAATGAAGACTCTGATGCCAGCATTGCGTGTTAATTGGGATAAGTTGTCAGCGTGTAGACAGAAGAAAGACGAAAGCGTCTCGGACTTCTTCACGAGGTTCGAAGAGACTTTTGTAGATCATAGTGGTCAGGATATGAGCACAGAAGGGGGACAAAGACTCTTTGTCGATAAATTTGTGCATAATTTGTTACCTGAATTATGCAACAAATTGAAAGACTCAGAAAGTGCGTGGGCTGTATCTACGACAGCGCAAATACTTGCGACTGCACAGTACTACGAAAATAGGGATAAAGAGGAAAAAGAGAAATCAGAGAAGAAAACGAAAGATTTAAAAACTAAAGTTCTTTTGCAGCAGGCGTATCCGCCTCGTACGAATCAGACTAATACGCAGCAAAACTCATATCAAAGGACAGATTATAGAACATCAAGGCCTCAATATCAGTGGAATCAGTGTGCGTACTGTAAGAAAGAGGGTCACTACAAGAATGAATGTCCGATCTTAGCGCAAAATAATGCAGCAGCAGCTCAGAGAGGTCGTGGTGGTTATGCGCAGAATTCTAGAGGTCGAGGGCGAGGTGCTATACCTCCACAGACGAATGATCGTCCCTCCAATCACTTTGATCAGAGAAATGGACAACTTGCCCAACAAAATAGATCTCAGCAATATCTTGTTGAGGATTATTGTGAAGTTGATGAGGGATTCCAACAAAATGGGTACTAGGACAGCCATGGACAGAGAGAGGGAGTAGTATCAGTTCCAGTGGATCAGAGTGGGCCTTATGTCGCAGTAGCAACATCAGGTGTAGTCGAACCGTTTCTGTTGGATACTGGTGCAGCGAAAAGTTCTATCATGCATGCGAAACTCCCTGGCGCACCTTTGTCTGGCTCAACAAATGTTTCCGTAGGTTTTTCAGGCGCCCCTGTGTACAACCCGATATCTGGTCCTTTGTCTATTTCCGTTGGACCGTGTCAATTGAAAGCACCCCTGATTTTGACGACAGGTTGTAATGAAAATCTGCTTGGTTTAGATTTGTTAAAACGACTATATGCGACATTGTACTGTTCTCCGGAAGGAGTACAGCTTACTTTGGGTAAAAGACTCACCTCTCCGATGTACTTGTCAATGGACGCACTCCCGCCAGAGCTGCGCTCACTCCCTGATTCTCTTTGGGCGACTGGTCCCAATGATGTAGGTCTACTAGAAATTCCACCATATGTAGTAACTTTGAAAGCGAATGTAAAATTTCCAAGAATTCCTCAATATAAAATCTCGAGTGAAGGAGAACGTGCACTTTTACTAATCGTGCAAGATTTGATTAAAAAAGGTGTGGTTGAAGAAACGCGAGGAAATGTCTGTAACAGTCCTGTATTACCGATCTTGAAAAGAACAGATCCTACAAAGCCTCCAGTTTATAGGTTTGTCATAGACCTTAGAGAAGTTAATAAGATTGTAATTCCGCAGTTTCCTGTAGTGCCAGACATTACTGCCTTGTTAACATTGATTCCTGCCACAGCTACGTGGTTCTCAGTTATAGACCTCAAGAATGCCTTTTTCAGCATTCCGATAGCTGAAGAAAGTAGGGATATTTTCGGCTTCTGTTTAGGAGGTCGCAGTTTCAGATTTAAACGCGCTCCACAAGGCTATTGTGAAAGTCCATCCATTTACAGTCAAGCTTTAAAAAGTCAGCTAGATTCTTTTGTTCTTCCTCCAGGTTCTGCCCTAGTACAGTACGTAGACGATCTTTTAGTGGCTGCCGATGACGAGGAAACTTGCAAAGCAGCTACAATTTCACTATTGCATCATTTGTCTAATTTGAATCATAAGGTGTCCCCTTCCAAAATGCAATATTGCTGCCAAGAAGTAACCTACCTAGGTCACCTCTTATCAAAGGAGGGAAGGAAGTTGACCCCAGAAAGAATAAAAGCAATTACGCAGATGAGTGTTCCACGCACACAGAGGGAAGTACGTGCCTTTCTAGGTATTACCTCCTACTGTAGGCAGTGGATTCCAAATTTTTCTCTTTTAGCGAAACCATTGGTAGCTTTGACTGGGAAAAATGTTCCGAGTCCGGTGCCATGGTCTGATGAATGTCAAGAGAGTTTTATTGAATTACGAAAAGCACTGTGTTCAGCTCCTGTATTGGGTACACCTGATTATAGCAAGCCATTCACGCTCTACGTTCACGAAAGAGAAGGTTGCGCGTTGAGTGTTCTGACACAGAAGTTTGGTGACAAACAACGCCCTTGTGCGTATTTCTCATCAACACTAGATCCGGTAGCTAGAGCATTGCCTAGTTGTTTGAGGGCTACAGCGGCAGCTGCAGCTTCCATTCGACAATCAGCTGGTTTGGTGATGAACAATATGCTAGTGGTCATGGTTCCTCATGCAGTGGATACACTCATGAACCGAACGAAGACACAACACCTCACTAGTGCGAGATTATCTGGTTACGAGCTGACGTTATTAGCGAGTCATATTCAGATCAAAAGATGCAATGTATTGAATCCAGCAACATTGTTGCCGACTGATCAAGAGTCGAGTGATTCTGAGCCACATGACTGTTATTTCAAAACGGAGGAAGAGACAAAAGGTCGCATCGACTTGAGGGATACTCCCCTATCCGACCCGGATGGTACGCTGTATGTGGACGGGTCTTGTTTTAAATTGGAGAATGGTGATGTGACTGCTGCCTACGCGGTAACGACTTTGAAGACGATTGTGGAGACTGCAAGAGTGAGTCAGAATTCTGCCCAGGCAGCAGAATTAATAGCTCTTACGAGAGCGTGTGTTTTAGCTGAGGGAAAGAGAGTGAATGTGTTTACAGATAGTCAGTACGCATTTGGCGTGGCCCATAGTTTTGGCCGGTTGTGGAGAGAAAGGGGTTTCATTACGTCCCATGGGACTAAGATTCAGCATGGTCAGCTAGTTAACGACTTGTTGGAATCTCTAACCTTACCGACTGAAGTTGCGATTGTGAAGTGCAGTGCTCATAAAGCAATCACGGATGATGTTGGTCGTGGGAATGCCTTTGCCGATGAAACCGCTAAACAAACAGCTAGAGACATGATGAGTAGAATGTATGTTGCCACGTCTGCAAGATGGATTGCTGAGTCTGGAATGTGTGAGGACACTATGGAAAGTGTGAAAGAGATTCAGAAAGAAGCGACTAAGGAAGAGAAACGTGTATGGAGAGAAAGTACGGGCAAATTGGACTCGAATGGATGTTGGATCGATTTGACAGAACAGCAGCGTTGGATGTTGCCTGATGCGTATGTGCTTGCAGTAGTGACGATGGCGCATGGAGTGGCGCACATAAGTTCTAAAGGGATATGTAAAATGTTAGCTCCGGTCTGGAAGAATGAGGGAATCAGTAAGTGTGCAGAGAGAGTGGTGAAAAATTGTATGGTGTGCTTGATGCATAATCCTGGCAAGGGAACTCCAACTCCAGCTGGTCATTTTGCTCCTCCTTCCTGTCCCTTTGAAGTGATTCAGTTAGACTTCATTCACATGGAACGCTGCAACAATTTAAAATACGTCCTGGTGGTAGTTTGTGCTTTTTCCAGGTGGATAGAAGCATACCCACTAAAGGACAACACTGCTCTATCTACTGCCAAAATTCTTCTAAAAGAATTTTTCCCTAGGTACGGAATGCCACGGATTGTATGGTCAGATAACGGAAGTGAGTTTATAGGGAAAGTTATGCAGAGTGTGTGTGCTGGTCTAGGTTTGAAACAAAAATTTCATAGTGCGAACCATCCCCAGTCAGCTGGTTTAGTCGAGGGTTACAATGGCACCCTCAAGCTTAAAATAGCCAAAATACAAGCATCCACAGGTTTGGCTTGGCCAGACGCACTTCCTTTGGCTTTGTTATCAACGAGAGCAACAGTGCATTCTAGAATAGGGCTTTCTCCATATGAGATTGTGTTTGGCCGCCCAGCAAATATCTGGGGTGTGCCAAGGCCTAAAAGGTTTTGCTCCATTGAATATCCTATGTTAATAGACTACCTTTACGACTTGACTGCTAAATTAAGTCTTATTCATCAACAGGTCTTTGATGCTTTGCCAAAGCCTCCGGAGAGTCCAGGGCATCAACTGAAACCGGGTGACTTCATTGTGGTCCGGAACTTCGCGAGGACAAAGAATCTTCAGCCTCGCTACATCGGCCCCTTCCAGGTCCTGCTGGCAACGAGGACAGCTGTACGTGTTGCTGGCCGGAAGAACTGGATTCACGCTTCTCACGTAAAGCGTGTTCCACTGCCGCTGCCCTACGACGACTGGGTGAAGAAGGGAATTGGTGCCTCCGAATCTGAAATAACTCCAAAATTTGTCCCTTTCAGCGATGCCGATTTGATTACTGACACTTTGAAACTTGACTCTCCTCCTGAAAAGACTGCTTTGAACATTGAACATTTGTCTCCAGCATCAAAAGAAACTTTGCTATCTGCGAACTTAAACTCTACAACAGCTGCTAGTGATACACTATTTTCCGATCAAACAGTACCAGCGAAGAAGAGATACAACCTTAGAAGCCATAAAACGGACAAATAAAGCAGGCAACTGCATATTGTAATTTTGATATATATATATTGAACTTTTGCTTTTCAGCCAGGAAGTTTGCTATTGTTTATTGTTTTTTTAAATTGCCTTGCCGTCTGGGTAGCCGTAGGGTCGTGGCTGTGTGCCTAGTTTGAATTTGCAGGGGTCTGACACAAGGTCGATCTTTCTGTTGGTTTTGGGAACTCCCAGGGCTGACAGAGGCATTTTCATCTACGTACACATCATCAGTGGTCGCGAGCGGATTGTAGAAGATGGAGCTTCCTGCGCTGCAACGAGAAAATGTGATTTACGTTCGCAGAAACAGACTTAATAGAATTCTTCACAGCAAATGTTTCTTGATGCAATGTGCCATTACATTTTTGATTGTTTTAGCAACATTGGTGGGTGGAATTGTCTTTAGCATAAATTTGATTTTTGTGCCAGTTTCTACAGTGCCTCCCCTTGATCCAGCTATTTCTACTGTTTCTTCTATACACTCTTTTCACTCGTTTCCAGAACATGAGCAAACCCGACGCTCAGAATTCATTAATAACACTTTTGTGCAGCTCTTGCACCAACACCAACTGGTAGTTAACACTACAGATTGCTGGGTGTGTGGCTTGATACCTCACACTATGGATAAAGGTATTCCCTATTTGGTTTTGCCTTACAGCTATAATGGATCATTTCAGGCCTTCCAAACCATCTTTGTTTATGCCCTTGAAACCTATCCTCCACGTCCACCACGTTCCACTAAATATAACTCTGCCAACAAAGCCTTAGTCCAGGGAATTATTGACATGGTCAAGGACGTCAATAATACTCCATCTTACCCTAGAGACGAATTGCGAGTATATTTAAGTTGGAATACTTCAGAGTATCGCCTTAGTTTAGGAGAAAGCAAGCGTAAAAGCTCAACTCCAATCTGGGTCGTACCTCACCGAGGTCAGGTCTGTCTGCAAGGTAATGGGAGAAATCCGAGAGCTCAGCTAGGGAGGAGTGAGTGCGTAGAGACTTATGTGTTTCCAGCTAACTCTTCCCCTGCCTTCCTCACTGCTAGGGGTACCTACTTCATTTGTCAAGACAGAGCTTATACATGGTTGCCTGCCGACTTCTCAGGATCATGTTATATTGCTCGATTGTTACCTCCGACATACACTGCTTCACCGGATTACCACAGAACAAGAGTAGCTAGAGGTGTTTTCAGCAAGGAAGATACCGCTGGTCAGGAAGCTGGAGACTTCTTCAAAGGCTTCCTTCCGTTCTGGGGGCCTATGGCCAATAGTAGAAACATACGTCAGCTAACACGGGTAGTTGAATCTACTATTACCGAAACTGCTGGTGCCCTTAGCAATCTGACAGCTGAGCTTCAGGCGGATAGGCTCATGACATTGCAGAACCGTATGGTTCTAGATGTTATACTTGCAGATCGAGGTGGGGTATGCAGAATGATCCAATCGAGCTGCTGTGTCTTTATTCCTAATAATGCTCCAACAGTTTACGAGGCGATCTCTAAGTTGCACAAGATTTCGGACTCCATACATGTAGACAAGGGAACCTGGTCCTTCATGGAGTGGGTTTGGACTCTGATCTCAGCGTGGGGATGGAGGATTCTAATGGTCATTGGTGTCATCTTAGTATTCCTGCTCTCATGTTGTCTGATTATCCAGTGTGGTCCTGCTCTGTGTAGTCTTTGTGCTGCAACTTGTCTCAGAAAACCACCTGCGTTTGGAGAAAAGACACGAGAAAGGATGATGATACAACAGCATGTCACTGACCTGATGAGCATAGAACTAGATTCAGACATAGATTAAGTAATTGCCTATGTAAGGGCAAAAGGAGGGTCTGAGGTTCCGTGACGGTTCCGTGACGACTTGAACCCGTGTTTTCAAGTTTGTCGGAAATACATAAAAATGGTATCAGTGAACCGCAAATGATCCATTTAGTATATCCTAGTGTTTCCGCTACGCTACGAGCAAGAGCACTCCTTCCACTGACACATTTTTGATATATACACGGCATCCATCTTAGATCGTGGCCGCCATTTTGTGGTTTCTTGCCCTCACATATGCAATAGCCTCTGATCATTTCATTCACTCCACTTTGATTAAGGACACGTAGCTTTAGCCGGAGATTCACCTCTTACATGACACGTGCACCTTAAACCAGATCACGCTGACGCTGCATGACTCGACAAAGGCTGCCTCCTCTGCCCGAGGCCAGCCCACCTGAACTGGTTTTCCTGTCCATTGTACCTGATCATGATTAGGCGGCCGAAGCTGGTAGCCTTGCCCATTTACAACCCACAAACATCTCTTATCCCGCTTTCTATCTTCTGCACCTGGCTCTGCTCCTTTCCTTCTGGGCCTTTATTAGGGGGAGGTAACGAACTTTACGATGAGGCGGTCCGGCTCTTGAATACAATATTGACAAGGGATTGTGATGGACTGGTGGGAACCCCTCTTCGTGATGTTTGGTATCAGATATTATCGACAGTTCCTGTGTAACGCCAAATATTTATTGTTTAGAGACACAAAAGGTTTGGGAATGTACCGACATGTGAAATATTTGCCTAGAGCACAATTTTTGGTATATAAGGAGCAACCCACTTTGTACAAATCGAACAGGCTCCTGGTTACTGCCCGTGTGTAGTATCTATGACTTCTGTGTCCCTGCAGTAATAAACCTTTGGTCTTTGACGCCACCATTGAGAAGCCCGTGTTTCTGTTCATTTGTGCACCAAGGCAGGTGGGACTCCGGGGTCTTTGGGTGTTGTACCCTGACACCTCTGGACGGAACCAAAAAGTCCAGAACTCCAAAATTGAGTATACTTATCCCACAGATTTGTAGATGCCCAATTTGCAGACGTGTTTGGCTAATCAGTCACTTTTTTCATTTGACACTGACTCTAACACATCGAAGTCCCCATCAAAATTTTCGCTTTTTCCTGTTTTTTAAAAAACATTTTTTAATTCCCCCTTGGACCTACGTTTCGCTGGTGCTTTTTACATTTTTTTTATTCATGTCCATTGGATTTGTGGTGTATTTTTTCCATTTCATGAATGGACACTATGTTAAAGTAAGAACTACAATTAGACTGATTGATGGAACTTTGGCACCCCACTCCTCTTCACACATAATGAAGAGGGACCATACTTTTGTGAATATCACTGCATGGCCTGTCTTAGATGGGATTGTATGTGATGCTGTTAAATTTCAAATACATGGTCCCATAGAGGTTATAAACATCCCTAATGTACTTTGTGTTTCAATGGGGGATGTGGTTAAACAAAATATTTGCTCTGATGATTGGGATGTCTAAGCCGTGAATAATATGCTGCCTTTGATGCTGAAGATTTGTATTTAGATTCTGCCAATTATGCTGACTTGTTTTGTTACCAACACTATAGCAATCATTTTCTGCACAAAGCAAACACATTTAGAAATGTGGTTAACTACACACAATGGGAACATTGTCCCGCTCCTCTTGAAAGCAGCTCCAAAACACTTTTGAAAAAGTTCACTGATTTTACTGATTTTAATCAGTCAAATCCTCACACATTTTATTTTAAGATGACTGAAAAGTCCTCTTCCAAGGTTAGACTCACCCACACAAAATTATTATATTCAAAGTCCATTATCGACCAATTGGCAGTAGGGGGATATGAGCTGTGGAAAGATACTATAGATCTTAAAACTGTTTGGGGTTCTAAAAGTTGGCAAGTGCAAGGCACTGAGGCTTTGCATTGTGCATGTCTCATCCCAAACCATATGTTGTTTCTGTATTCGACTATTTCACAAACCACCTGCTTTGGATTGGCTACGTCTCCAAAATTAAATGCTCCTTCTCTTCCTGATTTGGGAAAATACCCCAAATGGAACAATCACACCAGTGAGTGCCGTAGTGATTTACAGATTCTGTTACTGAATTCGTTCTTTAACATTTCCAGTTTGGAACCCCAAGGTTGGTTGTTATGGCAAAAAAGTGCAGATTCATGCCAGCATCGTTTTTTGGGTTTGGCCCCTTGCTATACACAGCTTAGGGTGGATCTCGTTTTGAGAGTGACCATTCTGTCACTATCTATTCTGTAGGCAAGCTATGTCTGAACTGGCTCAAACACTTCACTTAAGCTTCATTTGTCTAAATTGACTGACGATGTTGATTTGAATGACTTCATGAAAGGTCCTGCAACTGGCAGATCCAAAAGATGGATTTATGCTATTTACAACGAAGTGTGGAATTTGTCAAAAGTTGAAAGTTGAAGATGCTTCTAGGTCAAGGGCAATTGATCAAGCTAATTTAGAAAGTGCTTGCAGTTGTAGATAATAGCATTAACACACTTTCTTTCCGAATTTACACATTAAATAATATTGTTTTGTCTGTCGTTCCTCCGCATGGGAAGCTCGATGTATCAATCTGGCCTTCCATTCCGACCTTGAAAGCAGAGTTCAACAAGATGAGTCGAATAAGGACTCTTTTGTCTCAAAAAGAAGTCGCCCTTACATCTGCACGTGAAACATTTGTCCTTCACGTGTCTAATACTCATACAGAGGTGCATGCCTTACTGAATACAGATCTCCCCCTCCATTTTGGAGCGTTAATTCACACTATCTTCAATGCCTCGTCGACCACTGGCTAGGCGCACTTTTTTAAAGTAGTAAGTTCTGGCCTTATGACTTCATTCCAAACTGTATTTGGTGTTATACCGGCATTTTTTCATTCCATTTTTTCAAGCCTCTTTGGCGGTTTCCCGTTAATTCTTGCCCTGGTTGCCGGTGTTATGCTGTTAATTTGTTTGCTTAAAAATGGCTGCACAACCTGTGTAACACGACAATCTGCCCCGGCTGCTGCTGTTTCGCAACCGGATGCTTGATTACTATGGAGCGCTGCCTCTGGCTACCTTGAGTGCAGCATATGGATTATCGTTTCGAATTTCCTACTTTACATGTGTGCAACCTGTCTTTCATTGCCTGGATTGCTGTTTTTCGAATGGGCTCGGGATTTTTGTATCTGCAATACGGTGTCTCCCAACCCAGAATATGATCGGCTGATGAGTACCTTAGTTGCTCATGAACTGCACTGTTCTGGCATCGGGATTTTGGCCTTTGCAGCGATGCATGGAGTCCTATGTAATTGGAATATTTGGGCTGCGGCACATGACTTTCTGGCACGCAGTTATATTGAAGAATACCCGAGTTGTCCTCTGATGGTGCTAGAGGCTACGGCTATTGAAGAGCATGTTTGTTCTTTTCCATTACTGAATTGGATGGCTGAAATGTTTTCAGATGAGAACAATGACTTCCTATTGGAGGCAGTTGCAACGTACTGTGCCTATACACTGTTGGATTGAGCTGGCATTTTTTCCTGCTTCAAAATGGTTACTGGACTCAAACTTTTTGATTTTTTTCTCCTCCACGCATTCATTGCATTTGAAACTGAACTACCACAACTTGGTTTTTAAATTATATGTGGTTAAATAATTCAGAATGTACTCCCAATTTTCCACTTTGGCAATTTTTGAACTTGATTCTGTTTCTCGAACTTGAACTCTGCGTTCCTGATTTGCCCCCCGTTTGTACGTGAGAGCCTTTGGCAGATCCTGATGTGATTCACTCTGACTGATCTTGGAGGTATGGGGTCTCCTATTCAAGCCTAAGAGACCTTCTATAGTTTATAACACATAGTCCTAGCTAGGGAGGGTGGAATACTAGGCATTACAAAACTTGTTTCCATTATCATTATAATATGATTTCTCCTTTTGTGTTTTATGGAATTGTAACAATGCTGATCATATTATTTCTAATCAAATGTCTGCTTGTGGTAGCAAAAATACTGCAAATTAGAGCACGGCGTTAAAATAAATATTTTAAACTTTCTTCTGTCTCTCTTTACTCCTGTTGTGGACTGGTATGAGAATAAAACGAAAGAGTGTTCTTGATTCCCACCATTCCTGAGAGTAACTTAAGCCCCATGTTCTGGGTTGTCTAATCATTGGTTCCTTTTCTTTAGGACGAAGAGCTAATGTGACACTGATGCTAGCTGGTTAGGGTTTCTAGGTACTGAGGTGAGTTTTTTGATCCACCACAATTCACTGAGGTCCTGGGTCTCTGTGCACAGTTCTGTGTAGGAGCAGAATCCCTGCAAAAGGGTGAGCAGAGGTTAATTTAGGAGTGTACCCCCTTACCCTGACTAGACTCAAGGGTCCCTATTTGTCCCAGGTACCTACCTATGCCAACTAGAGACCCCCATAACTAACAGTATGAATGTGTGCAGTATGTGTCAGTGATATGAGTGTTAAATATGTGAATGAGGTGTTAGTGTGGGGCAGATAAGTTTGTTCAGTAAAATTTATGCTAGTTTCTTAAGGAGGAAGATCTACTATTTATTCAAAAAATTATTTGCTGTGTACAGGTCAAATGTTTTTTGCACAGATTGTGATTTTGATAAGAAAATGTAATATGAAACTCGTTGATGCATTGTAAAGAAATAACAGTTTTCAAAAGTAATGTGACAATACAAGTCAAGATTGTTATATGATTGCTTTTAAATAAGTGAACAATGAAATGAAATAATAATAAAAAGAGTTTTTTATGAAACATATCTTTGTGTGGAAAAATCATAAGTCAATGACCCACTGTTATGCTATATATGAGCGAGTATTAAAGTATTGAAGGTCACATGAGAGGTTGTTCATTATAAATTGTATCCCCTTAGGGAACTACACAACAAATTAATAAAGCACACGTAGAGCTCCCTTTAAATAATCCCACAATGAATGAATAAAGGACACGAAGATTTCCCATTAGGGAACCACACAATGAATGAATAAAGAACTCGTACCGCTCCCACAAAAGAACTAGAGAGTGATGAATAAAGCACACATAAAGCTCCCTTATGGAACCACACAATGAATGAATAAAGCACACGTAGATCTCCCATTAGGGAACTACACAATGAATGAATAAAGCACACGTAGTGCTTCCATTAGCAAACTGATCAATGAATTAATAAAGCACACTTACAGCTTCCATTAGGGAACTAAACAATGATTTAGTGAAGCACACGTGGAGCTCCTATAGGGGAACTTAACAATGAATGAATAAAGCACACGTAGAGCTCCAATTAGGGAACTACACAATGAATGAATAAAGATCAGGCTAAGCCCCCACAAGGGAACTAGAGAGTAAATAAATAAAGCAGACCTAAAGCTCACTTATGGAACAGCACAATGAATGAATTAAGCACATGTAGAGTTCCCATTAGGGAAGTACACGATGAATGAATAAAGCACACGTAGTGCTTCCATTAGCAAACTGATCAATGAATTAATAAAGCACACTTACAGCTTCCATTAGGGAACTAAACAATGATTTAGTGAAGCACACGTGGAGCTCCTATAGGGGAACTTAACAATGAATGAATAAAGCACACGTAGAGCTCCAATTAGAGAACTACACAATGAATGAATAATGCGCACATTGAGCTCCCATCTGGGACCATTGCCTGCTCTTAAAAATATTTTTCCACATACTCACAACCTTTGCGAGTGGTTTGCTACCTACTTGTAGTAGGTGGTAAACTGCAAATGTTTTGCAGCCGCAAATGCGGTCGCAAAACGCTAGTACATAGCATGTTGACTCGCTATTAGGAAGGGGCCCCTCTTCTGTGAGAAGTTGGCCTAGTATATGCTGTCCACTAATTAAAGTGGGCACCTTGCACCAGTTCAAATTATCCTCATAATTTGTATGAGGTCAAAGATAACCTTTAGGAAGCTATCCTAGAGGTAGCTATGGAGAGCAGCCCTCAGGAATGTAAAGCAGCTTGTTTTACCAGAATATCACCTCCAGAATGACCAAATGAAAAAAAAACCACAAAGAGTTTATATAAAAAATATGTATTTATTACTAAAATACTCTCTACTATTCTCTACTCAAGAATAGAACACGAAGCACTCAATGCGTTTCAATAAAACAGTTGTAAGTAGCACAATACAAAGCGGGCTTCCGGGGAAACAGAAGCATATACTAAAAAAATGGTATGACAATCACGACTTGAATAGACACAGTGCCTAGAGCACGTAGAATCTCCTGAACCACAAGGAACTACCTTAGGTGAGTAGATCGGGACCCCATGGAGGACGGGTGCAGTGTGTGAACACAAGCGCGGGCTCCGTACAACTCCATGGGAAAGTTGCGGTTAGAATTTTACAAATTAAGGACACTTCTAGAGGACATTTCCTGAAAACAGGTGAGTAAATGCGTTTTGGTTAAAGGTACGATTATAAAGGAATATTATTGCATTTCAAAAGTTGACACAGAAACTTTTTCACATAGAATCACCAATGGTATCCTATGGGAGGAAATTCACCTAGCAGGTAAGTTAGGTTATCATTGCTTTTTCTTACTCAGTGCTGGATCCTGGATTCAGCACTGGGACATTTCCTGAAAACAGTTGAGAAAATGCGTTTTGGTTATTCGGCTGATTTTTAAGGAATATTTGTAGTTTTCAAAAGTCAGCACTTAGAAACTTTTTATGAGGAAAAATTAGTTATTGGTTTCAAGGTAAGTAATCGGTCTTTTGAGTTAGGGTTCTGTGGTTAGACTCAGGGGTCTCCCAGGGACAGTGATGCACTGTTGTTGCACCCTCAGGGGCACTCAGACGGCCGAGTGCAGTGTTGAGACCCAATGCTATCCTATGGAGGATAGGGGGGCTCCGGTTGGTGGCGGCTGGCAAGCAGGCCACAGGGCTTTGGGAGCAAAGCTCCGAGGGTTAAGCTCAGGGCAAGTTGGGGACCAAGTTAGCACCAAAGGGGCACCCACAGCGGCGCTAAGGCAGCCGGGTGCAGGGTGCTGTTTTGAGGTCGAGTGCCCTGTTGATTTCAATGGAGATTCTCTGGGACAAAGAAACACGGCAGGCGCGGAGACGAGGATCTTTCAGGAGTGACCACCACTTCGAGGGGTAAGTTGGGATGTATAGGGATAGTTAGGCACTGCTGGGTTGGGCACACAAGGCCGTGGGGTGTCGGCTGCAGGGGTGCCTTTGGACGTCGGATTTTCTTACCCGCTCAGGTCGTGGGGAGGGTTCTCTGGATTGAGGCTGCAGGCGTCGTCTGGAGGCTTGAGGCAGGTCAGGGGTCACCGGATCTCAGGTCAGGATCGCCGGGGGGACCTCCTCGTGGTGTTTGTTCACTCAAACACAGGCCGGGCTCAGCGGCTGCAGAGTGTGCTGGATTCGTGGATTCTGGCTAGCACCAGAAGTAGCAGTTTAAATACGTCCGGTGTTCATGAGAGAAACAGCTTGGAAAGTGAATACAGGCAGGTCCTCCTGGGTGTTTTAGGTTGCTGGCAGCTGGACACGCCGGGATTTCGCAGGACCAGGTTCGAGGGGAGACAGGCCTGTAGGGCTGGGCCAAGTCAGCGGGTGTCGTCCTCTTGTTAGCTCTGCAAGGCTTCTCGTCCTTCTTCTTTTCTAGTGGTTGCTGGATCTAAGGAAGGAAGTTCAGGGGCCCCCAATTACTAAATGTAGGGGCGTTACAGGTAGGTAAAGGGCAGGGACCAATGGGTCCCTTCCCTGGGGTGGGTACACCCCCTATCTGCCACTCTCCAGTGGGAGGGGGGCAGGAGCCTGTTCCTGGTTTGCTGGGTCCCCCCATCCTCAAGATGGCGGGGACTCAAGGTTGTGCTTCACCTCGCCTCACCCACCTTAGGGGTGGAGTTGGCTGAGGTGGGCACACCGCTCTTCCTCACTTTGTTTTTCCCGCCGGGTCTCCAGCCCAAAGTGGGGAGTAGAACCAGTGGGGACCAGTTGATGAGTACAGCAAGTGGTCTGGAGAGGATCACAAAGGAGGTATGCCTTTGAAGCATCTCCTTTGTGAACCCTCCCCATCCTGGGGGAGGAGGCTTGGCACCTCGTCCCAGGATGTGCATTGTTTCAGGCCCCGAGACCCAGGGGTCCAGAAACATGTCTGGTGGTGGCAGCCTAGGCAGCCACTCAGTCAGGTCACTGGGAGTTTGTCGAGTTTCAGGGGACATCTCTAAGATGCCCTCTGTCTTGCATTTTACATTGAATCCCACAGTGGCATCAGTGTGGGTTTAATGTGCTGAGAAGTTGGATACCAAAGTTCTCAGTCTTCAGTGTAGCCACTATGGTGCTGTGGAGTTCGTAATGACTAACTACGAGCACCATATACTCTTAATTGCAGCACTGCACTTACAGTGCCCAGGAATGGACCTGGGTACTGTAGGGGTACAGGGCTCATGCACCTGTTCCCTCACCACTGGCATAGGACACCCAGCTAGCGGGGTGACTGATGCATGCCAGGGCAGTGTTTTGTCGGCATGGCACACATGTATGTGTGCCATATCGTCTTTGTTTTGTTCTGCACCAAGACACGCTGCCTGCAAAGGCAGTGTGTGTGTATCAGGGCACAGGGCCTCTAAGGGTGGCATAATAAGTGCCGCAGCCCTTAGGGGCCTTCTCTGGTCACAGTGCCCTGGGTACCTACGGTACCATTAACTAGGGGCTGACATGTGGCTCGAGTTGCCAATTGGGTTTAGGCTTCAATGCAGGTTTAGGGAAGGAACACAGGCCCTGGGTACCTGATTAGCAGGAGCCCAGGGCACACTCATTCAAAGCACATCAGCAATTCAGCAAAAAGTGGGGGCATACCATGCAAGAAAGAGCACACTTTCCCAAATTACAAATGAGGAGGAAGATTAGGAGAGCAATGATGGAGCCAGCAAATAAGAAGCTTATGAGTGGGCTGAAGACCACAAGCTAGATACAACATGTCTCTCTTCGAGACAGCGCATGTGCACTGTCGAGACATGAGACCAAAAATGGTCTGGTCACTCTAGAAATGATAAAGCATGGTTTACTGCCATTACTGCTTTACATGCTACACTCAGGATACTCAGAGTAGTCCTCTGTTCACTATAAGGTCCTGCAAGTGCACCTCTGTGGGTCACATGACAGGTCCTGTACATCATATTGTCAAAGACAAACCTAGGCCTCTTCGCCCACACTAGATTAGTGCGACACAAGGGCTGTATTGAAGTCAGATGACCAGAAATACATGCAGTTGGTGACTCAGGGAGGGTATCACACCCATAAACCATGCAGGGTAGATTCACATTCCTTCAATAATACTATTAAATGGAGCAGCTCCACAGTGAGTACATGACTATTATTAAGCTGCACTGTAAGAAATGTTAAAGCTGCACTGTGAGCTCGCATTTCACCTGCAGCATCATGAGTGGATCAGAAACTCAGTGCTCCAGGCATCTCCTCCCTTGTATACAAAATAGCCTTCAAAAACAGTGGCATCTTTTCACCACTACACCACAAGCATCTCTCACACTTTTATCTCTCTTATCAATACCAGTTCGGTTCATACATCTTCCAGTCCTCCTTCACCTGTTGTGTTTCTATCTAGGACCCTAATTCGATATTCCCGATTTATGCCCTCATGTGGTTATAACAAACTATATCCTTATAAAGGCATAAGAATCATATCCATATTTAGTAATAGCCCATGCAGTCCAAATACGGCAAGGCTACTCCCCTAGACTCCTAGAAAGTACAATGCGTTCTTTAAACAAACCAAGCTTCCAGCAGCCCGACAATCCCCCCCTGCTTTTGTTTTGATTTGAACAAGAACTCCTGGAGTTCAGAAAGAACTGTTAGTTCTTAGTGACGTCTTATGTCCAACCTTACGTCAAACCCGGCACCTTTCAGGTATAAATTTACCAACGTTGCCTTAAGCAAACACACAGTGGTTTTGGAGCAGAGCAGCCATCTGCTAGCCCGGAAGCCCAGCTGATGCGAGAGCCGAAGGAAGCCACCCCTCCCTTTTGATGCACTGAGAGAGACGCTGTCTTTTTCTCCTGCCGAGAAAATCCAGCTCCGGTGTTTCCAGTCACCCTTGCGGGTTGCTGGGATATCGAGTCCTGAGAGAGAGATACAAGACCTCCTACATTCTATTACCCAGGTACGGAGCTGACTAAACCCTTGAGAGAATTCTTGATTCAGATTCTTGGCAAAAACCAACTTAACTTAACTTAAACTGCAACTTACTTACTCCTTCCCACGTATTAGGCTTAGGTCAGGTACACCGGGGTAGGCGTACATAGAAGCACCAGTTGAGTACGTTAGTCAATGTTTTTATGTATGTATATATTTTATCTATTTTAAATTATCATATGACTAAGAAACCATATCAATGCTTTTACAGTATTATTTCAGAATACTACTTTTACTGTACGCACTTTACTTTATGATAAGTATTGCAATTGTGGCAATTCATTTCTCTTGCATGAGAAAGAAGACTGCTCAATAAAATAACACCTTTTATTGAAAACGCCCGTCTCTCTATTTCTCTGCACTCTGGTGAAACTAAGTATGCACGATTGACTGAGTGAAATAGCTGCCTATTGTTTTCACACGACTCTAGAGATACACTCTTTATTCTGAGGGAGCAAAGTTGTCATGTTTATGCGGTTGTCAGAAACTAATCCCTTCTTGTCTAAATCAAGAGAGTTAACTCTTTCCTGAACATTCGAGAAAGTTTCTAGTGACCTCTGAGCTAGCTGGCAAAACTAATTAAGTCTAATATAGTCAGTAGAGACCTAGATGACCTCAGTCCTACGTCTACACTGCTGTTTATTTTATTCCAATGCGCAGACCCTATTGGGAATAAAGGAACTACACTACATGGCGCCCAACGTTTGGTAAGGCGATAATCTAACGCAAGACACTAGAGTAACTCAGTCATGCTTTTTCACACAGAACCCTTTTTACCGTAAAAACTCCAAAAGACGTCTGGAGTGGGTAAAAGGTTACTATCCGCCGGAACTTAGTAGGAAGAGATTCCTATGTATTAGTTTTGGTATAGTCAACGTTGATGGATACAGTGTTCCAAAATATTGTGCACCTAATCTTTGTTTCCTTGAAACTTGATCTGCAACAAAAAATTACTTTCTATCTGTAGAAATGGTGAAAGTGACGATGAAACAGAGAGAGCTAAATAGCGGCTCAGCTCTTAGCGGATGACACAAGTCTCCAAGATAATGACCCGAATGCTATACTTATTCCGGTCAACGTAAGAAGAAATATAACTCTTAAACTTATGGAAAATAGACTGTCATCAAGAGGTGGTACAGTCATATTCGTGATAGAGGCCCATGAATATCGGCAGACAGAGGTATTCTATTCATGGATACACTTTCCAGCAGCAAGCGCTGTAACACAAGACTTCCACTATTACAAAATAGAGGAACCTCCGGATAAATACACTCCTTTCGAGGACGTTGAAATCCCACTAAATTACCAAGAGCACCTGCTCTGGTTTAAAGGTGCCCTAAAACATCAAAATCACATCACCAGGCACGATCCACTAGGTAGACCAGGAGCCACGTGACCGGTTCTAGCCAGCTACTCACCAGAGCCGGACATTGAAAAAATGTCAAGCGAAGAACTTTTAGTTAAAATAAAAGAATTAACAAAGGCATATAGAGAATTAGTTCAATTGGCAATGGACGATATAACATACCTCCAGAAATTGAAAGAGACAGATATAGCAGACCAACCATTTGAACTTGCCAGAATCATAGAAAAATCCTATGAAGAACTAGGTAGAGATAGTTTGGGTGGGAAACCAGTAAAACCCCAACTAACTGAAAATACTGAAAAAACATTTATTAAAAATAATCTAAACACTCCAAAAAGAAGCTGGGAGGGTAATAAACAATCCACTCCCAGGGAAAAACGATTCCAGTCCAGAGGAAGGTCTCCTCAAAGGGGAGAAAAATATCCTGACCGAGGAAACAAGTCTCCCCAAAGGGAGCCCTCTGAGAAAAGATACAACCTTAGAAATAGGGACAATTTGAAAAAACCTGATAATTATCAAGATGTTGATACACGTCCCTCTCGATCTTTTCAGACTTCCTCACAGAAATCGGAAAGAAGAGGACGGTCAGAACACAAAGAAAAGCACATCAAGTCCAAAGACAAGGAACCTGCTCATCAAAGTAAAAAATTACAATATCCAAGAAAGAAGGTAGCTAGTATTAAAATTAAACATGCCGAGGATTCTGAGGACACAACTGAAAAACTGAGAGTGGGCCCAGACAATGCTAGACAGCGCAGCAGAAGTGACCATAGCTCGCAAGATCCTGATGAATCTTCTGGAGACAGTGGACACGAATGAATACATTCAAGTGGAAACTGCAGATACCAGAGTTAGCAAACCCCATAAATTATACGAAATAACATTGCGTATAGAGGGGGATAAAACTAGGAAAATAAAGGGTCTCTTTTGGGATAACCTTTCGAAAGGCTATGACATCCTGTTAGCTGAAAAAGACTGGCCACCAGAGTTTGTCAGGGAGTGCCCTCATGGCGAAGAAATGATTATGCCTGCCTTCTCAAATCATATACCAATTCATAAAAAATACACGTTTGCAAGAAAATGGGCAATGGTCCAAGCTCCTGCATTATATAAAAATCATGAAGGATGTGATGAGGAATCTCCTCCCCACAAAATCCAGTAAAAAAATCAACCAACTGCACAAAGGCAGTACCCAGTTTAGCAAGAAGCTAAACAGCAAGTCAAGGAGATCTTAGATCAACTTGAATAACAAAGGGTGATTGAAACATGCACCTCACAAATGAACAATCCTTTGTTTCCTGTCTCCAAGCCAGACGATTCATATCATCTAGTTTTGGACTACAGACACCTAAACTCTTGTTGTAAAACATTTGCAGTACAAAACTCACATAGTGCAGCACTAATGAAAAACATTGTGCGCAAAACATATAAAACGACATTAGACATCTCTAATGGATTCTTTTGCCAAAACATTGCACCTGAAAGCAGGTATTTGACCGCTTTCTCAATAATGGAGTCGCAAAAAAACTTCTGTTGACTCCCACAGGGATTCAAGAACAGCCCAGGATTATTCTCAGCAAGGGTAACAGAGTTACTACAAATATATGATGATAAGGCATTATCTTATGTCGATGACATCTATCTCACAGATGATGACCTGGAGACTCACTTAAAAAGAGTGAACAATATAATACTTGGGTTCGCATCAGAGGGTTACAAATTTAACTTTAAAAAGTCACGAATTGCCCATCTAACTGTCCTGTTTTTAGGATATGAATTATCAAGTGAAGGCAAAAGCTGTGCTGTACTCCAAGCTCCAAAAACGCTGAAGAATTTACAATCAATACTAGGTTTCCTGAATTTCGGAAGAACATACATTCTAAATTATGCAGAGAGGGTTAAACCTCTCTATGAATTAATAAAACCTGATTTCAAAACAATAAATTGGACTCAGAAACACACAGAAATTTTAGGATCATTGCAAACAGACATGTTAGCTAAAACAAAATTGCAAACATGCGAAAACGTACGCAACCTTGTAATCCGAGTCATCCCAGGAAGATGCGTATTCACGTACCTGACCTCTAATGAGGGAGAAACAGTACCAATAGCTTACAAATCACATTTGTACACACAAGCTGAAATGAAATTCAGTTCTACTGAAAAAATTCTAATAGCGGTTCGAACTGCTGTAGCAAAAGAAAGAGCCCAAGCCCAAGGCAGGAAGATAACAGTTTTAACAGCAGAATCAGCCCTTGAGGCATTAACAAGCCCACACAATTTGAATGCTGTGGCATTAGATCCAAAATGGATACAATGGGAAAATTCTCTTGCTGCAGAAAACGTGAGATACTATTTTGACCCGAAAATGAAAAAACTAGAAGATCTAGAATACGAACCAGAATATCCTCTGCCAATCGAAATTCTGCCTCTCCAACAATGCTCTTGTGTAATCTATATGGACAGATTTGCACAACATTACGATGTGGAAAAAAAATCCTACAACGTAGCGCGCGCGATTGCTAAAGGTCGCTGGCGCTTTGGTAAATTCAGACCAATAGTCACCAAAACTGAATCACTTAGAAACTGCTCAGCGAGCTGAAATAAGATCTTTAAAGATGGCGCTTGAAAATGCCGATCATGAATTCCTGACACTAATAGTGTGCGATTCGCATTACTGCGTCAGGTCTTACAACAATGACATGCAGACATGGGTTAAAAACGGTTACAAAGATGACACAGGTGCCACAATAAAGCATAAAAAGCTCTGGGAACAGGTAGTTCTTTTGCAGAAAGAACTACGAAAGACTCACTTGATACATACACTGAGTCATCAACGTGATGGCGTTCACGTTGCAGGGAATTCATTGGCTAACAGAGCCACAGTGGAAGCGGTTCAACCGGCTTCCGTAGCCACAAAAAAGCGTTCTAAAAACACATAGACGGAGAAACAATGCTGGCGGTAAAAGCCTCATTAAAAGGCGACTATGCAGCATTGCCTCTGAACTATCCACTCAGTAATACATACATAATTGATGCAAACTCCGTTCCGTTTGCTCAAATCCCTGGAGAGGGGGATAGAGTAATTCCAAACACGAACCGGAGAGTTTTCTTGATTGAAGATGCACACATGGGATTGGGTCTAAGGCACCAAGAGATCTTGAAATCTCTAATAGAATTACAATCAGAATACTGGTGGCCAGGGATGAGCTTGCAAATTTACAAATTTGCAATGGATTGTCCAGACTGCAACAGAGATCGCAGTTGTGAACCGGACCAGACAATTGCCAGGACTCCTTTATTAGAAAGCATCAGGCTATCTATACGCAAAAATCCATCCGGAGAAATGCGTCCCCATAATATTTAAGACTAGATACACTTAAAAAATCTAGACACCAGCGCTCGGCTGACACCAGAACTGTTATAAAAGATTTGCGAGTCTTTATCGGCACATACGCAATTGGCATGCTACATTCTGACCTGGGTCCTGCGTTTAGCTCTCGAGCTTACAAGGAGGCCATGGCCAGCATGGGCATTGCATTGCGGTACTCTTCTCCCTTCCATCCTGAGGAAAATGCAGTAGTGGAAAGAAAACACCATGACATAAAGCAATCTATAACGGCGAGGGTATTAGGTTCGGGTGATGGGTGGGTCAAACATTTAACAAGTGTCCAACGTAGTCTTAACAATCTGCCAAGAAATTCTCTATAAGGTTTCACTCCCTACGAACTATTGTACGGGACTAGAATGCACATTCAGGACTTAGATAGTCACACTTCAGTGGTAGAAGAAAAAGCCTTTGATATCAAAGACCGTTTGGCTGTTTTACAGGACTTAAATGAAACAAGAAGAAGTCTGAGTAATATAAAGTTAAAGCCAACGACCACTGAAGAAAAACCACCTGTCCCAGCAAGACCTGTCTGGATTCCAAAGATTGGGGATCTAGTCAGAAAGAAGATCGCGGTGAAGAAGGAATTTGGGCCTTCTTACAGAAAAGCAGTACCTGTCTTAGCTGTCAGCGGAACAAGATCAGTTGTACTACCGCCCCTTGCTGGTAAAAAGGAGAACCGAGTTGTATCCATCGACCTGGTAAAACCACAATCATGTGGCCGATAATAAGTAGTAGGCCCAGTGGACTCCCAAGAAATAGCAAAATACCAAAATTTGCTACAATCCAAGAGGTTCAAACTGAGAGACTAATCACATTTGATATACCCAAATTGCAACCGTTTGTCAAGAAACACCTGTCTACAACGATGTAGCCTCAGACTATGTTAATGAAACAAAGAAAAATCCAAAGGCAAATGAAAATCCGGAAGCAATTCCACCAATTGACAGAACTGGATCTGGCTACTTCATCAATTTTGATGACTTTTATGATGATCCAAGTTAACATGAAGAAACGCCAGCAACAAAAACTTTCAAAGACAAGCATTTGCAATGCAATAGGTCTAGCATTTCGAGAGTTTGAGCTATTGGCATTGTAAATGACAATGCCTTTTATTTATGTGTTGTTTTTAAAACAGAGAAATAAAAGGCATTGTCATTTACAATGACAATATCTTAAACTCTAGTACATGAGCATATGTGATTTAGCTGTTGCAAGCCCTGTAATTTAGGATTTGCAACCAGAAAATCACTCCCCTAAGTACTTAGTGATACCGTGATGACAAAACCTCCCTGTGGATGCGCTGGTTTCAGGCTCTGGCTTGGCTTTGATATCTTTACAAGATACACAAGTGATTGTATTTATATAGCGCTTCCTACCCTTGGTGAGGCGAGACATAGGCTGGCACAGTATGCAAAGCTGAATGGATATCCGGGCAGTAGGATTACCAGATTACTCCAAGTCACAGGGACGCCATGGGCCAGATTTTCAAAGAGGTTATTTGTAATAATCCGACAGTGTGCAGTGAGTCACAGGCTGTCCGGCTCATAAATATGAATGGGCCAAGAATCGGCCTAATGCCTTATTGCAGATGCTGGTGTGGAGGCCTGCGTGGTACAGTAAACTATCATCTCAGCACTCAAATGTGCATTGTGCAGGCACGAAGAGTGGCGCATTGTGAGTGGCATCAGGAACAGAAAGCACCCATGGGTGGAACCCTTGCTGCTCTACAGACTGCTCCTCCTGGTGTCTACTGCCCAAAACTGACAGTTTACACTTTCTGTGTGATGCTCAGTGTTAGACGGACCGGGAGGGTCGGCCGAGAATAAGGGGAGAGGTCTCCGGGGAGAGCCGTCTCCAGCGATCGTACAGACAAGTAACTTCCCCCCCCACAGATGTACACCACACAAGGATAAGGTTTAACGTTCTTTATAAGCAATTCTCTAAGTACGGTGGAATGGTACAAGGAGGTCTGGACTCAGGGGTCCCCTCGGTTCTAGTCTCTTGGTTGGGAAAGGGGGTAGCGGGACAGTCTTGTTACCACTCGGGTAGATATGGTGATAGATGGATAGCTCACAATCCTCGAGCTCGGCGTTCTAGATGATCGGGCCGCGGCGGAGCCAGCAGGTCCCGAGATGATTGAAGGTAGCGACGGTCTGCGGCGGAGCCAGCAGGTCCTGATGAAGGTGGTAGTTACAAACGGTCCGCGGCCACGCCAGCAGGTCCCGACGACGATGAAGGTTTCAGAAGGTTTGCGGCAGCACTAGCAGGCAGGACGATAGTTCGCAAGGCAGGGCTACGGCAGCGCCAGTAGTCCGTCAAGGATGAGTTCTTCACTGCGTCTCTCGACTCCAGGATACAACTGCCTTCCTGCTCTGGAGCTGCCCCAGTTATAGGTCTGGCGCCCTTTGATGTCCGGGCCCTCGCCCTTGGAGGTCGGGAGGTCCGGGATGAGGGAGTCCAGACACCCAGCAGGGGGGTGGAGCCAGCGCCTGGGGGAGCTGGGGGCGATCGGCACCTGGCGGGGGAGAGCCATCGACGCCTCTTTCTCCCATTGACCTGCCAAGTAGTCCGCTCACCTCCTGGGTGGATGGTGGTGCCGGGATGTCGGGGCCTGGCCAGGCCCAGGGTTAGGGTCGATCGGAGGCCACGCGGCCTCGTGGTGCTGTGTCCAAGATGGCGCCCAGGCCGGGCGTGGGGGCCGGTAGTGATTCGGGCCCATGATGTGGAGAGTCCATGGGGCAGGGGTCCCATATGAGACGGGAAACGGGTGGTTGTTGCATGTAACACCTGGAGAGCCAGGCTCGGGCCTGGTCGTGCGGGGAGGGAGCAAGCCTGTCGTGTGGCCTGTCCAACATGCGTCCCCCCAGCTGAAGGCGGGGAGAGTCACCTATCCTCTTGGGGACTCTCCTCGTCGAGGCGGAAGAAGCGGGACAGGCCATCTGCGTTGGCGTGGTCTTGCCCAGGTCGATGTTCCACAGTGAAGTCCATCCCCTGCAGGGAGATGGACCAACGCAATAGTTTCGGGTTTTCCCCCCGCATCTGCATTAGCCACTGCAGGGGCCGATGATCGGTCTGTACCCGGAAGTGGGTACCGAAGAGATAAGGCCGAAGCTTTTTGAGGGCCCACACCACTGCGAAGGCCTCCCTCTCGATAGTGCTCCAGCGTTGCTCTCGGGCCAGGAGACGTCTGCTGATGAAAGCCACTGGTTGGTCAAGTCCTTCGGGGTTCAGCTGGGAAAGGACTGCCCCAATGCCATGGTCGGAGGCATCCGTTTGGACGATAAAATGGTGCCCGAGATAGGTCACGGACCCCTGGCCAATTTGGCATTTGCTGGCCTTGATCGTGAGGTCGGCTCGTTGGAGGGCCTGCAGAACCTCTCGGAGGTGGTTGAGGTGGTCGGACCAGTGGTGGCTGTACACAGCGATATCGTCCAAGTAGGCGGCGCTGAATTCTTCGAGTCCCGCCAGGACCTTGTTTACTAGCCGTTGAAATGTTGCTGGAGCACTCTTCATGCCTAATGGCATGACCTTGAAGTGGTAGTGGCCATCAGGGGTGGAGAAGGCAGATCGTTCTTGGGCCCGGGGTGTGAGACCGATCTGCCAGTAGCCCGCTGTCAGGTCGAAGATGCTGAGGTAGCGGGCAGCTCCCATGCGGTCGATCAGTTCATCTGCTCGGGGGATGGGATGTGCGTCGGTTCTGGTGACCGCATTCAAGCCCCGGTAGTCGACGCAGAACTGGAGCTCGGGAGTGGTGCCGGGGGCGGCCGCTTTGGGGACCAGGACCACTGGGCTGGCCCAGGGGCTGTCTGAGGGCTCGATGACCCCGAGCGTGAGCATCTTGGACACCTCCTCTTGGATGCAGGCCCGTACCCGATCTGGTACGCGGTAGGGCCGATGTCGGATAGGGGGACTGTCTCCAGTGTCCACGTCGTGTAAGCACCAGGGGGTGACCCCTGGGGTGAGGGAGAACAGGGTGGCGAACTGCAGTAGGAGGTCTCGGCAGTCTTGGCGCTGTTCCCGGGTGAGGGCCTCCGAGAGTCGGACCCCGTCCACGGAGCCGTCCTTCTCCCGAGTCCGTAGGAGGTCAGGTAGCGGTTCGGAGTCCTCCTCGGCTCCGTTGTCTGTTGCCATTAGGAGGCTGAGCTCCGAGCGCACAAAGTGGGGTTTTAGTCTATTGGCGTGGAGGACCCGGAGGGGGTTCCGTGAAGATTCCATATCGATGAGATAGGTGACAGGGCTCTTGCGCTCGACCACTTTGAAGGGCCCTGTCCACTTGTCTTGCAAGGCGCATGGTTCGGTGGGAGACATCACCCATACTTGTTGGCCGGGTTCAAATTCGATGGAGGAGGCATTTTGATCGTACCACCTTTTCATGTCTTCCTGACTGGCCTCCAAGTTTGCTTTTGCCAGTTCTCTGTACCGTCTGGTCTGGTTGCGTAGGGTCAGGAGGTACTTGAAAACATCTGGAGGGTTCTTCAGGGGGGGAATTTCCCAACCTTCTTTGACTAGGCTGAGCGGCCCTCGCACAGGGTGTCCACATAAGAGTTCGAACGGGCTGAAGCCGAGGGACTTCTGGGGGACTTCTCGATAGGCAAAGAGGAGGCACGGCAGTAGCACATCCCACTGACGACGGAGGGGCTCTTCCAACCCCCCAATCATCCCTTTGAGCGTGCGGTTGAACCGCTCAACTAGTCCGTTTCCTTGAGGGTGATAGGGGGTCGTGAATCGGTAGGTGACCCCACACTGTTGCCAGAGGGACTTCATGTATTTTGAAATAAAGTTTGTGCCTCGGTCGCTGACGACTTCTCGGGGGAAGCCCATCCGGGAGAAGATCCCCATCAAGGCCCGGCCGACTACCGGGGCTGTCACAGTTCGCAAGGGAACAGCCTCGGGGTAGCGGGTGGCGTGGTCCACCAGTACCAGGATGAACCGATGTCCTTGGGCTGTACGGGGGTCCAGGGGCCCCACAATGTCTATCCCCACCCTCTCGAACGGGGTGGTGACCACTGGGAAAGGTTGCAGAGGGGCTTTAAGCTTGCGGCCGCTCTTCCCGCTGGCCTGGCACGTGGGGCTAGACCGGCAGTGCTGGAGTACGTCGTTCCTCATCTTGGGCCAGAAAAAGTGGGTCACTAGGCGACTGTAGGTTTTGTCCTGACCCAGGTGACCAGCCAGGGGGACATCGTGGGCCAGGTTTAGCAAGAAGTCTCTAAAGCGGATGGGCACCACTAGCACTCAACTGGCCCCTAGCTCTGCGATTCTCTGTTCGCTGTACAACAGGTCATTGTCCCAATAGACCCAATGGGTTCCGGAGGTATCCCCTGCGCTCTGGGCGAGGGCTTGTTGGCGGAGTCCCTCGAGGGAGGGACAGGTCTTCTGTTCGTGGCGAAACTGTTCCTGGGTAGGCCCCCCCTCCTGCCGCCACTGAGCCAGGTGGGAAAGATCCTGAGGCTGAGCGAGCCCCTCGGGAGTTTGCTCTGGGGGGACGGCACGGTCGGTGTCTTCAACTGGAGCGACCGGGGGAGGAGGTGCCGGCCATTCCGGTTCTGTAGGTCGGGGGATGGCGCGGGCAGCCATGGACCGGGTGGTTACGCACGCCCAGTCCGGGAGGCCCAACATCCCCAGGTGCTCTCTTCTCTCTACGGCGGCCCACGGGGAACTCTCCAGATCATTTCCCAGGAGACAGTCTACAGGGGCATCATCTCGGACCGTCACCTTCAACATGCCGGAGACTCCTCCCCACTCGAAGGGGACGCAGGCCATCCGACATAGACTCTCCGAATTGTCGGCTGAACGTACAGGGCAGAGAACGTTCGGCAGGATCTGTTCTGGGGTCACCAGGTGGCAGCGGACGGCTGTTACACTGGCCCCGGTGTCACGTAGGGCTTCGGCCCTGTGTCCATTAATGTTCACCCACTGACTGTACTTCCGGGTGTTGGCGGGTAGGGGGGCCCGTGGGACCATGTCTTTTCCCCCTAGGCACGCTAGAACCATGGCGGCTGGTTCCCATTCTTGGTGTTCTTGCTCACATTCCTCGTGTTCTTCTGAGATTTGTTCTTCCCCCAGGGCGGCGGCAGCCATCTGGCGGGGTCTCGGAGTCTGGCTCTGTGGACAATTCGGGTCACTTGCGTAATGGCCGACTCGCTGGCATCGGTGACACGTGACGTTGGCTCTGTACCCAGGGCGCGCCGGGGTGTGGCCCCGGTTGGCCGGGGGTGGGGTGCTGGCAGCGGGAGCGGCCGGGGCGTTGTCTCTTCCTCGTCCCTGGCCCCCTCCTCCTCCTCGGGGACGGTGCTGACCTTGGTTGTTCCGGTTCTGTTCATGTGACCCATTTCGGCACACTCGGGTGATTTCCCACCGGTCAGCCTCAGCGGCGAGCTGCCGTGGATCCGTTAATTTACTGTCGAGGAGGTGCTGCCTGAGCTCGACGAAGCAGTTGTTAGATAGATGCTCCCATACCATGAGATTGAAGAGTTGCTCGTAGGTCGTTACATTGCTTCCCTTGATCCAACCCTCGAAGGCTCGGCTGAAATAGTTCACGTACTCCACCCAAGTTGTACCCGGGATCCGGGTGCAGTCTCGGAACCTCTGGCGGTACATCTCGGGTGTGAGCCCATAGCGGGTGAGGAGGGTAGCTTTCATGTGGTCATAGGAGGTCATCTGATGGTCTGGGAGCTGTAACAGGGCATCGCGGCCCTCATTGACAACCCTCCCCCATAGGCCGGCTCCCCAATCGCTTCGATCGATCCGGTGGGAGGTCATAGCTATTTCGTAGGCTTTGAACCATTGCTGTATGTCGTCATCTCGGAAATATTCTCGAACGACATCCTTGGGGATGTGTATTTTCTTTTCTGTTGCTCCCGGGGTGCGTGGTTGCTCGGGCACCCCTAATTCTTTGCTCTGCTTACGTAAGTCTATCTCTGCTAGTTTGCGCTCGTGTTCATACGCCAGTCTCTTCTCTTCGAGCTCTCTTTGTCTCTGTTTCTCTTCCCGCTCTTCTCGGAGCCGCAGATGTTCTAGGTTCAGTTTTTGTTCGGCTAGTTTGAGTTCACCATCCATTTTGAGCCGGGCCATTTCTAGTTCATGTAGTCTGCTTCTTTCTCGCTCTTGGATCTCATCTTGCGAGAGACCCGTTCTTCGCTCCTCGGGAGCCATGGTGTTTTTCTCTGCTGCTGTGACATTTTGGTCCGGGGGTCTGATGGCCCCGGTTTCCGCCCATGACTCAAGGGCGTGCTTGAAATCATCTTTAGTACTCAGACCGGCGGTAGCGATACCTAGTTCAATGCAGAATTGTTTCAACTCACGATGGCTATATTCTTCCAATTTCTCCATCTGGAATTTCTCGGTGGATCCGCTCTCTTTTGTTGTCATTGTGGTTTCGTCGTGGGGTGAGCTACTCTCTGTACGATTACGCGTTGATTCGGATCGCGCCGCTGGCCACCAATGTTAGACGGACCGGGAGGGTCGGCCGAGAATAAGGGGAGAGGTCTCCGGGGAGAGCCGTCTCCAGCGATCGTACAGACAAGTAACTTCCCCCCCCCACAGATGTACACCACACAAGGATAAGGTTTAACGTTCTTTATAAGCAATTCTCTAAGTACGGTGGAATGGTACAAGGAGGTCTGGACTCAGGGGTCCCCTCGGTTCTAGTCTCTTGGTTGGGAAAGGGGGTAGCGGGACAGTCTTGTTACCACTCGGGTAGATATGGTGATAGATGGATAGCTCACAATCCTCGAGCTCGGCGTTCTAGATGATCGGGCCGCGGCGGAGCCAGCAGGTCCCGAGATGATTGAAGGTAGCGACGGTCCGCGGCGGAGCCAGCAGGTCCCGATGAAGGTGGTAGTTACAAACGGTCCACGGCCACGCCAGCAGGTCCCGACGACGATGAAGGTTTCAGAAGGTTTGCGGCAGCGCCAGCAGGCAGGACGATAGTTCGCAAGGCAGGGCTTCGGCAGCGCCAGTAGTCCGTCAAGGATGAGTTCTTCACTGCGTCTCTCGACTCCAGGATACAACTGCCTTCCTGCTCTGGAGCTGCCCCAGTTATAGGTCTGGCGCCCTTTGATGTCCGGGCCCTCGCCCTTGGAGGTCGGGAGGTCCGGGATGAGGGAGTCCAGACACCCAGCAGGGGGGTGGAGCCAGCGCCTGGGGGAGCTGGGGGCGATCGGCACCTGGCGGGGGAGAGCCATCGACGCCTCTTTCTCCCATTGACCTGCCAAGTAGTCCGCTCACCTCCTGGGTGGATGGTGGTGCCGGGATGTCGGGGCCTGGCCAGGCCCAGGGTTAGGGTCGATCGGAGGCCACGCGGCCTCGTGGTGCTGTGTCCAAGATGGCGCCCAGGCCGGGCGTGGGAGCCGGTAGTGATTCGGGCCCATGATGTGGAGAGTCCATGGGGCAGGGGTCCCATATGAGACGGGAAACGGGTGGTTGTTGCATGTAACACCTGGAGAGCCAGGCTCGGGCCTGGTCGTGCGGGGAGGGAGCAAGCCTGTCGTGTGGCCTGTCCAACACTCAGCTTGCATCTTCTCAACTGTGTATTTCACTGGGAGTCTCAAGAAGGGGAGAACAACCCCTCGCACCCACTTTGACTCACAAGGACTGACAATGTGTGCACTGAGGTATGGAGAGAAAATGAGCAAAACTAGAGAAATGGCTGATAAAAGATGCCTACCCTGTATGGGCCTAATAAAAAATAACTTGCATTGTGTGCCTTACTCTTGTAGTTACTATGTTTAATCTGGTGAGATGGTCACCTGAAGGAAAGGATGCTGTGCTACTCCTGTGCGCCCCTACTGGCCTCATGAGGCGTATTACTGGATACAGTTCCGGAGGTCACGTATGTCGAAGGGCAAAGATCACAGGCAGTCCAGAGAGGGGCGTGCGGTGCATGGTTCAAGCGGGGTGTCATATAAGGCGCTCAATAATGAAAAGGATACACTGCAGACGAGAGAAATGTTGGCATGTCTAACTAAGTGCATAACACAGGAGGGGTGAAAGCCACAAGCAATGTTATAACACTCCATTGGCAGCCATGGTAGTAATGAATGGAGCAGCCACTCACCAGACGGGGTGTGGGGAGGTTGCATCTGAAAGGCCTACAGGCCTGCACGAGCACTAAGTAAAGAAGTAAGAGTGGTCCTTGGAGATCACTGGCCTGATTTACAAACATACTGCCATAAGTGTGATCTAATTACTGCTGCCCTATTCCTGAATTCCAGGAGTAAGCTGGGAGTGCTCCTGGCTTACTCCATGACCAAAGGAGTAAGCCAGGAGTACTGCAAGAGTAACAGCAAAATCTAGGAATCAGGCGTCCCCTTTATGCTATAGGGATAAAGGTTATCCAGGGAAATGGGCGCATCTTATGAGTCTTGAAATCTTTTAATCGCACGCCTTCTCTTACGTCACCGCTCGCCTGCAGTTTTGCCGCGATGTAGATATTTTATTGAGGAAGCGAAGGGGAACGTTTGCTGAGGAGTAGATGAGAAATCATAGATCTGCACCACCCGATAACATAATATGAATGTAGAGGGGCGACCCTGATCTGGCGTGTCAGCCTCCGCGCCATGAGGGCTGCTGTGCGGCTCTACAGGAACCTTGGAGCAAGCACTCAGTGCATTTGGGCGACTGCCCGGAATGTGTATCACTAACTAACATTTACATGGAGCGTTCACATCATATTGACATTGAGGGAAAATCCTCTATGCCCACCTAAGGCTTAACCCCTATGGAAAGAACTATATAAAAAGATTAAATTGAACATTTGCCTTTGAACATACGTGCATGAAGCCTCGCGTCGACGCATAATCACGGTTGGTTGTTTTGGACGTGCATTCTAGCATTGCGCATCAGAAGCCACGCTGCATGTTGTAAGTATTTAAGCTGCTTTGCATACGCTTGCCTTCTCCCACCCCACTGTCCGCACTTTATTATAGAGAACACCTGAGTGTATTGACACAATGTGGTCTTCTAAGTGATTAAAATGCTTAATGTACGAGAAAGACTCTGTAAAAGACAGAGGGGTGCGGAAAGCAAAACAGAGATACTTGGAAGATACACAGAAAGACTATGAGAAACAGAAATAAAGCTAAGCTGAGCCAGGGGAGGTGGGAGATGAGACAGAGACAAGGACAGGGGGAGACAGATAAAGAATCATAAAACAAGCCATAGGGCCAGGGGTAAGGAGACAGGCAGGATACTTGGATAACAAGATAGTGTGTGTGGGGGTAGGGATGAAGTGAGAGACACTCGGAGAGAGAAAGACAGGCAAAGACAGAGACGGACCAAGATGGAAGAGGTAGAAACAGAGAGATTGTAGATAGAATCAAAGACAGCTAGAGATTATAGAGGGTTAGATAGAAGATATATAAGATGATACAAAGAAAGAGAGAAATATGTTTTGCACTTTACTGTTTATGTAAATAAATATCTTCAAAAATCGAAAAGTGTTTTCCCTTATTATTAAACACTACCAGGCATACAGAGATCGACTTCAGCACATTCACAGGAACTTAAACTACTTTTAGATGTGCACGTGCGTGGGGCAGGTGAGTCGGTGTTCGGTACAGCCACGTGGACAGGATCTGTGCGTGAGTGCGCAGTTACTTACCGGCTTTGCAGGGGTCTTTGTAGTCTATCGTTTCTGCCTTCTCCTCGTCGGCGGCATCGAACGAGTAGTCGAAATCAAGTCCATGGCAGGAGGAGAGCGTCCCACAGAGAGTCAAGCCTGCCAGGGACAGGGTGATCCAGAAAGCATTCTCAGCAGAGGGGCTGCGGTGAGGCGCGTGGGACTGAGGCTGAGCCAGGACACTGAGGAGAGAGTGCGGGTCCAAGGCAGCGGCTACCTCCGAAGATGAAGCGGGGAAAGTATGAACCGTGACACTGGCGAGGGAACTATGACCAGTGCTGGCTGGGGCAGGGATACGGTGATGCGCGCGGGGTGCAGGATGGGTACTATAAGGTGTGTTGAGTGAACGCTGCAGGGCAGGGAATGCTTGCTGTGAGGTGGGCAGGTATGGGGCAGTGGCTTCCTCTAAGGCTGAACTGGGGGTTGTGATTCGTGCAACGTGTAGGTTGGGGTCTCTTACAAGGCTGAGCCTCAAGGCTCACAGAGAGATGTGCAGGGCTGGGACTCCCTCAGCCTGGGGTGCTGTGAGGTATGGCGAGGCCAGGTCTCCCTCTGAGGCAGAGTCTAGATTGACCAATAACTGGGGCAGGCACTCATGGGAGGTTGGAAGCAGAGGACTCTCTGATGCCTAGCCGGTCGTGCTGTGAGATGTGCTGGGCTGAGCGGCGCTATCCCTCTGAGTCTAGTGCAAGCAGATCTGACGTGACAGCAGCTCCGTCTGAGGCTGGGCGAGGATTTTCCTACGGTCCCCGGGGCAGGTACTCTCCTGACCAGCTATTTCTTTTTGGCTGTGAAGTCTTAGCTTGGATAGCCCGGGGTCTTCAGCACTTCCTGTAAGCTGACCGAATCCTCGATATCATCCAGACTCTGCCCCGAGGGATGATGGGTGGGTGTCAGAACGGGTAAAAACTTCCCCGTGCTAGTGCTGTGCGAGCTGGAGGCCGCCGTGCCCGAACTCCTCCTCCCCCGCCGCCTCCTCTCGGCCGGGGTGCCAGGACACCGCCGGGGCCGCTGCTCCTTCATGCACACTGCGCTTTTCTTCCTTCCTGCCCCAGGGAGAGCCTTTTCCCGAGAGCTGCCTTGACGGAAAGTCTGAAATCTTATGAATGGTGACTTGGAAAAACAAGCAAACTCATCGCCGCAGCCCGGCTTCAACAGGAAGCCAGGCAACCTTTGTCGGGACGGGGGCGGGGCCGGACAAATACAGGAAGCAGATGGGAGCCGCGCTGCTGTGCCCGCCGGAAGATTTCCGTCTCAGCTAGCGGGTCTCCTGTGCTCGTGGAGAGCCCCGCGGCCCCCGCCTGTTAACAAGAATGACCCGCTGGCTGCCGAGGGACACGCGACAAGAACCTGGTGAGTGGGGTGTGAGGGGGATGTGTGCGCGCGTGTGTCTGTGTGTACGCGCGCGTGTGTGTATGCGTGTGTATGTATGCGTGTGTTAAAAGAGCCCAATGACTGTGGGGGGGAGGGGGTGTGTACGCGAGTGTCTGTCTGCACCCAGCACTACACGTCTTGAAATACACAAACCCGAAACCGAAACAGCACACACACAGCAAACAGCCAGCAGGAAAAGCGCGATCACGAGGACAAATGTGAGACAGCAGAGGCGCGTGGCCGAACGCTGTCTCAGATTCCCAAGAAACTGAATACAATAGGTACCGAGCTAGACCGCATGCTACGCATGCGCAACTCTAACTCGACCTAAAAAATTGACTGAACTTTTTCACCAACTAAAAGAAACATATGTGATTTCACCATGGATTGAATTTTGGATTGTGTTAGGTGTACTTTTCCTCCTGCTTTGGCTCATCATGGTTTTATGTTTGGGTAGATTCATTGATGGAAAATATAGTACAATGGACACAGCAAGTCAGAACATCAACTTGGTCCTAAAGCCTCACAGATCCTCTCATATCGAGAAAAGAGAATTGTCATCAGTGAACATCACAGCCAATCCAATACCCGGTGGGGTAGCATGGGACAGAACGGATTATGAAATCTATGGCCCGATTGAGCTCTTGAAATACCCACACCAGTTTAAGGTTTTATTAAGTGACTTTGTGACACCAAGTACTTTCTCTGATGATTGGGACTTTGAAAACATTAATAATATGATGTCAGATTTAGTAATGTCAGCTAAATTCACAGAACATGATTATTTGCAGGGTTCATCATATTATGAAGAGTTACATTGTTATAATCATTTTGGTGATCACTATTTGCATAAATCTGCTCAGCCTAGAAATGTTTTTACTTATAATCAATGGAAACATTGTCCAACTCCGCCAAAAGGCAGCTCGTAAACATTTTATGAGAAATTCCAATAATTCTCAGGGTTTAACAACAGTGATCCAGAAACGTTTTATTTTAAAATGTTAAATAAGACAGGAATGAAAACAATGTTGACAAACACTAAATTGATTTATTCTGAAAAGTTTTATGACAAAATGTCTACATTTGGTTTTGAATTTTGGAAAAACAACATTGAAACAAAAACCATCTGGGGTACAAAAGAATGGCAGGTACAAGGTCTAGAAGCATTATTTAGAGCCTGCATGATCCCAGAACAAATAATATTTTTGAATGACACCATTCAACAGACTACTTGTCTTGGCTTAGCTAAGATAAAAGACTTAAACAAACTGTCTATTCCAAAGCCCATACCTGATAGTAAAAGCACTACAGATGTGGAGATAGACGTATCCCATATTTTACACCAAAACAGAACAAATCCTGATTGGAAAAAATGGTTGATCTGGCCCACAGACACAAATAACTGTCAAGATAGATTCCTGAACAAAATACAGGTGTTCAAACTGACCAGGCCAAGATACTCCCAGAGACAACATCCAGGGATAGTTACAACATACAGTGTAGGGAAAGTATGCCTTGAGTGGCTACAGAAATCCACACTGGCTGAAATTAAGCAACACTTGACTTTACTTAAAGACGGTGCTGACTTGCGCGATTTCATACTGGGACCTCGCAAACAGCGTCAAAAATGTTTCATAGCGGCCGGTATATACGCTGCATACAACGAAGCTTGGAAAGTAATGCAAATTGAAACAGCAGAAAAAATATGAGAAATTGATCGTATTAATTTGGAAAAATCCCTTTCTGTAGTGGACAATGGGTTAACGACTCTGTCCTCCAGAATATATTCACTGGACAGCATTGTATCATCTGCTATTGATATAATAGAGCAGGACTTATTAATGTTACAACATGGTCAGTCCCAATTGCATTCTATTGTACAGCTTGGCTGGACGTTGCAAAATCTGCGTTCAGGCTATGTGCCATGGCGTTTAATCAACACAACGTCATTATTCTCTATCTTTAACCTTACTGATAAACAAATCAGTTAGGCACAAAAAGGAGCAGACTATACGATTCTGAGCATTGAAAAACTTGAGAGATTACCATTGACAATGTCAGAGAGACCTCTCATTGAATGGATAATACACGGAACAATTACAATTCCAATAACAACTTTCCTGTTTAAATACTGCCAAGAGTATATACCAGCAGGCCAGTATGAAAGGTTGGGTAAAGGATACATCAAATCAACCTGGGATTTACCTTACACACACAAATGTTATAGTGAATGGAAAAAGGAGGTATTCCTTAGTGGTAACAATTGTAAAAAATCACTAAGCGGTACACTTCTGTGTCAAGGTATTAACTTGCATGGAGCCTGCGAAGGGTCTTCAAATAACCTTTCATGTCACCTGCATGGCACTCCTGCAACACAGATAGAGCCATTTTTCAGACAGCTATCCAACGGCAGCTACGTTCTAATAAGTGACCACAGCTGTTGTGGAATGGTGCCAGGAAAACCCATCTCGTAACCGTTACTTCCAGGGTCATTTGCTGTATGCAAGTATTGTATCCGCACAGCAATCCAGACATGGAGGCTGCGTTATGTCCTTTTTTGAATATCTCTTCTATTCGAATTGATACTTTAAGCAGAATGAAGTCTATTCTTTTACAGACAACTGTGCCTTTAACGTCATCCAAAGAAACGTATGATCTGCAAGTTGCAAGGACAGCAGCAGAGATACATTCCCTATTATCAACAAATTGCCCCGTGCATTTCGTAGAAATGTTAAGTCAAGTCTTAAACATGTCTGATACCAGTGGCATCGCACATGTATTTAAGACAGTTTTTTGGGACTGTTAGCACCCTTTGAAACAGTTCTGGGCATTTTCCCGAATTTTGTCCATTCGGTATTTGGCGGCCTGCCTCTTATTTTTGGACTCGTAGCAGGAATTTTATTTTTGATCCTTCTGCTCCGATATGGCAAGCCAAGTCACAGACAAGACTCCAGCAACGATGGAAGAAACGATCCTAGCAATACGCTACCGAGACCAAATCACTAAAGTCCTCGGATTACCCCGGCTAAGAGATCTGAGTGCAACCTGGTTTCTTTCATTCAGACCAATCTGGCAAGATTGCATCTTACCTGTGCTTCGATGTCTGCTATGCGGAGAAGAATGCGTGTTGGACGTCTGTCTTACACTACCATCAGCAGTACCAATGGATGTCGATACTTTGCTAGGTCCGGAAACGACTCATGCAACGTGTTGTCCCCAGCGGCTACCTATTTTGATGACGGCAGTCGTTGAGACTTCACCACTACGAGTAGGTGGCGGTGAAGTACGAGAGGAAAGCAGCACCAAACAGGTACAACCTTCAGTGAGCATTGCTGATCCTGACATCGATGATAGCAATCATTCGCACATATGCACAATTTCAGCATTTTCAAACTTGGTCGAACTTTCACCTGATGTTGTAGACCAATTTTTTGCAAGCCTGTCTGATATGATGTTCTCTCCAGTCAACAAGAATAACTTTTAAAAACAATGAGCACACAGCGTTCCCTGAAGTTTGAATTTGGCCTTCAGTCTTGATAAACAAAGCTACTGAAAACATTTTGAACTATTTTTTCCCCTGAAAGCAAAATTATTTTTTTTCACTTCCAAAATATTTACCCTTTTTCTGGCACATGGTACTCTGCTTAAAGTAGAACTATTCTTAGAGAACAGAGCTTCTATTTTTAGGATACTAGAGACAATATTTTACCTCAGCCTCTAGCACATGTACAGCATTTTGTATAAATATGTGATGGAATGGTCTTGACCTTCTTTTCTGTATTCAGAGCCATTTCATGTGTAATTTTCGCAATTCATTCAGCTGATATATATATGCATTTTAACTGAATGATAACACTGCTTGAAAAGCGTACAGTACCAATACTCATTTTCGTGTATTTACCATATACCATTTCAAATGCGAAATATGTATTTTGGGGTGGGTTGAAAACACACATGCATCGTTATATGTTTACTATTGCTTAGTTTTTAGTAATGATGGACATTAGTATGTGGAGTGGATGTTGTGTTTCTATCTAGGACCCTAATTCGATGTTCCCCATGTCTGATACCAGTGGCATCGCACATGTATTTAAGACAGTTTTTTGGGACTGTTAGCACCCTTTGAAACAGTTCTGGGCATTTTCCCGAATTTTGTCCATTCGATATTTGGCGGCCTGCCTCTTATTTTTGGACTCGTAGCAGGAATTTTATTTTTGATCCTTCTGCTCCAATATGGCAAGCCAAGTCACAGACAAGACTCCAGCAACGATGGAAGAAACGATCCTAGCAATACGCTACCGAGACCAAATCACTAAAGTCCTCGGATTACCCCGGCTAAGAGATCTGAGTGCAACCTGGTTTCTTTCATTCAGACCAATCTGGCAAGATTGCATCTTACCTGTGCTTCGATGTCTGCTATGCGGAGAAGAATGCGTGTTGGACGTCTGTCTTACACTACCATCAGCAGTACCAATGGATATCGATACTTTGCTAGGTCCGGAAACGACTCATGCAACGTGTTGTCCCCAGCGGCTACCTATTTTGATGACGGCAGTCGTTGAGACTTCACCACTACGAGTAGGTGGCGGTGAAGTACGAGAGGAAAGCAGCACCAAACAGGTACAACCTTCAGTGAGCATTGCTGATCCTGACATCGATGATAGCAATCATTCGCACATATGCACAATTTCAGCATTTTCAAACTTGGTCGAACTTTCACCTGATGTTGTAGACCAATTTTTTGCAAGCCTGTCTGATATGATGTTCTCTCCAGTCAACAAGAATAACTTTTAAAAACAATGAGCACACAGCATTCCCTGAACTCTGAATTTGGCCTTCAGTCTTGATAAACAAAGCTACTGAAAACATTTTGAACTATTTTTTCCCCTGAAAGCGAAATTATTTTTTTTCACTTCCAAAATATTTACCCTTTTTCTGGCACATGGTACTCTGCTTAAAGTAGAACTATTCTTAGAGAACAGAGCTTCTATTTTTAGGATACTAGAGACAATATTTTACCTCAGCCTCTAGCACATGTACAGCATTTTGTATAAATATGTGATGGAATGGTCTTGACCTTCTTTTCTGTATTCAGAGCCATTTCATGTGTAATTTTCGCAATTCATTCAGCTGATATATATATGCATTTTAACTGAATGATAACACTGCTTGAAAAGCGTACAGTACCAATACTCATTTTCGTGTATTTACCATATACCATTTCAAATGCGAAATATGTATTTTGGGGTGGGTTGGAAAACACACATGCATCGTTATATGTTTACTATTGCTTAGTTTTTAGTAATGATGGACATTAGTACGTGGAGTGGATGTTGTGTTTCTATCTAGGACCCTAATTCGATGTTCCCGATTTATGCCCTTATGCGGTTCTAACAAACTATATCCTTATAAAGGCATAAGAATCATATCCATATTTAGTAATAACCCATGCAGTCCAAATATGGCAAGGCTACTCCCCTAGACTCCTAGAAAGTACACCGCGTTCTTTAAACAAACCAAGCCTCCAGCAGCCCGGGAATTCCCCCCTGCTTTTGTTTTGATTTGAACAAGAACTCCTGGAGTTCAGAAAGAACTGTTAGTTCTTAGTGACGTCTTATGTCCAACCTTACGTCAAACCCGGCACCTTTCAGGTATAAATATACCAACGTTGCCTTAAGCAAACACACGGTGGTTTTGGAGAAGAGCGGCCATCTGCTGGCCCGGAAGCCCAGCTGATGCGAGAGCCGAAGGAAGCCGCCCCTCCCTTTTGACGCACTGAGAGAGACGCTGTCTTTTTCTCCTGCCGAGAAAATCCAGCTCCGGTGTTTCCAGTCACCCTTGCGGGTTGCTGGGATATCGAGTCCTGAGAGAGAGATACAAGACCTCCTACATTCTATTACCCAGGTACGGAGCTGACTAAACCCTTGAGAGAATTCTTGATTCAGATTCTTGGCAAAAACCAACTTAACTTAACTTAAACTACAACTTACTTACTCCTTCCCACGTATTAGGCTTAGGTCAGGTACACCGGGGTAGGCGTACTTAGAAGCACCAGTTGAGTACGTTAGTCAATGTTTTTATGTATGTATATATTTTATCTATTTCAAAGTATCATATGGCTAAGAAACCATATCAATGCTTTTACAGTATTATTTCATAATACTACTTTTACTGTACGCACTTTACTTTATGATAAGTATTGCAATTGTGGCAATTCATTTCTCTTGCATGAGAAAGAAGACTGCGCAATAAAATAACACCTTTTATTGAAAACGCCCATCTCTCTCTATTTCTCTGCACTCTGGTGAAACTAAGTATGCACGATTGACTGAGTGAAATAGCTGCCTATTGTTTTCACACGACTCTAGAGATACACTCTTTATTCTGAGGGAGCAAAGTTGTCATTTTTATGCGGTTGTCAGAAACTAATCCCTTCTTGTCTAAATCAAGAGAGTTAACTCTTTCCTGAACATTCGAGAAAGTTTCTAGTGACCTCTGAGCTAGCTGGCAAAACTAATTAAGTCTAATATAGTCAGTAGAAACCTAGATGACCTCAGTCCTACGTCTACACTGCTGTTTATATTATTCCAATGCGCAGAGCCTATTGGGAATATAGGAACTACACTATACACCCTGGTGTGTTCTATCCACTGCTCATCTGTTCTGCCTGTATCAGCCTCTGACCACAAACTCTCTGCACACAAGTACAGGATGAATGAGGTACCTGCTTGAGGAAATAGTGTCCTTCATCTGTGGGTCCAGAGAAGCATGGCGCACAGCATCTCCACCAGCAGGGTTCCAGGCAGGAGCGATCACAAGACTTGTGCCAGTGTAAACTGGGGCCCTAAAACAGAGACGAGAGTCCAAGAGATAGTGCCACCCTATCCCCAAGACTACCCGAGGTGGGCTATGCCATTGCAAAGACTGTGCTGATGCAGAGCATTACTTTTATGTGTTTATTCATTGAGAGATGTATTCACTGTGTACATGACCCAAGGGTATCAGAGCGTTGTACAGTATACAAAGTCGACCAGCATTACAAATGGTGATTAAACAGAGTGAAAAGAGGAAAATATCATATTACATAAACGGCACCGAACATTGAGAGCGGTGCATTATCCAAAGCATCAAGTAACATAAAGGAAGGACCAGGGAGGAGGGCAGCAGATACCTTGCCTTGATGATATTTTTGCTTAACCCGCTTCCCTTACAGAATGGAATATTCTTGTGATATCCTTTGTATCCTTTTGAGTTTTCCCACAAAGATTAGAATTGCTTTGATTAATGTCTATTCTCGACCAGTTGGTTATGGCCATGAGTCAACCACCCTTGATCAATTGACAGCTTTTCTACTTACTATCCCTGATAGTATTTTTGTAATTCTTGGCGGTGATTTTAACTGTCAGTATGAGCCCTTGAATGGTCTGAATACGGGTAACTTCAGTGATGAGGACTTTTACTGGGCCATTTCAGGGCCCAACATCCCGCCAACACGGGCTTGGACCCCATTGGTACTTCAAATGGACACCCTTACACTGAACCATTCACTCAGGGCTTGCAATAGGTGCACAAAATCTGATTCTCTGGGAAATCATACTTACAATAGACTAGGATGTGCTTCCATTTTGGATTATATCCTGGTGGACACAAAATCTTGGCACAGGGTAATGGACTTCAAGATTGTGTCTTGTCACGATAGTGACCATAATGCTCTCACCCTAGAGACAATCTCTCTGCGCCCCAGGAGTGTACCTGAAGCAAAATCTTCAGTTGCTTCTCGGTTAACTTTGACTAACTGCAGGAGGAGAGTTAGATGGGGAAAATCTCTCAATCGCAGGAAAAGCTATCTTCCCTCCATCAAACTGTCATTCAATTCCTCAGGGCTGCAAACTAATTTAGTGGGACTGATGACCTTTCCAGCGTCCTCCCCGAAATCACTGATAACCATCAAGGTTAAATATCTGCATGGCCAATATCTTCTTCCCTAGTAATAGAAGAAGGGAAATGGGTCTCCAGGGCATACCTGGTATAGTAATGACTGCCGCATGGCAGAGCAAACACTTATCTCTGCTATTAATTCTAATGATATGTCACTGATAAAAGAGAAAAGGGTAGCCTATAAAAGCATTATCAAAGTGGCAAAGAGAAGTTGGGAATGTGATAAGTGGGATGTGCTGAGAAGCGCCCTATGTACTCACGATGTGAGGACCTTCTGAATTCTAGTAATTATGGGTTGTCCAGAGGGCAAACTGGCAATAGAACCCAATATAGGAATGGAAGAATGGAAGGCTCACTTTGAGTCTTTATATGTAAGGGTTGAGGGTGATATAGGGCAAGCCAGTAATCAGTGTCCCCCTCTCAGTTGATTTTTACTGATGCTCCTGCAATTTCCCTCAAGGAGGTAACTCATGATCTGTACAGGGAATCTCCAACTAAGGCTCCCGGGTTAGATAGGATTCCTTGTTACCTCTCCCGCAAAGAACCCACTATTTGGGCTCCTTACCTGTGGATTCTGTTTAATGCCATCCTGCAGGGAATGTGATTCCTTCTACTTGGATGGGGGCGGAATCATACCGATCTATAAAAAGGTTCACTCCTCCCTGATAATTACCGTCCCATTAGCTTCATAGATGTCAGCCAAAAGATATATGCCCGAGTGCTGCTGGGGCGACTCCAGAGCTGGATGGAGGAGTATGCTAATCTTAGTCCTTTTCAAGCTGGATTCAGAGCAAGGATGTCCACAACAGATCAAACCTTCTATTATATTGGAAGAAAGAGTGCATAGAGGGTGGCAGCCTCTATCTGATCTTTGTGGACTTAAAATCAGCATTTGATTTGGTGCCCAGGGACAAATTGTGGGCTTTTATATTGAACCTGGGGGCCCCTCCGTACCTCTGTCACCAGCTGAAACGACTCCATGAATGCAACTTTGCCCAAATTAGGTATGGTAAAAATGGCGAGCTCACTAATCCCTTACCCATAGATAGAGGTGGATGCCAAGGTTGTGTCTTGGCTCCGACCCTTGTTTGCCTTTTTAGTAATGGCTTAGTAGAGGCTCTGATTACTGGGAGGGACATCGATGCTCCTAGGCTGGCGAACCACAAAGTACAGGCATTGATGTTTGCCGATGATACCCTACTGCTGTCAAAGTCACCTATGGGAATTCAAAAGGCCGTAGACACTTTCCATCTTTTCTGCAAAAACAGGGGGTCAATCTGTAGAAAACCAAATATATGGTATTCAATGCAAGTAATAACATTCAATCAAATCCCCATCTAGATGGGAAACCACTAGAGCAAGTGACTGTTTTTGAATATCTGGGAATTACACTCACTGAAAAAATGGACTGGGGTGAACAAATTAAGAAGGCAAGCTTAAAGTTGGCCCAGTCTATGGGGGGGTTGGCAAAGGTACAGAGGAATTGTACTCACAAAACTGTTAGATCGGTGGTGGAAATTTATAAGGCACAAACCAGAGGTGCAGCCCTGTATGGGGCAGAAATCTGGGCCACCTAACTCTTTAACAACAATGGAGAGCTCCTTTGCCAGGCGATTGCTGGGTCATCCCATAAGCTCCCGGCTCTTACCGCTTCGCGTGGACCTTGGGACCAGACAAATTGCTGAGGATGTGGCTCTTAGGCCTATGGAGCACTGCAGAATTGGCTGCGTACAGAGAAGAGTTGAGCGAAGTGCTGTGCCTACAGGGTGTGGGCAAAATCCCATGGCTGGCCATTATCGAAAACTACTTGGTGGCCATAGAAAGGGGTGATCTGTGGACCAATGCTGAAGAAAATTGCATGATAACATCCAGGAAGGTACCGTGAGTACAAACTCACCCGAATGCAGGGGAGCTCTGCGACCGGCTCACTGACTGCAGAGTTTTTAGAGATAAAAAATCAATATAGATTAGAGCCCACCCTTAACGATATCCAGCCGGCCCTTGCCAAAAAGCTATAGCTGAAGCATAGGCATGGGGTACTTCCATTACATGCTTTCACAAACAAATGGGTGGGCGCACCCACTTTGGGATGTCCGGCTTGTAATCATGCAGCTGAGACGGAATATCATGTATTATTTTTTTGTCAAGGGTACAAAAAGGCGAGACACCGATGGTTATTGCAGTTATGCAGAAACTTCAGAGCTAAGCTTTTAGGATATTGAAATATGACACGAGCATTCCTATTGCGTATTCAATTTCACGTTTTTTATTTTCCATGTGGTGCGTAATTCGCTCTATTTTAAAGTTGGGTCCCAGATGATATGGTCATTTTATTTCATTACTGGGCCTGGTGTTTTCTAACTGATATTCTGTAATGTTTTCAAAATGTGCAAGTTTGCATCTTGTACCCTTTTATTTCTCGTGAACTTATATTTTTTTCGGATTTTTATGAAATAACATTTTAAGGCACATGCTATCTATAGCAATGGGAGTTTTATTAGGAGAACTGGATGAATAAATTATGTGGTATTTTATTTGTGCTTTTATGATCTTAATGGCTGAAATAATGATCTTTTTGACTTTGATTTTAAATAGAATAAAGCAAAACCAAAGGGGGTGGTGATGGACGGAGTGTTGAACATTGCAAGCATTCACCCCCAGTCACCAGATCTGGGTTTAATCCATCATTATTCTTTAGCTCACTACACCACCCCAGTTCAGACATGTCCATATGCAAATCAGTCTCACCCTGTGCCTCATGGGAACAGTCCAGCCCGAACTGCCAAGCCATGCCTTCCCTGGACCGGAAACAAGCATCCTGGGACCGGTTTCTGGCTAATCAGCCGTCATCAGCCAGGCTAGCTTGAATCCAGTGGCAAATAGAGCAAGGGACACACGTCTGGTCATATGCTGCCAACTTAGAGTGAACAAAGCAAAACCAAAGGGGGTGATGGATGAAGTGTTGAACATTGCAAGCACTCACCACCACCCCAAGTGGGACGGGTATGCTCAGACGTGAGTCCCGTGCTCTCCATGCCACTGGAGTCAAGCTATCCTGGCTGATGAGGGCTGAAAGCCCGAAACTGGTCCTAGGATGTTTGTTCCCAGTCTAGGGAGGACCTGGCCTGGCAGTTCGGGCTGGACTGTTCCCATTGGGCACAGGGTCAAGACTGATTTGCATATGGCTGGGTCGAAACTGCAATGGCATGGTGAGCAAAACACTATATATTTAGGCCCAGATCTTTGTACTGGGGTCAATGTATGACATTGTTCTGCATTGTGTCCATCAATTGTTCTTTTTGCATTTGAATAGAATAAGGCAGAACAGCACATTCTACTTTCTTGAAGGAGAAAAGGCAGGGGAGGAAGGGAGCAGATTCATCACCAGGAGGGGCATCTCTCTGACTAGGTAATAAGTGTCTTTGGAGCAAGAGTGATTCGATATACCGTGGAGGGGTTTGTGTGAATCTCTGAAGGAAGGGAGTTCCAGGTTCTGGAAACATTTCCAGTGATTGATAATGAGAATGATCTTTCTTTACTGAGTCTAAGCAGTGTAAGTAGGAGTGAGTCTGAGCTACGCACAGTGCGACTCCACAGCCCAAACTCCCAACATACTGAAGCCCTGAAAGTGGTTTGTCAAGCACCAGAGGCCCGCATCACTGCCAGAGCTTGAATGCCTGTGAGAAGTCTGGGAGGCCAACTCATCTGCACCGGCTGCAGCCATGATGAATGGAGGAGGCATGTCCAACTGGTGTGTATTCTACCAGCGGCGTAATAAAACTTGACAGGGGCCCCCCTGCAAAGTACATGAGTGGGGCCCCCTACGCTTCAGACCTAGTCTGGAGTTCTCAGGCCAGGAATCTACCAGTACCAAAGGGGGCCGCCGGAGCTCAGGACCCCCTTGCATCACAGTGAGGGCTTATGTTACGCCACTGCCTCCTACCAGAAGAGGGGGCAAGAAGGCCGCTTGCTGCAGACCCCCCGCTGACTGCTAAGAAAGGACTGAAGTAACAATGCTAGGGTGAGAACTAAGAAATGGGGAGTGTTTGGAATAACTGAGTGCACGAATGTTTGCAAGGGGCAATCTGCATCTGGACCTTGAAACCTGCCTTGGAAACCAAACCTGAGAGGGGGGCCTGGTTAGTGCAACGAAGGAGGCCCACCCTGGAGAAGGTGGGATCAGCGGGAAAGAAACCCAGGGATGACAAGCACAGTAGGCAAAGTGCAAATTAACTAATTGTGCCTGTAGTCTGCTGTGGTTAATATTAACTTTTACATGTGTCTTAAAGCACCTTTTCTTCATCAAAGTAAAGCACTGGGTTGGACAGTAAGTTATTGTGCTGATGGCTGATTTTTGAGTTCTGAGCTTCAAGCTCCCGCACCCTACCCCACTGGGGAGCCTGAGACTTGTCTAGATAACTGCAAGAGAAGTGCTGACGGGGTTGCACTTGACTCAGTTAGCGGAACCACAGTTGAGGCAAATAATCCCAACCCCCAGAGCTGAAACCAGGTAGCCCCTGCTTGTACCGTGGCTCCCTCTAACAGGGTTTGACAGAGGGACGTATCTATAAGACCCCTGCTTGACAGCACAGAATAGTTAACAAACACAGGCACACACCTGAATGTAGAGTCTGTAGATTTAACACAAAGAGGCACATATCTGAATGTAGAGTCTGTAGGTTTTCTTTTTTTAATATATTTTTATTTTGAAATCAATGAAATATCAGACAGAGTGAGCATAATACTATCATCAAAGGGATGTGTTTGCATATTGCAACTCGTGTTTCCAAATATTTAAGTTTAAATCCTCCCACCACCCGCCCGTTCCCCAGAGACAACAAAAACTGCACCAGTTGCTTCTTTAGTGTGCTACCCTGAGACAGTTCACAAAACAGCTGGTAAAAATATGTCCTTGTTTCCACAATAGGAGACCCGTCTGGTTCATCCAGCACCATCTGAGATATCCTGGGAGTAATACTGCAGCCATTTGCCCCAAACCTTACGAAGTTTTCTGGGGCATTCCTTGCTGGCACGGGTGTAGTTTTTTCAACAAACAAGTACATGTCCATACCTGCCTTCCGCTCCTCTTTGGTACGGCAATCCTGCAACCGCTCTAGCAATTTCTCTTTTGGCTACCACTAGACCAAGGCCACAGAATAGTAGCTGCGTTAGAGGAAGGTCTACATCTTTGGGGATCCCAAGAATAAGGAATTTTGTGGCCCAGAGGAGGTGAATTGAAAGCACCCTACCAAGTTTTTCCGTGATGCCCACCCAATATTCCCTGATCAAGGGACAGATCCATATTGTATGAAAGAAGGAACACTCTTTTCCCCAACATCTCCAGCACTGTGATGTCTTCTGTCCCCTTCCCTTGATATGTAGATGATGCTTATCATAATTAACTCTGTGCAGCATTTTAAATTGAGCTAGGCGCAGGATAGTTTTGATTGCCACCTATGTCGGGTGCATCAATGTAGACTCCCAATCTATGTCATCCAGTTACCCCGTAATCTCTTTCCCATGCTTCCACCAGCTTGCAGCTTGCAGCGAGCATCAGGCATATTGTTGTTAAGGTTCTTTTAACTCAGAGAGATCGCCCCCTTACCCAGATGCTCAATCAATAGCCGGCCTTCAAGCTGGGACCCCTCAGGGATACCCTCCCCTGGAAGTCCCTCGGCATAGCAGGCGTGTTGTATTTGCGCGTATTTTAAAAACTGGTTGGCGTTTATCCCATAATCCCTCTGAAGTGATGCGAATGGCATGATTTCACCACCCTCCAGCAGGTTCCCCGCTTTAGCTATTCCAAGCAAGTCTCAGGACCAAACCCCTGCAACTTCTGCCTTTCGGGGAGCTGTTTTCCCTCCCACAACGGTGTTTCTCTGTTAGGCCTTACATGCCACCCAATCAATTTCAATACCTTTTCCCAAGCCACCAAAGTGACCCGTGTTGCCAGTAGGAGACGGGCTGTCCTGCCATCTCCATATAGATATGGGAGATGTGACCCACCCCTCCATTGTGTCTTTTTCAACATAAATGTGGCGTGGTTGTCTGGGGCGAGTAATCAGTTGTTTATAATGATGAGGTGCACGACCCAATAATAAGCTTATATGTCTGGCAAGGAAAGCCCAATATTGCATTGATTCTATTGCAGGGATATTAGAGCGATTCTAGGGTGACCACCATCCCACAACATTTTTCTCATGTTGCTCTCTATGAATTGGAAAACCTCAAGGGGATCCCATGATAAGTATCTTGCAGGACATGGAGCAATTTGGGCAAAGAGATCATTTTGAACATAGGTGCTCTCCCCAAAAGTGTGAGAGGCAGCCTACTCCATCTCTGTATCTTTCATCGCCAGGAGCGGATCACCCTCCCGAGGTTGCGAGGATATCATGTTCCTGGCGGCCAAGACATGGAACTCCCTCCCCATCCACCTTCGGCTGACCCAGGACCATCTCGCCTTCAGGAGACAACTCAAGACCTGGCTGTTCGAGCAGAAGCGGACCCCTTCCCCCAAGCGCCTTGAGACCCTTCCGGGTGAGTAGTGCGCTATACAAGTGTTATGATTGATTGATTGACTCTACTGTCATAAATGTCATAAATATACCCAGATATTTGAATCCGATGGAAGTATAGGTTAACTGTCCGGATGGGGGTGCATCTCCAAGTCCTCTTGTAGGAGAAATATCATCGATTTATCCCAGTTAGTACAGTATCTGGAATGACTCCCATACTCCTCGAACACTTGGAACACCACAGGCAAAGACAGGGAAGGCTTAGTCAAATACAATAGGATATTGTCCGCATCGAGCAAAATGTTTTCCTCTGCTCCTTTCTCATCAGAGAGCTAGAAGCCCCATATGTCAGGGTGGTTCAGAACTGCACAGGCTAAAGACTATATCGTCAGGGCGAAAAGGGGGGGGACCATAGGCAGCCCTGCCCAGTGTCTCTACCAATGGGAAATTCCTTAGAGGCCACGCCATTTACCAGGACTGCCGCCACTGGGGCTTGTTATAATTACTGAACCCACCTCCTATAACGGGGACCAAAACTGAATTAAACCTGAGTTCTATGCAAGGAATATATAAGGGGGGTCGGGTGCTTCCAGACTTTATTTAGCCAGTTGTGGGTTCTACAGAGATTGTAGCGGGTGTATCTCCCTGCCATAAATCCTGACTGGTCTCTATGAATCAAAATGTGTTATAACTTGCAGCAGTCTTGCTGACTAGATTGTGGCCAGGATTTTAACCTAGATGATAAGTAGTGAAGTGAGGCGATAAGAGCTGCAGCAGGCCTTAGGCTTGCCGTCCTTAGGTATAACCACTAAGACCACCCATCATAGATCCAGTAGTGCCCCTATTAACTGCTTCAAGAAACATGTTTAACAGATGGGGTGCCAGAAGGCTTGAAAATTGTCCTGCCCCAAAACCTCCCCACTCCCACATATCTCCACAGCTGGTCTGTCCATTGTTTAGTATACAGAAAGGTTTTTTTTCTAAACAGATGGCCACTCCTCTTGACCCATACGAATACCGTGCATGCGAGAGTGTGACGTAAACACCTCTCCCCAAGAATATACACTGAGTGCCTTTGAGATGGGATTTCTGTAAAAGTAGCACTTCTGGATTCTGACACTTGATATATTGGGTTACCAGACCTCTCTTAATCCTGTCACCTAGCCCATTCATGTTTCATGACAGAACAGAGAGGGCCTTAATGTCCACTTGTGATGTACCCATTGGGACAGGGCAATAGAACGGGACAGTGCCCTTCCCAATAAATTGGCGGGCAGCGTGGCAAATACCACCTCTAACTTTTCCTGAACCTTTGAAACAATGAGCCCATAGAAGCAAACAAACAAAACAATTAATCAGACTGTTGCTACTATGCTCTCCTTGGCTGGGCGTAGCTCCATCATGCATTAGGGCCCCGGATTCTCTTGTTACACCCTTGACTAAACGACTGCTGTAAGATCAGAGGCAGTAGCATCTGAAGGGGACACTTAATGTTCCTTCTCCACATGTATTAGGGTGACCATCAGTGGTTGGTGATCTGGAATTCAGCTTTGTTATTGTACCCTGTAAGCCCCAAGAGGAGGAGTCCTTCTGGTTTGTGGAACTGCTTTTTTTGGAGGCCGCTGCAGCTACACTGTTGGAGCCCGTTGAGCCCCCTGGTCTTACTTCGGGTTCTTCTGCCTCCAGTGGGTGGTGTCAATTTGCCGTCAGGAGTGGAGTCCTCTCAGCCAGATCTACGCAAAGCAAATGGGCTGGCAGTACACCCCTGTCTGGCCCCCAGTCCGGATTCTGTTGGTCACCCTGCTTTAGCCAGGGCCTCTCCTCCAGTCACTTCCATGCTTCCTCAGGACTCTGGAAAAAGAGAGATTATCCTTGGTACAGAACCGTCAGCTTGGCTGGGAAGAGTAACATATATTGTATTTGGAGGGATTGCAGTTTAACTTTGATTGAGTCAAAAGTGCGCCTCTAGAGATGAACCTTCCTTGCATAACATGGAAAAATCATAATTTTGGAGTTATCTAGCCATACCTCTCCTAGTTAATGCACCTCAAATCTCTGTCATGAGAATTCAAGAAATGGGCTACTGCTGGCCTCCGTGGGGACCCTGGCAACAGGCTACTCCCCTGTGTAAGGTGGGCCCTTTCAATTACAAAGCAGGTAGAAAGTTTGTCTTATAGCAGAATACTTTGTAAAGAAGCATCCAGGAATCACTGCATGTCTGTGCCCTCATCCCCCTCAGGAAATCCAAGTAACCTTAGATTGTTATGTCTAGCCTGATTTTCAGCATCTTCGAGCCACCACACCACCTCCCAGTTCATGGCCCCGGCCTCTGCCATATCCTTTTTCAGGGTCTGCACCATGCCGCCAGTTTGGCTATCCTACTCCGTTGAGGTGACCCTTTTTGCCACATGTCGGAGGTCCTGGCACAAGAGAAACACTTGAGAGTGCATCTCTCCCATCCCCCTCTCCAGGGCCTGCCTTGAAGACTGGATAGCCAGGAGGAGAGCAGCATTATTGGGATCTGGCAGTGAAGCCACCTCCATCATGGGTGCCACTACCTTGACATATCCGTCCATTTTGCCCTGTCTGGGAAGCTTTGTTTTCTTATCTCTGGCCATCTTCCTGGTGATAAGATGTCTGCACCTTCCAACACCCCTGGTGGACCTACACCAGGATGGAGGGCTGGCCATGGCACAATCGAGTTCCAAAGGCACAGCCTCATCAGCGGTCAAAGGGCTCTCTTGTCTCAGTATCGCCTTTCCCCACAGGCCCCAGGGGGACTCTAACTTCAGTCTCGTTCACTACCCCCAATGAGTGGGCTCCCACACTCACTCTATTCAGGATGGTTAGGCACTATTTAATATCTAGTAGTGAGGGATGTTCGGAGTAACTACCCAGCACCACCCGCATCCTAGTGACTGGCATTCTTGCTCGCTCAATGCGCACTAATGCCCGGCTCGTATTTGGTAACCCTCCACCGCGAAGCAACGGCTGGCAGCGTCATGACTGGGGGATGGATCTAGGAACTCTCTCTCCAGCTGTCTCCTGGTGCCGTGCAGGAGGTTCTGCCACTTTAAGCATTCAGACCCCGCCAGGTGCTGTTGTAGAGTCTTAAGGTTTAAAACAAAGATTTAATACTAAGAGGCACAAACGTGAAAGTAGGGTCTGTAGGGTTAACACACAGAGGCACAAACCTTAATATAGAGTCTGTAGGTTTATCACAAAGAGGCCCAAACCTGAATGTAGAGTCTGTAGGTTAAGGACAAAGAAGCACAAACCTGAATGTAGAGTCTGTAGGTTTAGGACAAAGTACAAACCTTAATGTAGGGTCTGTATGTTTAACACAGAGAGGCACAACTTGACGTCAGCGCTCTTGATCCCAACAGAGAGGAGAACGATCTGCAACACGTGTAACTTCAAAGACCGCGACGACTCCTGCACCGACCTCCGGAACGGATGCTTGCAGACGCCGTGTCCTCGGATACTCAACCCAGAGGTCATCAGCGCCCTGCATTTCTAAAAGGTACTGTTTGCGGGTCTTCCCGATACCGTAGCTGACCTGCGTCGCCGCGGCCAGCCAGAACTGTTTTGGATTTGTGTTTTTACGACGCTGTGGTAGCCCGGACGAAGCTATCCACACAAGGAAGTCTTTTTAATTAGCGTATCTTTGGAAATGTGACTTTTTAAGTATAGTATTGTGTATTTTTATCATTTGTGGTCTTGTTTTAATTAAATAAAAATATTGTATCTTTTTCTAAACCAGTGTTGTGTCCATTTGTAGTGCGTAGACTGAATTACTGTTAGATATGTGCAAATGCTTTACACACTGCCTCTAAGATAAGCCTGACTACTCGTGCCAAGCTACCAAGGGGGTGAGCAGGGGTTATTTTAGGAGTGTAACTCCCTTATCCTGACTAGAATGGTGTTTTTTGCCTTGCTTTAGACCACGCCCTAGCCTACCAAAATTCCCATTTCTAACAGTAGGTTTAACACAAAGAGGCAGAAACCTGAATGTAGGGTCTGTAGGTTTAACACAGAGAGGCAGAAACCTGAATGTAGGGTCTGTAGGTTTGCAAAAACAACAGCAAAAACAACAGGTGATAGACAGAATGCAGAACAATGTCATACATTCACCCCAGTACAGAGATCTGGGCCTACATCCATCGTTTTCTTGCTCACCATGCCATTCCAGTGTGAACCCAGCCATATGCAAATCAGTCTTGACCCTGTGCCCCATGGGTGCAGTCCAGCGCGAACTGCCAAGCGAAGTCATCCCTGGACTGGAAACAAGCATACAAGGACCGTTTTCGGGCTTTCAGCCCTCATCAGCCTGGATAGCTTGATTCCAGTGGCATGGAGAGCACGGGACTCACGTTTGAGCATACCCATCCCACTCGGTGTGACAGATGCAAAAACAACAGGTGATGGACAGAATGCAGAACAATGTCATACATTCACCCCAGTACAGAGATCTGGGCCTAAATCCATCGTTTTTTTTGCTCACCATGCCATTCCAGTTTGAACCCAGCCATATGCAAATCAGTCTTGACCCTGTGCACCATGGGTACAGTCCAGCCCGAACTGCCAAGCCAAGTCCTCCCTGGACTGGAAACAAGCATCCAAGGACCGGTTTCGGGCTTTCAGCCCTCATCAGCCTGGATAGCTTGATTCCAGTAGCATGGAGAGCACGGGACTCACGTCTGAGAATACCCGTCCCACTTAGGGTGACAAATGCAAAAACAACAGGTGATGGACAGAATGGAGAACAATGTCATACATTCACCCCAGTACCTAGATCTGGGCCTAAATCCATCGTTTTTTTGCTCACCATACCATTCCAATTTGAACCCAGCCATATGCAAATCAGTATTGACCCTGTGCCCCATGGGTACAGTCCAGCCCGAACTGCCAAGCCAAGTCCTCCCTGGACTGGAAACAAGCATCCAAGGACCGGTTTCGGGCTTTCAGCCCTCATCAGCCTGGATAGCTTGATTCCAGTGGCATGTAGAGCACGGGACTCACTTCTGAGTATACCCGTACCACTTTGTTCGCCATAAGTTGGCAGGGTATGCTCAGACGTGAGTACCTTGCTCTCTTTACCACTGGATTCAAGCAAGCTGGGCTGAAGACGGCTGAAATGCCAGAAACTGGTCCTCGGAAGCTTGTTTCCGGCCCAGGGAAGGCATGGCTTCGCAGTTCGGGCTGGACTGTTCCCATGAGGCACAGGGTCAGACTGATTTGCATATAGCCATGTCTGAACTGGGGTGGCAGAGTGGGCTAAAGAATGGTGATGGATCAAACCCAGATCTTTTGACTGGGTGTGAGTGTTTGATTGGTTCAGATGCTCCGTTCTTCACCACCCCCTTTAGTACCGCTTTGGCCGCCATAAGTGTGGCAGGGTATGCTCAGACGTGAGTCCCTTGCTCACTTTGCCACTGGATTCAAGCAAGCCGGGCTGAAGACGGCTGGAATGCCAGAAAACAGTCCTCGGAAGCTTGTTTCCAGTCCAGGGAAGGCATGGCTTGGCAGTTCGGGCTTGACTGTTCCCATGAGGCACAGGGTCAGACTGATTTGGATATAGCCATGTCTGAACTGGGGTGGCAGAGTGGGCTAAAGAACGGTGATGGATCAAACCCAGATCTTTTGACTGGGTGTGAGTGTTTGATTGGTTCAGATGCTCCGTCCATCACCACCCCCTTTTGTACCACTTTGTTCGCCATAAATTGGCAGGGTATGCTCAGACGTGAGTCCCTTGCTCACTTTGCCACTGGATTCAAGCAAGCCGGCTGAAGACGGCTGAAATGCCAGAAAGCGGTCCTTGGAAGCTTGTTTCCGGTCCAGGGAAGGCATGACTTGGCAGTTCCGGCTGGACTGTTCCCATGAGGCACAGGGTCAGACTGATTTGCATATGGCCATGTCTGAACTGGGGTGGCAGAGTGGGCTAAAAAACTGTGATGGATTAAACCCAGATCATTTGACTGGGAGAGTGTTTGATTGGTTCAGCTGCTCCCTCCATCACCACCCCCTTTTGTACCACTTTGTTCGCCATAGGTTGGCAGGGTATGCTCAGATGTGAGTCCCTTGCTCACTTTGCCACTGGATTCAAGCAAGCCGGGCTGAAGACGGCTGAAATGCCAGAAACCAGTCCTCGGAAGCTTGTTTCCGGTCCAGGGAAGGCATGGCTTGGCAGTTCGGGCTGGAGTGTTCCCATGAGGCACAGGGTCAGACTGATTTGCATATGGCCATGTCTGAACTGGGGTGGCAGAGTGGGCTAAAAAACGGTGATGGATTAAACCCAGATCATTTGGCTGGGTGTGAGTGTTTGATTGGTTCAGATGCTCCGTCCATCACCACCCCCTTTTGTACCAAGGGTCTGTAGGTTTAACACAAGGAGGCCCAAACCTAAATGTAGAGTCTGTAAGTTTAACACAAAGAGGGCAAAACATGAATGTAGGGTCTGTAGGTTTAACACAAAGAGGCCCAACTCTGAATATAGAGTCTGAGGTTTATCACAAAGAGAAACAAACCTGAATATAGAGTCTGTAGGCTTAACACAAAGAGACCCAAACCTAAATGTAGAGTCTGTACGTTTAACACAAAGAGGCCCAAACCTGAATGTAGAGTCTGTAGATTTAACACAAAGAGGCCCAAACCTGAATGTAGAGTCTGGGGTTTAACACAAAGAGGCACAAACATCAATATAGAGTCTGTAAGTTTAACACAGAGGCACAAACCTGATTGTAGAGTCTGTAGGTTTAACACAAAGAGGCCCAAATCTGAATGTAGAGTCTGTAGGTTTAACACAAAGAGGCACAAACCTGAATGTAGAGTCTGGGGTTTAACACAAAGAGGCACAAACATCAATATAGAGTCTGTACGTTTAACACAGAGGCACAAACCTGAATGTAGAGTCTGGGGTTTAACACAAAGAGGCCCAAACCTGAATGTAGAGTCTGAGGTTTAACACAAAGAGGCACAAACCTGAATGTAGAGTCTCACGTTTAACACAAAGAGACACAAACCTGAATGTAGAGTATGTAGGTTTAACATAAAGATGCACAAATCTGAATGTAGAGTCTGTAGGTTTAGTACAAAGAGGCACAAACCTGAATGTAGAGTTTGTAGGTTTAACATAAAGATGCACAAATCTGAATGTAGAGTCTGTAGGTTTAACACAAAGAGGCACAAACCTGAATGTAGAGTCTCACGTTTAACACAAAGAGACACAAACCTGAATGTAGAGTATGTAGGTTTAACATAAAGATGCACAAATCTGAATGTAGAGTCTGTAGGTTTAGTACAAAGAGGCACAAACCTGAATGTAGAGTTTGTAGGTTTAACACAAAGAGGCACAAACCTGAATGTAGAGTCTCACGTTTAACACAAAGAGACACAAACCTGAATGTAGAGTATGTAGGTTTAACATAAAGATGCACAAATCTGAATGTAGAGTCTGTAGGTTTAGTACAAAGAGGCACAAACCTGAATGTAGAGTTTGTAGGTTTAACACAAAGATGCACAAATCTGAATGTAGAGTCTGTAGGTTTAACACACAGAGACACAAACCTGAATGTAGAGTTTGTAGGTTTAACACAAAGATGCACAAATCTGAATGTAGAGTCTGTAGGTTTAACACAAAGAGGCAGAAACCTGGATCTAGAGTCTGAGGTTTAACACAAAGAGGCCCAAACCTGAATGTAGAGTCTCACGTTTAACAGAAAGAGACACAAATCTGAATGTAGAGTCTGTAGGTTTAACGCAAAGAGACACAAACCTGAATGTAGAGTCTGTGGGTTTAGTACAAAGAGGCAGACACCTGAATGTAGAGTTTGTAGGCTTAACACAAAAAGACACAAACCTGAATGTAGAGTCTGTAGGTTTAACACAAAGAGGCAGAAACCTGAATGTAGAGTCTGTAGGTTTAACACAAAGAGGCACAAACCTGAATGTAGAGTCTGTGGGTTTAACACAAAGAGGCAGAAACCTGAATGTAGAGTCTGTGGGTTTAACACAAAGAGGCACAAATCTGAATGTAGAGTCTGTAGGTTTAACACAAAGAGGTGCAAACCTGAATGTAGAGTCTGTAGGTTTAGTACAAAGAGGCAGACACCTGAGTGTAGAGTTTGTAGGTTTAACACAAAGAGACACAAACCTGAATGTAGAGTCTGTAGGTTTAGTACAAAGAGGCAGACACCTGAATGTAGAGTCTGTAGCTTTAACACAAAGAGGCAGAAACCTGAATGTAGAGTCTGAGGTTTAACACAAAGAGACACAAACCTGAAAGCAGAGTCTGTAGGTTTAACACAGAGAGGCGCTCACCTCAATAAAAAGCTCATAAAGTCATATATCATGATCAAATATTTAAACCTCTTTAAAGCACATTACATCATGATGTCATAACAAGGATCCAGCTCCTTTCCAATCACATGCTGACTGTATCTCTGTCTTTGACTCTGTACCGCGCACCACTGCCTCTGGCTAGGAATGGGTTATACAAATATTACATAGATGGAACTTTACATTTACCACACAGAGCCACATACTTAAATATACAACATTTATGGTTAACATACAAAGGCACATACCTGAGAGTAGAGCAATTTATCACCCCAGGGCTCATGATTTCCTGAGCTTTTGGTCCGAAGTGTACATGCCGCAGGTTGAGAGTCTTGCCTCCTTGGCAATGCATTAAGCCGAATGAAATCGCTTTCAAATTCACTATACTATAATCTGACTTATTTATTTGAATGCTCTGAATATTGTTCATGGTTGTGGAAATCATATCTCCATCTTGAGCCTCATGCAAGCAGTGGAAAACATCCATTAGCAGGCTTTCCTGTTTTGGTTCCTGAAGCCACGCTATCAGGTCAGCTCTGGCGCTGAGAGATATTTTACAGCCCAGGATTTTCTCCACATGGTGCAATTGGTCCTTGTTGATCAGGCCAAATAAGAATCGCACTGTTAGCATGAAATGGCCTTTTGTCTGCTGACTATATTCTTTCAATAAATGCTTTAAATCTCTCTGGGGGTTTGGTGATCCCTCATATATGTGAAGGATGTAGAACAGAGCTGCAAAAAACTCCTGAAAGCTGAGGTGGATGAAGCTGTAGGCTGAGTAGACTTCAATGTCTCGATGGAAGATGATTTGATTGAGAAACAGCGACTGGATGTCCGACACTTCGAGGCCGAACTGCTTAAGTTCCTCCTCGTAGAAGAGGATTTTCTGCTCAAAGATGCCATTGAGTGCCAGGGAGCAGAGCTTCTTCAGGCTCCTTTGCCTGGTCTCTGTGGAAGCCCCACAGTGGTTACTCAAAAAAGTGGACAAGAAGTACAAGTAGACCTCTGTTGTGGTCTTTGAAGAATTCGTAATGTCTTGGCCTCTCTCCATCTGTTGCTTCATGACAGTGCACACGATCGAGCAGACGATGGGGAGGAAGCACATGGTGTACAGGGTGTCATTGTCTTTAACCACGGCAAGGGCTCGGGATGCCTGTTCATCATTGCCAAAGAAACTACTGAAGTACGACTTCCTGTCCTCTTCTGTAAATCCTATTATCTCAGCACAAAGATCAGCCTTGATGCACTGCCTGAGCCGTTCCAGAGCAGTCGGACGTGTGGTGATGATCAAGGTGCACCCCGGCAGGATATTTCTTCTCAACAGGTTACTCAGGGTGACTTCCACAGGATTCCTCTGACGCGGATCCCTGCAGAGCTGGTCCTCCTTCAAGTCAAGAGAGAACTTCAGCTCATCAAAGCCATCAAGGATGAGCAGTATCTTGCTGGGATCCGCCAGCAGCGCGCTCCTTGGTTTCGTCTTGTCTTGATAGCTGGCTGAAATCAAATCAAAGACACTGTTGTCGCTTCTGACTCTGTTGATTTCTCTGCAGCTGAGGTAGAACACGTAATCAAACAGTTCCCGATAGAGCTTTCCTAAAGTCCAGTCCAACATGATTTTTTGGGCTGTCATGGTCTTCCCGATGCCCGCTGGCCCCTGCAGCACTATGGTCCTGGGTCTGTGCCCATCCTTCATGGAGTCGAAGAGAGAATCTAAATGAAAGTAGAGCTTGGAATGGACCAGTCTGTCCATTATCTCAGTGTGCTTCCATCCATAGGACATGATCTCGTGCTGACGCTCCTTCTCATTAGGGTGCTGCTGGACAATCAGCAGCTTGGTGTACTTTTTCTGTAGTGGGACCGTTTCACCCACCCGGGCATTCCTGTCTATCAGCCTGGATTGCTCAAAAATATGCTCCATGTTTATCCGCCTGAAATCTGAGAATCATATCATGGTAAATATCTCATGGACACACATTCAAAATCATAAACATCACCAAAGCAACTTGCAGAATGATCAGTCTTTAGAAATTTACGAAGTGCAAACTGCTGCCCAAAGGAACTCCTGGCACTGGCAAAGGCTGAGCAGACAGAAAATAACAGGCAGAAAACTCCCAGGTCAAAGTTTAACAATCCTAATTATTTCATCATAGGTCGGAGTTTAACATTCCAGGTTTCAAGTGACTCCCTATACGGCCAGTTCCACAAGTGGTGCAGAGTAGGAAGAAGCGCATTCTGGGGCATATTGTCAAGGATCTGCGATGTTTATCGCAAAGCGATCTTAGCGCTGTTTTTTTATCGCCGGCTATTGCTGGATTTCCTTGCCGTGAGTGCGCAGTATTATCAACGTGTATCGCAAAGGCGATAGGAAATTCAGCGATAGCGAGTAAAACCACCAAAAGCGTGAGTATTCAAGCTCTAAATTCACAGTGCAAATAAAAATCTTGGTAATAGGCAAGTGTGTACTTAACCGAACAATCCACCCCCCCATTGACAAGATGGTTAAGGCAAGTTTACTCAAGGCGTTAAATTCCAGCGATAAGCACAGTTAGCGCACATTTTCTTATTGCGTCGCAGGCATTGATAATAGGCGGAAGTTGTGTTTGTGACTGTTTCAATGGAGTTTTATTCAGGAACGCTTACTTTGCATGTCATTAGCGATATATATCGCTGACATGCTTAGAGATAAAAAAAAACGGCCACTATTGCTAAACAACTCACGCTAAGGCCCGTTAGGTGCAGCTTGTTAATAGTGTGATGAAAATATCGCCGTATTACAGGGCAAAAAAGTGCTGCTAACGCGGCAATAAAGGGCATGATAATATGCCCCCCTAAGCCTTTGGTGCCCAATGAGACAGAGCCCTAGTGCTGGCAATCATGAGGAGGCTTCTGGGAAGATCAGCAGGTCGGGATGTGATGGGTTCAGTAAACATGAACAGGAGCATCACTTGAGTTTCTGTGTTAGAAAGGCAAGGTCCTTTTTAAATACTTTATTCATTCAGGTCCGGCCTGAATGTTGTTACAAAGCGCCTTGAAAATACACCCCTTGGCATCAAACGAAAATGAGTATTTTAGGTGTGTTCAAAAATAGATTTACCCCAGAAAGAAACAGAGCAGCATTTTCATTGCTCTACAGGCGGGATGAAAAACACTCTGGGCCTTCAAGCAGAGGGAAACACTAGAGCCAAAGGGAACAAGCATTTGCAATGCAACAGGTCTCGCATTTACGCGAGTTTGAGCTATTGGCATTGTGAATGCCAATGGCTTTTATTTATTGATTTGGGTTTTAAAACATAAATAAAGGGCATTGTCATTTACAATACTAATAGCTTAAACTCTTGCATATGTGAGACCTATTGCATTGCAAATGCTTGTTTAAATGGTTAGTGGCCTAGCAGGATAAAGGAACGTGTTTACTGTTGTGCTCCTTATGCATTTCATTCTCCAAAACACAGGAAATGCTACTTTTTATTGCACTGTCCAAGAACGGAACAGTTTAATATTATACCTCGTACTCTTTTGAGGTCCTATATGCAAGTTTGAAGGAGAGCATCAAACACATTTGTTAGAAGGTGTAGCAGCCAACACATAAATAAAGCCAGGAAACTGGCCACAATCTTGGCATTGTATCAGCATGTGCTTCCTGCACTAGATGAATGCAGAGTCTGTCAAACATCTCTCTATACCTCGCTATTGAACCCGCATGCATTCACTCTGAGGACACACAGTCACTCTGAGGACACACAGTCACTCTGAGGACACACAGTCACTCTGAGGACACACAGTCACTCTGAGGACACACGGTCACTCTGAGGACACACAGTCACTCTGAGGACACACAGTCACTCTGAGGACACACAGTCACAGGTCTTTATACCTCGCTATTGAACCCGCATGCATTCACTCTGAGGACACACAGTCACTCTGAGGACACACGGTCACTCTGAGGACACACAGTCACTCTGAGGACACACGGTCACTCTGAGGACACACAGTCACTCTGAGGACACACAGTCACTCTGAGGACACACAGTCACTCTGAGGACACACAGTCACTCTGAGGACACACAGTCACTCTGAGGACACACGGTCACTCTGAGGACACACAGTCACTCTGAGGACACACAGTCACTCTGAGGACACACAGTCACAGGTCTTTATACCTCGCTATTGAACCCGCATGCATTCACTCTGAGGACACACAGTCACTCTGAGGACACACGGTCACTCTGAGGACACACAGTCACTCTGAGGACACACGGTCACTCTGAGGACACACAGTCACTCTGAGGACACACAGTCACTCTGAGGACACACGGTCACTCTGAGGACACACAGTCACTCTGAGGACACACGGTCACTCTGAGGACACACAGTCACTCTGAGGACACACGGTCACTCTGAGGACACACAGTCACTCTGAGGACACACAGTCACTCTGAGGACACACGGTCACTCTGAGGACACACAGTCACTCTGAGGACACACGGTCACTCTGAGGACACACAGTCACTCTGAGGACACACAGTCACTCTGAGGACACACAGTCACTCTGAGAAAACACAGTCACTCTGAGGACACACGGTCACTCTGAGGACACACAGTCACAGGTCTTTATACCTCGTGTTTGAACCAGCATGCATTCACTCTGAGGGCCACACAGGGTCATTATCCTCCAGCACAGGTCACAATAAACAAGAATCAAATCCAAACACCCCCACTGCAAAGGGTCCATCTGGAGGAAGGGGAGGAATGGGGAAGCATTTTTCATAAGTGGAGAGAAAGCAGTATTTGTCTTCTCAAGCATACCCCATAACTGAAAAAGGGAATTTTCTGATCTTTTGTGTTAATTGTGCATTCATCTGGCACCACTTTTAGGTGGCGCTCAAAAGCTGCTGCACTGTTTCAGCCAAGGAAAGCATTAACTATTGGTGCTGTGTGTCCCAGAACGGACAAGTGGCCCTGACAGATGACGTCACGTCAGTAAGGCATGGCATCTCCATCCCTGGGTGACGGTCTCACAGCCTGAGCTCTCCGGGAGCTGGACCAAGAGTTAACCTCACTTGAGCCAACTGGGCTTTAGAAGCAGGGGCAAAGGTCTCTTTAGCGGGGCCGCCAGTGACTGAGGGCACAATAGGTCTCAAACGGCAGCTAGCATCAAACAAAGGAAGAAATGTAATGCTAACTGTTGGCGACAAGTTCAAGAGACGGGGGTTCAATTCAATTGAGATGTGAATAATAACTGGAGGGGCTGGAATACATAGTTACAGAGCGGCTCCTCTGGCAGAGAAAGCAGACGAGTCAGTGTCCCCAGGGATGCTGATTGCCACTGCAATTTAACTAATACATGCACAACTAGAGTGGTCTAGGATCACATGTCACCCACGAAGTCACTCAGCCCACACGTGGTCAAGCCAGCCTCAGGCACACCTCTTGTTGAGCAGTCTAGGCACACGTGTCACCTAAGAAGTCACTCAGACACACGTGGTCAAGCCAGCCTCAGGCACACCCCTCGTAGAGCAGTCTAGGCACACGTGTCACCTAAGAAGTCACTCAGCACACACGTGGTCAAGCCAGCCTCAGGCACACCCCTCGTAGAGCAGTCTAGGCACACGTGTCACCTAAGAAGTCACTCAGACACACGTGGTCAAGCCAGCCTCAGGCACACCCCTCGTAGAGCAGTCTAGGCACACGTGTCACCTAAGAAGTCACTCAGCACACACGTGGTCAAGCCAGCCTCAGGCACACCCCTCATAGAGCAGTCTAGGCACACGTGTCACCTAAGAAGTCACTCAGCACACACGTGGTCAAGCCAGCCTCAGTCACACCCCTCGTAGAGCAGTCTAGGCACACGTGTCACCTAAGAAGTCACTCAGCACACACGTGGTCAAGCCAGCCTCAGGAACACCCCTCGTAGAGCAGTCTAGGCACACGTGTCACCTAAGAAGTCACTCAGCACACACGTGGTCAAGCCAGCCTCAGTCACACCCCTCGTAGAGCAGTCTAGGCACATGTGTCACCTAAGAAGTCACTCAGCACACACGTGGTCAAGCCAGCCTCAGGCACACCCCTCATAGAGCAGTCTAGGCACACGTGTCACCTAAGAAGTCACTCAGCACACACGTGGTCAAGCCAGCCTCAGTCACACCCCTTGTAGAGCAGTCTAGGCACACGTGTCACCTAACAAGTCACTCAGCACACACTTGGTCAAGTCAGCCTCAAATACACCCCTTGTAGAGCAGTCTAGGCACACGTGTCACCTAAAAAGTCACCCAGCACACACGTGGTCAAGCCAGCCTCAGGCACACCCCTCGTAGAGCAGTCTAGGCACATGTGTCACCTAAGAAGTCACTCAGCACACACGTGGTCAAGCCAGCCTCAGGCACACCCCTCGTAGAGCAGTCTAGGCACACGTGTCACCTAAGAAGTCACTCAGCACACACGTGGTCAAGCCAGCCTCAGTCACACCCCACGTAGAGCAGTCTAGGCACACGTGTCACCTAAGAAGTCACTCAGACACATGTGGTCAAGCCAGCCTCAGGCACACCCCTCGTAGAGCAGTCTAGGCACACGTGTCACCTAAGAAGTCACTCAGCACACACGTGGTCAAGCCAGCCTCAGGCACACCCCTCGTAGAGCAGTCTAGGCACACGTGTCACCTAAGAAGTCACTCAGCACACACGTGATCAAGCCAGCCTCAGGCACACCCCTCGTAGAGCAGTCTAGGCACACGTGTCACCTAAGAAGTCACTCAGCACACATGTGGTCAAGCCAGCCTCAGGCACACCCCTTGTAGAGCAGTCTAGGCACACGTGTCACCTAAGAAGTCACTCAGCACACACTTGGTCAAGTCAGCCTCAAATACACCCCTTGTAGAGCAGTCTAGGCACACGTGTCACCTAAGAAGTCACTCAGCACACACGTGGTCAAGCCAGTCTCAGGCACACCCCTCGTAGAGCAGTCTAGGCACACGTGTCACCTAAGAAGTCACTCAGCACACACGTGGTCAAGCCAGCCTCAGGCACACCCCTCGTAGAGCAGTCTAGGCACACGTGTCACCTAAGAAGTCACTCAGCACACAGGTGATCAAGCCAGCCTCAAGCACACCCCTCGTAGAGCAGTCTAGGCTCATGTGTCATCTAAGAAGTCACTCAGCACACACGTGGTCAAGCCAGCCTCAGGCACACCCCTCGTAGAGCAGTCTAGGCACACGTGTCACCTAAGAAGTCACTCAGACACACGTGGTCAAGCCAGCCTCAGGCACACCCCTCGTAGAGCAGTCTAGGCACACGTGTCACCTAAGAAGTCACTCAGCACACACTTGGTCAAGTCAGCCTCAAATACACCCCTTGTAGAGCAGTTTAGGCACACGTGTCACCTAAGAAGTCACTGAGCACACATATGGTCAAGCCAGCCTCAGGCACACCCCTCGTAGAGCAGTCTAGGCACACGTGTCACCTAAGAAGTCACTCAGCACACAGGTGATCAAGCCAGCCTCAGGCACACCCCTCGTAGAGCAGTCTAGGCACACGTGTCATCTAAGAAGTCACTCAGCACACACGTGCTCAAGCAAGCCTCAGGCACACCCCTCGTAGAGCAGTCTAGGCACACGTGTCACCTAAGAAGTCACTCAGACACACGTGGTCAAGCCAGCCTCAGGCACACCCCTCGTAGAGCAGTCTAGGCACACGTGTCACCTAAGAAGTCACTCAGCACACACTTGGTCAAGTCAGCCTCAAATACACCCCTTGTAGAGCAGTTTAGGCACACGTGTCACCTAAGAAGTCACTGACCACACATATGGTCAAGCCAGCCTCAGACACACCCCTTGTAGAGCAGTCTAGGCACAGTATTTTCAAATGAACCAACTCGACTGAAATACTGATTACAAGAGTCTGCAAAACGGAAGCATATGACAGGAAGATGTAATCTACTGTGACAGTCACCTCGAAGTTTTAAAACTCTTTAGCCGGTTTTGTGCGTGTAGCCAGCTGTCCTTCTGTATAGGTGTAGACAAAACTCACTTCTTCAACTGTGCAGCTAGCTTTATCCTTTTCTACTTTGTCGACAGCAAGTTGCCCTTTATACATGTTAGACCTGGCACCATTGGCGTGGGTCTCCCTTCCATTTTTTGCTTTTGTCTCCTCTGTTTGCTGGTATTAGATGCTCTGAGTGCTGTGCCACTGCCACTCAGTGCCACAGCACGAATGCTCCCTATTGTAAATTTACTGTATTACATTCTATAATCTTAATTGACCCAAGGAACCTGATAGGAAAGCCGAATTTAGTATGCCTGAGCTCAGAATATTAAAGTGCATCTGGGAGTGAAGATTATTTCTATATTCTGTGGTTGAAAATACCACTTTTAGAAAGTGGGTATTTTCTTGCCTAAGCCTTCCTTTGTGCTCTGCTGTTATGTGTATTGGCTGTCTGGTTTTGGAGGGTCAGGGCAGGCTGAGCCCGACCTGGATTGAATAGAGAGATCTGCAGTTGGAGTATGTGGAGGGGTGACCCTTTGATCTGAGCAGGGTTGTGCCTGGCAAGGTGAAAGATGGCTCCACCTCCCACTGTGCGTTTGATGGCAGACCCCCTCTTCCTAAAAGGCAGGATGCAGCCTTGTAAACAAAGGGCTCCAGGACGACACCAAACTGGTCCTGGCTGGGTTCAGTGATTTGTGACTTTTTTAGAACAAAGACTTGCGGGGTATAAAGATCTATGCTAAAACCCCTACACGGTGTGTTACTTCTGCATGTCAAGACGAACCTCTGTCCATGTAACTAGAGGGAAAGGACTTTGAAAGTTTAATCTATCTTGCTGAAGCAACAACCCAAGGGCCTGATTTGAGCTTGCCTCCTGCTGAAGACTCAGGTACATGAGACTTTACCCATCAGCCGTCCGGATTCCTATTTGAGGGGAATTCTACTCGCAGGTGAGGCCTCTGTTGAGAATTTCAAAGCGTCGGGTTCTACTGCGGCGAACGTGGGCTGAAAGTCATTGCATCGCTAGTGTGGGCCACTGCAGCTGAGGGGCTGTGCTCTTGCGTGCCCGCATTTGCCATACTACGAAAATCATCGCTATCGCTATTGTGGGCCGCCGCAGCTGAGGAGCTGTTGCCGCTGAGAGCCCACATTTGCCTGTGTTACCAAAGTCATCGTTATCGTTATTGTGGGCCACCGCAGCTGAGGAGCTGTTGCCTCTGTGAGCTCGCATTTGACTGTATTTCCAAAGTCATCGTTATCGCTTCTGTGGGCCGCTGCAGCTGAGGAGCTGTTGCTGCTGAGAGCCCGCAATTTCCTGTGTTACCAAAGTCATTGCTATCGTTATTGTGGGTTGATCAGCTGAGGAAGCTTTTGCCGCTGAGAGCCAGCATTTTCCTGTGTTACCAAAGTCATCTTTATCGCTATTGTGGCCGCCACAGCTGAGGAGCTGTTGCAGCTGAGAGCCCGCAATTGCCTGTGTTACCAAAGTCATTGCTATCGTTATTGTGGGTTGATCAGCTGAGGAAGCTGTTGCCGCTGAGAGCCAGCATTTGCCTGTGTTACCAAAGTCATCGTTATCGCTATTGTGGCCGCCACAGCTGAGGAGCTGTGCCGCTGAGTGCCCGCATTTGCCGTCCTACGAGAATCATTGCAATCGCTATTGTGAGCCACTGCAGCCGAGGAGATGTGCTGCTTGGTGCCCACACTAGTCACCACTTCGAGGATCTTGTTATCACCTTTGTGTGCCGCTGGGTGCCCGCCTTTAAGCCCCTCCGCGGATTATCATGAGTGCACGCCGTGGACGCTAGAGCCAGGAGCTGTGGCCGCTGCGAGTCCGCCTGTCATCACTGCAGCTTCCTTGTGAGGCTGCGTGCCATGCCGCTTTAAATCTCAGGTAAATTGTGCATCACCGGGTCGCGTGGACCCTGGCCTCGAAGTAAGTTCTTTCCGCATGCTTTTTGAGGGCCTTTATTGCTTTTGAAGTGAATCTGTAATTACGTGCATTGTGGCTCCTTGAGCGCTTTTACGCCTCATGTTCAGTCTATATAAAGATGATTATTTTTCTATAACTACTTGTGGTGTCAGTTTGTAGCGTCCTTCCTGCCTTATTGTGTATGGTCATAAATGCATCACACATTGCCTTAGAGATAGGCCTGTCTGCTCGTGCTACGTTACCACAGGGTTGAGCAGGGGTTATCAAAGGGTGTAGCCCCCTTACTCTGACTTAGGAAGAAGGATCCCTATTTGGACCTTGGCGCCAGCCGCTGCCAACTAGAGATCCCCATTTCTAACAATACACATAAGGCAGACTAGTCTCCTACAGCTATGTAGACAAAACTGCCCTTTTCATGCAAGGGTAGCTTAACGTCCCTCCAACTTCCAAAGTTATCTCTTTACACATATGCAACCGTATTGAATTAACTGCCTTATAAACAGGCTGCTTAACATATTTCTGCAACATAAATTATGACGTAACATCCCCAGAGTAAACTCAGATGGCAAATTACTAAACTAAAGCTAGGCTCTCTAATTTAGTGTGAAGCAGGCTGTAAAGCGAGATATTCACACCTGGAAGGGGGGTACATCAGATGAAGAAGCCCTCATAGCGCACACCAGGCAGAAATTCTTTAAGGCAATGGTGTCAGGGAAGAGGTTGGACCATGCACCGAACCTCCAGGTAGTCGAATGGCTATATAAAGAAAATCCAACAATTGCAACATGGGAAATTGGGAAAAGTTGCACTAGCAACTGCTGGTCTTGGTTCCCGGTGCAGGAGGGGGCAGTGAATGGCGGTGGAGGGACAGTCTTGGGTGGGGGGAGATCCTGCAGTCCATATGTGAGGGATCCCCTCCCCTCTCTAGCAGCAGCCTGCTCTCTGGCAGCCCCTCCACTATTGCAGCCGCCCAGAAGAGACGTGGCGGTGCAAGTTGACAGCGTCATCTGCGCTCAACGTTCCCCCTCAGCTCCATTTGCGACTCACAATATGGCCGCCGAGGCCGGTCACAGAGGGCAGCCATGCTGGAGGTTGCAACAAAAAGTCAGCTTGACTGCTTACAGGTGGTGGGATAACACGGCTGTCAGACCTCGAGGGGAAGTAATAATGGACAATAAAAACCACGCTTTTGCAATGCAATAGGTATCACATTTACGTCGGTGAAATTGCTCTCCCTCCCTCGTAGCTCCACCATTAAGTGAGGACTTCACCCAAGCCCCTGCACTCTCAAGTATTGGTGTTCGAGGCCCTCCTCCACCTGCAGGTTTCACCTCCGCCTCATCCCTGGTGGTCCAGTGGACCTCTGTCTCCATTCTCTCGCTCCGCTTTTTCTTTCCATTTTCACTTGTTTATTTCCTTCACTTCTATCTCCCCCCTTCACTCTCCTTCTGGGTCTTTCCTGCGTTTTCTGTCGTTTTCACTCATTTCAAGCTCCCCATTTCACTCTCCTTCTCTCTTTCCTCTGTTTTTCACTTGTTTTTTACCTTCATCTCAATCTCCCTCTTCCACTCTCCTTCAGTGTCTTCTGTGTCTTGCCTCCACTCTTTCTTGCACTATTGCTGCCTTATTGGCACTTTTCTCTCTCTTTTTGCCTTTTTCCTTTTGCCTTTTTCAGCCTGTTTTTCCCCGCCATGCTACCCCCGTGGCCAGTGCAACCATCCCAATCCAGCTCCCCTCCCCGCTCCTGCTTCCCAGCTGTCCGGCCCTCACCGACCCCTACTTTATGGAGGCCGCTGCACGTCCTCGCAGCAGCCGTGCCGCCAGTACGCCAAAGGCAAGCCCGTCTGCACCCGTCCGCGATCCGACTGTGACCAGCGCCAGGAACCCTGGATCTCTGCACCGAAAGTGCTACCACCCAGCGGCACTCCACGCTCCCAACCCAGCCTGCAAAACAACTGCAAGCTAGCATTACCAGCCGACACCCATGGACCCTTCAGCTGTCACCGCTGCCGGCACACCTGCAGCTCCGCTAAGACCACGGACCCAGCGCAACCCGCCGGCAAGAACACAACCAAACCAAAGACCCTGCAATGCATCCTCCTCAACGTCCGATCCCTCCACAAACAGGTCACAGAAATCTGGGACCTCCTCGACAGCACCAACCCGGACGTAACATTCTTTACCGAAACCTGGACCAACACCACCTCGGGACCGGACATCGCCATTGCCAGTCCCCAAGGATACAAGATCCCCAGGAAGGACCCCTCCACCGGCCCGGGCGGAGGAATCGCTATCATCCACAAATCTACCCTCCGCCTGAGCAATCAATCAATCAATCAATCACAGACATTTATAGAGCGCACTACTTACCCGGAGGGTCTCAAGGCGCTTGGGGGGGGGGGGTGTGCTGCTACTGCTCGAATAGCCAGGTCTTGAGCTTCTTCCTGAAGGAGAGGTGGTCTTGGGTCAGGCGCAGGTCGGTCGGGAGGGAGTTCCAGGTCTTGACGGCCAGGTAGGAGAAGGACCTTCCTCCTGTTGTCGTTCTTCGGATGCGGGGGACGGCGGCGAGGGCGTGGCTGGCTGATCGGAGATGACGTTTGGGAGCGTAGAAGTTGATGCGGTTGTTGAGGTAGCTCGGGCCTTGATCGTGTAGGGCTTTGTGTGCGTGGGTGAGGAGACGGAAGGTGATTCTTTTGTTGACGGGGAGCCAATGCAGGTCTTTCAGATGTCCGGAGATGTGGCTGTGTCTTGGGATGTCGAGGATGAGTCTGGCTGAGGCGTTCTGGATCCGCTGGAGTCTCTTCTGGAGCTTGGCGGTGGTTCCGGCGTAGAGGGCGTTGCCGTAGTCCAGTCGGCTGGTGACGAGGGCCTGGGTGACCGTCTTCCTGGTCTCGGTGGGGATCCACTGGAAGATCTTACGTAGTATGCGCAGGATGTTGAAGCACGACGAGGAGACGGCGTTGACTTGTCTGGTCATGGAGAGGGAGGAGTCCAGGATGAAGCCTAGGTTGCGTGCGTGGTCTGTTGGTTTGGGTGCGCTGCCTAGGGCGGGGGGCCACCAGGAGTCGTCCCAAGCGGCGGGTGAGGGTCCCAGGATGAGGACTTCCGTCTTGTCCGAGTTCAGTTTCAGGCGGCTGTTCTTCATCCATTCGGCTACCTCTTTCATCCCTTCGTGAAGGTTGGCTCTGGCGGTGGCGGGGTCGTTGGTGAGGGAGAGGATCAGCTGGGTGTCGTCGGCGTAGGAGATGATGTTGAGGTTGTGCTGGCATGCAATGTCTGCGAGGGGGCTCATGTAGACGTTGAAGAGGGTGGGGCTCAGCGAGGATCCTTGAGGGACGCCGCAGATGACTTCGGTGGCCTCTGACTTGTACGGTGGTAGACGGACTCTCTGTGTTCTTCCGTCGAGGAAGGAGATGATCCATTCCAGTGCCTTCTCCTGGATCCCGACGTTGCTGAGGCGCTGCACAAGGGTGCGGTGGCAAACAGTGTCGAATGCCGTGGAGAGGTCTAGGAGGATCAAGGCCGCTGTTTCTCCGTTGTCCATCAGGGCTCGGATGTCATCGGTGGCAGCGATGAGGGCGGTCTCGGTGCTGTGGTTAGCTCGGAAGCAAGACTGTGAGGGGTCGAGGGATCCATTCGTCTCGAGGAAGGCAGCCAGCTGCTTGTTGGCGGTCTTCTCGATGACTTTGGCTGGGAACGGGAGGAGCGAGATGGGGCGGTAATTCTTGAGTTCGGTGGGGTCCGCTGTAGGCTTCTTGAGTAGGGCGCTGAGTTCGGCATTCTTCCAGCTCTCCGGGAAGGTGGCGGTGTCGAAGGAGGTGTTGATGATGTCCCGCAGGCGAGGTGCGATGACAGCGTCGGCCTTGTTGAAGACGTGGTGAGGGCAGGGGTCGGTCGGAGATCCGGAGTGGATGGAGTTCATCGTGCGGACGGTGTCTTCGGTGCTGATCGGAGTCCAGGCGCGGAAGGTGGTGGTGGGGGCGGTGGTTCGGTCGTGGCGTGCGTCGGTTGAGTGCTGAAGCTGTTGTGAATGTCCGCGATCTTGTTGTGGAAGTAGGAGGCGAGGGAATTGCAGAGGTGTTGCGATGGGGTGATGTCGTTGTTTCCGGTGTTGGGGTTGGAGAGCTCTTTCACGATGTTGAAGAGTTCCTTGCAGTTGTGTGCGTTGTTGTCCAGCCGGTCCTTGAATGCAGTTCTCTTGGTGGCGCGGATCAGTTGGTGGTGCTTCCGGGTGGCAAGCTTGAGGGCGGTCATGTTGTCTGGTGTTGGTTCCCTTCTCCAGGATTTCTCGAGGGCTCGGCAGTTCTTCTTGGAGCTCTTGAGTTCGTCGGTGAACCATGGGGCCTTCTTGCTGCCGGGTCTGCTGGGCGGGGTCCTCAGTGGGGCGAGTTCGTCTGCGCAGTTGCTGATCCACTTCGTGAGGTTGTCGGCGGCCTGGCTGGGGTTCGCAGAGCTGGCGGGAGGGTGCTGGCTCAGGAACGCGGCGAGCTGGTCGGCTGTGATCTTGATCCAGCTTCTTCGAGCAACCTGTTGCTGGTGGTGGTGGATCGTCGTTCTTCTGAAGGTGAAGTGGACGCAGCTGTGGTCCATCCAGTGGAGTGTAGTGGCGTGGCTGAAGGCGATGTCTTTGCTGGATGAGAAGACGGCGTCGAGTGTGTGTCCGGCGAGGTGGGTGGGGGTGGACACCAGCTGCTTGAGTCCGAGGTTGGCGAGGTTGTCGAGCCGGGTGATGGTGTTGCGGTCTTTGTTGTTCTCCAGGTGGAAGTTGAGGTCCCCCAGGAGGATGTAGTCAGCGGAGGGGAGGGCCTGCGGGCTGACGAAGTCGGCGATGTCCTCGCTGAATTGTGTGCGTGGTCCCGGGGGTCGGTAGATCAGGGTGCCTCTGAGGGTGGTGTTCGGGTCGGTGCGGATCTGGAAGTGCAGGTGTTCGGCGGTAGTCAGGGTGTCGTCGGTGTTGGTCGTGATGTGGATGGTGTCCCTGTGGATGATGGCGATGCCTCCTCCCGTATGTTTGACGCGGTCTCTTCGGGTGATCTTGTATCCCTCTGGGATGGCGATGGCGATGTCGGGTGCTGAGGAGTCGTTCATCCAGGTCTCCGTGAGGAAGGCAACATATGGAGCTGTGGTGTCGAGGAGGTTCCAGAGTTCGATGGCGTGCCTGTGGACGGAGCGGGTGTTGAGCAGGATGCACTTGAGATGGTTGCTGCTGGTGTTCGGCTTGGCGGGTGTTGGTGCGGGGCAGGTCCGGATGCAGGTGAACTTGCAGGCGTGGCAGCTGAAGGGTGCCACGCCTGCATGTTCCTGCAAGCACACTCCCAGACGAGCCCATAGACCTGATGAAACACCTTCACTTCAAGATACTGGCCAGCCCTACCTCCAAGGAACCTTAATCTACCGATACCCTGGACCCAGCAGACTTTTCGCCAACTCCATAACGGACTTCATCTCCCCGCATGTCATCCGTCCACCTACTACACCCTACTGGGAGACCTCAACTTCCACCTCGACAACCACTGGACCCGAGCACCACATCCCTCCAAGACAACTTCCACAACATTGGACTCCGCCAGATCGTGACAGCACCCACGCACTCAGCAGGACACACCCTCGACCCCCCCTTCACAACAGGAAACTCCATCACCTTCAGCCACACCACCGAACTCCCATGGACTGACCATTGATGCGTCCACTTCACCTTCAGAACACCCACCATCCACAGACTCCAGCACCTGCTCCCACGAAGAAACTGGACCAGAATCACCGACGACCAGCTAACCTCATCACTCAGCAACTCTACCCCAACCATCGCAAAAACGACAACCCCAACAACGCAGCCCAAACCCTGCACAGATGGATCTTCGACAGCGCCAACAACATAGCCACCCCTAAAGAAAAACAACAACACCCACGCCAAGAAAACTAGATGGTTCACCACCGAACGTCAAGAGTCCAGATGTACTTGCCACCGCCTCGAAATGGCCTGGAGGAACACCAAATCCAAAGACGCCCACAACATCTTCAGAGCTGCCACCAATGCCCCCCACCAACTCATCAGAAAAACAATGAAAAAAGCAATTGAAGATGGAATCTTCCCTCCCTCACAAGACCTCTGCAACAAACTCAGCACCTTTTTCCACCACAAAATCAAGAGCATCTACGACAACTCCGACGAGGACAACCAACACACTGAACCCTCACCAACCACCCCGATACCCTGAAGCCAGCGATCGACAACTGGACAGCCCTCACCACCGAGGACAAACTGAAGACAATGAAGTCAATCCACTCCGGGGCCCCTACCACATTTTCAACAGAGCCGTCGACACCATCGCACCCAACTCTTTAGAAAAACCCCAGACCTCGTGTGTTCAAAATGAGTTAGCCCCTGCCGGCCATACTCCTCCTCTAGGCCTAGCAAACAATTGGTAGGACAAACATGGGTATTAAAATCACCAAGGATTAATAAAAGGTAGGGCGCATCATCTTTGGCCTCATAATCATCCAAAAAGGTAGCCAGAGATCTTAGATGCTCAAAATCGTCAGTTCTTGTAAAAGAATTATAAAAATGAACCACTAGGAGGCTTGGTAAATTTTCGCCTGTTAATTAGACTGCTAAAATATTCGGTGTACTTGAATCTATCGACTTTGTTTTATACAATAGCTGGAGACTAATCAGTAACGGAAGTCCCCCTCTAGGTCTCCCCATAGTCGATGGTACTGCATTTTTACTAAAGGAGCAATACCGGTCCAAGTAGTAAGAATCATTTGAATCCCAGGTTTCCTGCAAAGCAATAATGTGATAGGTTAAAAGGAAAAGAAAGATTCCCAATTAGTATTTGACTGCAAACCGGCTACATTCCATGAAATCATTTTTAATTCCGGCACAGTAGCAGTCTGCCCCATGAGATTAAATTCAATGTCTACCAAGACCATAGGATTAGGCTCTTCAGTGTTTGTTAATACCACCAATGCGGGATTAGACATTGTGAGTGGGGATTCATTTTCTACCACTGTCCCCTTTATTGATGACTCCTCTGCAGGTACATGATTTGCTTGCAGTTGTAGTGAATCATTCTAGGACCGTAGTTTAATCTTTCCGATTTATGCCCTTATATAGTTATAACAAAGCATACCCGTATACAGGCATAATAAACATACCCATATTAAGACATAGCCATTGCAGTCCTAATACGGCTAGGCTACTTCCACAGACTCCTAGAAAGCACAACGTGTTCTTAGAGAAACCAAGACTTCAGCAGCCCGGGAAATCCCCCTGCTTCTGCATTGATTTGTCCTAGAACTGGAGTACTGAAAGAACTGCGAGTTCTTACTGACTTCTTATGTCCACCCTTACATCAAACTCGGCACTTACCAGGTATAAATATACAAGCATCTGCCCTAGCAGAACACACAGTGGTTTGAAGCAGATCGACTTACTACTGCCCGACGCCCTGCTGTAGCAAGTGCCGAGGAAGAGCTGACCCTCCCTGCTGACGCACTGAGAGAGACGCTGTATTTTCTCCTGCCGAGAAATCCAGCTCCAGTGTTTCCCGGCTACCCTTGCGGGTTCCTGGGAGATCGAGTCCTGAGAAAGAGATACAAGACCTCCTACATTCTAAACAAGGTACGGAGCTGATTAGACACTTAGAGAATTCTTGGTTTAGATTCTTGGCAGAAACTATTTTAAATTTAAACTGCTCCTCCCATACTTCTTCCCCCCGTACTATGCTTAGGTTAGGTACATTGGGGTAGGGGTATCTTAGAAGCACCAGTTGAGTACTTTTAGTCATTATTTATCATTGTATGTATTTTATCCATTTTAAGTACCGTATGGCTTAGAAACCATACCATTCTTTTACAGTATTATTTCATAATACTCTTTTTACTGAACGCACTCTATTTTATGACCAGTATTACAATCGTAGCAATTCACATCTCTTGCATGAGAAAGAAGACTGTCCAATAAATAACACCTTTTATTGAAAACGCCCGTCTCTCTGTTTCTCTGCACTTCTGGTGAAACTAAGCATGCACGAGTGAATGAGTAAAATAACTATCTATTGTTTCCGCGACTCTGGAGATTCCCTCCACATTCTTGGAGAAGCAAAGTTGTCATGTTTATGCGGTTGTCAGAAACTAATCCCTTCTTGTCTATTCAGGAAGGTAAACCCCTTCTTGTACATTCGAGAAAGTTTCTAGTGGCCTCTGAGCTAGCTGGCATTCATAATTAAGTCTAACATATTCAATTGAGACCTAGTCGACCTCAGTCCTTCGTCTACACTATTGTTTATGTTATTCCAATGCGCAGAGCCTATTGGGAATATAGGAACTACACTACACAGTCAGCCTTGATCATCTAAGTTGGACAAAGCCCCAAAGGAAGGAAAGCAGGAGAAATAGCACAGAAAGAGAAATATACTAGAGAAATGCAAAAAATACAGGAAACAGAAAGAAATACAGAGAATAGAAAGACAGGCAGACATTACTCACCACTGGACCACCAGGGATGAGGCACATACAGGAGCCTGCGGATGGAGGAGGGCCTCAAACTCAGAACCTGGGCACAGGAGGGAAGACCACTATTAGGTGGAGCTGTGCGGTGAGGAGAAATGCATGCTGACAAGGTAAGTGAGGTCATAGCCCTTTGACCTGTGGTCACCAGCATCTTGACAGCTGGGTTGCAATTGCCACCCCCTATTGACAGCAGATCTGCTGTAGGGCTTTGCTCACTACAGACTCTATATAGGGGTTTTTACCAGAATGAAAAATTTCCTAGTAGACACAAAGGAAAGTTTCAATTCTTGTTAGAAATGGGATCCCTGGCTGGCCAGGGCTTGTGCCAAAGTCAATCAGAGACCACCACTCCCAAGTCAGGGCAAGGGAGTTACACGCCAAGATAACCCCTGCTCACCCTCTAGGTAACGTGGCGCGAGCAGCAAGGCTAAACTTGGAGGCGATATGAGTTAAGTATTTGCGCACGCACCCCAGCAACAACACCCAAGGCCCACCACAAAGGGAACTCCACAAAAGGTTATATATAAAAATAGCCTTTGTAGTACACCAAAACACATTAGATAAAACACACACTTTACAATGTGCCAACAGGCACGGGCAGAATTTACAGGGGATAAGTACAAGACAGGGCCACTTGGACCACTGTCAGGAATAGGCACTTTTAGAACTTAGCACTAGGTAGAATTAGTACTTAGAAAATAGAATATAAATCATTGTAGCACAAAATAGAACATAAAGCACACAACCAGTAACTACTGGTAACCGGTAAGTACCACCTACACAATCCTAACCACCTTAGGAACAGGTCACGCATGGAACTAGGACCTCACTAGCACCACCTGTACTAGGAGAACAACCACCTAAGTATCACAATACAAGTAGGGGCATAGGCACATTACACATGATGCATCACTATACATTCAGCGGTGTAGGGGAGGAAACACATGATGCAGAACCTACATTCAGCGGTGTAAGGACAAGGCACATGATGCATCTACAACACATTCAGAGGTGTAGGAAAGGAACACATGATGCAGAACCTACATTCAGCGGTGTAAGGAAGGAAAACACATGATGCATAAAAACATTCAGAGGTGTAGCAATAACACAATCGCGCAAAAATCCCATAAGCCACCACCTGTGGCAGTCCCTAGGCCAACTGGCCTCTCTAGGGCTAGGACGCCCTGTGTCCCAAAGTCAGGGGCCTAAACGTGGCAGTTGCCCACAAAGTCCTGGGCAACTGGTGCAGACAATGATGGGGCCAATGTGGGAGCCTCCCAGGCTCTGAACAATTACACTGTCCTCCTGAGCCTCGCTGGGCTCGTAACAAAATGGGCCACGTGGAGCCGCTCAGGGCTCAAAACACCAAGCAATGCCCCTGAGCCTCGCAGGCTCTGAACCAAAGGAAATGCCCCTTAAAGCCTCTGGTAGGTGGAGTCCCCCCTCCGGGGACTCTGGAGAAATGTGCGCGTCGTTTCGAGTCCCTCTCGGGGACTCCGTGACCAAATGGGGGGCTGGAGCCTCTCGGGGCTCGATATCAAAAATGCCCCAGAGCCTCCCTGGGCTCGCACCACGAAATGCCGCCTTGGTGGAGTCCCTCACGGGGGACTCAACTTTGCAAATGCCCCAAGGGAATGCTGGCAACGTAGGAGCCCCACTCTGGGGCTTCGGACACAGAGATATGCCCCCTGAGCCTCAACAGGCTCTACACACCGGAGGGGGGGTGGGCACCGGCAATGTGCCCCGACGGCCCCCCTTTCCCCTCTGAGCTGCACTCACCGGTTCTCTTGCCGCCGGTCTTCTTTCTGGGGTGGCCCAGCGCGGGGTAGGCTCTCGCCTGGGTCTGGACTCAGGTACCGGTCTCCTCCTCTTCACAGCAGCCGGCAGGGCTCCCTCGGTCCCGGGAGCCCCGGGAAGGCAGGCGCCGCTCTCTCTCTTCCTGGTTGCACGTCAGGTCCCGGGCCAGCAGCCAATCAGAACGCGGCCCGGGAATGACGTCACAGAGGTGTCCCGCAGTACCACTCCCGGCCTGCCTGACTTACTGGTCGCGGGCCGGGAGGCGGCGATTCTCGAGCAGGAAAACGAGGGGTGGGCTCCCTCCAGGAATTAAATATTAAGCGAGGTGGGCTCTCGCTATGGCGGCTAGGTCCTTGGCGAGGTGGGCACTCGCCAGAGGACTTCAAAATCGGCCAATCAAGCGGGCACACGCCGGGTGGGCACCGGCTGAAAACAACAGCGCTCCCAAGCGCTAGGACAAAACGAAAGCGCTCTCAAGCGCTGTAAGCAAATTAAAGCGCTCTTAAGCGCTGGGTCACAATAAAGCGCTCTCAATCGCTAAAAAGGCAATCAAAAGCGCTTCCAGGCGCTAGGGGCCAACAAGCCCAGCAAACGTCCTCCTAGGCAGGCAGGGGGACAAGGCTGGGCCCAGAGCCAGCTCACTGGGTCTCCAGGCAGGGAGACAGTCCAAGTGGCGGTCCTCCTGGCGCCCAGCACAGCAACAGCCCCCCTCAGACAGGATCCTTTAACAGAACAAAATGTGAGGGGACACAGCCCCTTCTTACACTAAGAAAACCTTTGTCTGTAGGGGCAGGGTGGGGGAGAAACCAGTTGCAGCTGGTTTTGGAGCACCCTTGATGGCCCAACCACCCCTTTCATTCACTGGGGAGGCTAGGGTAGTTAGACGCACCACAGGGGGCGGAGCCAGCATTGTGTGGGAAAAACCCAGCCTCATTCAGGACACAGGTGCACTCCTCCCCTCACATCAGCATGCTAATCTCCCCCTCCGCCTGGGATGACTCTTGGTGGCCAGAGGCCCTTGGAAAAGCACCCATCCAGACGGACCACGCACGGAACCTGGGCGTCATCCTGGAAACCTCACTCTCGATGACCAGACAAGTCAACACCGTTTCATCATCTTGCTTCAACATTCTTCGCATGCGCAAAAAAACATTTTGCTGGATCCCCACCGAAACTAGAAAAACGGTCACTCACGCACTGGTCACGAGCCGCCTGGACTACGGAAACACCCTATACGCCGGTACCACCGCAAAACTCCAGAAAAAACTCCAACGCATCCAGAACGCTTCAGCCAGGCTCATACTAGACAACCCGCGTAGAGAACACATCTCTGGTCACCTGAAAAACCTCCACTGGCTCCCCGTAAATAAGAGGATTACTTTCCGCCTCCTAACTCACGCACACAAGGCACTTTACGAACTCGGACCCGAATGCCTCAACACACGACTGTCCTTCTACACCCCCTCCCGTCAGCTACAATCCTCCAACCAAGCCCTTGCCACTGTACCTCGCATCAACAAAGCCACCATGGGAGGTAGATCCTTCTCCTACCTGGCAGCTAAAACTTGGAACTCTCTTCCCACTCACCTTCGCCTTACTCAGAACCACCTAGCATTCAGAAAGCAACTTAAAACTTGGATATTCGACAAGTAATTCCCCACCCTTCCTCAAGCGCCTTGAGACCCTATGGGTATGTAGCGCGATATATAAATCTTGACTTGACTTGACTTGACTCACTCACCACTGGGCAAACCCATCCAGACATCCTGGAGCCTGGCATCCCAGCCAGCTCCAGCCAATCACACTCCAGCACCCTCACAGCACACGTACAGCCATGTCTAGAAGTGGCACTTTCCCCCTAGACACATACACGCCGCACATACCATTGCGCAGCATTCACTCTCACGAGTTCGCACATACCAAACTCGCGCATGCACACCTCACGCATCAGGAACTACCAGGGACACAGACATTCCCCATGCATTCCTATGGGAGGGCAGGCCAACCTCACTCCACGCACTCAGAGTGCGCACGCACTTTCCACTGGGACACAGTGAAAGTGCGCACAAACCAAAAATCACCATCACCAGGCCACCATTAAAAGCAAAAAGTTTAGGGGTGAACCTGCCAGAAGGGCCAAGTCCAACAATTCTATTAAGGACACAGAGGTGAGGATTATTCTCTACTTTCTTTATTTTCCATCACCAGCAGTATTCAACTTTAACAAAACAAAACTCTCTTTTGCATGGAACATCGGGAAAGGTCAGTCACAGAGGTCAACCAATAGGCAGCTGTACACGTCCTGAAAGACCTGGTGCTGCTGGGATACCTCCTCTTCCTTGACTGCGACCATCTAGCCTTCATCCAATTCAACATGTCAGTTTTAGCAGGCTCGGATCCTACAAGAAGTCAAAGGATACGGAGATGAATCGGAACTTAACGCCCAGGCTTATAGAAGGAACATAGTACATAAGGAAGAGTAGAATATTAGGAAACAACCATATGTCGAATCGTAGTGCAAAGTACTGTTTCATTAAATACCACACTTTATGAAAAGATAAACACTGATTCATACATATACCATATGGAGAATTAATCTATGGCTGAGGGAGGGTGATGACTGAATCTTCAGGAAATTCGGGTCGGGAAAAATCCTCACCTCCGTGTCCTTAATAGAATTGAAACTTTGCTTTGTGTCTACTAGGAACATTTTCATTCTATGGCAGGGCCAGAGGCGAGGACTATGCTCGTTCAAAGCTTGTTCACCACCATAGACGCCATGTCTATGACTGGTTTGAAATAGAACCTTTCAAACATAGAGTCTGATGACCAGCCTGCAGCATTGATAACATCTTCAAGGCGTGGCCCGAAAAAAAAGGCCTTGGAGGCCATTGCTCCTCTGACGGAGTGAGCACCGAAATGCGAAATGTAAATGCCTGCTTCCCGCATAACCCATCTGATCCATCTTGCTGTGGTGGGAGAAGAGACAGCCTTGAAGGGTTTCCTAAGAGATATCAGTAACTGGGGGCGATGTTCGTCCGTCATACACTCATAAGCCTTCAGGCAATGCACAACGCACAGGTTAGGGTACATATCAAAAGCCGGGTAAGAGATCACCCTGGAGCCCGACTTTGTGCAGTGGGAAATATGGAAGGTGACCCCTTGAGGAGTAAAAACACGACCATGAAGGTCCAGGGCTCTCACGTCAGGAACTCTCAGACAAGAGACCAGGCATGGCCAACTTTGCCGATAGCTCCTTGCGGGATAGGTACTTATTCGGTTTCCAGGACTTAAAAGGGATAACACTTTGTTGACGACCCACAACTTAGAATATTTAGGCAGCGAAGGCAGGGATAAGTGAATGCCTCCCATCAGTTTGCAGACAAATGGATTAACCCGGATCGTGTAGCCCTGTACCGGGTCATGGCCCACTGAGATTGCCAATCTATAAGAATTAATCGTTCGGTATGCCAAACCCTCTGAATCCAGGGAAGATAGGAAGTTCAAAATGTGGACCACCTCGTACCCCACTGGATCCTGATTCCTCTCAAGGCACCAACCCACCCATCTGGACCAAGCTGATCTCTATCACTTGTTGGTGCCATCCGCCCAAGCTCCTTACAGGATGTTTTGAGCTTCTCCTGATAAGCTCAGGAGACTCCAACATTGCCGGAAACCTGCCAGGCCATGATGGGCATCTGATTCTGCAGGATCAAGGGATGAGGCTCCCCCTGGGGATGACGGAGAATCATCCGATTACGGGGTATAAGGATCAGAGAATCCCAGGAAAGTTCCAGAAGAACTGGAAACCATACTTGCGATCTCCAATAAGGTGTTATCAACACCACCTTTGCTTGCTGCCTGCAGACTTGAGCTGAGAGGCACATTATCATGGCAAACGGGGGAAAGGCATAACCCACCTCCATCGACCAGTCCTGAAGGAAGGCGTCTGTGTCCGCTCCCGGAGGGTCCGGCTTCCAACTGAGAAACCTGGGAAGCTGGTGATCCAGGCGAGAGGTTAAAATATCCACCAAGAAAGGGCCTGAAGGGCGTGCAACCTCTTGGAAAACTCTGGGTTTGAGTTGCCAGAGGCTCATTCGACATTACCCGGAAGGATCTCTGCTGTCACAAAGACATTGTTCAAGGCAAAAGGTCCAGACTTCCTTGTCCATACCTGCTAGCACCTTGGATTTTGTGCTACCCAGGTGGTTTATGTAGCAGACCGCAGAGATATAGTCTATCTTGAGGAGGACATTGCAGCTGACCTTGTCTTTCATCCAGCATTTGATAGCAAAGGAGCCTGCCAACAGTTCTAGGCAATTGATGTGAAGCCGTTGCTCGTCCATGGACCACTTTCTTCCTATAAAGGAGTCCCCACAGCGTACTCCCCAGCCTGATTTGCTGGCATCCGACTCCTTGACCATGTTCAGGACTGAGCCGAAAATTGCCCGCTCGTTCCAGGTCTCCATATGGTCCAGCCACCACCGCATCTCTAACCTTACCTCGTCCGTGGGAGAAACCTGTCCCGCATACTGCAGGCCCTTTCTTAGATTGGTGGCTTTGAACCTTGAAGGGCTCTGTAGTGGAGAGGCCCTGAAAGGATGGTCAGTATGGAGGATGATAGGAGGCCTACAATCCTGGCAACTTGCCAGAGGGAAATGGTGGATCTGGCCGAATGTATGACGTTACATCGCATACATTCACAATGCGGTATTTTAAATTGTGTTTGTTACCGCGCAAGTCGTTACAACGACATGCGCTGGAGGGCACTGGACTTAGGAATAGTATGATTTACAATTCGAACTCCAGCCTACATAAAAGTAGAGAAGGTGTTGGTATAGTAAAGGATACTACATTCTTAGTTTAGAGTGCCATCCAGCGCAAGTCATTCTAACGACTTGCGTTGTAATGACCGCAATGTAAACATACTGCAGTGTAATGACCGTGTTGTAAAGATCGTTCTCCATCTGACCAGGGTTCTCGTGAGTTCCTGACGAATCTTGGAGGCCTTTCTGGAAGGGAGACTTAACGCCTTGTTGACTGAGTCTATGACAAAGCCCAGGAACGTATTTTGCCTGGTCGGGGTGAGAAGGTACTTCTTCTCGTTGATAACAAACCAGAGGCCCTGCAACAGAGCTGCTATCGTTTTCAGTTGGTCTGTAAGCAATGCTGGGGACTGAGCCAAAAGGAGGAGGTCGTTTAAGTATATAATGAGGCGGAAGCCCCAAACCCTGAGATACTCTATCGCTGGCTTGAGTACCTTGGTGAAGTACCAAGATGCGGGTGACAGACCGAAAGGAAGTGTTGTGAACTCATAAACTTGGCTCTTCACTGAAACTGAAGAAACCTGCGGTGTGGTGAAAAAATTGAGATGGCCAGGTACGTGTCCTTTAGATGCAGTCACACCATCCAGTCGTCTGGTCGCAGGAGGTCGCGTAGCAGGTGGATCCCCACCATTATGAAATGGCGGTACAGCAACCAGCTGTTAAACTCCTTTAGGTTGATTACTGGGCATTGACCCCCATCTGTTTTGTCCACTAAGAAAATATTGCTTAGAAAACCCCTTGAATGGAGGGAGGAGTAAGCAATCGTCCCTTTGTGTAATAGGTCCTGTACTTCTTTGTCTACCAGGGCGTTCTGGGCTGCCATAAAGACCAGTGGACGGGGCGGGAGTCTTGTACTGGGGTCCCGTAAAACTCTATGTGAAAACCCCTGATGTTCTGCAAAACCCATGAGTCAGAAGTGACAGCATCCCTTTTGTTCGTGAACAGTGCCAGCCTGCCCCCATCCTGCAACTGGGGGTAAAGGGAGAGTCTCACCTGATTGGGTCTGGAAGTGACCTCTGGTTGCGCCTCTGGAGCCTCTGTACCTGTTGTTTCTCCTTGAATGGAAGAACTCCTGTCTGGGCTGTTCTTGCGTCTTCTTGAAGCCTCTGGCAGGGGCTTGGGTGTAGAAATAGCCGGTCGAGCACCCTCTGCCACGAACGGCCACAACTAAAACTTTTGGGTGGATCACCCTTTTAATGGAAGCCTGAGCTTTATCCAAAGTGGTGAAGATTAAGACAAATTTTGTGGGTTCCTTGACAAAGGGTTGTCCGAAGAGTCCCCAATCAGCCACAGCACCCGCCTCAGAGGAAGCCAAATCCCCTACTTTGGGATCTACTTTCAGCAACAAGGAGCGTCTCCTCTCAGCCGAGAGGGCACAATCAGCATTGCCCAGGAACAAAATGGCACGCTGGTCCCAGCCTGACACAGATTCAGGAGAAAGCGCGGAAACGGAAGCTTTGGCCTCCTCCGCAAGATCCAAGATTATCGTGAGGGAGCTGCAAGCGTCCAAACGTTTGTCCTGGGAAGCTTTCCAGGACCTATCAATTCCTTTTTTGGGATCGCAAATATATTTCTGGAGAAAGGCAGCCATTCGAGCATGTATTCCAGGTTTGACCGTCACCTTGCCCGCAAGGGCGGGATGCGGGCATTCCACCCTTAGACAGGCTCTAACCTCCTTTTCTAGGGGTTTTCTCATGCGGCTCACCACAAACTGTGCCACCTTATCTCCCTGAGGCCACTCCGTGGAACGAGGGTGCAGGAGATCCTCCAGGACTAGCATGTCCGATGGAGGCTCCGCTCCACTCTTGGCTTGAAGCCAGGGCCTGGAAGGGACGGTTCCTCAGTAGACTCGGTAGGGGAGACCTCAACTTCAACGTCCCCCCTGCAGGGACAAGGAAATCACCTCATCTAGTGTCCCTAGTGGCAGCTGAGAAGCGCGTGCAAGGAAGGCCTTTCTAAGGCGTTGAAATGCCCCCAGATCTACAGCAGCCTCCTGCTGCTGCTTACAGGGGCGTGGGACGGGGGGGGGGCGTTCCCCTGTGGCAAGGCCTCCTGCATAGGAGTAAGCAATCCGCATAATGCGTCTTTCAAAGAACCCCATGGACGCTGCGACTGCCTGGTGGATGGAGGCATCACAAAAGTCATCATCTAGGGGCAGGACCTGTAAAGTTTCCTCCTCAACATAATCCCCTTCCATTGCAAACTATGTACCAACACTAGAGGTACACCCAGCACAGAAATTTGGCAAATCAGTGGTTTAAGAGCTTTGGCAGGTCTGAAAACCCTCTATTTGGGCTGCGTAACTGCAGGAATATGGGTAACAAGCACCCTATGGGCTTCTCAACCAAAAATCAGGGGGTATTAGTTTACCCGGACCGAGCCCAATTTAAATGAGAGCCTTAAATGTGTACTCAGAAGGGTACTCGTTTGCGCTACAGACCCGATACAGGCGCCAGGCTGCTTAATAACAGACCAGTGATCACCCAGGCATAAAGGCTTCCAGGCGCAGGCTGCAGCTTGGCGGGGAACGCACTGACAGGAAAAACCTGACAGGAATATGCGATCCCGCCGAGCAATGAGACGTGAGTCGCGCTACACAGGCGCCTTCTAGCGGTCCTCAGGGCAACCGCAGAGCCCACAAGAACACAGCTGCGAAAGGAGCGATAAGAGATGCTCCCGCAGCTGTGAAGACTGTGGTGAGCTCGCTGCTAATAAGGAAAGCGCTCGCTCTGCAAGGAAAAAAGCAATACACAATACAATAAAGCGGAAAGAAACAGCCTCAAGCCATGATTACAGAAAACAACTTAACGGCAGGTGGAGCAGGAGAAGAAAGACGACGTATCCCAGCAGCCCCTGACCTTTCAGGACGTGTACCTCTGCCTATTGGTTGACCTCTGTGTTATATTTCACTTTGTGTGTATAAAGATACCTTGTTATCATTTGTCGTACATTCCAGTTCCATTGGAATCTGGAGCTGGAATCTTAGAGATCTGGACAGCAGTTGCACTTGACACTTTTGCTGGTATGACTGCTTCCAGTTGCTGTGCTGTATTTACAATACATCTTTTTAATCACAGAATTTGTTCCAGGAATAATTTTTTTAACCGCAGATTTTATGTCACATCATCCTTGTGAGACACAGTCTTCACGAAATAATGATGATTTGGAAATTGTCACCACATTCAGGATGTGGTAGTTGGTGCGTTTTCTGATATTTCAGAGGATACATGGAAATCTAGTGACGACAATGATCCTTTGTGGCAATTAGTTAAGAAGTATATTCTGGAAGGCTGGCAAACAAGGAAGAATATTAGTGAAGATCTCATGCCCATGTTTAATGTAGGAGATGATTTAGAACTAGAAGGTGATATTGTATATAAAAATGGTAAATGTGTGTCACCTGTTGGTGTGCAGGAAGTGATTTTGAAGTTAGCACATATGTCGCATCCAGGAATGCCAGGTATGAAACGATTAATAAGATCTTAATTTTGGTGGCCAGGGATGGATCGTATGGCAGATAGGGTAGTTAGAGAGTGCAATGTTTGTATTTCGAGTGAAAAAATGCTTAAAGTCAATGTACCTCCCCTTAAGACTACGGACTGGCCAGAGGAACCTTGGAAAAAACCGGCATTTGATATATCTGGTCCGTTTATGAATTTTCCTTCAGATTCACGTTACGCATTGGTTTTAGTGGATTATCATTCAAAATGGCCAGAGGTCAAATTAGTTCCAATGGCTACCACCACTAGAGTTTTAGATTTCTTTAAGGAGACTTTTGCAAGGGAAGGTTGTCTCTCAACTATTGTTACGGATAATGGGGTCCAATTGATTTAGAAAGATATGGAAGATTATCTCAGATGTCAAAATTTAAAACATGTCACCACGTCACTTTATGCACCACATGAAAACGGTCAAGTGGAACGTTTGAATCGTGTGTTGAAGGGCTATATTGCTGATGTTCTAAAACAAAGGGGTGACTGGAAAGATCTATTAAGGGATAGATTGTGGATGTATAGAATCACTCCATATTCTATTACAGGAGACAGTCCATTCCGTCTTTTGAAGGGTAGGGATCCTGCTTCCAATATTTGTCCATGGTGGCTTAAAGAAAAATGTAAAAATAACATAAGGAATGATGATAATAAAAATGATACCAGCAAGTAAGTAAGTATTTCTTTATTCGGTTTTTGTCGTATAAAAAAAACATAAAAGCAGTTTCACACATAAATTTCATTTCACATTTTCCATTAAAACGAAATACTGACGCTAAAACATTTTTTTTAAAAAAAAGACGTGTAGTTGTTCTAAAAAAATAGGCAAATTTACAATTCAATGCCCTATGATATATACAACGTAAAACAAATTCATGATATATACATGGAACCTTGTGTGAGAAGATCGTCTTGCTTGTTACGTGCATAATCGGATTTGTCAATGCGCCTGGTTATACAAAGGTTTTTACAAATTTGATCGATGTCTAAAAATACATTTCAGAAACTTAACAATGTTCTTCGATGTCCACTCCTCACCCAAAAACTGTAGAGGAATAGCAAGGCCGGGCGGCATCTTCTGATGCCCATAAGTTTTGATAATGGAATCAGCCAGATCTTTCTATGCCCACTTGAATATTTACAGAAAAAGAAAGTGTGAATGGTTGCCTGAGTAGAAGTCTCATCACATGGACAAAGAGGTAATTCTGAGTCCCAGTTATTTCTCGTTGGAAAGGCAACCAGACGGTGTAAAACATTTAACCTGAACCTAGTCAGGAGGAATCTCTCAAAGATGGTAAAATCATGAGTTAGATACGGCTGGATTAAGAAAGTAGTTTGAACAGCCATGGAGTGTTGGACGGATGGTTTAGTGGCTTCTTTGGTAATCCGTAGTTCTTCTAAGTGTGTAAGGGACAGCACCTGTAGTGCCTTCCTTGAAAATGACCGAATAGAGGTTGGTACCAGATAGTGTTTTTCCAATCCTAGGTCATATAAGAAACTTTTTATATAGGACAACCAACCAATTTTATGTGAGTGGTCCAAAACCATACAGTCTGAGATGATTCGCTGTGTGAATTCATTTTTGTCTGTCGACCAAATTCGATGCCAAAGAAGGAGTGGTTGTATTTTGGCTAAATCCGATAAATAAGAGATCCACAGTTCCATATGACATGAGAAAGTGGATACACTCTTTGGTACCGCTAAAAGGAATCTTAAGAAAGTGTTCTCAGCCACTTGTAAGTTGCTGGTATTTGCGTACCCCCACACTCCTGCCCCGTATATCGCTACTGATTGGCATCCCAGGGGTTAAGTCTCGCGCAGAACAACAGCATGATAAGGTATGCCAACAGTCCATAGCTGGGTTACCACCTAGAAGCAAGCAACCTATAGCCATACATGGGGACTCGAACCAAAATGTAATATCGCCGGATAGCTCAATAGGCCAGGGGGCAACCTCAAGTATTACCTCCAACTCCAAACCAGCTTCACTAAAGATCTTGTCCTGGAACCTGGCTGGTTTAGGAAACAAGCTCAAATGCCTTGACTGGAGCACATTCATAGACTCCAAAGATGTGTGCATGTTCCAAGAAACTTGGGCGAGAGAGGATCGCACTCGCCCAGGCTTTGCTGCATTTTCTATTCCTACCCGATGGAGGGGTAAGGGGCTTCCATCTGGTGGTCTTGCTATTTGGGTGGCAACCCATTTGGGTTGCAAAGCTACATCTCAATTCACAGCATCTGAGGACGTTCAATGCGTCCTCATGGAATGGCCCAACTCTACTAAATTGGCAGTGGTAAATGTTTACTCCAGGCCGGTGAATATAACCCGGGAATCGAATACCATTGAGGAGCTTTCTACTTTCCTCAATGATATTGCCGAGGGTACACCCTTTGTGGTTGGAGGGGATCTGAACTGCCACTTTGAGCCACTAATAGGACTCCTAGATGGAACAACAATGGAAGAGGACGCGCTGTGGTCAGTACCTCCCACGGTGGCCCCTCCCCCTAGAGCATGGACCCCTTTAGCAGTACAGATCACTGCTCTAACTCTTAAACATGCAATTAGGGCCTGCAATGGGCATTGGAATTCTGATATTCCCCCTAAGTGCACATGTAATAAAGCGGGGATGGAGTCAAGATTGGACTACATTTTAGTCCAACTGTCCTCCTGGTCTAAAATTAAAGACTTCAGGATGATAGACAGGGACGATAGCGACCATAATGCGCTAGAACTAGAATACTCTCTGCCTGGTATAGACAACGAAAACCCGGCTGGTGTAGATGGGCTCGCTTCAGGCTTGACCCTAACAAACAATAGACGCAGAGTGAGGTGGGACAAACTAGCCACTAATCCGGAAAAAGTTTCAAAGTTGTATGGCTGTGTTATTCCCACACTCGAAAAGGTTAGCGCACTAGTGGAGCAACCCCACGCCCATGACATGCACAAAAAACTCTGGTCCGCTCATGAGGACCTTATTAAGATCATGGCTGAAGTCCTTTTCTCCCCAGAAAAACTAGGGGGTACCATGAGTCACCGTCCTTCGTGGTACAACGCTGCCTGCCGAAAGGCTAAATCAGATCTACTAATTTCCCTAAAGCAGGGTAATAATAAATCCGTAATACAGGCAAGGAGAAGGGATTACAAGCAGTTGATCAGGCATGCTAGGGAGGAATGGGAACAGGAGAAATGGGGGAATCTCACCGTCACACTGGCAGATAGGGATTCCCGTAAATTCTGGCAAGTTGTAAATACGGGGTCCGAAGAGCCATCTTCGGCCGTTGAACCTAATATTTCAGCAAAGGTCTGGGAAGAACATTTCCAAGCTCTTTATAAGGGAGTCAATATGGACACAGATGGGGCCTCAGCTGACTTAATGCCAACTATTGCCCCACAGCTAGAGGGGGATCTTTACACTGAGGAAGAGGTGCGGGCTGCAATCTCAAGGCTGGCATCAGGCAAAGCTCCTGGCCTGGATGGACTTCCGGGCGACCTTTTTAAACAAGAGCCAGACGTATGGGCCCCGTACCTATTGGTGATCTTTAACGCTGTCCTGAGGGGCATGGAGGTGCCCTGTACTTGGCTGGGAGTAGAGATTGTCCCAATATTTAAGAAGGGTTCACCTCTGCTACCAGCCAACTACAGGCCCATCAGCCTCATCGATGTGTCACAAAAGCTATTCGGGAGACTGATATTAGATCGCCTCCAAGATTGGATTGAAGAGTTTTCTATTCTGAGCCCCTATCAGGCAGGATTCAGAAAGAAGACCTCAACAACGGATCAGATTTTCCGTCTTAATTTATTATTCTGGAAAACTGTAACAATCGAGGGCGTCAGCTTATACACGGTCTTTGTAGACTTGCGTGCCGCCTTCGATTTGGTGCCAAGACCCAAACTGTGGTCCGTGTTAATGGAGTTGGGCATTCCACCTGATCTCTTCAATACATTGATGAGACTTCATCAAGATAATTTTGCACGGGTCAGGTGTGGCAGGAACGGGTTGCTTTCAGCGAGATTCCCCGTTGGCAGAGGGGTGAGACAGGGTTGCGTGCTTGCACCAACCCTGTTCTGCCTCTTTGTCAATGGGGTAATCGCCCATCTGACTGGGATTAATGATATAGATAGCCCAAGGCTCAACGGCAGCAGGGTGCCCGCAATTATGTTTGCGGATGACACCCTGCTGCTGTCAAAATCTCTGATGGGAATACAACGTGCCTGGATGGTTTTGTGGCATTTTGTGGGGAGAGGGGGCTGGAGATTAATGCCCTCAAGACTAAATTCATGATTTTCAGCCCCCCACCCACAACACGCCCCAACCCAACCATAGGCACAACGAGGTTAGACAGGGTTCACACATTTGAGTATCTGGGGGTGACTATCATCCAAAACATGACCTGGGATACACATCGAATAAAGGCCAATCTTAAATTGGTGCAGTCAACGGGTGGTATTTCCAGGATAATAAATAGATCAACTTTCAAACCACTCGGTCCATTGCTCGAAATCTATAAAATGCAGGCGAGGGGGGCAGTCACACATGGCGGGGAATTGTGGGGGCATACATCCGTCTCTCAACTAACAGGAGCCTTAGGGGGATAAGAAGCAGGCCGCCCCCCACTCAAATTACTCTCATACAACAATGGCCTGCCCCAGGTAGGCTCTATGGCTACAAGGAATTTGTCTTGTGGCAGAGGAAGTGTATACCTTCTGTCCACACAATTATGCACTCCGTTGCAAATTTGAGTATGGCAATGTTGCCTATATGTGTGTGTCTAATAGCTCCACCACCCTGCTACGTATGTCCCCTGTCTTCCAAACGTGAAAAAAAGGGGGAGGGAAGGTTGACAGTGCCTCACGGAAGCAACACCAAGAGGAGGATTCTATAAGACTGGTACTCGCCTGATTCCTCACTTCTCATCATCGGCTACTGCCAACCCCAAAAGAAATGGGAGAAAAACAAAAATAAAGAAAGTGCATATAGATCAGACAGCCATCAAGTGTTGTATGTGCTAGGACCCACTGTGATATATCCGTGCCCAGAATAGTGAAAAACAAATATACCACATTAAAAAGAGTAAGGCTAACTGGCAACTCCTGACTTTATTCTGTGCTGTTAGCTCACTCTATTAAAAGTCAACCGACATGTTTCATCACTTTATCTTACGTTTCAGTGATTTCTTTAGGGTTTTTGTGGGTCAGTGTGTAGCATGCATCTTTCTGAGTCTTCCCTTATTGTACCTGTAGCGGTTGGTAAAACATAAAACACACACATTACATTTGTACATTAAAATATCTCAGCGAGTGGCACCGGGTCCGGTGCGAACTGGCAAGTGACCGTATATTGAGTGAAAAATTGTATTACCAGGTGGCCTTCTCTGGCAAGCCTACCCGGCCCCCGTGGTAGACTGCTTGACGAGTACCGTCCCCTAAATCAGTAGTGGGACGCTGTGAACCGCCAATTGGTTGGTATCTGTGGCAAAAACAAGAAGCGGGATGAGCGTTTTGGAATGCATCGCACCTCACATATGCCTGACAGTTTAAAGGCAAGTATCTTGTTGCAAGGTCCCCTCCTTCGTTCAGCCACCTGCCCCACTCACGGTTTCCAAAAAGGTTCCCCTCTAGATGTTAACGGAATGGCTAAAAGACTCCTTACCCCTTACGCGTCCAGGTGTGGTCTGCGCTCACCCCTCGTGCGCCCTAACGGTGCCGGCAGTCTTTTTTTCACGTTTGGAAGACAGGGGACATATGTAGCCATAGAGCCTACCAGGGGCAGGCCATTGTTGTATGGGGGGCATACATCCGGCCAAAACATGATGACTACAGAAAACAAGTTCATCAGGCAATTGGCAGCCCTACCCAAAGTACCCCGCTTCTACCTCTTAGATTTGACTTGGGCCTTAGATCGATTGAAGAACTGGGCCCAAAACCACTAACATTCTGGCGTCGACTCTGGACCACCCCAGAGCTCCTGATTTACAGGATGGAGCTAAAAGAGATTTTAAGCCTACCAAGTATGGCGAAAATTCCCTGGTTAAAGTACATAAAAAAGACATGTGAAAGTTTGGGGAGGCCAGAACTTGGCTGGACCCTGAAAACGCTTGCAGTAAGGTCTCACGCAAACGTTTAGCAAAGGATTATTATGATGTAAAACTAAGTACCTTACTAGGGAATATACGGTTGGGGTCTTTAACTAACTTATTTATTCAATCCAAAGACTCCTACCACTTGGAACAGGTCCTTGATGGAATCTGTCCTGTCCTGACCAGGAAATTATTCTTGCAGTGGAGGTATGGTACCCTTCCTCTTAGAGCATTCACAAGTACCTGGTCTCAGCCCTCCTCCACCAAACAATGCCCTGCATGCTCATACCGGTTGGAAAATGAATTACATGTTTTATTGTTCTGCAATGCCTACCAAAAATCTAGAAAGTACTGGCTTGTTCCTCTTCTTAAAAACCTAGCCTTTAGGCAGTGCATCCTAGCGTACAGAATACTTAAGACGGATTTATCACCTCTGATTGTATTTGCGGTAGCTAAATTCCTAACAGCGATCTGGCATAAGCGTACTCGTCATATCCTGAACTCTGATCCGGATTTGGCATAGGCACTATAAAAATCTAATGCATAGATAATCATAAATTAGAAGGGACTACAACTGATTTTACCAACTATAACAAATGTGATTTTTAAAAGTAATTAGCTGTCTGATTCTTATCTTGCACTAGCACTTTGAATCTGTAATATAAGATGACAATCGTAATGATTTTTATAATTCTTGTCTTTTGATTATGTACTATTATTGACTGTTTTTAATCCTGATATAAATCTTTTATGGTCTAAGTGACCGAAATAAAGAAAGAAATGAATGAATGATTGGCATTTAGCTCTATATATCTTTAGAAGTTCTACCGGCGGCCTCTTTCCCAATTATTTTGAAAAATTTACGAGGGCCTTAGTGGCTTCCATAAGATGGAATTTTCTGAACTCGGTTGCAGATTTCCAGTTAAGTTCATGGTTGATAATAATTCCCAATATGGGTATTGTGCTGTGGTTGCCAGTTTCTCTTTGTTCAGGTATATATCCTTTGTCCTTTTTGTCCCTGGTCCTGCTGTCATAACAAAGGTTTTTTTGATGTTTATATGTAGATCCAGCTTCCCCATGAATTGGGAATATCTATTTAACGCCTTCTGGAGTTCTAGGGGGGTGTGGGCCAGTATCACTGCGTCGTCCGCATAGAGTAGAGCTGGAATCGGACATTTTTTTATTAATGGAAGATCCCCCTTCAACATGGCCATCTCCAGACCGTTGGTGTAAAGCGTGAAGAGGAATGGAGCTAGGACACAACCTTGTCGGACTCCTCGCTCCACTCTGAACAGCGCGGATAACTCGCCCTTTACCCCGAACTTCACCCTAGCTGAGGCTTTGGAATATAATTCGCGCAAAAAATTTACCAATGGTAGATCAACCCCCATATCTAGTAGCACGGACCAAAGTTTAGCATGGCAAATGCAGTCGAAAGCTGCGGACAGATCAACGTATACCATGTACATACTGCCCGCCTTCGCACATACGTACTTGCCTAATAGCATTGTCAGGTTTAGGGCCTGTTCAACTGTCCCTAGGCCCTCACGAAACCCGAATTGGAGGTCCGAGAGGATCCCACTATCATCCGGCCACTGCTGGAGATGCTCAAGGATAACTCTGCCCGCCACTTTGCCCAAGGAGTCCAGCAGTGAGATCGGGCGGTACCAGGATACCTCCTGACGGTCCCCCTTTTTAAAAATAGGGACCATAATTGATTTGCACCAAGAATCCAGTAGACCCACCTCGCACGCTGCCTTAAGAACCCTAGTCAGAATTAGGGCCCAAAAGTCTAAATTTGATATAAATAGATCTATTGGAACCCCATCAGGGCCAGGGGCCTTGTCGTTTTTGCTGGCTTTTAATGCCTGGAGTACCTCATTAATAGTAATTTCTAATGTAATTGGATAGGAAGGCCCGGTTAGTGCAGTAATGGTATCTCATTGCCCACCCGTGTTAGCAGGACCTTTCTCAAAGATCCTTGAAATGTGCGCCACCCATACCGATTCGTCAATAGCCACGTCAATGGCAGGTGAATCTTTGTGATCAAGAATGAATGGGGATTTGATCACAGCCCAAAAGACTGAACTATTTTTTATCGATGCAACTTTTATGTAATTGGTCCCATGAAGCCTGTTTTAATTCAGATTTCCTGTCCTTTAACGCTATGTTATGCTCCCTTCTAAGACTTGCTATTTCTTGTGCCACCCTATTAGTTTTTTGTAAAGCTATTTTTAATTTGGAATGTGCTGCTGTGCATCTGTGATTGACCACCCTGCTTTTTTCGATTGGGTGTTTTCTAACTTTACAAAAAGTGCCTCATTTATTGCTTTTAGAACCACCCTAAAATTGCTTAATACCTCCTCATCTAATGTTGACAGATCTAAACATTTAACAATTGAGAGGTAGGCTGTCTTTATGACTCTCCTTGTGATTTCTGGAGGATCGACTTTCTCCCATTTTATGGAGAATCTGTTTGGTCTGTCCAGATGTAGGGTGTTTTGACTCAATGCACTGGCTATGCTTTGCGTACTATGCTGATAAAGTGGTCGAAATTTTAAGCTAAGAGCACAGTGATCGCTTACTGTATTAATCAGTGTTGCAAAATTAGTGGCAGGATTACCCAAGGTGTTTGATATCAGAATAAAGTCTATGGTGGTCTGCCTTCCCCTCCTGAGAAATGTTGGATCCAGCAACTGACTTGTGGCGTTCTTTTCGTTGGTGATTACGAGATCCAGATCGGAAAGAATTTCCTTTAGGCAGTTTCCAATACTTGAGTGGGAAAAATTAACTATAGGTTCTTCATTTTCATCTGTTATCCCGCACAGATTCAGGTTACTGTGTTGGCATGGGTGCTGATTGAAATCACCGCCCAAAATGATGGTAGCTCCTTCACCAAACCCCCTTGTCAAGGGAGATCATTTGAGGCGCAATCTACGCAAAACTTTCAACAGTTCTCCATCTGGTAAGTTGTTGTAAAAATTTACCAAGAGAACGGTATCCTCTCTGTTGAAACGAAGACTAAGTAACTGAAAATTCACTTCCAGTTCTACAGGGGTTATTTCCACCCCCCCTATTGAATTCGAGATGAATATACTTAAGCCGCCTTTTGCTCTACCAGATGCTCTACCAGCTCTACCAGATGCTACAGGTAATGCAGGGGAGAAATCGGTTTTGTAGCCTACCAGATGGATTTCAGTGGTGGACCAAGTCTCCTGGAGACAAATTATACTGTAATTCTGAATAAAATTCAAACCAGTGCCATTTTCTACCTTGGGACGAAGTCCGGCTATATTCCAGAAAAGAAATGGTATAAGAGGACCTCCTTTAGCAGGGATATTATCCGGTAGCGTAGTTGCCTGTTCTACCAGTGGATCATCGATCGTTCCAGATACCACATCCTTTCCAGAAGGAAGAGTGGATGGGACGCTTGCTAAGGAACTGGTGTTTTTGCTGCCTACTACAGAGTTAGCTATCACCTTTTCTGTACAATTTAATTCCACTGGTGATATGTCGGCAAACATTGATTTAGACTGACTGCCTTCCAGATCAACAGTTGGAATTTCTGGAATTAACGGTTGTTTAAATTCATGACTGTCCCCGAAAGCCTGGTTGGGGAGTCAATCAACTCCTTCCAACCCAGAGAGCGTAGAGAAGTGGTTAAAAGTGGGGACGTTGAAACCGGAGCGTTCTGCGCTACACCCATGTAGGGCGAGGGATCTTGGAGGATATGCCAACAATGACTGAGGGTAGAAATAGCTTAAATCGCGTGTCGAGATTTCTTCCCCACCTCTCTCAGTGTACCAGTCACCAATATGTCTTATTACTCTTCGGTCCCTAAAATAATGATAATAACGTCCCCCCTTATATCCTTTGGTCTATGACCCACCTATCCAAGTCTTCTTACATGGAGGATTTCGCCATTGATGTTGGGAGGTAATGGCCTGTTGTTACTCAACCAGTATATCACTTTATTCTTGAGCTCTTGTGGCCCTCGGTTTTTCCAACCGCTAATTCCGGAACCCCGGTCAGTACCACGACATAGGGTGCGGCCTCAGTTGGCAGGTCTATTTTTTCCTGGTTTTCTCTTCGGTGCTTAACAGGGGAGGTGACCTGTTTACAGTCGTTAGAGAATGGCCCAGTTTTTTGACCTGCCCTTCCACTCTTTTTCCCCTAGGAGTAGTAGGGCCTTTATCTGTTGAACAGGGGGCCGATATGATCTGGTCTTGTGCAGGTGATGAGTCCTTGCTATGTAATTTCTCAACTGATATCAGCCCTGATGAAATATTACACAAGGATTGTTTTTGTCTACACATTGTCAATTCCCTAATTAAATCTGTGTGCTTTATCGTTTCCTTTTCTATAGACCCCAATTGTTCAGCCATTCTTTTACCTCTCTCTACTAGTGGCAGTATTAATGATTTGACCAACTGCTCCATGCTCCCCATTAGGTCTTTAATGGAAACGGAGGATGGGAGATGATGGTCTGGCGTGATCTTACTTGCAGTTGTTCTTGAGTTCCTTAAAGGGCTTTGGAATAATTTGGGTATTTTTGCAGTTCTACCACTGTTACTGATCCCCCCGCGCTTTCTTTTTTTTGTGGTGGACCCTGGACCTGTTGTTTTGGTGTGAGTTTTATCTCTCGGGGTGTGCCTAGGGAAAATTGTGAATGTTTGTTCCTCAGATGGAATTTCTAGCGGTGGTTCTACTTTTGAATCGTATTTATTTGATTCAGTTGAGACTGTTTGATCTTGTAACTGTAGGGGATCACTAATGTCTCCAATTTGGTCTTTTTCCAAAACCGTGGACTGGTGGAGTAGTTGGATAGTGCCCAAAGATGAGCGTTTATTATACAGAAGTTCCGAGGATAGGCGCCGTTCCGTGATAGCTATTTCAAGTTCTAGCACCGAAGCCGCCCTAGTAATAAAACTATCCAATGTACCCCTGACAGAACCTCCCAGCAAAGATTGCCTGCCTTTACTGTTACTTGAACTCATGCTTCCTTTGCTTATGTTAAGAGGCCAAAGTAAAAAAAACAAATTTAAGCAGAGGAGTAGGAAATCTTAGGTAAATGACGCAGCAATGAATAAATGATTTTGACACTATATGATCACACTATAGTGAAATATTGTTAATCCAATAGCAGGAAGTTCTTAATTAATGGCAATGATCTTACTGTGAATGTCCCAGAACTGATCTTAGAGGGGTGGCCCGCCCACACGCGTCCCGCGACGCGGGGGGAGCGCCGGTGTTTTGTGCGCCTCCGCATGCGGAAGTGCGCGTGTCGGTGGGCGTGTCAGTCTCACCAGGAATTGTGGGGGCTGTAGTCCTCCCGCTCTGAGGCCGCTGTATGGTGTAGTAAGCGGCGGCGGGGAGGACCAACTGCGGTAATTCCACTGGGCAGCAGGGAAGCGGTAAAGCAGGGTGAGCAGCCAGGCAACAAACAAAGAGTCTCCCGCTCCGTTGAGGGAGCACCGGTGTTTTGTGCGCCTCCGGGCGCGGAAGTGCGCGTGTCAGTGGGCGTGCCTGGTTCGCCAGGAATTGTGGGGGCTGTAGTCCTCCCGCTCTGCGGCCGCTGTATGGTGTGGTAAGCGGCGGCGGGGAGGACCAACTGCGGTAATTCCACTGGGCAGCAGGGAAGCGGTAAAGCAGGGTGAGCAGCTAGGCACCAAACAAAGAGTCTCCTGCTCCGTCGAGGGAGCGCCAGTGTTTTGTGCACCTCCGGGCGCGGAAGTGCGCGTGTCGGTGGGCGTGTCAGTCTTGCCAGGAATTGTGGGGGCTGTAGTCCTCCCGCTCTGCGGCCGCTGTATGGTGTGGTAAGCGGCGGCAGGGGAGGACCAACTGCGGTAATTCCACTGGGCAGCAGTGAAGCGGTAAAGCAGGGTGAGCAGCCAGGCAACAAACAAAGAGTCTCCCGCTCCGTCGAGTGAGCGCCAGTGTTTTGTGCGCCTCCGGGCGCGGAAGTGCGCGTGTCGGTGGGCGTGTCATTCTCGCCAGGAATTGTGGTGGCTGTAGTCCTCCCGCTCTGTGGCCGCTGTATGGTGTGGTAAACGGCAGCGGGGAGGACCAACTGCGGTAATTCCACTGAGGAGCAGGGAAGCGGTAAAGCAGGGTGAGCAGCCAGGCAACAAACAAAGAGTCTCCAGCATTAGAATGAAGGAAAAACAAAACGAATACAAAGAATGGTATAATAAGTAGTGGAATACCATGGAGCATAATTTTAAGATAGGTGAATGGGTGAGAATTTAGAAACCTGGTTTTATTGGTAAGGGTATGAGTAGATTTGCTACACCAATTAAGATCACCAAAGTTTTTAAAAATTCTATCATAACTCAAGATAGAAAATTGTGGAATGTCAGACGGCTCTCTAATTGTCCTGAGAATTTTAGGAATATGAATGTTCCTCTGAATGTCTACAATGCTGACTTGGATTGTAATATGGGTATTTATAATGGGTCACATGGTTGTCAACACAATGGTCATGATTCTGTATTTTCACATAATTATTCTGTTGCTAATAGTGTTAAAGACTCTACACGCTCAAGAATGTTACCGGACAAAAATTTGAACTTTGTTAGATAGATGGTTATATTCCTTTTTGTTTTATTTTATATATTTTTTTATATATATAAGGGAGATATGTTATATTTCATTTTGTGTGTATAAAGATACCTTGTTATCATTTGTTGTACATTCCAGGTCCATTGGAATCTGGAGCTGAAATTTTAGACATCTGGACAGCAGTTGCACTTGGCTCTTTTGCTGGTATGACTGCTTCCAGTTGCTGTGCTGTATTTACAATAAATCTTTTTAATCACAGCTGGATTATATTGGATTCTTTCTCTCTGTTCCTGATCTGTCCCGATGTTCCATGGGAAAGAGAGTTTTTTCTGTTAAAGTTGAACACTGCTGGTGATGGAAAATAAAGAATGTAGAGCATAATCCTCACCTCCGGTTCTGCCAAAGAATTGATGTTGACTTTTCCTGACTGACACATAAACTGAGGTACCGGGTTTTTAGGGACCCGGCGGTGCCAGGGGAACACCCGCAGACCTCTTGAGTTCTTCCTGTTTTGGACCACAGAAACACAGAGTCTTCTAGGTGATGTCAAGGATCGGGTTTATTGGCTGCAACCAGTAACAGGTGTCCTAGAAGTACAACAGCGTGGAGCGCTTGTATGTTCATTTTGACTATGTAAGGGCAACCACAAAATGGATGCCGCTCACAAAATGGAACCAGAGGGTCCAAGACGAAAACTGCGATTTAAAGGTGATTTCGTCACTTGGTCATGACGCAAATGCACAGGTATAACGTCTCAATCATTACCGGTCTGCCGATACCAAATTCGACATGGTACGATGATATTTTCTGACACAAGTGTAGAGCTTCGGTACCATACAACAGCAGGGTCCAGAATTTTCAGTACCACAGCCCCTCCTTTTGCCCTTATATAGGCAATAACCTATGCTCATGCTAGTCTGAGTCCAGGTCTGTGTGCATAAAGTCATTGAGATGCTGCTGTAGCATCATTCTGTTACTTAGTTCATCTCTTGATACAGGCTTCCTTACACATGATGTAGCACAGAGGCCACATATTGCAGGAGCGCACTGTACACACAAGAAAAACACAAACAGAATGGCTAAGACCATCCTGATGAATATCAGAGCTTTCCATCCCCAGGCAGATATCAGTTTCCAGAACCACCCCGTTAAGGACCAGTCTCCTTTGACCACGTGAATCGATTCAGAGACCTTATGCAGTTTGGAGATGGCCTGGTATACTGTCGGGCGTTATCGGGGATGAAAATACAGCAACTGGATTGGATCACTTTACATACCCCACCACGGTCTGCAAGTATGACATCTAGGGCAACCCTGTTCTGAAGAGTCATAAGGCGGTCCGACTGGAGCTCCGCAGTCAAGTTACTAAGGGCACCAGCCGTTTCGATCACAGCCGATTCAACTACCCTCGTTAATTGACAAATGTTCCTGCTGTTTACCATGGGCCCCCAAAACGGCAGAAAACCTTTTGCGAAATCTCCAAACTCCTGTTCCGCAGTGTCGTCTTGACTCACAACACCCCTAACTGTCCTTGTCCGATGGTAATCTGCCTCGGCCGTGTAGGTGGGTGGCAGCAGAAACAAGATGAAACATGTGCCCGAAAAGTCAGGAGGCAACCATGTATATGCTCTATCATGGCAGGCGAAGGAGGTACCCTTAGCTGCTAAGAATGAAGGGGAGGTCTGAGATGGGAGAACGTAAGTCTCAGTACAGACACTCTTCCCTAGCTGAGCTCTGGGATTTTTGCCATTTCCCTGCAGGCATAGGTGACCTTGGTGGGGTACTATCCAGATTGGGGAGGATTTCTTTGCTCGCTGGCTCTCACTCAAGGAAATTCCATATTTCGTGATATTCCATCTACTATAAGGCATCAATTCATCCCTGGGAATCGTTCTATATGTGTCGATGTCTCTACTCATATTTCTGATTCCGGCCACTAATGCCTTGTTGCTCGAATTTCTTCCTGGGGAATATGGTTCGAGGGCAAACAGGAACATCGTTTGAAATGCACACAATAAACCACAGTAGCTAAACGGCAGGACGAAATATGGGATACCCTTATCTGTTGTGTGTGGCATAAGTCCACAGACCCAACAATTTGTTGTGTTCATTACAACCTGGTGCTGGTGTAGGAGCTGGATGAATGAGTTATTTAGGAATTCTAATCTTCTGGCAGACTCGTGTTCAGGCAGAGGGTGAAAAGAGTGTGGGGAAACAGTAGGAGGAGGTGTGAGCTGTGTGGTGTGTGTAAATGGAACTCGAAAGGTGAACAAAGCATAGCCAATCAAAAACATCATTATGCTCCACAACAGGAAAATGCTGATTATTAAAAATCGTGTTTTCGCCATCACAGTGCATACTCTCGTTTCAAAGTTCGGATATCTGGCAGGTCTCTCCATCTTGGGAAACTCCATCCTCTAAGTTGCTGCCCGCGGCGGGAGATTGATTCTGCTAAGGAGTGCTTCTGTCAGTTTAGGGCAACTTCCTTAGACCAACCAGAACTGTCGACCTAACCGTCTCCAGCTGCACTCCAAAGACTGTGGCAACCGCGGCCTTAGCAGCAGAACCGGATGGCGGTTCGAAAATCAAAAAATGAGCAAGTTTCCTGGATGAGAGAGCTGCACAATAAAAAGAAAAATATGTTTATTTGTCCATAGTCATAGGTCTTGGCCTCAAGTTATAACGGTTTCGACCAGGTGCTGTGTGGTCCAGAAACAGGAGTTCAGGTTCAGTAGTGTCCAATCGTATTGACGGAGGCACAGTGTCTTGTAAAATATTGTTGTTTTCTTTTTCAGAAGTAGTTTCTTTCAAACGTGCATCACTGAAGGGTAAGAAGCGAGGCACAGTCTAAGCCTCAGAGTCAGAAATTCCCTCCTGGACCCATCGGTCATAAGGCAAAGGTAACGGGACCCTCTTGCAATGGGTCCCGTGGATCCAGTTTTTCTTTCCTTCCACTCGAACTGACGATCTGGTGGATAGGAGAACTAGGTGAGGGCCGGTCCATCGGGGCTGGTCATTCCTCGTTCGCTGGAAGTTTTTCACGAGGACATATGTTCCAGGATCGATAGGGTGTCCTGGAGCTTCAGAGGCCTGGGGTAGATTGTCGTAGACCTGTTGGTGTAAAACACGCAATTTAGCCGTCAATTCATACAGATAGTCAAGCAGTACAGGATGGTCTATCTCACTGAACCTGGTGGGCCTTGGCACTCCCCATATGTTGGCCGGGCGGCTGAACACAATTTCATGGGGACTAAGTCCCAATCTAGAGTGAGCAGTCATTCTTGTGGATAGGAGTGCCAAGGGCAGAACGTCAGGCCATTTAAGACCTGTGCTTGCTTGAATCTTGGCCAGTTTCAACTTTAACGTGCCGTTGTAGCACTCTACTAGTCCAGCTGATTGGGGGTGATTTGCAGCTTGGAGCTTCTGGTGTATGCCTAGCCCCTCACACATTTTCTTCATCACTCGTCCCACGAATTTACTCCCATTATCACTCCAGACCATTCTAAGCATTCCAAATCTAGGGAAGAATTATTTGACAAGGGCTTTAGCTGTGGACAAGGCAGTATTGTCATTAAGGGGATATGCCTCGACCCACCTGGAAAAGGCACAAACAACAACGAGTACGTATTTCAGATTGCTGCACCTTTCCATGTGGATGAACTCTAGCTGCAAAACCTCAAATGGATACGTTGGAGGCGCAAAATGACCAGCTGGCGTTGGAGTTCCCTTACCAGGGTTGTACTTCAGGCACACCATACAGTTCTTGACCACATTCTCTGCACATTTAGGAATTCCACTATTCTGCCATACTGGAGCCAACAACTCACAGATTCCTTTCACACTGATGTGAGCCATCCCATGAGCCATTGTCACCACAGCAAGCACATATGCATCTGGTAACAGCCATCTCTGATGCTCTGACAATTAAATCCAACAACCATTCACATCCATTCTGCCTGTACTTTCTCTCCACATGTTCAACTCTCTCTCTGTAGCCTCAGATTGAATCGATTTCACACTTTCAATGGTGTCTTCACACATCCCTCTATCCAGAACCCATCTCGCCGGACCCGCAACATACATTCGACTCATCACATTCCTTGCAGTTTCATTTGCGACTTCATCCGCAAACGCGTTTCCACGACCAACATCATCTGTCACCTTTTTATGTGCACTGCATTTCACAATCGCAACTTGTAGTGGCAAGGTCAGTGACTCGAGAAGCTCATTTACTAACTGACCATGCTGGATCTTCGTACCGTGCGAAGTCAGGAACCCACGTTCACGCTACAATCGCCCAAAACTGTGAGCCACGCCAAAGGCGTATTGGCTGTCCGTGTACACATTCACTCGCTTTCCTTTTGCCAACACACACGCTCTTGTAAGTGCAATCACCTCTGCTGCTTGCACAGAATTGTGTGGGATATGTGCAGCTTCAACAATCGTGTGCAATGGCGTCACAGCATATGTTGCAGTTGTATCACCATTCGGCAACTTGAAACATGAACCATCAACCCATAAGGTATCATTACATTCAGGGAGAGGAGTGTTCTGTAAATCTACTCTTTCTTCTTCTGTTCTAAAACAGCAGTCATGTTGTTCGACCTCATCTGTCTCTACAGGAATGGGCAATAACGTGGCTGGGTTGAGTGTGTCACACCTTTTAATGTGTATGTGACTCGCTAGCAGTGTCAGCTCATAACTTGACAATCGAGCACTAGTTAAATGCTGTGTCCTGGTTCTGTTCAGCAAAATGTCTACTGCATGTGGGACCATGACAATGAGTGTATTATTCATTACCAGCCCAGCAGACTGTCGAATACAGACAGCTGCTGCCGCAGTGGCCCTCAAGCAACTTGGCAATGCCTTAGCCACCGGATCTAGAGTCGCCGAAAAAGTACGCGCATGGACGCTGTTTGTCCCCAAAAGGCTGTGTCAGGACTGATAATGCACAACCTTCCATCTCGTGGACATATAATGTAAAAGGCTTACTGTAGTCGGGGTTACCCAACACAGGAGCCGAACACATTGCTGTGCGTAATTCAGAAAAACTTTTCTGACATTCTACAGACCAAGGCACAGGATTGGGTGTATCTTTACATGTTAATGCCACCAATGGTTTGGCCAGTAAAGAAAAATTTGGAATCCACTGTCTACAGTACGATGTAATACCCAAGAAAGCACGCACTTCTCTCTGTGTTTTTGGCACACTTAATTTTGCTATTGCCTGGATTCTTTCTGGGGTCAGTTTCCTTCCCTCCTTCGATAAGATGTGACCTAAGTAGGTCACTTCTTGTCGACAATATTGTAATTTAGACAGGGACACTTTGTGATGCTGATCACACAAATGACGCAACAATGACAACGTGGCTTCTTTACAAATTTCCTCAGAATCTGCAGCAATAAGCAAGTCATCAACATACTGAATGAGTGTAGCGCCTTCAGGTAAAACAATCGTATCAAGCTGTATTTTTAGAGTTTGACTGAATATCGATGGGCTCTCACAGTAGCTCTGAGGAGCGCGTTTGAAGCGGAAGCTTCGGCCTCCTAAATTGAAGCCAAAAATACCTCTACTCTCCTCGGCAATCGGGATGCTGAAGAAAGCGTTCTTCAAGTCAATCACCGAGAACCAGGTGGCTGACGCTGGAACCATGGTCAATAAGGCAGTGATATCAGGAACAACTGGAAACTGTGGTACAACAATCTTATTCACTTCTCTAATATCAATCATAAATCTATAGACAGGTAGTTGGGAAGGATCAGCACGCTTCAAAACCAGCAGAACAGGACTATTACAGATGTTGCCTCTTGTCTCCTCAATCACATCTTTCTCAATCAAATCGTAGATGATAGCTAACAATGCCTTTTCACCTTCACTAGAGATCTTGTATTGGGGAATACGTGGCAACCTAACATTGGCTTTCAATGTTATAACATATGGCGCTATTTCCAAGAGACCCACATCATTGGATCCAGTAGCCCAAAGTGTAGCTGGGATCGAAGACAATTATGTTGGAATCTTTTCTCTTGACAAGTACATTGGAGAACTCACTTTCTTACCTAGGGTAAGTTGTACTCCCGAAGGAGAGCAGTACAGAGTCGCATACAATCTTTTAACAGGTCCAATCCCAACAAGTTTTCACCACAACCTGTTGTTAGAATAAGGGGTGCTTCGAATTCACAAGGACCAACAGACAGGGACATAGGACATGAAATCGGGTTCCTAACCGGGGCGCCAGAAAAACCTACAGAAACATTCATTTCGCCAGACAAAGGTGCGCCAGGGAGTTTCGAGTGCATCATAGAACTCTTTGTAGCACCAGTATCCAACAGAAAAGGTTCTGAGACACCTGATGTAATCACGTCAACGTAAGGTCCATTCTGATCTACTGGAACTGAAACAACTCCCTCTCTTTGTCCATGGCTGTCCTAGCAATCATTACCCTCATTCTCATTCTCTGCATAGTAGTCATCAGCATAGTACTGAGCTGTCCTGGAAGACGCATTATTATGTTGGTCAAAGCTGTTCATAGAATTCTGAGGCGGAAAGGGACGAGCGTTCTGGGAGAAATTTCCACGGCCCCTACCTCTAGGAGCTTGTTGAACACCTCGACCTCTCGCACCAGAAACACCATTCATGCGCTGTAACAAAACTGGACAATTACTCTTGAAATTACTCTGTTCTTTGCAGTACGCACACTGATTCGGACCATACGGTAAACGCTGTTGAGAAGGCTCGTTTCTTTGCGAGTTCCTCGAATACTGCTGGGGTTGCTGATAATCGTGCTGACTAGCAGTACGAGGCGGATAAGCCTGCTGGAAAAGGACTTTAGTTTTCAATTCTTTAGTCTTTTTATCTGCCTTCTCTAGCTCATCTTTTCGTCTATTTTCATAGTACTGGGCTGTAGCTAAGATCTGAGCTGACGTTGAAACAGCCCAAGCACTCTCAGAATCCTTCAACTTATTATATAATTCAGGAAGTAAATTATGTACAAACTTGTCAACAAACAATCTCTGGCCACCCTCCGTGGACATATCCTGACCACTATGATCGGCGAAAGTCTCCTCGAACCGCGTAAAGAAGTCAGACACAGTCTCATCCTTCTTCTGTTTGCATGCCGACAACTTGTCCCAATTCACACGCAATTCGGGAATTAGAAGCTTCATATATGCAATAATCCTACCAGGAAGTTCTGCTACCAAAGGCTCAGGTTTAGCACCACCAACTTGTCTAGAGTCAGCTGCGGTAATATTAACCCAGGTGTTGCCTAACTCTTGATCATGATCTGCATGACGAATCTTTCCCCATAAAGGCTGTGGAACAACATTCCCAAACAACATGTCTACATCAGCTAAATTCATTATGCAGGAGCTTGCAGTCTGTGTCAATTCCTTATAATACCCTGCAGGATTTTTGCGAGGATCAGGCAATGTCTGTTTAAGAGCCAGGGAACATGTACCCACACAAGCTGAAAATGCGGAGGAATGGCTGGATTAGCGTTTTCGTCATCTTCCGCCCAAACTGGAGGAACCTCTCTCATGGGGTACTGTCGCGCCTTTTTCCTACCAGGTGCCTCATATTGAGAAGTAGCCCCTCTACTCCGATACGACAACAATATCTCAATTGCTCTTTCAACATCGGGACCCACAATCATACCTTCTGAAAAATTGAACCGCACGCAACACAACTCGGGTGGATGGCTTTCTAGATCGTTTCCCTCCAAATCCTCCCAGAGGAAAATACACATCTGCTCAAAAACGTATCTCTGTTTCGGTGCTTCCCACTGTCGGAAGACTTCCATGACAGACTGCACATCATACTTTGCAGTGTCGAGAACCCATTTACGTACTAAGCGATCCAGTATTTCTCTCTCTCGACGGTCGGGCAGTTGACTTCGCAACTGTCTTCGTTCTGTACTAGGGGTCGTATTAGGCGACCCAAAGAAAGGTGAGAAAAGACCAGTAACAGTGTCGGTCACTCTCTGTCGAACAGTAGGAGTGGCTGACGGAAGGACAGGAGAAGAGACAGGGTGAGGTGATGCACAAGTGGAGACAGACACAGAAGGTGCACCAGGGTAAACAATCGGAGCAGTAGGCAAAGTGGTAGAAAAATCAAAAGGAGTAGGTAGCAAAGGTGGCGGCCCTTGAGAGGGCTGCGCCGGAGGAGTAGAAACCAGCTGAAGAGGAGCTGGTGTTTGTGGAAGACCGGGCGTTCGTGCTGCGGGGCGTGGTATAACAAAGCGTTGCGGGGGTGCAGTAGCATTTGGTGCCTAGGGGGGTGGCAAACTCAATAGATGAGACATTAAAGAGTCTTGATCGACTTTTTCTTTCAACTCTTGTCCTTTACGTGGCAAGACTGGGTAGCACTTATCTACCGCTAACTTCTTACTTCTAAGCATTTGTTCACTCTCTTGCTCTTCCTCATTATCCCTAAATGCAACGGTAGCTTGTACCATTGACATACCTCGTTTATTCTTCTTTGCTAATTTCATTTCTTTCTGTTTGGCTTCTTTTCGCCATAGGCGAAAGGAGTCAAACATCGCCGGCCGGGCTTTCTTCTTAAAAAGTTTCACCTCTAAATTATCCAGTATTTCTGTGTCAAAGCTACCATATTGTGGCCATTTTAAAACACCATCTTTCCTGGTATATTTGATCCATACTTCATTATATGTGATAGGGCCTACGCCGTGCTTCACGTAAAGCTCATATGTTGGAGTTCCAATCGGAGGAACCGGACACGAGTTCTCCAATCGGGAATCCCTACTAAAACCAAGACAAAACAAATTTCCAAGTCTGCTAAGACCAGGCATCTTCGCTCTCTAGTCTAGCTTCAAACTTCAAAGGATTATCGATTATGATATTTCTCGTGAATACACGAGTCGTTCGGCTTTGGCGCTTGCAAGTACCAAATCAAAGCTATCCCAAAGGATATAAAACTAAGAACCAAACTAAGGACTGGGAGACGCTCCACTTATACTTAACTGAAGTATCGATGACGTCACTAGAAGATTCGTCTATCATTTCGCTCTACCAAGCATCGATGGGTCCAAAACAGGGCGATAGTCAGGGCAGCAGTCCTTCGTAGCCGTCGGGACGTGGGGAACCTCGCAGCAAAGACCTTCGGAACCACGTCGACATACAGGGGTCGCTGAAGTGGCTGGCCGTCCTCTGGAATTTTCACACGAAGCTCCTCACGAACATCTAGCTTGGACCGACACCGCTTGATACCGCCCCGAGTTGGGCGCCAACTGAGGTACCCGGTTTTTAGGGACCCGGCGGTGCCAGGGGAACACCCGCAGGCTTTTGAGTTCTGCCTGTTTTGGACCACAGAAACACAGAGTCTTCTAGGTGATGTCAAGGATCGGGTTTATTGGCTGCAACCAGTAACAGGTGTCCTAGAAGTACAAAAGCGTGGAGCGCTTGTATGTTCTCAGGAGACTGCTCGTTTTTACAGAACCAGCCTTCACTTTTTATACACAAATATAAGCTTCAGGCAAGAATTCTTTCTTTTACAGTCCGACCATATACATATTTTCAATACAAAGAAAAAGCAGAGTCATGATGGCAAGCCCATACTTTAGTTTGTCCAGTTCGTGATATATTACCCAGCAAGGCCCAGAACTTCCATCAGATATCGATGAACCCCCAATAAAATCGGGCACCTCCTCCTTGTAAAACTAGTCATAAAGAAGAAACAGGGACAGGTGTGTGTGAGATTAGCGTAGCTTGTATGCGATGAACAGTTTATGACATGTTGTGCCTTGATGCTAATCTCGCTCGGCCATTGGGATGAGAACTGCCCGAACAGGTTCGGCTTGAGGCAGTGGAGCCAGCTCGCCCAGGTCACAGAGGAGTCAGCAAAGGTGTACGTGTCCTTTCAGATGGGATTCGGCTTTGGTCATTTTGACTATGTAAGGGCAACCACAAAATGGATGCCGCTCACAAAATGGAACCAGAGGGTCCAAGACGAAAACTGCGATTTAAAGGTGATTTCGTCACTTGGTCATGACGCAAATGCACAGGTATAACGTCTCGATCATTACCGGTCTGCCGATACCAAATTCGACATGGTACGATGATATTTTCTGACACGAGTGTAGAGCTTCGGTACCATACAACAGCAGGGTCCAGAATTTTCAGTACCACAGCCCCTCCTTTTGCCCTTATATAGGCAATAACCTATGCTCATGCTAGTCTGAGTCCAGGTCTGTGTGTATAAAGTCATTGAGATGCTGCTGTAGCATCATTCTGTTACTTAGTTCATCTCTTGATACAAGCTTCCTTACACATGATGTAGCACAGAGGCCACATATTGCAGGAGCGCACTGTACACACAAGAAAAACACAAACAGAATGGCTAAGACCATCCAGATGAATATCAGAGCTTTCCATCCCCAGGCAGATATCAGTTTCCAGAACCACCCCGTTAAGGACCAGTCTCCTTTGACCACGTGAATCGATTCAGAGACCTTATGCAGTTTGCAGATGGCCTGGTATACTGTCGGGCGTTATCGGGGATGAAAATACAGCAACTGGATTGGATCACTTTACATACCCCACCACGGTCTGCAAGTATTACATCTAGGGCAACCCTGTTCTGAAGAGTCATAAAGCGGTCCGACTGGAGCTCCGCAGTCAAGTTACTAAGGGCACCAGCCGTTTCGATCACAGCCGATTCAACTACCCTCGTTAATTGGCGAATGTTCCTGCTGTTCACCATGGGCCCCCAAAACGGCAGAAAACCTTTTGCGAAATCTCCAAACTCCTGTTCCGCAGTGTCGTCTTGACTCACAACACCCCTAACTGTCTTTGTCTGATGGTAATCTGCCTCGGCCGTGTAGGTGGGTGGCAGCAGAAACGAGATGAAACATGCGCCCGAAAAGTCAGGAGGCAACCATGTGTATGCTCTATCATGGCAGGCGAAGGAGGTACCCTTAGCTGCTAAGAATGAAGGGGAGGTCTGAGATGGGAGAACGTAAGTCTCAGTACAGACACTCTTCCCTAGCTGAGCTCTGGGGTTTTTGCCATTCCCCTGCAGGCATAGGTGACCTTGGTGGGGTACTATCCAGATTGGGGAGGATTTCTTTGCTCGCTGGCTCTCACTCAAGGAAATTCCATATTTCGTGATATTCCATCTACTATAAGGCGTCAATTCATCCCTGGAATCGTTCTATATGTGTCGATGTCTCTACTCATATTTCTGATTCCGGCCAGTAATGTCTTGTTGCTCGAATTTCTTCCTGGGGAATATGGTTCGAGGGCAAACAGGAACATCGTTTGAAATGCACACAATGAACCACAGTAGCTAAACGGCAGGACGAAATAAGGGATACCCTTATCTGTTGTGTGTGGCATAAGTCCACAGACCCAACAATTTGTTGTGTTCATTACAACCTGGTGCTGGTGTAGGAGCTGGATGAATGAGTTATTTAGGAATTCTAATCTTCTGGCAGACTCGTGTTCAGGCAGAGGGTGAAAAGAGTGCGGGGAAACAGTAGGAGGAGGTGTGGGCTGTGTGGTGTGTGTAAATGGAACTCGAAAGGTGAACAAAGCATAGCCAATCAAAAACATCATTATGCTACACAACAGGAAAATGCAGATTATTAAAAATCGTGTTTTCGCCATCACAGTGCATACTCTCGTTTCAAAGTTTGGAGATCTGGCAGGTCTCTTCATCTTGGGAAACTCCATCCTCTAAGTTGCTGCCCGCGGCGGGAGATTGATTCTGCTAAGGAGTGCTTCTGTCAGTTTAGGGCAACTCCCTTAGACCAACCAGAACTGTCGACCTAACCGTCTCCAGCTGCACTCCAAAGACTGTGACAACCGCGGCCTTAGCAGCAGAACCGGATGGCGGTTCGAAAATCAAAAAATGAGCAAGTTTCCTGGATGAGAGAGCTGCACAATAAAAAGAAAAATTATGTTTATTTGTCCATAGTCATAGGTCTTGGCCTCAAGTTATAACGGTTTCGACCAGGTGCTGTGTGGTCCAGAAACAGGAGTTCAGGCTCAGTAGTGTCCAATCGTATTGACGGAGGCACAGTCTCTTGTAAAATGTTGTCGTTTTCTTTTTCAGAAGTAGTTTCTTTCAAACGTGCATCACTGAAGGGTAAGAAGCGAGGCACAGTCTAAGCCTCAGAGTCAGAAATTCCCTCCTGGACCCATCGGTCATAAGGGAAAGGTAACGGGACCGTCTTGCAATGGGTCCCGTGGTTCCAGTTTTTCTTTCCTTCCACTCGAACTGACGATCTGGTGGATAGGAGAACTAGGTGAGGGCCGGTCCATCGGGGCTGGTCATTCCTTGTTCGCTGGAAGTTTTTCACGAGGACATATGTTCCAGGATCGATAGGGTATCCTGGAGCTTCAGAGGCCTGGGGTAGATTGTCATAGACCTGTTGGTGTAAAACACGCAATTTAGCCGTCAATTCATACAGATAGTCAAGCAGTACAGGATGCTCTATCTCACTGAACCTGGTGGGCCTTGGCACTCCCCATATGTTGGCCAGGCGGCCGAACACAATTTCATGGGGACTAATTCCCAATCTAGAGTGAGCAGTCATTCTTGTGGATAGGAGTGCCAAGGGCAGAGCGTCAGGCCATTTAAGACCTGTGCTTGCTTGAATCTTGGCCAGTTTCAACTTTAACGTGCTGTTGTAGCACTCTACTAGTCCATCTGATTGGGGGTGATTTGCAGCTTGGAGCTTCTGGTGTATGCCTAGCCCCTCACACACTTTCTTCATCACTCGTCCCACGAATTCACTCCCATTATCACTCCAGACCATTCTAAGCATTCCAAATCTAGGGAAGAATTCTTTGACAAGGGCTTTAGATGTGGACAAGGCAGTATTGTCCTTAAGGGCATACGCTTCGACCCACCTGGAAAAGGCACAAACAACAACGAGTACGTATTTCAGATTGTTGCACCTTTCCATGTGGATGAAATCTAGCTGCAAAACCTCAAACGGATACGTTGGAGGCGCAAAATGACCAGCTGGCGTTGGAGTTCCCTTACCAGGGTTGTACTTCAGACACACCATACAGTTCTTGACCACATTCTCTGCACATTTAGGAATTCCACTATTCTGCCATACTGGAGCCAACAACTTACAGATTCCTTTCACACTGATGTGAGCCATCCCATGAGCCATTGTCACCACAGCAAGCACATATGCATCTGGTAACAGCCATCTCTGATGCTCTGACAATTAAATCCAACAACCATTCGCATCCATTCTGCCTGTACTTTCTCTCCACATGTTCAACTCTCTCTCTGTAGCCTCAGATTTAATCGATATCACACTTTCAATGGTGTCTTCACACATCCCTCTATCTGGAACCCATCTCGCCGGACCCGCAACATACATTCGACTCATCACATTCCTTGCAGTTTCATTCGCGACTTCATCCGCAAACGCGTTTCCATGACCAACATCATCTGTCACCTTTTTGTGTGCACTGCATTTCACAATCGCAACTTGTAGTGGCAAGGTCAGTGACTCGAGAAGCTCATTTACTAACTGACCATGCTGGATCTTCGTACCGTGCGAAGTCAGGAACCCACGTTCACGCCACAATCGCCCAAAACTGTGAGCCACGCCAAAGGCGTATTGGCTGTCCGTGTACACATTCACTCGCTTTCCTTTTGCCAACACACACGCTCTTGTAAGTGCAATCAACTCTGCTGCTTGCGCAGAATTGTGTGGGATACGTGCAGCTTCAACAATCGTGTGCAATGTCGTCACAGCATATGCTGCAGTTGTATCACCATTCGGCAACTTGAAACATGAACCATCAACCCATAAGGTATCATTACATTCAGGGAGAGGAGTGTTCTGTAAATCTACTCTTCCTTTTGTCTCTTCTTCTGTTCTAAAACAGCAGTCATGTTGTTCGACCTCATCTGTCTCTACAGGAATGGGCAATAACGTGGCTGGGTTTAGTGTGTCACACCTTTTAATGTGTATGTGACTCGCTAGCAGTGTCAGCTCATAACTTGACAATCAAGAACTAGTTAAATGCTGTGTCCTGGTTCTGTTCAGCAAAATGTCTACTGCATGTGGGACCATGACAATGAGTGTATTATTTATTACCAGCCCAGCAGACTGTCGAATACAGACAGCTGCTGCCGCAGTGGCCCTCAAGCAACTTGGCAATGCCTTAGCCACCGGATCTAGAGTCGCCGAAAAGTACGCGCATGGACGCTGTTTGTCCCCAAAAAGCTGTGTCAGGACTGATAATGCACAACCTTCCATCTCGTGGACATATAATGTAAAAGGCTTACTGTAGTCGGGGTTACCCAACACAGGAGCCGAACACAATGCTGCGCGTAATTCAGAAAAACTTTTCTGACATTCTACAGACCAAGGCACAGGATTGGGTGTATCTTTACATGTTAATGCCACCAATGGTTTGGCCAGTAAAGAAAAATTTGGAATCCACTCTCTACAGTACGATGTAATACCCAAGAAAGCACGCGCTTCTCTCTGTGTTTTTGGCACACTTAATTTTGCTATTGCCTGAATTCTTTCTGGGGTCAGTTTCCTTCCCTCCTTCGATAAGATGTGACCTAAGTAGGTCACTTCTTGTCGACAATATTGTAATTTAGACAGGGACACTTTGTGATGCAGATCACACAAATGACGCAACAATGACAACGTGGCTTCTTTACAAATTTCCTCAGAATCTGCAACAATAAGCAAGTCATCAACATACTGAATGAGTGTAGCGCTTTCAGGTAAAACAATCGTATCAAGCTGTATTTTTAGAGTTTGACTGAATATCGATGGGCTCTCACAGTAGCCCTGAGGAGCGCGTTTGAAGCGGAAGCTTCGGCCTCCTAAATTGAAGCCAAAAATATCTCTACTCTCCTCGGCAATCGGGATGCTGAAGAAAGCGTTCTTCAAGTCAATCACCGAGAACCAGGTGGCTGACGCTGGAACCATGGTCAATAAGGCAGTGATATCAGGAACAACTGGAAACTGTGGTACAACAATCTTATTCACTTCTCTAATATCAATCACGAATCTATAGACAGGTAGTTGGGAAGGATCAGTACGCTTCAAAAACGGCAGAACAGGACTATTACAGATGTTGCCTCTTGTCTCCTCAATCACATCTTTCTCAATCAAATCGTAGATGATAGCTAACAATGCCTTTTCACCTTTACTAGAGATCTTGTATTGGGGAATACGTGGCAACCTAACATTGGCTTTCAATGTTATAACATATGGCGCTATTTCCAAGAGACCCACATCATTGGATCCAGTAGCCCAAAGTGTAGCTGGGATCGAAGACAATTCTGTTGGAATCTTTTCTCTTGACAAGTACATTGGAGAACTCACTTTCTTACCTAGGGCAAGTTGTACTCCCGAAGGAGAGCAGTACAGAGTCGCATACAATCTTTTTAACAGGTCCAATCCCAACAAGTTTTCACCACAACCTGTTGTTAGAATAAGGGGTGCTTCGAATTCACAAGGACCAACAGACAGGGACATAGGACATGAAATCGGGTTCCTAACCGGAGCGCCAGAAAAACCTACAGAAACATTCATTTCGCCAGACAAAGGTGCGCCAGGGAGTTTCGAGTGCATCATAGAACTCTTTGTACCACCAGTATCCAACAGAAAAGGTTCTGAGACACCTGATGTAATCACCTCAACGTAAGGTCCATTCTGATCTACTGGAACTGAAACAACTCCCTCTCTTTGTCCATGGCTGTCCTAGCAATCATTACCCTCATTCTCATTCTCTGAATAGTAGTCATCAGCATAGTACTGAGCTGTCCTAGAAGACGCAATATTCTGTTGGTCAAAGCTGTTCATAGAATTCTGAGGCGGAAAGGGACGAGCGTTCTGGGAGAAATTTCCACGGCCCCTACCTCTAGGAGCTTGTTGAACACCTCGACCTCTCGCACCAGAAACACCATTCATGCGCTGTAACAAAACTGGACAATTACTCTTGAAATTACCCTGTTCTTTGCAGTACGCACACTGATTCGGACCATACGGGAAACGCTGTTGAGAAGGCTCGTTTCTTTGCGAGTTCCTCGAATACTGCTGGGGTTGCTGATAATCGTGCTGACTAGCAGTACGAGGCGGATAAGCCTGCTGGAGAAGGACTTTAGTTTTCAATTCTTTAGTCTTTTTATCTGCCTTCTCTAGCTCATCTTTTCGTCTATTTTCATAGTACTGGGCTGTAGCTAAGATCTGAGCTGACGTTAAAACAGCCCAAGCACTCTCAGAATCCTTCAACTTATTACATAATTCAGGAAGTAAATTATGTAGAAACTTGTCAACAAACAATCTCTGGCCACCCTCCGTGGACATATCCTGACCACTATGATCGGCGAAAGTCTCCTCGAACCGCGTAAAGAAGTCAGACACAGTCTCATCCTTCTTCTGTTTGCATGCCGACAACTTGTCCCGATTCACACGCAATTCGGGCATTAGAGTCTTCATATATGCAATAATCCTACCAGGAAGTTCTGCTACCAAAGGCTCAGGTTTAACGCCACCAACTTGTCTAGAGTCAGCTGCGGTAATATTAACCAAGGTGTCGCCTAACTCTTGATCATGATCTGCATGACGAATCTTTCCCCATAAAGGCTGTGGAACAACATTCCCAAGCAACATGTCTACATCAGCTAAATTCATGATGCAGGAGCTTGCAGTCTGTGTCAATTCCTTATAATACCCTGCAGGATTTTTGCGAGGATCAGGCAATGTCTGTTTAAGAGCCAGGGAACATGTACCCACACACGCTGAAAATGCGGCGGAATGGCTGGATTAGCATTTTCGTCACCTTCCCTCCAAACTGGAGGAACCTCTCTCATGGGGTACTGTCGCACCTTTTTCCTACCAAGTGCCTCATATTGAGAAGTCGCCCCTCTACTCCGATACGACAACAATATCTCAATTGCTCTTTCGACATTGGGACCCACAATCATACTGTGGTGATGTGCATTGCGCAACTTGGAACTGTTCTATGTCATCGTGAATGTTCCTTGTACAGTGTTCTAGTTGGGGCAGTTATTTCCTTGCCATCGACCTGCCTGCTGGGACGGCTCTCCCTTCACCTTGCAATAAACTACGATTGAAGAGTACCTTTCCTGTGTCCCATCTACATTATTTCACTGGCGACAGAGGACGGGATCCACCCCTCGACGATTAGAACTGTTCATTTTTTTTTTGCCGTTTTTTTTTCTTTATCGACAACATCAAACTGTGAGTACATTTACAAAGTTATTTAACTGGGATTGACCAGGGAGAGCCGTACCCACTTTTAGACCTACGATTACAGGGTCCAACTTAAAAAAAAAAAGAGCTAACGAAGGGAAAACCTGAGGAAACCCATCTGTTTCCTACACAAAAAAACCTTCTTGAGTAAACGACTTGCCGAAGATTTTCCTCGCTCTTACAAACACTTAACAAGCAGCAATTCCATCGCGTTGGGAACACTAAAAGAGCTGTTTTCCTCACCGCGTTTCACGAAGCTCACAGGACCCTCCACTCAGGCTGCAGTCACTACTATGATGACGTGGTTGAGCCTGACATGAGTTACATCACCTTCTGATGCGTGTGGTCGACCTATCACAAACACGCTTAGACGTTTAGAAAACATTCAATGGTTTCAGATCACCATAGCAACTGAATTTACATACCGACTGAAACCAGCGCGAAGACATTGCTTGTATTACGTTATGAAAAGCTTCAAGCTCTCATTCTTTTTACACAGCGCTACACATGTGATTGATTTACCTCATCTGGACATCGAACATCTGTGCCTTATAACAAAATAAATAAACTCCGAGATCAAATCGCTCACCCTGTCATGTAACGCTGCGCTGACACACACAGCTTCTACACGTGTTTGTCAAGCATTTCACAGCGTTTGAAATGCAGAGTTCGTCTGTTTGAACAAATTCTCACGCTGCCTCGGAATTCAAAGCGAAAGACAGGATTTTCCATCTCATACTGCCATCTAGTGACAGAAACTGGAACTAAACCAGAATTGGACAATATTTTTTTTTCTTTCTCCTTTCTTCAACACAACTCATTGCTTCTGTGATACACACACAATTATTACAGTGTGTACAATTTTTGCGGCATATTACTTCTGTGATATGCTCACATTTTTGTGGGTAGAAGTAAATTCTGGGGATTTCACATTTTTCACGACTAGTACATATTTTATTTTATTGAAGGTCCAGAACATGTTCTAATTTTCAAACAACTTTTATTGAAGCCAATCCAAACTATCAAAATTAATCTACATCTCATCAGTAACTAATCCATTTAACCATGCAAAGTGTCACCCCACCAGCTCCATTCTTGCAGGTACCTGGTGATCCTCCCTTGGAATGGAAATTATGGGTTAGATCGTTCATGGCCTACTTGGGTGCCATTGATGGTCAAAGATATAGACCAGAGAGGAAAAAGAACCTCATGTACTACCATTTGGGGGTCGAAGGTCAAAATGTTTTTGACCATTTACCTCCATATGATCCACCTGAGGGTCAAGATCCTGATGAGTTTGAAATAGCTAAGGCGAAATTAGAGAAATATTTTACTAAAACAAAAAACTTAGTTGTACATAGGTATAAGTTTTTCACAAGGACACAAAAGAGTGATGAAAATATTGATACCTTCATAACTGCTTTAAAAATGTTAGCTGCAAATTGTGAATTTGACAATTTCACATCACAGCTCATTAGAGATCAGCTTGTTGCACGATGCTATTGTAAAGAAATTCAAAAGAAGTTGCTAACGTGTAAAGACCCCTCATTAGATAAGGCGGTAGATATAGCTAAAAGCATAGAAACCTCTATGGATGATGTCAAACAGCTGGAAACAGCCTTGTCCAATACCACAATCTCTGGTGCTATGTCCAGTACCACGATCTCTGGTGCTATATCTAATTCTCCTGCAACCAGAACTCCTTTTATGCCGCGTGGCAATTTCAGAAGACCCTATTCTTCTAGAGGTGGTAGATTCAGACAGTCTGACTCTAGAATGTTCTGCTATAGATGTGGTTCTTCCTCTCACTTCTCTTCCTTTAAGAACTGTCCTGCAGCCAACCAACAGTGTGGACAGTGTGGTAAAATGGGGCATTTTGCTAAGATATGCATGAGAGGCAGGAGAGGAGGCACAAGAGGAAATGTTCGATGTGTCATCAATGATGAAAGTATGAGCGAAAATGGTGACAATTTTTCGTATGAGGATGATCTTTCTCATGAAGATGTCATGCATCAAGAATATGTGGTAGTAGTCATGGATTCCCATGACAAAAGTATTTCTCATGACATCCCTGATCCCGAGGTTGATGTTATCATTGGAAAAGATCACGTTCAGTTGCTAGTCGACACTGGTGCACGCATAACCATTATTTCACAAGATAAATACACCAAATTTTGGCATAACAAGAGTTTATTACCCCCAGATATCCTTACTGTGGCCTTTGAAGGCAGTAGGATTAATTTACTTGGATTTTTCTGGGCCGACATCAAGGTGTTAGGAGTAACTATCAAGGGGAAGGTATATGTGGCCAAGAAAGGAATTAATGTTCTTGGTCTTATCCACCAAGCTGAAATAGGTCTAACTATCAAGCCAGGATTAGCCAATCCAGTTTTCATCGACAAACAGATTAAAGACACTCCTGTTTCCGCGATTACTAATAATACACTGTGCACTCATGCGCACAACACTTGGGAACAAAAGTTTAGTAAAATTTTTGAGAACCGTCTTGGAAAAATCACTAACTTTCAGCATACCATCAGAGTAAAGGACAATGTTGTTCCTACCAAACACAAATTACGCAATGTTCCTTTGAGCATCAGAAGCGATCTGTCTAAACATTTGAAGGCTCTGTGTGATCAAGGGATCATTGAAAAAGTCGAATCTACTCTATGGCTTTCCCCCATTGTCTTAGCCAAGAAGAGGTCAGGAGATTTGAGAATGTGTGTTGACTTACGCACCCTAAATGAAGCCATTTGGGTTGATGGGTTTCCTTTGCCACGAATTGAAGACCTTATTGCCAAAGTGGGGTCGTCCTCGTGGTTTACGAAACTTGATCTCAAAGCTGCCTATCATCAGGTAGAATTGCACCCTCAATCTAGACATCTCACTGCTTTCGTCACTCCTGATGGTGTTTTCCAATTCTGTCGTCTCCCCTTTGGGCTGGCATCAGCCGCAGCAGTTTTTCAAAGACTCATGTCGGAAATGTTTGCCCATAATCCCAATGTAGTTGTCTTTCAAGATGACATTCTCATCTTTACCAAAACAGAGAGTTAGCACGATCAAGCAATTAATGAAGTTTTCGAAGTTCTCGAGAATAGAGCTTTAACCCTGCAGAAAACTAAATGTATTTTCAAGGCAAAAGAAATAGAGTATTTAGGACATATCATTTCAGAAAAAGGCATCAAGCCTAGGCCTGGTTTGGTTAAGAGTATTATTGAGGCACCAGCTCCTCAAAACAGGGAACAACTGTTGTCTTTCCTCGGTTTGTGTGAGTTTTATGCAAAATTCATGAAAGATTTTGCAAAAACTACTGAATGTTTCAGGTCTTTACTAAAGAAAGGAGCTGTTTTCGAGTGGTCAGAAGAATGTAAAAAAGGTTTCCAGATTATCAAAGATCATATACTTTCAGCTCCAGCTTTACAGGCATTTGTTGAAGGAAGACAAACTTTTGTCACAGTTGATGCATGTGAGTATGGTTTGGGTGCAGTTCTTTCTCAATGTTCTGGCGGGAAGGAGTATACAGTTGGCTTTGCCTCCCGCACCCTCCGTCCTGTGGAACGGAAGTATTCCGTCATTGAAAAAGAACTTCTAGCATGCACATGGAGTGTGGAGAAATTTAAATCGTATTTGTGGGGCAGGTCTTTTGTTCTCAGAACGGATCATCGACCTTTGGTTGATATCTTAAATGGAAAAAATGTCAAACGCACGACAGCTCGTTTAGCAAGGTTGTCCACGAAGTTACTTGAATTCTCCTTTAGCGTGGAATACATACCTGGGGGAAGAAACAGCAGAGCTGACTGCCTTTCCAGGCTTCCCATAACTGACAGTGATGAACAAGATTGGGAGACTGAGGTAGAGGAATGTTTTGTTGCTAATGTCTGTCAGGAACCCATTTCTTTTCTAGAGGATGATTGGATCAAAGCACTAAGTAATGATGTAATCCTTAAAGAAGTTTCCTCCCTTATCAAAAAGGGGTGGCCGAAAGAGAAATGTCTTTCTCCCGATCTCCAAATGTTTTGGAAAATTAACACTGAGCTCTCAATGGAAAATAGTGTAATTGTCCGTGGTGACAAGTTGGTTCCTCCATCATGTTTTAGAGAGAAAATTATTTTGGCAGCACATTCTGGCCATCTCGGCGCTACCATTACTAAAAGAAAAGTGAGGTCGGATTTCTGGTGGCCAAAAATGGACTCTCAGATAGATGAGATGGTCAGACTATGTCCACGTTGTAGTGCCAGTGACAAGGTATTAGTGTTGGAAGGTCTTGTTGAATCTAAGGTTTCTGTTCCAGGTCGTGCTTGGCAGAAGTTGGGAATGGACTTCTTGGGACCATTCCATGTCCTTCCCAACAACTCCAAATATTTTTTGGTTCTCATTGATCATTTGTCAAGGTGGGTCGAAGTTGAACCAATCAGTATACCAAATTCCAAAAGTGTCATTGATTGCTTGAATAGTATCTTTTTGAGAGAAGGTTATCCAGAGGAAATATTAACCGATAACGGAGTTCAATTCATCTCTCATGAAATGAACTCCTTTTTGAGGTCGTGCGGTATCAAACACACCAGAACTCCTCTTTATCATCCGCAAAGCAATGGCAAGACTGAAAGATTTAATAGAGTTATCGTGGAGTGTGTTCAGTCTGCTTTCAAATCTAGAAGTTGTGTATTTAAAGCAGTTAAAGATCTTGTATGGTCCTACCGCACTTCCCCTCATTCTGCTACCAATTATTCCCCTTTTGAACTCATGAGAGGGAGGAAAGCTTGTTCACAAGTATATCCCTTCTGGATGGTAAGAAATTTTCACCAAAGTGGCGACATGAGCAATATGTGGGATGCTGCTCATAGAAAATCCTCTGATGTGTGTTCTAAACAGGTTAAACCTGGAAAGAAAATGTCTCACAACATTCAGATTGGAGATTGGGTTAAAGTTAAAAATCCTGTTTTAGTTAGGAAAGGTCTTTCAAAGTTTTTAGATTCTCAGCAAGTAGTGGATACTCGCAAGAATGCGGTCAGATTGACCAATGGCAATTGGTGGTGTACTTCCCAAATCGCAAAAGATCCCTCTGGTTTTTCAAGTAATGTCAACTTTAAAAATGTTTCGGAGGGGGATGGGGTTAGGAAAAGTACTAGAATGTCTGTCAGACCTAGCAAATTGCGAGATTATGTTTAACCCTGTTGTACTTTTCACTTGAATCCAACAAGCTGCGAAGTTATGTTCAACCCTATGGTATCCCTCATTTACTTTCCCATGATCTGTGTTTTACTTTCACTGTAATTGATGTTTTGGTGATTCTCTTTCCAAAAGAGGGGAGGTGTGGTGATGTGCATTGCGCAACTTGGAACTGTTCTATGCCATCGTGAATGTTCCTTGTACAGTGTTCTAGTTGGGGCAGTTATTTCCTTGCCATCGACCTGCCTGCTGGGACGGCTCTCCCTTCACCTTGCAATAAACTACGATTGAAGAGTACCTTTCCTGTGTCCCATCTACATTATTTCACATACCTTCTGAAAAATTGAACCGCACGCGACACAACTCGGGTGGATGGCTTTCTAGATCGTTTCCCTCCAAATCCTCCCAGAGGAAAATACACATCTGCTCAAAAACGTATCTCTGTTTCGGTGCTTCCCACTGTCGGAAGACTTCCATGACAGACTGCACATCATACTTTGCAGTGTCGAGAACCCATTTACGCGCTAAGCGATCCAGTATTTCTCTCTCTCGACGGTCGGGCAGTTGACTTCGCAACTGTCTTTGTTCTGTACTAGGGGTCGTATTAGGCGACCCAAAGAAAGGTGAGAAAAGACCAGTAACAGTGTCGGTCACTCTCTGTCGAACAGAAGGAGTGGCTGACGGAAGGACAGGAGAAGAAACAGGGTGAGGTGATGCACAAGTGGAGACAGACACAGAAGGTGCACCAGGGTAAACAGTCGGAGCAGTAGGCAAAGTGGTAGAAAAATCAAAAGGAGTAGGTAGCAAAGGTGGCGGCCCTTGAGAGGGCTGCGCCGGAGGAGTAGAAACCAGCTGAAGAGGAGCTGGTGTTTGTGGAAGAACGGGCGTTCGTGCTGCGGGGCGTGGTATAACAAAGCGTTGCGGGGGTGCAGTAGCATTTGGTGCATAGGGGGGTGGCAAACTCAATAGATGAGACATTAAAGGGTCTTGATCGACTTTTTCTTTCAACTCTTGTCCTTTACGTGGCAAGACTGGGTAGCACTTATCTACTGCTAACTTCTTACTTCTAAGCGTTTGTTCACTCTCTTGCTCTTCCTCATTATCCCTAAATGCAACGGTAGCTTGTACCATTGACATACCTCGTTTATTCTTCTTTGCTAATTTCATTTCTTTCTGTTTGGCTTCTTTTCGCCATAGGCGAAAGGAGTCAAACATCGCCGGCCGGGCTTTCTTCTTAAAAAGTTTCACCTCTAAATTATCCAGTATTTCTGTGTCAAAGCTACCATAGTGTGGCCATTTTAAAACACCATCTTTCCTGGTATATTTGATCCATACTTCATTATACGTGATAGGGCCTACGCCGTGCTTCACGTAAAGCTCATATGTTGGAGTTCCAATCGGAGGAACCGGACACGAGTTCTCCAATCGGGAATCCCTTCTAAAACCACGACAAAACAAATTTCCAAGTCTGCTAAGACCAGGCATCTTCGCTCTCTAGTCTAGCTTCAAACTTGAAAGGATTATCGATTATGATATTTCTCGTGAATACACGAGTCCTTCGGCTTTGGCGCTTGCAAGTACCAAATCAAAGCTATCCCAAGGGATATAAAACTAAGAACCAAACTAAGGACTGGGAGACGCTCCACTTATACTTAACTGAAGTATCGATGATCGATGACGTCACTAGAAGATTTGTCTATCATTTCGCTCTACCAAGCATCGATGGGTTCAAAACAGGGCGATAGTCAGGGCAGCAGTCCTTCGTAGCCGTCGGGACGTGGGGAACCTCGCAGCAAAGACCTTCGGAACCACGTCGACATACAGGGGTCGCTGAAGTGGCTGGCCGTCCTCTGGAATTTTCACACGAAGCTCCTCACGAACATCTAGCTTGGACCGACACCGCTTGATACCGCCCCGAGTTGGGCGCCAACTGAGGTACCTGGTTTTTAGGGACCCGGCGGTGCCAGGGGAACACCCGCAGACCTCTTGAGTTCTTCCTGTTTTGGACCACAGAAACACAGAGTCTTCTAGGTGATGTCAAGGATCGGGTTTATTGGCTGCAACCAGTAACAGGTGTCCTAGAAGTACAACAGCGTGGAGTGCTTGTATGTTCTCAGGAGACTGCTCGTTTTTACAGAACCAGCCTTCTCTTTTTATACACAAATATAAGCTTCAGGCAAGAATTCTTTCTTTTACAGTCCGACCATATACATATTTTCAATACAAAGAAAAAGCAGAGTCATGATGGCAAGCCCATACTTTAGTTTATCCAGTTCGTGATAGATTACCCAGCAAGGCCCAGAACTTCCATCAGATATCGATGAACCCCCAATAAAATCGGGCACCTCCTCCTTGTAAAACTAGTCATAAAGAAGAAACAGGGACAGGTGTGTGTGAGATTAGCGTAGCTTGTATGCGATGAACGGTTTATGACATGTTGTGCCTTGATGCTAATCTCGCTCGGCCATTGGGATGAGAACTGCCCGAACAGGTTCGGCTTGAGGCAGTGGAGTCAGCTCGCCCAGGTCACAGAGGAGTCAGCAAAGGTGTACGTGTCCTTTCAGATGGGATTCGGCTTTGGTCATTTTGACTATGTAAGGGCAACCACAAAATGGATGCCGCTCACAAAATGGAACCCGAGGGTCCAAGACGAAAACTGTGATTTAAAGGTGATTTCGTCACTTGGTCATGACGCAAATGCACAGTTATAACGTCTCAATCATTACCGGTCTGCCGATACCAAATTCGACATGGTACGATGATATTTTCTGACACGAGTGTAGAGCTTCGGTACCATACAACAGCAGGGTCCAGAATTTTCAGTACCACAAAACCCTGGCAGTAAAGGGTAGATATGGCTATTAGGAAGTACTGATGTGCCCCTGCCAGCAAATATCTTTATAGAGCCACTCATCAAGATGAGGGTAAATGAAATTCATTGTCCTTCTGAGATACATTAAAACCACTGCCATGAACTCTGTAAAAGAACTTGGAGGGACTGAACCGCAGCACCCTGTATTGTTAGTGGTTGTCACTTTGTAAGAGCGTTACAAATCTTTGATACTCCACCTCAGTCAGGATATGGAGGTGGGAGTCTTACAGATCTATGTTGGAGAATCAATCTTCTCGGTGAAGCTGAGGGTAGATTTGATGAAGAGGGAGCATCTTTGTGTTTAAAGAGCATTATTGAAACATATAAAAAGCAAGGTACAGAATTTATGATAAGAGATGATAAAAGAAGTACAAAGGGCAACAAGAAATATATATGAAAAACAAAAGATTAAAACATTATAATTCATGAATTATACAAACCTAAATCCAATGTTAATAACAGGGTAAAACAAATGTGTACCGTATAAAATTAGCACTTTTTAAATTTTATAAAGGATGAAGAAAAAAGGAAAGAAAAGAGGGAAGGAAAAAGAAAATGAAAGAAAGAAAGAAAGAAAGACAAAGTGTCTAGAGCACATAGAATCACTGGGACCCCAAGGAATCACCCCAGGAGAGAAGATTAAGGACCCCACGGAGGATGGGTGCAGTGTGTGAACGTGGATACGGGCTCCGTACAATGCTCGTTTTTACAGAACCAGCCTTCTCTTTTTATACACAAATATAAGCTTCAGGCAAGAATTCTTTCTTTTACAGTCTGACCATATACATATTTTCAATACAAAGAAAAAGCAGAGTCATGATGGCAAGCCCATACTTTAGTTTATCCAGTTCGTGATAGATTACCCAGCAAGGCCCAGAACTTCCATCAGATATCGATGAACCCCCAATAAAATCGGGCACCTCCTCCTTGTAAAACTAGTCATAAAGAAGAAACAGGGACAGGTGTGTGTGAGATTAGCGTAGCTTGTATGCGATGAACGGTTTATGACATGTTGTGCCTTGATGCTAATCTCGCTCGGCCATTGGGATGAGAACTGCCCGAACAGGTTCGGCTTGAGGCAGTGGAGTCAGCTCGCCCAGGTCACAGAGGAGTCAGCAAAGGTGTACGTGTCCTTTCAGATGGGATTCGGCTTTGGTCATTTTGACTATGTAAGGGCAACCACAAAATGGATGCCGCTCACAAAATGGAACCCGAGGGTCTAAGACGAAAACTGTGATTTAAAGGTGATTTCGTCACTTGGTCATGACGCAAATGCACAGGTATAACGTCTCAATCATTACCGGTCTGCCGATATCAAATTCGACATGGTACGATGATATTTTCTGACACGAGTGTAGAGCTTCGGTACCATACAACAGCAGGGTCCAGAATTTTCAGTACCACAAAACCCTGGCAGTGAAGGGTAGATATGGCTATTAGGAAGTACTGATGTGCCCCTGCCAGCAAATATCTTTATAGAGCCACTCATCAAGATGAGGGTAAATGAAATTCATTGTCCTTCTGAGATACATTAAAACCACTGCCATGAACTCTGTAAAAGAACTTGGAGGGACTGAACCGCAGCACCCTGTATTGTTAGTGGTTGTCACTTTGTAAGAGCGTTACAAATCTTTGATACTCCACCTCAGTCAGGATATGGAGGTGGGAGTCTTACAGATCTATGTTGGAGAATCAATCTTCTCGGTGAAGCTGAGGGTAGATTTGATGAAGAGGGAGCATCTTTGTGTTTAAAGAGCATTATTGAAACATATAAAAAGCAAGGTACAGAATTTATGATAAGAGATGATAAAAGAAGTACAAAGGGCAACAAGAAATATATATGAAAAACAAAAGATTAAAACATTATAATTCATGAATTATACAAACCTAAATCCAATGTTAATAACAGGGTAAAACAAATGTGTACCGTATAAAATTAGCACTTTTTAAATTTTATAAAGGATGAAGAAAAAAGGAAAGAAAAGAGGGAAGGAAAAAGAAAATGAAAGAAAGAAAGAAAGAAAGACAAAGTGTCTAGAGCACATAGAATCACTGGGACCCCAAGGAATCACCCCAGGAGAGAAGATTAAGGACCCCACGGAGGATGGGTGCAGTGTGTGAACGTGGATACGGGCTCCGTACAATGCTCGTTTTTACAGAACCAGCCTTCTCTTTTTATACACAAATATAAGCTTCAGGCAAGAATTCTTTCTTTTACAGTCCGACCATATACATATTTTCAATACAAAGAAAAAGCAGAGTCATGATGGCAAGCCCATACTTTAGTTTATCCAGTTCGTGATAGATTACCCAGCAAGGCCCAGAACTTCCATCAGATATCGATGAACCCCCAATAAAATCGGGCACCTCCTCCTTGTAAAACTAGTCATAAAGAAGAAACAGGGACAGGTGTGTGTGAGATTAGCGTAGCTTGTATGCGATGAACGGTTTATGACATGTTGTGCCTTGATGCTAATCTCGCTCGGCCATTGGGATGAGAACTGCCCGAACAGGTTCGGCTTGAGGCAGTGGAGTCAGCTCGCCCAGGTCACAGAGGAGTCAGCAAAGGTGTACGTGTCCTTTCAGATGGGATTCGGCTTTGGTCATTTTGACTATGTAAGGGCAACCACAAAATGGATGCCGCTCACAAAATGGAACCCGAGGGTCTAAGACGAAAACTGTGATTTAAAGGTGATTTCGTCACTTGGTCATGACGCAAATGCACAGGTATAACGTCTCAATCATTACCGGTCTGCCGATATCAAATTCGACATGGTACGATGATATTTTCTGACACGAGTGTAGAGCTTCGGTACCATACAACAGCAGGGTCCAGAATTTTCAGTACCACAAAACCCTGGCAGTGAAGGGTAGATATGGCTATTAGGAAGTACTGATGTGCCCCTGCCAGCAAATATCTTTATAGAGCCACTCATCAAGATGAGGGTAAATGAAATTCATTGTCCTTCTGAGATACATTAAAACCACTGCCATGAACTCTGTAAAAGAACTTGGAGGGACTGAACCGCAGCACCCTGTATTGTTAGTGGTTGTCACTTTGTAAGAGCGTTACAAATCTTTGATACTCCACCTCAGTCAGGATATGGAGGTGGGAGTCTTACAGATCTATGTTGGAGAATCAATCTTCTCGGTGAAGCTGAGGGTAGATTTGATGAAGAGGGAGCATCTTTGTGTTTAAAGAGCATTATTGAAACATATAAAAAGCAAGGTACAGAATTTATGATAAGAGATGATAAAAGAAGTACAAAGGGCAACAAGAAATATATATGAAAAACAAAAGATTAAAACATTATAATTCATGAATTATACAAACCTAAATCCAATGTTAATAACAGGGTAAAACAAATGTGTACCGTATAAAATTAGCACTTTTTAAATTTTATAAAGGATGAAGAAAAAAGGAAAGAAAAGAGGGAAGGAAAAAGAAAATGAAAGAAAGAAAGAAAGAAAGACAAAGTGTCTAGAGCACATAGAATCACTGGGACCCCAAGGAATCACCCCAGGAGAGAAGATTAAGGACCCTACGGAGGATGGGTGCAGTGTGTGAACGTGGATACGGGCTCCGTACAATGCTATGGGAGAAGTAGAAAGTGTCCGAAAGAACCCAAGCCTGGATTTGAGGTGAGGGACAGTGTCACTTCATGTGAACAGGGGCTCAGTAGGTCAATGCCCACCGATGTTGGGTGCTTCAGGTGAGATAGGTGCTGCCTGACTCTTCAGCCACGAGGACCACGGGATGTCGAGGATGACCAAAGTTCGGATGTGAGCTGTCCCATGAAGGATGTTGAGTGCTGAAGGGTCGATGTCCAGATGGAACCCCAAACAAGTCTTGGCAAGGCAACCCAGGTGGAAAGAGGAAACAGGTTACGGTGTGGACCAGCAAGGTCCAGGGGACTCCCCAAGCAGTGGAGAGTCTGTAGCAACCAGGTAAGCCCACGAAATCAAGTGATGACCCTCACCAGGACCCAGAGGCCAACGGACCAGGGATCATGAGGAGACCTCAAGCAGGATTACAAAGTACAGGCCCAGGGAGCACACAGTGTGAGGAGGCCGGAGATCTTCGGAGGAAATACTGCTCGGGTCGGGACTACTCAGAGTCCAAAGCACTATTTCAGGAAATGCTAGTCACTACGTGCCTTAGCAAAAGTACACAGTGCACAGTTGTAGGGGTCACACGGTACCCACGAGGCCTCAGCTTTGCTGGTAGGGCAGATCGACCTCAAAGACCTTCAGGGACCCACCTCCTGTGTTGCAGATATCTTTGGAGTCCTTAGAAGATCGGGAGATGCAAACTGGTCAGTTGCAGTTCAGGTGCCTGCTTTGCAGGGGAGTAACTCCTTTACTCCAAAGGAGATTCTTCAGTCGTCCAGTGGTGCAGAGAGTCATCCAGCATTATGCAGACAGTCAAAATACTTGGTTTCTTCTTTGTAGAATCTTGTCCAGGTAAAATGTAAAGTCCTATAGCCAGGTATACCCTTTTATACCCACTGGAAAGGGTAGAACAGATTCAGGGTTCCCTCCTATGGGAGGGGCAGGACAGAGGGGTGGCTACTCCCAAGTCCTTTGTGCTTTGTTCTACATTTAACAAACCCTGTCTGCTCGTAACCAATCATGTCAGGAATAACTTTATTAATACGAAGATCAAGAACATGAGCAAAAATCATGCAAATTAAATTAAATAAAGAAATAGGACGATAATTAGCACAAGAAAAAGGATCTTTGTCCTTTTTGGAATTAAACATATCATGGCTTCAAGAAAGGGGCCACAGGCCTCCTTAGGAGAAATAAAGTATTGGAATAAAGATAAGAGGTGAGGGAGGAGAATTTGAGAAAAGCAAGAATAAAACTTTGCCGTAAAACCATCCGGGCCAGGGGCTTTCTCTTTAGCTGACTTGATTTCAGAGAGGGATAAGTCTTTTTCTAATACAGAGCAATCAGGAGAGGGGAAAGAACGAGGAGATAGTGCTTCAAAAAAAGAATCCAGGGCCGTGTCAGAAGGAGAAGATTCAGGAGTGTATAAAGTCTTATAGAAACCCGTAAAACATTTTAAGATGTCCTCATCTTTAAAATGGTTAACACCATCATCATCTATAATATTAGTTATTTCAGATGTTTGAGATTTTACCTTCAGGAAGTTCACAAGCAGTTTGCCAGCTTTGTTGCAGCAAACTGCTTTAAGTAGGACTCCAGAAGCATCTTCCCTCGATTTTCTATTAATTCACAATTTCGCTTGGACTAGTTTCTTAAATGTATCCTCAGTGTTAGAAGAAAAATAGGCATGCTCCAGTTGCTTAATGGAGGCTAAGAAGGAAACTGAGTCTCTGATACATTGTTTCTTTTTAGCAGCAACATAATCAATAATGAAACCTCTGTCTGTAGCCTTAAAGGCATCCCAAATAGTGTGGATAGGGATGTTAGGAGTAACATTCCTGAGGAAGAAGCCTGACACAAACTCTTTAAAACGCTCCGAAAAGTGAGATCTTTAAGTAAATAATTGTTAAAAAGCCATCTGCGAGGCTTAGAAGGCTCGGAAGGAAGATCTAAATTAATCAGAATGGGGGCATGATCAGAAATAAGAATAGACCCAATGTTAGCATTAGTTAGATTAGGAAGGAGAAGAGGATTTAAAAAAATATAATCTATTGTGGGTGAAGATTTATGAGTGGGGGGAAAAAAGTGTGTTCTAAGGTGTCCGGGTGAAATATCCTCCAAGCATCCACCAAACCCCTCGAACGAATCGTATTCATAAAGGTTTTATGCATTTTGTTGGGGATATATCTAGCAGTAGATTTTCTATCCGTAAAGGGATCCATGACCTGATTACAATCCCCACCCACCAATAAATTAGTATCAAGACATGAATGAAGAGTGTGAGTCATGGATTGCCAGATTTGTTAGTTATCACTCGTGCTGCTGGTTTGTTTGCCCTTGATCGTCCAGCCCACGTTTTGAGGTCAGCCGTGCTTGTGTGCGGTGAGCGAACAGACAGAGCAGGCTGTGTGCAGTCGTGAGGGCTGAGAAATGCAGAGAAATGCCGCCCCAGCTGGAAAAGCCGCAGGAAAGCTGCTGAGTTGTGAGCTGGGACTAGCTTGGTCCCCGCTTGGTCCCCTCGATCCTAAGGTCGCTGAGGTTGGTGGTGACAACGGGTGATGGGTGAGGTAATCCATGGAGGAATCTGGGGAGAGTGCCACAGCTGAGGCCCTGCAGCTCTCCTTTGTCTAGTGCTGCAAGAATTAAACCTTCCGAAGATTAGCATTAGAGTGTGTGCCTAATCTGAGGTGCCTAATCTGAGGTGTTTCTGAATATGATTTGCTCGAGGGGTTTGGTGGATGCTTGGAGGATATTTCACCGGACACCTTAGAAGACACTTTTCCCCCCTACCGATAAATCTTCACCCACAATAGATTATATTTTTTTAAGTCCTCATTCCTATTCTAACTAATGCTTACATTGGGTCTATTCTTATTTCTGATCATGACCCCATTCTGATTAATTTAGATCTTCCTTCCGAGCCTTCTAAGCCTCGCAGATGGCTTTTTAACAATTTTTTACTTAAAGATCTAATTTTTATGGAGCATTTCAAAGAGTTTTTGTCGGACTTCTTCCTCAGGAATCTTACTCCCGACATCCCTATCCACACTATTTGGGATGCCTTTAAGGCTACAACCAGAGGTTTCATTATTGATTATGTTGCTGCTAAAAAGAAACAATGTATCAGAGACTCAGATTCCTTCTTAGCCTCCATTAAGCGGAGCATGCCTATTTTTCTTCTAACACTGAGGATACATTTAAGAAACTAGTCCAAGCGAAATAGTGTATTAATAGAAAATCGACGGAAGATGCTTCTGGAGTCCTACTTAAAGTTATAGGACCATATCCCGAGAGACCGCTTGCAGGGCTTTCCTAAGATCTCTTTGCGCCTATGAACACTCAGCGTTGGTCCATCTGATTTCAGGTAGAACCCGCTTACTAATTGTCCTACTTAAGTTTTTGGCCACATTTGCACAAATTGATTCAAAAGACTGTATTCCCATGTCCGAGGGGGAATCAAAGGTTAGGCAAATCAAAAAATTACTTTGATTTTCTTTTAAAATGGTCTCGTTAAAGTGCTTTGAGTCTACCGAGCTCCATTTCAGCTTTGCCCCTTGATTACGGTTGTACTTTATCGGACGTTCATCGCCTCTAGCTTTCTGTGCTGTAACATACATGGATAAGGTAAGAGGATTATGATTGCTAGCAGGGTGTGGTTCAACAGAGAAACTATCTACGAACCATGTGTGTTTACTGGATATTAGCAAAAAATCTATTGTACTCACACTATCTCCCCACTGATAGGTTGGAAACTGCGCAGAGGGATTACTTCATCATACAAAGATCATTCACCAAAATGATGGTATTCAGTGCGTCACCCTGTGGTGTATGTTTAAAATGCGACACAAGTTGGTTTTCTACATCCACTACCCCACACACTTTGTGTGAGCTATATGGACAAATAGTGTAGTTGAAGTTCCCCACCCAGATTAAACACAAAGGTTGGTGTTCTGAGGCCACTTTATCGATCTCCTCTTTTAATGTGTTAATAACCTCAGTAATATTAGGGTCAATAATATTGTAATACCAATTGATTGGTAAAATTGTCACATCAAATAAATAAAAAATTAAAATTAGCTAATACCATTGCAAATCTATTATCCTCTCTGTCCTAATAGAGTCATACATAAGTTAGGTAAAAATCACGACATCTCTCTTAGCCATCCCTGCTGGGGATGGATTTGCTTGTTTATTTAACGAACGGTATCCATCAATAGTTATATCGACCCGACTCCAGGTTTCTTGGAGACAGAGAATATCAAAAGACTTCATGTATTGCAACAGGCCTCATCTGTTAATTTTGAGGAGATACCCGCGATGTTTCATAATATAAGCCTTAGAGAACATATAGTGATATTCTGAACCCCAGGTATTTTATGGACAATATCATTATTATTAGAGCTCCTAGTCAAAGGCTCTTCTCCAGCAATGTTATTAACATTTAAATCATCTATTTCAATATTAAAATCTATCCTTATATCAACTGCATTGTCAGAGTTCAGGTGCTGATGAGAATAAGAACTAGCGTCATGAGACTTTTTAGTTAATGTGGCAGCTATACAACCTGATTCCTTTCAAACCATCTCTGGAACAGCTACAGTAATAGCAATTTCCCCTGAATTATTTATGGCTGTGGTTAGTCAGTCTTTGTTCGCAAGGTCACTCAAAGCCTCATAACGGTTAGGGTGAAACCAGGGAGGAGGAGGAAAATGTAATTGTGCCGCTACAGGTCTACCTTCTTCAACAGTATGCCAGCTAGCTCTCAATGGTTGGTAGAAGAATCCCAAGGGCAGAATCGTTATTCCCTCCATGCTTTCAAAGCAATTCTCCACCCTATTTATTATGGTCCTAACAAAACCTGGAGAACTAAAGGTCAAAACAATGCAATCCCCTGAAGAGATTTGTTAGATCACCCCACCCATCCTATAGGACGGGCCATTTTGAATTCTGCAAATACCAACCTGTTGCTGATGCCTGTTCTAGCACTCAGGAAGTGAATGGATTTGTTCCTCAGGGTTGATTAGTGCTCCATAACTCCTAATGCTAATGTTGGAATATTGGCCAACACCACAATATATGGTGTTGCTTCTCGGGGTAAGTGTAAATTAGAGTGCAAGGGACAAGGAGATCTTTGACTATTTGGGGCTCCTGTATTTCGAGATCTTTCTACAGAGATATTACCAGCCTTAATTGCTTGATTGTTTCTTGTGCTATGTACTGTCTGATATTGCCTGGTTATTGGCCCTTCTGGGTGATGTCGTATATCAGTACCGTTTGTGGATTGGTGTACAGCCCTTGAACAGGAGGAATCAACCTGGCTCGCCAATCCAGGGGCAGGTTCAGAATGCTGTGCCTCACCATCCTTGGCAACACCCCCATCCCTGGCAACACCCCGAGCCACATCTGATCCACTGGCTCCAAGGGATACATGAGTATATGGCAAAGATTTCACCAGACACTGTATCCGTTACTCAATTTCAGTTAAGTTTTTTAAAATAGGGTCTAAGTTAGCTAAAATTACATGTTCTTATTTTTTTAATATAAAGTCTTCCAACTCTCAAGTGGCTGGAGATTTCGTATGTACCGCATCATCTGGTGCTTGTCCTTGGTAGGCCCCTTGGTTGCAATCTATCTCAACATGTTTACTCCAAATGACCAGCGGTGTAGAAAAAGAGAGGGCATGCTTGTTTGGCTTGTTTTGTTTCTTTGATGCGTGCCCCTTCCTATTTTTGGGGGGGAGGTGAAATACTGTTCCCTTGATTGTTTTTCACTTTTTGTCCTCATGGGACCACATTTGGCCCCAATGGAGTGTCAGATTTTTCCCCTTCACCCAGACCATAATGATTATCAAAACCCGGAGACTGTATGCCCTATGCTTGTGGTGTAGCAAGTTAGATCGTGAAAAATGGGTTACAGGGGATACAGGGGGACAGATGAAGCCAATGTCACAGGACTGTGCGTTGTGAGAGATTTTGTGGGTCCAGGGACAATTTGCGTTCGGTCAACTGAATTTTATGTATAAGAGCCGACTTGGCCCTTAACAGGAAGGCATCCAGTGTCCCTACTACCCCTTGTCCATGTTTGGATCTTTGGATCTGTTCATCCTGTAAGCCTAAACAACCTTGTCGTCACAGTGTAGTACAATATCAAATTTGGGCAAAGGAAGGTCGATTTCACAATACCTTATTGAAGAATATTAGATCCAGATGTTAATAAGGGACCCTGCCCTGCCTCGTCCGGACACAGACGGGCCGCCCTTGGCCCACTGCGGGAGGACTGTGTAGGTTTAATCGCGCCTCCGGGCGCGGGACGCAGTGTCAGGGGCGGACGTCTTCTCAGGGCTCCTGGGAGATGTAATTCCTCTTTTCAAAACAAAGAAAAGATGGCGGTCTGTGCACTACAGAGGTGCAATCTTAGTGTATTCACTTCTATTCCCACTCCCTACTCTATATCACGAAAGTGGAAAAAGTGGAGAAAAAAATACACCATGATGCAGAGAACTAAATTTGAAAATAAAGAAGTGAACCAGAACCACTCTTGGATATTTGGTATCCCATCAATGCACATATATAAGTGTGCCCAGTGTCATCATCTGGGTATTACCAAACAACATCCCTCTATTTTTCCTTAGAGCATTAGGAAAAAACCGAAGGTATAATTGTATCCACTTGTGGGTGCTCACAAGAGGAAGATGCAGATAGGGAAAGTATTCCAAAGTTTTTTCAAAAGGTTTTCAGTGAAGAACAGCAGTGCATATAGTGAAAAGATGGTGAGTTTAAATAGGATAAACCCAGAGATATACAATCTAAGCATTAGTTTGATGTATACTCATTTAAGTTTTCCCATTTAAAACCAAAGTGCAGGTGAAAGGAAAGGCAGTTAGATATTAATCACTGTCTATGTTGTCAACATGTTTCAGCCTTGGGGATGATTCTCCCTGGCTTTCGTCAGGACCTCTAAAGATGTTCTGCCACCGCAAGAAAATATAGGATAAATACATACAATGTATATCCTGTTTCAAATCCTCAAGACAGGCATGATGCTTAGTGGTATCTAAAATGAACTTTTATTTGCCCTCAATTGCTTATATAGAAGTGATCTATAGTATTTATGCACTACCAAAATGTGTTTGGGCATTATGGAACTCGTCATGACCCACACAACATGATGGATTAATATAGTTTTTCGCTCTTTGAACATGTTCAAACTACATATCCCAGCAGGCTTGCAGGATCATCGTAGTTCTAAAACAGGATGTAATTCTTTAGGGTATTGTGTTATAATTAAATATTAGCCCTTTTTATACAACACAATTCCTATTTTTGACAGGCAGAAACATTGCACGATCCTGGTTGACCGTGTAAACAAATTGGTCCATGACAGTCTGGAACTACGTATCCCAGCAGGCTTGTGAGATTTCGTAGTTCCATTCGGGGCACTTTTTCGAGTATTTTGGTATTTGCGTATTTGTTTTTGTATTTGCAGCGTAACTGTGGAATTTGTGGATCTTCATAAATATTGTGTGCCTTTATAAGAGTGATTGTTTTACCTAGTGTCTAGATAAACTGTACATGAAGTTATCGAGAATAGCGGAAATGGCAGAGACTACATATCCCATCAACCTAGGAATCAGTTTGTAGTTTTAAACACAACGTTATCATATTGCGTGCGGTGTCCGACAAAGCCTCAACACCTGTGCGGTCCTGTATTTAAACAGGTTGGATTCTCTGTTGGATTACCTTCACCCCAGCGAGAGTCTTACCCGAGAGGTACCTACTACCGACGGAGAGGTACGTTTTTGGGAGTAGATCTGCTGCTGCTTCGAATTCTGGTGTCACTATATGATTGGTGTCTGCCCGCTCTCACTGCTGAGTCTCAGACACAATAGTTGTGTTCTGTTTTAAACCTTAGCGTGATTGCTAGAACTGAAAGAGGGTCCTGTTTAAGAAATCATTTTTTCTCTTTCTTCTTCTTTTTATGCTCTGACCTGAACTGCTAGAATGAATTTTCCTACTTAGAGATAGTTAATATGCCCACTTGTACGTAAAATATGAAATGAAGTCAAGGGCATACAAATTATTGTGAGTTGTGGCTAACTTTTAAGGACATTAAAGAAATAATGATTGGAAATAGTTTTATGTCATCTATAGAATTAATATATCTTTTGTCGGAGATTCTCTAATAGCAGGCCGTTTCTTTCCCTTCTGAATGGAGGATAGGTTTTGAGTTTTTAGACGGATAATGTTTTTTAAGTTAACATAGCTAGCTGATATTTGATAGCTGCGATAGTCTGAATGATTTAACAACTTTAGACTGTTTGAGCTAATAATTATGATTACCTTGTAGTGCGGGGCCTCATTGATCGATACTCTAACTGGTTTCGAGTGAGGTGAGATCCAGACCTGGACAAGTAGTGGTAAGCATTGGGTTTATTTACCACACATTGTTTGAAACTTAATTCAATACGTTGGCAATAACCTTATGATACAGAGTCTATTTACAAATTTTTCTCAATTCCTTTTTAGATACCACTAAGCATCATGCTTGTCTTGAGGATTTGAAACAGGATATACACTGTATTTTCTTGCAGTGGCAGAACATCTTTAGAGGTCCTGACGAAAGCCAGGGAGAATCATCCCCAAGGCTGAAACATGTTGACCACATAGACAGTGATTAATATCTAACTGTCTTTCCTTTCACCTGTACTTTGGTTTTTAAATGGGAAAACTTAAATGAGTATACATCAAACTAATGGTTAGATTGTGTATCTTGGGGTTAATCCTATTTTATCTCACCGTTGTTCCACTGTATGTACTGTTCTTAACTTAAAAACTTTTGAAAAAAACCTTGGAATAGTTTCCCTTTCTGCACCTTCCTCTTGTGAGCACCCACAAGTGAATACACCTATACCTTCCTTTTTTTCCTAATGCTCTAAGGAAAAATAGAGGGATGTTGTTTGGTAATACCCAGATGATGACACTGGGCACACTTATATATGTGCAATGATGGGATAAGAAAATATCCAAGAGTGGTTCTGTTTCACTTCTTTATTTGTAAATTTAGTTCTCCGCATCATTGGTGCATATTTTTTCAACTTTTTTCGAATTTCTTGTCATAGAGTAGGGAGTGGGAATAGAAGTTCATACACTAAGATGGCACCTCTGTAGTGCACAGACCGCCATCTTTTCTTTGTTTTGGAAAGAGGAATTACACCTCCCAGCCGCCCTGAGAAGACGCCCGCCCCTGACACTGCGTCCAGTACCCGGAGGCGCGATTAAACCTACACAGTCCTCCCGCAGCGGGCCAAGGGCGGCCCGTCTGCGCCCAGACGAGGCAGGGCAGGGCCCCTTCTTAACATCTGGATCTAATATTCTTCAATAAGGTATTGTGAAATCGACCTTCCTTTGCCCAAATTTGATATTGTACTACACTGTGTCGACAAGGCTGTTTAGGCAAACAGGATGAACAGATCCAAACATGGACAAGGGGTAATGGGGACACTGGATGCCTTCCTGTTAAGGGCCAAGTCGGCTCTTATACATGAAATTCAGTTGACCGAACGCAGATTGTCCCTGGACCCACAAAAGTTCTCACAACGCACAGTCCCGTGACATGGGCTTCATCTGCCCCCCTGTATCCCCTGTAACCCATTTGTCACAATCTAACTTGCTACACAACAAGCAAAGGGCAGAGGGTTTTGATAATCATTATGGTCTGGGTGAAGGGGAAAAATCTGACATTCCATTGGGGCCAAATGTGGTCACATGAGGACAAAAAGAGAAAAACAATCATGGGACCAGTATTTCACCTCCCCCAAAAAAAGGAAGGGGCACGCATCAAACAAACAAAACAAGCCAAACAAGCAGGCCCTCTCTTTTTCTAAACCTCTGGGTATTAGGAGTAAACATGTTGAGATAGATTGCAACCAAGGGGCCTACCAAGGACAAGCACCGGATGATGCGGTACATACGAAATCTCCAGCCACTTGAGAGTTGGAAGACTTTTTATTAAAAAATGAGAACATGTGATTTTAGCTCACTTAGACCCTACTTTAAAAAACCTAACTGAAATTGAGGAACGGATAAATTGTCTGGTTAAATCTTTGCCTAATACTCATGTATCCCTTATAGCCGGTGGATCAGATGTGGCTGGGGGTGTTGCCAGGGATGGGGGTGTTGCCAAGGATGGTGAGGCACAGCATTCTCAACCTGCCCCTGGATTAGCGAGCCAGGTTGATTCCTCCTGTTCAAGGGCTGTACACCAATCCACAAATGGTACTGAAATACAACATCACGCAGAAGGGCCAATAACCAGGCAAAATCAGACAGTACATAGCACAAGAAACAATCAAGCAATTAATATCTCTGTAGAAGGATCTCGAAATATAGGAGCCCCAAATAGTCAACACTGTGGTCAAAGATCTCCTGGTCCCTTACGCTCTAATTTACACTTACCCCCAGAAGCAACACCATATATTGCGGTGCTGTCCAATGTTCAAACATTAGCATTAGGAGTTATGGAGCACTGGTCAACCCTGAGGAACAAATCCATTCACTTCCTGAGTGCTAGAACAGGCATCAGCAATAGGTTGCTATTTGCAGAATTCAAAATGGCCCGTCCTATAGGATGGGTGGGGAAATCTAACAAATCTCTTCAAGGGATTGCATTGTTTTGACCTTTAGTTCTCCAGGTTTTGTTAGGACCATAATAAATAGGGTGGAGAATTGCTTTGAAAGCATGGAGGGGATAACTATTCTGCCCTTGGGATTCTACTACAAACCATTGAGAGCTAGCTGGCATACTGGTGAAGAAGGTAGACCTGTAGCGGCACAATTACATTTTCCTCCTCCTCCCTGGTTTCACCCTAACCGTTATGAGGCTTCGAGTGACCTTGCGAACATAGACTGACTAACCACAGCCATAAATAATTCAGGGGAAATTGCTACTACTACTGTAGGTGTTCCAGAGATGGTTTGAAAGGAATCAGGTTGTATAGCTGCCACATTAACTATACATTCTCATGACACTAGTTCTTATTCTCATTAGCACCTGCACTCTGAGAATGCAGTTGATATAAGGATAGATTCTAATATTGAAATAGATGATTTAAATGTTAACAACATTGCTGGAGAAGAGCCTTTGACTAGGAGCTCTAATAATATTGATATTGTCCATGAAATACCTGGGGTTCAGAATACCACTATATGACCTCTAAGGTTTATATCATGGAACATAGGGGGTTTCTCCTCAAAATTAACAGATGAGGCCTGTTGCAATACATGAAGACTTTTGATATTCTCTGTCTCCAAGAAACCTGGAGTCGGGTCAATGTAACTATTGATGGATACCGTTTGTTAAATAAACAAGCAAATCCATCCCCAGCAGGGAGGGCTAAGAGAGGCTTAGTGATTTTTATCTCACTTATGTATGACACAATTAGGACAGAGAGGATAATAGATTCCCAATAGTATTAGCTTATTTTTATTTTTATTGATGTGACAATTTTACTAATCAATTGGTATTATAATATTTTTGACCCCAATATTACTGAGGGTATTAACACATTAAAAGAGGAGATCGATAACTTGGCCTCAGAACACCAACCTTTGTGTTCAATCTGGGTGGGAGACTTCAACTACACTGTTTGTCCATATAGCTCACACAAAGTGTGTGGGGTAGTGGATGTAGAAAATCAACTTGTGTCACATTTTAAACATACACCACAGGGCGACACACTGAATAACATAATTTTGGTCAATGATCTTTGTATGATGAATACTTTAGTTAGTAATCCCTCTGCGCAGTTTCAAACCTATCATGGGGGAGATAGTACGAGTACAATAGATTTTTTGCTAATATCCAGTAAACACACATGGTTCGTATATAGTTTCTCTGTTGAACCACATTCTGCTAGCGATCATAATCCTCTTACCTTATCCATGTATATTACAGCACAGAAAGCTAGAGGGGATGAATGCCCTATAAAGTACAACCGTAATCAAGGGGAAAGCTGAAATGGAGCTTGGAAGCCTCAAAGCAGTTTAAGGAGACCATTTTAAAAGAAAATCAAAGTAGTTTTATGATTTGCCTAACGTTTGATTCCCCCTCGGACATGGTAATACAGTCTTTTGAAACTTATCCCCTTCGCTGCTGCCGTCGGCCTTTGGACGTCGCGCGAGCTACCTCCCTGGTGCTGCGCAAGTCCTCGGCCAACGCGGCCGCACCCGTTTCTTTGAATGTTCAGCACTGGCGCTGAACGTTCAAAGCAGCAAACGGGTTAAATAGGACAATTAGTAAGCGGGTTCTCCCTGAAATCAGATGGTTCAACGCTGAGTGTTCAACGGCTCAAAGAGATCTTAGGAAAGCCCGGCAAACGGTCCCTCTGGATATGGTCCTATAACTTTAAGTAGGACTCCAGAAGCATCTTCCATCGATTTTCTATTAATTCACAATTTCGCTTGGACTAGTTTCTTAAATGTATTCTCGGTGTTAGAAGAAAAATAGGCATGCTCCAGTTGCTTAATGGAGGCTAAGAAGGAATCTGAGTCTCTGATACATTGTTTCTTTTTAGCAGCAACATAATCAATAATCAAACCTCTGGTTGTAGCCTTAAAGGCATCCCAAATAGTGTGGATAGGGATGTCGGGAGTAACATTCCTGAGGAAGAAGTCCGACAAAAACTCTTTGAAATACTCCAAAAAAGAGAGATCTTTAAGTCAATAATTGTTCAAAAGCAATCTGCGAGGCTTAGAAGGCTCGGAAGGAAGATCTAAATTAATCAGAATGGGGCATGATCAGAAATAAGAGTAGACCCAATGTTAGCATTAGTTAGATTAGGAAGTAGAAGAGGATTTAAAAAAATATAATCTATTGTGGGTGAAGATTTATGGGTCGGGGGAAAGTGTGTTCTAAGGTGTCCAGATGAAATATCCTCCAAGCGTCCACCAAACCCCTTGTGCAAATCATATTCATAAAGGTTTTTTGCATTTTGTTGGGGATATATCTAGCAGTAGATTTTCTATCCGTAAAGGGATCCATGACCTGATTACAATCCCCACCCACCAATAAGTTAGTGTCAAGACATGAAAGAAGAGTGTGAGTCATGGACTAACAGAATTGTTAGTTAACACTCGTGCTGCTGGTTTGTTTGCCCTTGATCGTCCAGTCCACATTTTGAGGTCAGCCGAGCTTGTTTGCGAGGAGCGAGCAGGCAGAGCAGGCTTTGTGCAGTCGTGAGCACTGAGAAATGCTGAGAAACGCTGCCCCATCTGGAAAAGCCGCAGGAAATCTGCTGAGTTTTGAGCCAGAACTGGCTTGGTCCTCTCGCTCCTATGGTCGCTGAGGTTGGTGGTGACAATGGGTGATGGGTGAGGCAATCATTGGAGGAAGCTGAGGAGAGTGCCATAGCTGAAGCCCTGCAGCTCCCCTCTGTCTAGTGCTGCAAGAATTAAATCTTCCGAAGATTAGCATTTAGCATTAGAGTGTGTGCCTGATCTGAGGTGTTTGGCAACAAAATCTGTTTATAAATATGAGGGCCTGGATCTCCACTCTGAGTAGTACTGCACACATTAGCCCATTCAGTCAGTTAGTTAGCAGTACAAGTGTTCTTCATCTGAAGTGTTTAGAAAAATAAAAAAAAAAGCTGTTCATGTACTTTATGAAAGCTTGGGAGAGCCCGGATTAGACCTGGACTGAGAAGCAGAAGGCAGGAAGGTCACCGCACACTGCTCATTTTCTTCTACCTTCTACCTTCCTGCTACCTGCTATTTGCTACTCCTATCTGCTGCAACCTATTGCATCCCCACCGACGCCCAAACAGCAGTGGGGGCGGGGTCAGCAGCAGCTAAATCAAGGCAGCCCTTGGTCGGGCACAACAACAATGGCAGAATCTTAAGGAACTACAACGGAACGCCAGGAACAAAGAGACTGCACCTGTGAGGGGAACAGCCAATTTTCCACTTACCAGCCGTGAGGGAAACGGCCATCCTCTCTACATTCCCGCTGTGAATAGAGCAGACAGTGCTGCCAGATACAACTGTGAGGGGAACACAAAAAAAAAAAGACTAAACCATCTAAAACAGTTGACATTGGAAGTTCGAAATCATGGACACAAAAAGGTTTCACAAACTGCAACCGCGAGAATCTTATTTATCTGATTACCTGTGCTTGTGAATATTGTTACGTAGGGATGACCACATGCAAGGTCAAACTCCGCATGATGGAACATTAGAGCACCTTTTGGTGCAAGAAAACAATAACAAAGTTAACCAAACACTTTGTTGAGAAAGAGCACACACCTGAAGACTTTGGGTGGGTATACAACCTTTAGCACGCATTTTTTACAACGCACTACCATTACCACGCATCTGTTACAACGCATACCATTACAACGCATAGCGCTTTGACGCAAACTGACATAGGGAAAGGCTAGTGAATAGGTAAATTTACTATCCAATAACCTTCCCTAGTGTCAACGGGGACTGGTGTTGGAATAGTAAATTAAACTATTCACTATCCAGCACCTAAAGCACTATGCGTTGTAAAGGTATCGCGTTGTAAAAAATGCGTGGTAGTGGAATGCGTGGTAAAAGTCTGCGTGCTATCATCATATATCCCTTTGGGTGGATAGTGCTAGAAAAACCTTTTATTCGACCACATGTTACAGACGTCACTTCCTACCTATTCAAATGTGAACAGAGATGGGTCTTCAGACTGTCCAGTGACACCCTGGATCTCAATGATGCTATCCTCTGGATGTCACTTTGGCATAAATAACATTGTTCGATCTGGCCCTAGTAGGGATATTTTTAGAACTATTAGAGTATCTTGAGCACAGTAACATTTACTATAGAGCCTTTTGAAGTATCTTCAATGATTGAATCAGGACGCAGGAATAACTCAAAAGGAAGATTAATCCTAGGAGCATAAAAGATCCCATAGCACTTTGCACTAAAAAAAACGGAACGGAGAGTTTTCAAACCCAAAGCCCCCAGAGACTTGCCGCCCAGTGACCAGAGCACCCTCGTCGAAACGTCCGCCCTGCTGCTGCATCCAGGCTGAGTCCTCCTGCTGCCGCACTGCAAATCCATCAGCGGCAGCAGTAGAGAGAAACTCGCCTTCCCAGGGGGCCGTGACAGCGCGCAGAGGAGCGCATCATCTACAAGCGCCAGGCGGCGCTACAAAACAGGGGCAAGCCCGCAACGCGGGACGCGAGCGGGACGCCCGGACGAAGCCCGGACAAAGGGCGGGCCGTCTGTGGCCGTCCGAGGACGTAGAGGTCGGGTTGGGTCCCACCCCTTAACATCTAAGCCACCCAAACAAGTAGGATATTGATTTTTCTTTATATCTTTTGTTATTACCTACCTCGTCCTACTGTACATCTTGGGAATATCAGTAGACATTCACTGTCTGTCATTTGAGATCCACAGGTAATTATACCTAACTGTTACAACTTAACAACTTACAATATGACCACGAGAGGCAGCAGAAGTAAGACAGCTGCGGGAGCAGCGGCTGTTCTAGGGCCAATAGACAGCTTCATAACCAGAACACATGACGCCATTGACCTTAGCATCTCACTTCTACAGCGAAGAGTATCACAAGATCTGAGTATCGCCAAACGCTCCTCTCTTGGAAACATCAAATTTGCTACAACTCCTGGCAAACCTAACACAACCAACTCAGTAACCATCCAGGAAACTCAAAATAATCCCTGCATACTGACAAATGAGGTTGATCTTTCTGTGTCAGACACCTCTACCAATTGTGACTTAAGCACAGACCTAGAGAGATCCCCAGCGCTTAATGTGGCTTTAACACCTGAAATTGTGGACGATACACAAGTAAATGACTTAACTCATACACAAGGGGGAGCAATTCCGAAATCAACTAACCAACTGACTCTGGCTGCCCCTGGGCCTCAAAAGAATAATCATCGTGGGAGACAGCAGAAAAGAAAGAAGACATCCAATCAAACACATCAACCCTCAGGGATCTCACATACAAATGTAGGAGAGGAACATAGGGACAAGCAAGAAACCACCATAGGCAGCGATCACCTGATTGAGCGAATAGGGGACCTTCTCAGTATTTACCTGTCACCAGTCGAAACTAGACTTGCTCGACTGGAAAAACAAATTGGAGAACTAATATCCCTAAACACTAAACTCGTACCTACTGTGCCTCAAAACACTATAGCACCCCGAAATTCTAAAACAAATAGTAGTAAAGCAAATATCTCCCAACCAAAACCGAACCTTACTTCAGCAACTGTCCCGAAACAGAACCCCCCTAGCAATAATTTAATAGCTGCAAATAAACCTCCAACATCCAACAGCATGTCTGCTACCCCTAATACGAACATCCAACCAACTAACCAGCTAGCAAATTCCCATGTACCACCCCAACAAGGATCACAGGTATCTACGCAATCTAATCACATGGCTGCAAACATTCAACAGCCAAAGATACCGTATGAACAACCTTACAGGTCACGACAGATCCCTAAACGCATTACCCTCCCCCCTGAATGTGGAGCCTACGTAATCGTATTGGTAAACGTACCAACACTCAAACAAGAACAGAGTGAAACTACATCATCTCTGAAAAACAAAATAATACATTGGTTAAGTCTAAACTGTAACTTTCCAATAGAATGCGCCGGGGAAATCTCCCACACTCAAAGAGTAGGCTGGATAGGCCCCCTACGGAAAAAATTCGAGGGGGACTGTGTAGCGATCACTTTTAGAAATCCTCAGTGGGCCGAAAAGACACTAGCCAAAGCTCCCCCACCATCTACATGGGAATTTAATACAACTCTTCTCCCATTGGGCTACTTCTACAGGCACTTACTAAATACAAACAATAACATCTTCCCTAACCCTATGAATGTGTTCCCAAAAGAGCCCTTTCCTTCCGATTCTTTTCTTTCCACTCCATTCAAGAATCCTAAATTTCTTTATCCAACAGGTTCGGTACAGTGGCACCAGAGTCAAACACTCATACCTCCCGCTATTCATCCCTATCTCTCTGAAATCTCTTATCGAGAGAATGGAGACAGCCGATGGAGGCAGGCGGCCTTACCGCTAGCCACTCCTTATAATATTCCGACCTACAACAGGTTTAATGCTCTCTCTGGGCTAGATATTAACGACTGACTCCCCGACTCACATTCGAACAGAGAACACTCACAACCCTCTAATACAGAGATGACTCTACCATCTATAACATGTATTATCCCTGGAAAAAAGCCAACCCAGTCTACTTTAACTCCAGATATAGCTAACTGTCCAATAACAAAACATCATAAGATAGATGCTTTGGTAACGGAGCTACTGGCCTCCGCTACCCAGGAGGCTGTAGATCTGACATCTGATATAAGCAATCCTCCTGACCCCACACCAAATACCGTGCAGATCCATCTCATATTTTGGAATATTGCAGGCCTTTCCGCAAAAAAGACAAACCCTGATTTCCTGAGACAGATCAATTTGAGCGGTTGTATCTGCCTTCAGGAAACTTGGGCTATAACTCCAATACACATGGTGGGCTTTAAAACTTATTGGTCACCTGCAAAGAAATCAATTTCTGGCAGAAACAGTGGAGGTTTGGTTACTTATATTACAAACACCCTTCCTCTGGACGAGGTACTCCCCCTAAGACTCGATGTGAACTTTCAGATCATAGTAATAAAGGTCACTAAACAAAGACTTTATCTAATTGTCAATTTCTATAATAATCTATCTGAGGTAGATATGATTTCTCTTCTCCCAGAGATTTCGGCAATTCTACAAGAACAACGTACAAAATATATTAAACAGACATTCACGGTAATCTGGGGAGGAGATTTCAATCTTCACCTATGTACTAACAGCAATAACAATAAATGTGGGATCAGTAACGAGGCTGACGTAAATCTCACGCATTTCACGCACTCCAATGTGGGGGAAATAATGACTGAACTCATGGCTGAATTAGATCTCAGCTTCGCTAATGAAATAAAAACTCCACCTGTCTCTTTCCAGCCCACATTTAATGGAAGAGGTCTAACAAGCCTTATAGACTTTATACTAATCACAACATCCGCAGGACGTGCCATAGAAGAATTTGAGGTCCTTAAAAATCCTTTGAGTGACCATTTTCCAATAGCTATGGGTCTTGCCGAAATAAAAATAAATAAACTATATGATACCATGACCGCCTTAAACCAACGTGAGCTAGCATTAGGCTCCTTGAACGGCTATACACTGAAGTGGGGTAGTATTGATAAGGAAACAACAACCAGAAAAATAGTCACATACAATCAAGTTGACATTATAAACTGCCTGGACCCCACTACACAACCAAGGGAAGTTATAAAGAGCTTCCTGGTAATCCTAAAAAGTATACAAAAGGAACTAACCAGGACGTATAAATTAAACCCTAACACAAAGAAAGGCTGGTTCAACACAGCATGCACAAAAGCATCTTCATCGTTAAAGAAAGCCCTGAATAGTGACCATAGGGACAAAGTCAAAATTAGTAGACTCAGAAAGGAGTACACGGTTGCCCTAAATAATAGGAAAAAAGAATTAAAAGCCGAACTATGGCTCCGCCTTACCCAAAGCTCAGAACTAAAAGACAGTACTATGTTCTGGCAAGTAGTCCGTTCCCCATTTCTAACAGATAAAGACAATTCCCCCTCTATTGATGTAGCAATAAGTGAACAAGAATGGGTGAGACACTTTACAAAAGTCTTCTCTAAAGACCAGATAGAAGACATAGACCAACCTGAACCTACGGTACACATCATTTACCCAATAAATCTTCAGCTCTCTCATGAAGAGGTTCAAAAAGCTTTAAAATCCTCAAAAACAGCCAAAGCCCCTGGACCGGACGGCGTTCCCGTCGATATCTTCAAACACCTCCCAGATTTATGGACTCCCCTATTAACCAACGTCCTCAATGCCACTACTGAAGTGGGCCTTCTAGATTCTTGGAGAACATCGACGTTGGTACCAATATTCAAAAAAGGAGATCGAAACAGTCCATCATGCTACAGACCGATCTCCCTCCTGGACTCGCTAGGAAAGATGGCAGGAAGAATACTCCTTGAGCGTCTCCAGGAATGGGCCACTGACCATAGAATCATTTCAGACCTACAATATGGTTTCCGGGAGGGGCTAGGAACCGTTGACCAGGCCCTAAATCTGTCTCTATTGGCGGGCAAATATGTGAAAGCTAAAGGCTCTACTCTTCACATGGTATTTGTAGATCTCTCCGCAGCGTTTGATTGCGTGGCACACTCAACGCTGTGGAGCATCATCTTGAAGATGGGAGCTCCTACTCCAATAGTGGACTTTCTTCGAGAATTGTACACAGGTACTACAGGCAGGGTAAGATTCGGGGTGAGAGGCGAGCTCACGGACACTTTTAGGGTGGAAAAGGGGGTCAGGCAGGGGTGTGTACTGGCCCCCTTTTTATTCACCCTTTACACGAATGGCTTGGAGGCTGCCATGCTCCAAGGCAGCAAAGATCTTCCTTTGATAGCACTTCGGCAGATACCAGCGCTCCTATATGCCGATGATGCTGTCATTTTAGCAAGAACGCCAATTGAACTACAACAGGCTTTGAATAGATACTCCATCTTCATGGCAAGCCTGAATCTGAAGCTAAACGTAAAAAAAACTTACACAATGCATGCAGGGGAGAAAAGAAACGCAAAAAATAGGAAGCTGTATGTACAGGGTGAACATGTGGATAGGACTACAACCTATCCCTACCTAGGGATTGTTATTGATGAAAAATTCAACTGGAATCCAGCTGTCACCGCAAGGAAACTGTCATTTCTTCGAGAGACATCATCTCTAAAAAGCTTCTCACAAAGACTGGGGCAGCGACCACCCAAAGAACTGTTACAAATTTATAACTCAAAATGCATAAGTACGGCAACATACGGGGCGGGGATATGGGGTTTTGCAAATGTGGACTCAATACAAAAAATTGAGAACTCTTTTTTGAGATATCTGCTGGCGGTACCAAAAAGTTGTTCCACTTTTGCCTGCCACACAGAGCTTGGCATTGACTACGTCACTGACATTATAAAACTACAGCCAATAATGCTGTGGCGTAGAATATGGGTTACTGAGCAGTGTCAATTGACTAGGGCGATCATGCAAGACATCCTAAAACTGGATCAATGTAAGAAAATCAAATGGCTGTCCTATGTCAAAGCGCTACTAACAGATTTAGGTTACAGGAAGTATTTTGATCATCCACTATTGATAAAAGAAATCCCAAAAAAGAACTTAAAAAGGGAATGTCTTCTTTATCTGGGTCAGGTACGATTACTATCGGAGATCCACAAACCATCTGTCCAACACTCATTACTAGCGCAGACTGTGTTTAATGCAGAACCCTATTTGAACTTCAAACTAACACAATATGAAAAAATGCTGCTTACCCGTTTCAGATTTGATCTCTTTCATTTAATGGTTGCATTTCCAAAACAAAATGTCTGGTTATCTACATTTTCTATGTGCCCCTGTGATCTGCAGTCCCCACAAACAACTATCCACACACTGTTATTTTGTAAGTTTTTTACTGAACCCCGTAAACGTTGGATATTGCCCATCCTGAAATTCTGGGGCCTACGGCAGTGTCGTCCTGCATACCTGGCACTTCAGTACCTTGAAAACGAAAATTATGCCAAGGCAATTGCACTTTTTCTCAAGTTTTGTATACGTCATCGTACAAATCTCTGAGCATAAACTATACCGCTGCCTTGCACAACTGAAAGAAAGCTAGCTAACAGGAAAACAGTAGGTTAAATTTAAAACTGAAAAGCTTACATAAACTGAGATGTTGCTGCTCGTTTTAATTACTTTTTAACAAACGTATTTTTTAATGATTTTATATTTTGTAATACTTGCATTTTACTCATTGTGAACTTTTATGGTGTTTTTCTTAAAACTACCGAATAAAGTTATTATTGAATTGAATTGAATTGAATTGATCCCATCCATGCACAAGCAAACAAGAAATTCACTGACACCAAATAGAATGTTATCATGTAACCCTCAACCATTACATACTTAAGATTCTACATTAGAAACATTAAAGCTACAGTACAGCAAATACTACACCTTTATATAGACAGGTTGATATAGAGCCCTTTGTGTCTACACTTTAGGAGTTGTTTACTTGCTGAACAAATCTGAATTGTGCCTGTATAATCAAAGAATTTCAATCTAAGAAACTCTATTGTATACCTTCAGACGATATGGTGAGCCTCATACTAACTAACATGGGACCATAATACTGGCTACGAAGGATGTTGGCTTATTTGCCCTCACTTGCTTATATAGAAGCGATCTAGAGTATCTATGCACTACCAAAATGCGTTTGGGCATTATGGAACTCATCATGACACACTCAACATAATGGATTAATATAGTTTTTCACAGTACCCGCTCTTTGGACATGTTCGAACTATATATCCCAGCAGGCTTGCAGGATTATCGTAGTTCTATAACAGGCTGTAATTCTTTAGGGTATCGTGTTGTAATTAAATGTTAGCCCTTTTTATACATCACGATTCCTATTTTTGACAGGCAGAAACATTGTATGATCCTGGTTGACCGTCTAAATGTAAATGTATTGCGGCTTATATAGCGCAGGTATCACCCGAAGGCCCGAAGGCAACAAATTGGTCCATGACAGTCTAGAACTAAGTATCCCAGAGAGGCTTGGGAGATTTCGTAGTGCCATTCGGGCCACTTTTTCGAGTATTTTGGTATTTGCGTATTGTTTTTGTATTTGCAGCGTAACTGTGGAATTTGTGAATCTTTATAAATGTTGGGTGCCTTTATAAGAGTGATTGTTTTACCTAGTGTATAGATAAACTGTACATAAAGTTATTGAGAATAGCAGAAATGGCTGAGACTACATTTCCCTTCAGCCTAGGAAACCGTTTGTAGTTTTACACACAACGCCATCATATTGTGTGCGGTGTCCGACAAAGCCTCAACACCTGTGCGGTCCAGTATTTAAACAGGTTGGCTTCTCTGTCGGATTAACTTCACCCCAGCAAGAGTCTTCGCCGAGAGGTACCTACTACCGACGGAGAGGTACGTTTTTGGGAGTAGATGTGCTGCTGCTTCGAATTTCATTACAAGAACGGAGGCTACATTATGCATACAACTTTTAATTGCGTCTCCAAGCAGCCGCATACATCACAATTAAAAGGTTCCATAAAGAACATTCAAAACAAATAAAGGGCATGAGCCAACAAGAGACTGCCTCTTTTAAATGCGGCTCTGAGCAGATAAGTTCCCTTTACCTGTTACCTTATCTCATTATTTATTGTTATTGTTCTTATACTATTATTAATATTATTTTCTGGATTTGATTTCAAAGTTATAGGGCTATTGTTTTCCCTCTCTTTCCTATTACCACACCGATTTCCAATTTATGGAAATCCCCTCTTTCTTTCCCTTTGGTCCTTCTGACCTGATTTACTTGCTTTCATGATTATACCCCACTTGTATGTGTGTGTGTATTCCTCTTTTCCTAATGGGTTTTTTATTTCAGGCAACGTAAGTATTTGCTGCATTTCTTCATCGTTAAACGTTTTAACATTTTGATTTGCCACTTGCCTTCTCCTTCGATATCTCGCTCTTGGAGACCGGCTTGATAGCGTTTTATGGCATGGTTTGCCTTCAATACACGTCGGTTTGTCTTCAATAACACGTCGCGCTCGAGACGCGAGTGAGTATCGCGCTACGGAGCTCAAGGCATTGCTGCTAGCAGAGGAAAGGCCCTCGGCAACAACGACGCCACGCAGGCGCGTTGCCTGGGTGCTTTCCTCTACCTAGATACGGACATTGTTGATGTCACCGGCACGCAATGCCGGTTCCTATGGTTACCAAGGGCGCAGCTGATCGCGAGCCGTTCCGAGTTCGTTACTCGACCTTCGCGACTGGCTGTACCTCGTTAGGACGATTTACACTAACAATTACCCGCTTTTTACAATTACTAAACGTGACAAAAGCTTAATATTTATTTTACAACTACCATCAGCGAAACTCCGCCTCTTACCCAAAAAAAAAAAAAAAACGTCAGAATAAGACCTAATATCCTAAACTAAACCTACTACTACATTACTTCTTAATAACTAATGTCTGAATCGGAGTCTGAAGTTGCTTCTGCCCCTACTCCCAATGTTGTGGGTGAACATTTTAAAACTGTTTTAGATCAGGAAGTGCAGTCCTCCATACGTGGTTCTTTAAAAAGGGTGATGTCTTCAAAGAGATCTATTTCTCCTGACGAGGACGATTATTATGAAAGTCATTCAATTGAAATTGATAATCTAAGAGGCAAAAAAATAAGAAAAGTTAAAAACATTGAAGGATTTGCCTCTAAGAGCGCTGCTGGAGGTCCTAGCACCTCGCTTTATCTGGGAGGTCCCCGCACCTCAAAACCTCTTGGTGTCCTTCGCGGCACAACTCATCATGGTGTCCATCGCGGCACAACCTATTATGGTGCCCCTCGCGGCACAAAATATCCTGGTGTCCTTAGCGGCACACAATATCCAAGTGCTCATGATCACATACTTGATAATGATCTCAGAGACGACAATTCCTCAGACACACCCGACGAATATGTCCTTGATCTAAATGATGACTATGATGAAGACCTTTTTAACCCTCCAGAATCTTCCTCTGGTTCAAAAGATACTATTCTTGATCCCCTCGGGGAAGAAATGTTCTCTCCCCTTAATCTTAAACATCCTAGGAGTTCGGAATGGTGGCCTCATCAACACGTGGCCAAATTCATTGATAAATGGTTGAGATTTCCCCTTGAACCCAACACTCGTAACATTCTACGAGCTGAATGTTCAAGACCTTCTATTGACGAAAAAGTCTGCCAAACTCCTAATTTGGACCCTGAATTGATAAAATTCCTTTTTAAGCTTGGACGTGACCCTCGCAAAGGTATGGAGAGGTCCCTTAAGGGTTGTCAAGACCGTGTCCTGGACGTTCTAGGCCCTTTGGCTAGAATTATTGACGCCGCTGAGGAGAGCCATCTCAATGATACTCCCCTTAATGTTGACTTAATCAGAGGCTGGAGTCAGAGAGCTTTAATTCTCCTAGGAAACGCTAATGCCAGCTTGAACGCAGAAAGACGCAGAGTCGTCCTAACCAAAATAAACCCAAAACTTTCAGACATGGCCGACAAGGAGACTTCTCAAAATCCCAAAGGCTTACTTTTTGGTGAAGATCTCATTAAAACTCTTGGCAAATATGTCTCTACTTTTACGGCCTTGGACAGAGCCCAACAAAATATGCGCAAGGTCTTTAACGTGGAACATGGTCCCTAGAGGAGTCTTCCCAACATATAAATTATTTAGAACTTACAGCTGGTCTTTACGCTTTGATGAGTTTCAAACACTCACTGCAAGGAAGATCGGTCATTTTAAAGATGGACAACATGTCTGCTGTAGCTTATATAAACCGCCTAGGTGGCACCAAATCTGCGGACCTTTCGAACCTGGCCAAGAAACTTTGGATGTTCTGCTTAGAACACAAAATTGCTCTAAAAGCAGAATACCTTCCAGGGAGAGCGAACATCTCTGCAGACTGGAACTCCAGATTCCTCAAAGATCACAGCGATTGGAAACTCAACATTTCCATCTTCAACCGTCTGAATATGGTTTGGGGACCCTTGGAAATAGACCTTTTCGCAAGCAGACTAACGTTTCAACTGAAAAAATACTTCAGTTGGATGCCCGATCCCGGCGCTCTAGCAGTGAACGCCTTCCTTCAACCATGGAAGAATCTGAAGGCTTACGCCTTTCCCCCCTTTGCCATGATTCAGAGAGTCCTGCAGAAAGTGAGAATCGATCAATGCTCCCTTGTTCTAGTGACTCCCTTCTGGCCCTCTCAAGCTTGGTTCCCAACAGCTCTGGAACTGGCTTACGACACTCCCTTTCTAATCCCTTGCCTAGATCATCTCCTAACAAACGTAGATGGCGAAATTCATCCTCTAATACAAACAGGGAGTTTGAACCTTCTTGTTTGGAGAGTGTCAGGAGATCTAATGAAGTCTCAGGACTTTCGTCTACAGCTTCAACTCTCCTCTCAGAATCATGGTCACCAGGCACCCACTACAGATATAACAACATCTGGAGAACTTGGGTTCGTTGGTGCTTGGAAAGGAACCTGGATTCCCTTGAAGCACCTATTGTCGACATAGTTAATTTTCTCTGTGAACAATTTGATAGGGGTCTTAGTTACAGAACCATCAATTGTTATAGATCCGCTATTTCCGCTGGTCATATCCTCGTGAATGGTAAAACGGTAGGTAAAAATGTTATCATTTGTAGAATTATGAAGAGCATCCGTCTAAGAAGACCTCCTAAACCTAAGTATGATTCTCTTTGGGATGTTAATTTGATTTTAGACCTCTTTACCAACTGGCCTGATAACACATTCCTTAACAGGAAACTCCTCTCTATAAAAAACTTGCTAGTCTTCTTTGCCTTTTTTCATGTAGAAGAGTCTCTGATATTAAAGCTTTAGACATTTCCTTTAGGTCCTACAACATGTTTGGTGTTAAGTTTGAAATTCATAGAAGAACTAAGACTATGTCTGATTCTATATTCTATCCACGTTTTGACTCCTGTCCGAAACTTTGTGTTGTTGATTGTTTAAAGGAGTATGACCGCAGAATGTCTCTTCTTCGACCTTCTGATGTCAGTCAATTACTTATTTCCTTTGTTAGACCTCATAAAGCTATTTCCTCTACTTCCATTGCTAGATGGGTCAAAACAGCTATGAACCTAGCAGGTGTTGATTTACGTAAGTTTCAGGCTCACTCCCTTAGGGGTGCTATGGCCAGCAAATCCCTCTGGTCTGGGGGTAAGCTTGATGATATTCTTAAAGCTGCTGACTGGTCGAATGCTAGCACGTTTGCTCGACATTACTGTAAACCAATAGAACATATGTCTGATGTTGTATTACAAGGCTACCAACATGCATAATGTAGCCTCCGTTCTTGTAATGAAATTGCGATTCTCCTATTACCATGACTAGAGAATCTGGATTTCATTAAAGACACGGAGGCTCACATTATCCCACCCATCCCTCCCTGGGATGCGTTTACAGTTATGTATTGCTTTTGATGCGTTTACAGCTATGTATTACCTTTCTAAATTGTTGCATTGGTACATCTAACTATTGCATTGGTATTCTTTTTAATGTTTAGGTTTGGATTTCTCCAATTTACCCCCCTTTTTTCCTTCTTTGCAGATGTTCCTTCCTAATCTAAGATGTTTGGATGCTTCCATCTTTTGGCTTCTTCGGATTTTACCAAGTTGATCTCTTCTGAAAGTTTCTCGAATATTTGAATTTATTGTTTCATTCATGGACTTTTCTGTACTATCTCCACATTTAAAAGAGGCAGTCTCTTGTTGGCTCATGCCCTTTATTTGTTTTGAATGTTCTTTATGGAACCTTTTAATTGTGATGTATGCGGCTGCTTGGAGACGCAATTAAAAGTTGTATGCATAATGTGAGCCTCCGTGTCTTTAATGAAATCCAGATTCTCTAGTCATGGTAATAGGAGAATCGCAATTCTGGTGTCACTATATGATTGGTGTCTGCCCGCTCTCACTTCGAGTCTCAGAAACAATAGTTGTGTTCTGTTTGACACCTTAGCGTGATCGCTAGAACTGAAAGAGGGTCCTGTTTAAGAAATCGTTTTTTCTCTTTATTCTTCTTTTGATGCTGTGACCTAAACTGCTAGTAAGAATTTTCCTACTTAGAGATAGTTAATATGCCCAATTGGACGTAAAATATGAAATTAAGTTAAGGGCATACAAATTTTTGTGAGTTGTGGCTAACTTTTAAGGACATTAAAGAAATAAAGTTTGGAAAAAGTTTGATGTCATCTAGAGGATTAATACATCTTTTGTCGGAGATTCTCTAATAGCAGGCTGTTTCTTTCCTGTCTGAATGGAGGTTAAGTTTTGAGTTTTTTGAAGGATAATTTTTTTAAGTTAACATAGCTAGCTTATATTTCACAGCTGCGATAGTCTGAATGATTTAGCAACATTAGACTGTTTGAGCTAATAATTATGATTACCTTGTAGTGCGGGGCCTCATTGATCCATACTCGAGCTGGTTTCGAGTGAGGTGAGATCCAGACCTAGACAATTAGTGATTTTTGGGAAGCCCTCCTTCATTGAGGGCATTGCGCTGGGTTTCGCTTTGAATCCCTCCCACCATTTTGTTGTTGTGCTTTCCCCTGGCCCGCCTCCCCGCTACCGCCTCCCAGCTGACCCTCCCACGCTCCGCCCCCCCACTATCCATTTAAGAAAGATGAACCCACGCGCAGCGTCCACGCGCTACGGGTGCGCCAAAGGTAAGCCCGTCTACGCCTGTCCGCGCCTGGACCGCGCCCAGCGCCATACCCCCTGGCCCCCGTACCACCCACCCCACCCTCATTACTTACGACGCCTCCACCCTCTTAGCCCTAAACCCCGGCCGACTCCCCAACTGCGCCCAAGCCGCTCCTGGACACACCCATGGACCCTTCACATGCAACTCCTGCAAGTATGACAGCACCAAGACCAACTCCCCATCCACTAACACCAAACAGAGATCCGACACCAACCACCTACAATGCATCCTGCTCAACACCCGCTCAGTCCACAGTCACGCCATCGACCTTTGGAATCTACTAGACACCATCTCTCCGGACGTCGCCTTCTTAACAGAAACCTGGATGAACGCCTCTTCAGCTCCGGACATCACCATCGCCATCCCGGAAGGCTACAAGATCATCCGTAAAGACCGCATCAAGCAAACAGGAGGAGGCATGGCTATCGTCCATAAGAATTCCATCCGCATCTCAACCAGCTCCGACGACAACCTCGCTAACGCCGAACACCTTCACTTCCAGATCCACACAGACCCCAAGACCACACTCAGAGGCACACTCCTCTACAGGCCATCAGGCCCCCGTGCACAATTCAGTGAAGACATCACTGACTTCATCACTCCACACGCCCTCCCCTCCGAGGACTACATTCTACTGGGAGACTTCAATTTTCACCTGGACAAGAGCAACAACAGCAACACCATCACCCTTATGGACAACCTCGCCAACCACGGACTCAAACAACTAGTTAACACCCCCACCCACAACGCAGGACACACACTCGACCCTATCTTCACCTCCAGCAAACACATCTCCTTCAATCACACTTCAGTTCTCCATTGGACGGACCACAGATGCGTTCACTTTGTCTACAATAAGACCACAACCCACAATCACCCTCATCCCACTCTACAAAGAAACTGGAATAAAATCACCATCGACCAGATCTCCTCATCGCTTCTTCAAAACCCCCCGACCCACTCATCGAACGCCAATCAAGCAGCCATTAACCTCACTCAATGGCTAACCAACAGCGCAGACAACCTAGCACCTCTGAAAAAACGTCAATCCAAACTAGGCAGCAAAAAGGCCCCCTGGTTCAACGATGAGCTTAAGAAATCCAAGAAACTCTGTCGTTCCCTTGAGAAGGCCTGGAAAAAAGACCCAAACACCAGCACCAAGGACGCCTTCAAAAATGCCACCCGCCTACACCACCAATTGATCCGAACCGCCAAGAAAGCGGCATTCAAAGACCGACTTGACAACAACGCCCACAACAGCAAGGAACTATTCAACATCGTCAAAGTATTTACCAACCCCACTGCCAACTCCAACGACATCACTCCCTCTCAAACTCTTTGCGACTCCCTAGCTTCGTTCTTCCACGACAAAATTGCAGACATCCACAACAGTTTCGACAACCATCCCGAAGACCAACACACCCAACCTTCCGCCGCACCTTCACCCCCCTTGAACATCCTTAATGACTGGAACCCTATCTCCACTGAGGACACCATTCGACTGATGAACTCCATCCACTCAGGATCCCCCACAGACCCATGTCCTCACCACATCTTCCATCATAGCACCACACCTCCGAGACGTCATCAACTGCTCCCTCAACTCCGCCACCTTCCCGGAAAGCTGGAAACATGCCGAACTCAGCGCCCTCCTGAAAAAACCCACAGCTGATCCCACCGTACTCAAAAACTACCGCCCCATTTCGCTCCTACCATTCCCGGCCAAAGTCATCGAGAAAGCTGTCAACAACCAGCTCGCCGCCTTCCTCGAAGCCAACAAATCCCTCGATCCATCACAATCCGGCTTCCGAGCCAAACACAGCACGGAGACCGCCCTCATCGCAGCAACAGATGACATTCGAACACTACTGGACAATGGAGACACAGTCGCCCTCATCCTCCTTGACCTCTCCGCAGCCTTCGACACAGTCTGCCACAGCACCCTCATACAACGCCTCAACAACGTTGGAATACAAGGAAAATCTCTGGACTGGATCACCTCGTTCCTCGCTGGAAGAACTCAGAGAGTCCGCCTCCCACCGTTCAAGTCGGAGTCCACCAAAGTCATCTGCGGCGTGCCACAAGGCTCTTCACTCCGCCCCACCCTCTTCAACGTATACATGAGCCCTCTCGCGGACATCGCACGTCAACACAACCTCAACATCATCTCCTACGCTGATGACACTCAGCTGATCCTCTCCCTCACCAAAGATCCAGACACCGCTAAAACCAACCTACATGAAGGAATGAAAGAAGTAGCCGAGTGGATGAAACACAGCCGTCTTAAACTTAACTCAGATAAAACAGAAGTCCTCATCTTAGGTACTTCCCCCTCCGCCTGGGACGACTCCTGGTGGCCAGCGGCCCTAGGAAAAGCACCCACTCCAACGGATCACGCACGGAACCTAGGCATCATCCTTGACTCCTCTCTCTCGATGACCAGACAAGTCAACGCAGTTTCATCATCTTGCTTCAACATCCTCCGCATGCTCAAAAAAACATTTCGCTGGATCCCCACCGAAACTAGAAAAACGGTCACCCATGCACTAGTTACAAGCCGCCTGGACTACGGAAACACCCTATACGCCGGTACCACCGCTAAACTTCAGAGAAAACTCCAACGCATCCAAAACGCATCAGCCAGACTCATACTAGACATCCCGCGTGAAGACCACATTTCAGGTCACCTAAAAGACCTCCACTGGCTCCCTGTTAATAAGAGGATAACGTTCCGCCTCCTCACCCACGCACACAAAGCACTCTACGAACTTGGACCAGAATGCCTCAACACGCGATTATTCTTCTACTCCCCTTCCCGCCAGCTACGTTCCTCCAACCAAGCCTTCGCCACGGTTCCACGCATCAACAAATCCACTATGGGAGGAAGATCCTTCTCCTACCTAGCGGCTAAAACATGGAACTCCCTCCCCATTCACCTCCACCTCACTCAAAACCACCCAGCCTTCAGAAAGCAACTTAAAACCTGGATCTTCGACAATTAATTCCCCACCCTTCCTCAAGCGCCTTGAGACCCTCTGGGTATGTAGTGCGCTATATAAATTTTCTGACTTGACTTGACTTGACATATTGTTTAAAACTTAATTTAATACATTGGCGATAACCTTATGATACAGAGTCTATTTATACATTTTTCGCAATTCCTTTTTTTGATACCACCAAGCATCATGCGTGTCTTGAGGATTTGAAACAGGATATACACTGTATGTATTTATCCTATATTTTCTTGCAGTGGCAAAACATCTTTAGAGGTCCTGACGAAAGCCAGGGAGAATCATCCCCAAGGCTGAAACATATTGACCACATAGACAGTGATTAATATCTAACTGTCTTTCCTTTCACCTGCACTTTGGTTTTTAAATGGGAAAACTTAAATGAGTATACATCAAACTAATGGTTAGATTGTGTATCTCAGGGTTTATCCTATTTTATCTCTCCGTTGTTTCACTATATGCACTGCTGTTCTTCACTGAAAAACTTTTGAAAAAAACTTTGGAATCCTTTCCCTGTCTGCACCTTCCTCTTGTGAGCACCCACAAGTGGATACAACTATACCTTCTGTTTTTTCCTAATGCTCTAAGGAAAAATAGAGGGATGTTGTTTGGTAATACCCAGATGATGACACTGGGCACACTTATACATGTGCAATGATGGGATAAGAAAATATTCAAGAGTGGTTCTGGTTCACTTCTTTATATGCAAATTTAGTTCTCTGCATCATTGGTGTATATTTTTTCCACTTTTTTCCAATTTCTTGACATAGAGTAGGGAGTGGGAATAGAAGTGCATACACTAAGATGGCACCTCTGTAGTGCACAGACCGCCATCCATTCTTTGTTTTGGAAAGAGGAATTACACCTCCCAGCCGCCCTGAGAAGACGCCCGCCCCTGACACTGCGTCCCGCGCCCGAAGGCGCGATTAAACCTACACAGTCCTCCCGCAGCGGGCCAAGGGCGGCCCGTCTGTGTCCAGACGAGGCAGGGCAGGGTCCCTTAATAACATCTGGATCTAATATTCTTCAATAAGGTATTGTGAAATCGACCTTCCTTTGTCCAAATTTGATATTGTACTACACTGTGTTGACAAGGCTGTTTAGGCTTACAGGATGAACAGATCCAAACATGGACAAGGGGTAGTGGGGACACTGGATGCCTTCCTGTTAAGGGCCAAATCGGCTCTTATACATGAAATTCAGTCGACCTTACGCATATTGTCCCTGGGCCCACAAAATTTCTCACAACGCACAGTCCCGTGATATGGGCTTCATCTGTCCCCCTGTATCCCCTGTAACCCATTTGTCACAATCTAACTTGCTACACAACAAGCAGAGGGCAGAGGGTTTTGATAATCAATATGGTCTGGGTGAAGGGGAAAAATGTGACATTCCATTTGGGCAAAATGTGGTCACATGAGGACAAAAAGAGAAAAGCAATCATGGGAACAGTATTTCACCTCCCCCAAAAAAAGGAAGGGGCACGCATCAAACTAACAAAAAAAGCCAAACAAGCATGCCCTCTCTTTTTCTAAACCTCTGGGTATTAGGAGTAAACATGTTGAGATAGATTGCAACCAAGGGGCCTACCAAGGACAAGCACCGGATGATGCAGTACATACGAAATCTCCAGCCACTTGAGAGTTGGAAGACTTTATATTAAAAAATGAGAACATGTGATTTTAGCTAACTTAGACCCTACTTTAAAAAACCAAACTGAAATTGAGGAACGGATAAATTGTCTGGTTAAATCTTTGCCTAATACTCATGTATCCCTTATAGCCGGTGGATCAGATGTGGCTGGGGGTGTTGCCAGGGATGGGGGTGTTGCCAAGGATGGTGAGGCACAGCATTCTGAACCTGCCCCTGGAATAGCGAGCCAGGTTGATTTCTCCTGTTCAAGGGCTGTACACCAATCCACAAATGTACTGAAATACAACATCACTCAGAAGGGCCAATAACCAGGCAATATCAGACAGTACATAGCACAAGAAACAATCAAGCAATTAAGGCTGGTAATATCTCTGTAGAAGGATCTCGAAATACAGGAACTCCAAATAGTCAACTCTGTGGTAAAAGATCTCCTGGTCCCTTACGTTCTAATTTACACTTACCCCCAGAAGCAACACCATATATTTTGGTGTTAGCCAATGTTCCAACATTAGCATTAAGAGTTATGGAGCACTAATCAACCCTGAGGAACAAATCCATTCACTTCCTGAGTGCTAGAACAGGCATCAGCAATAGGTTGCTATTTGCATAATTCAAAATGGCACGTCGTATAGGATGGGTGGGAAAATCTAACAAATCTAACAAATCTCTTCAGGGGATTGCATTGTTTTGACCTTTAGTTCTCCAGGTTTTGTTAGGACCATAATAAATAGGGTGATTTTCCTAACCTTTGATTCCCCCTCGGATATGGTAATACAGTCTTTTGAAACTTAAATAGGACAATTAGTAAGCGGGTTCTACCAGATGGTTCAACGTTGAGTGTTCAAAGGCGCAAAGAGATCTTAGGAAAGCCCTGCAAGCGGTCCCTCGGGATATGGTCCTATAACTTTAAGTAGGACTCCAGAAGCATCTTCCGTCGATTTTCTATTAATACACAATTTCGCTTGGAAAAGTTTCTTAAATGTATCCTCAGTGTTAGACGAAAAATAGGCATGCTCCAGTTGCTTAATGGAGGCTAAGAAGGAATCTGAGTCTCTGATACATTGTTTCTTTTTAGCAGCAACATAATCAATAATGAAACCTCTGGCTGTAGCCTTAAAGGCATCCCAAATAGTGTGGATAGGGATGTCGGGAGCAATATTCCTGAGGAAGAAGTCTGACAAAAACTCTTTGAAATGCTCCAAAAAAGTGAGATCTTTAAGTACATAATTGTGAAAAAGCAATCTGCGAGGCTTAGAAGGCTCGGAAGGAAGATCTAAATTAATCAGAATGGGGCATGATCAGAAATAAGATTAGACCCAATTTTAGCATTAGTTAGATTAGGAAGGAGAAGAGGACTTAAAAAAATATAATCTATTGTGGGTGAAGATTTATGGGTGGGGGGGAAAGTGTGTTCTAAGGTGTCCGGGTGAAATATCCTCCAAGCGTCCACCAAAACCCTTGAGCAAATCATATTCATAAAGTTTTTTGCATTTTGTTGGGGATATATCTATCAGTAGATTTTCTATCCGTAAAGGGATCCATGACCTGATTGCAATCCCCACCCACCAATAAGTTAGTGTCAAGACATGAATGAAGAGTTTGAGTCATGGACTGACAGAATTGTTAGTTAACACTCGTGCTGTTGGTTTTTTTGCCCTTGATCGTCAAGTCCACGTTTTGAGGTCAGCCGAGCTTGTCTGCGAGGAGCGAGCAGGCAGAGCAGGCTGTGTGCGGTCATTAGCACTGAGAAATGCTGAGAAACGCCGCCACAGCTGGAAAAGCCACACGAAAGCTGCTGAGTTGTGAGCCGGGACTTTCTTGGCCCCCGCTTGGTCCCCTCGCTCCTATGGTCGCTGAGGTTGGTGGTGACAATGTGTGATGGGTGAGGCAATCCATGGAGGAAGCTGGGGAGAGTGCCACAGCTGAGGCCCTGCAGCTCCCCTTTGTCTAGTGCTGCAAGAATTACACCTTCCGGAGATTAGCATTAGAGTGTGTGCCTGATCTGAGGTGTTTGGCAGCAAAATCTGTTTATAAATATAAGGGCCTGGATCTCCACTCTGTGTAGTACTGCACACATTAGCCCATTCAGTCAGTTAGTTTGTAGTACAAGTGATCTTCATCTGAAGTATTTAGAAAAATTTTAAAAAAGCTGTTCATGTACTTTATGAAAGCTCGGGAGAGCCCGGATTGAACCTGGACTGAGAAGCGGAAGGAAGGAAGATCACCGCACGCTACTCATTTTCTTCTACCTTCTACCTTCCTGCTACCTGATATTTGCTACTCCTACCTGCTGCAAACCATTGCAACCCCGCCGACGCCCAACCAGCAGTGGGGGCGTGGTCAGCAGCAGCTAAATCAAGGCAGCCCTTGGTCGGGCACAACAACAATGGCAGAATCTTAAGGAACTACAACGGAACGCCTGGAACAAAGAGACTGCACCTGTGAGGGGAACGGCCAATTTTCCACTTACCAGCCGTGAGGGGAACGGCCATCCTCTCTACATTCCCGCTGTGAATAGAGCAGACAGTGCTGCCAGATACAGCTGTGAGGGGAACACCTAAAAAAAACAACAAAAAAGACTAAACCATCTAAAACAGTTGAAATTGACAGTTCAAAAGCATGGACACAAAAAGGTTTCACGAACTGCAACAGCGAGAATCTTATTTATCTGATTACCTCTCCTTGTGAATATCGTTACCTGGGGATGACCACACGCAAGGTCAAACTCCGCAAGATGGAACAATAGAGCACCTTTTGGTGCAAGAAAACAATAAAAAAGTCAACCAAACACTTTGTTGAGAAAGAGCACAAGCCTGAAGACTTTGGGTGGATAGTGCTAGAAAAACCTTTTATTCCACCACATGTTACAGACGTCACTTCCTACCTATTCAAACGTGAACAGAGATGGGTCTTCAGACTGTCCAGTGACACCCTGGGTCTCAATGATGCGATCCCCTGGATGTCACTTTGGCATAAATAACAATGTTCTATCTGGCTCTAGTAGGGATATTTTTAGAACTAATAGAGTATCTTGAGCACAGTAACATTTACTATAGAGCCTTTTGAAGTATCTTCAATGATTGAATCAGGACGCAGGAATAACTCAAAAGGAAGATTAATCCTAGGAGCATAAAAGATCCCATCCATGCACAAGCAAACAAGAAATTCACTGACACCAAATAGAATGTTATCATGTAACCCTCAACCATTACATACTTAAGATTCTACATTAGAAACATTAAAGCTACAGTACATCAAATACTACACCTTTATATGGACAGGTTGATATAGAGCCCTTTGTGTCTACACTTTAGGAGTTGTTTACTTGCTGAACAAATCTGAATTGTGCCTGTATAATCAAAGAATTTCAATCTAAGAAACTCTAATGTACACCTTCAGACGATATGGTGAGCCTCATACTAACTAATATGGGACCATATTACTGGCTACGAATGATGTTGGCTTATTTGCCCTCACTTGCTTATATAGAAGCGATCTAGAGTATCTATGCACTACCAAAATGCGTTTGGGCATTATGGAACTCGTCATGACACACTCAACATAATGGATTAATATAGTTTTTCACAGTACCCGCTCTTTGGACATGTTCGAACTACATATCCCAGCAGGCTTGCGGGATTATCGTAGTTCTAAAACAGGCTGTAATTCTTCAGGCTATAGTGTTATAATTAAATGTTAGCCCTTTTTATACAACACGATTCCTATTTTTGACAGGCAGAAACATTGCACGATCCTGGTTGACCGTCTAAACAAATTGGTCCATGACAGTCTAGAACTACGTATCCCTGCAGGCTTGGGAGATTTCGTTGTTCCATTCGGGACACTTTTTCGAGTATTTTGGTATTTGCGTTTTGTTTTTGTATTTGCAGCGTAACTGTGGAATTTGTGAATCTTTATAAATGTTGGGTGCCTTTATAAGAGTGATTGTTTTACCTAGTGTATAGATAAACTGTACATGAAGTTATTGAGAATAGTGCAAATGGCTGAGACTACATTTCCCATCAACATAGGAATCCGTTTGTAGTTTTACACACAACGTCATCATATTGCGTGTGGTGTCCGACAAAGCCTCAACACCTGTGCGGTCCAGTATTTAAACAGGTTGGCTTCTCTGTCGGATTAACTTCACCCCAGCAAGAGTCTTCGCCGACAGGTACCTACTACCAACGGAGAGGTAAGTATTTGGGAGTAGATTTGCTGCTGCTTCGAACTCTGGTGTCACTATATGATTGGTGTCTGCCCGCTCTCACTTCGAGTCTCAAAAACAATAGTTGTGTTCTGTTTGACACCTTAGCGTGATCGCTAGAACTGAAAGAGGGTCCTGTATAAGAAATCGTTTTTTCTCTTTCTTCTTCTTTTGATGCTGTGACCTAAACTGCTAGTAAGAATTTTCCTACTTAGAGATAGTTAATATGCCCAATTGGATGTAAAATATGAAATTAAGTCACAGGAATACAAATTTTTGTGAGTTGTGGCTAACTTTTAAGGACATTAAAGAAATAAGGATTGGAAAAAGTTTGATGTCATCTAGAGGATGAATACAACTTTTGTCGGAGATTCTCTAATAGCAGGCTGTTTCTTTCCTGTCTGAATGGAGGTTAAGTTTTGAAATTTTAGAAGGATAATTTTTTTAAGTTAAAATAGCTAGCTTATATTTGACAGCTGCGATAGTCTGAATGATTTAGCAACATTAGACGTTTGAGCTAATGATTATGATTACCTTGTAGTGCGGGGCCTCATTGATCAATACTCGAGCTGGTTTCGCGTGAGGTGAGATCCAGACCTGGACAAGTAGTGGTAAGCATTGGGTTTATTTACCACACATTGTTTGAAACTTAATTCAATACAAGGGCAATAACCTTATGATGCAGAGTCTATTTACACATTTTTCTCAATTCCTTTTTAGATACCACTAAGCATCATGCTTGTCTTGAGGATTTGAAACAGGATGTACACTGTATGTATTTATCCTATATTTTCTTGCAGTGGCAAAACATCTTTAGAGGTCCTGACGAAAGCCAGGGAGAATCATCCCCAAGGCTGAAACATGTTGACCACATAGACAGTGATTAATATCTAACTGTCTTTCCTTTCACCTGCGCTTTGGTTTTTAAATGGGAAAACTTAAATGAAAATACATCAAACTAATGGTTAGATTGTATATCTCGGGGTTTATCCTATTTTATCTCTCCGTTGTTTCACTATATGCACTGCTGTTCTTCACTGAAAAACCTTTGAAAAAAACTTTGGAATACTTTCCCTGTCTGCACCTTCCTCTTGTGAGCAACCACAAGTGGATACAACTATACCTTCAGTTTTTTCCTAATGCTCCAAGGAAAAAGTGGAGGGATGTTGTTTGGTAATACCCAGATGATGACACTGGGCACACTTATATATGTGCAATGATCGGACAAGAAAATATCCAAGAGTGGTTCTGGTTCACTTCTTTATTTGTAAATTTAGTTCTCTGCATCATTGGTGTATATTTTTTCCACTTTTTTCCAATTTCTTGACATAGAGTAGGGAGTGGGAATAGAAGTGCATACACTAAGATGGCACCTCTGTAGTGCACAGACCGCCATCCATTTTTTGTTTTGGAAAGAGGAATTACACCTCCCAGCCGCCCTGAGAAGACGCCCGCCCGTGACAATGCGTCCCGCGCCCGGAGGCGCGATTAAACCTACACAGTCCTCCCGCAGCGGGCCAAGGGCGGCCCGTCTGCACCCGGACGAGGCAGGGCAGGGCCCCTTATTAACATCTGGATCTAATATTCTTCAATAAGGTATTGTGAAATCGACCTTCCTTTGCCCAAATTTGATATTGTACTACACTGTGTCGACAAGGCTGTTTAGGCTTACAGGATGAACAGATCCAAACATGGACAAGGGGTAGTGGGGACACTGGATGCCTTCCTGTTAAGGGCCAAGTCGGCTCTTATACATGAAATTCAGTTGACCAAATGCAGATTGTCCCTGGACCCACAACATTTCTCACAACGCACAGTCTCGTGACATGGGCTTCATCTGCCCCCCTGTATCCCTTGTAACCCATTTGTCACAATCTAACTTGCTACACCACAAGCAGAGGGCAGAGGGTTTTGATAATCATTATGGTCTGGGTGAAGGGGAAAAATCTGGCATTCCATTGGGGACAAGTGTGGTCACATGAGGACAAAAAGCGAAAAACAATCATGGGAACAGTATTTCACCTCCCCCTCCAAAAAATAAGGAAGGGACACGTATCAAACAAACAAAACAAGCCAAACAAGCATGCCCTCTCTTTTTCTAAACCTCTGGGCATTAGGAGTAAACATGTTGAGATAGATTGCAACCAAGGGGCCTACCAAGGACAAGCACCAGATGATGCAGTACATACGAAATCTCCAGCAACTTGAGAGTTGGAAGACTTTATATTAAAAAATGAGAACATGTGATTTTAGCTCACTTAGACCCTACTTTAAAAAACCTAACTGAAATTGAGGAACGGATAAATTGTCTGGTTAAATCTTTGCCTAATACTCATGTATCCCTTATAGCCGGTGGATCAGATGTGGCTGGGGGTGTTGCCAGGGATGGGGGTGTTGCCAAGGATGGTGAGGCACAGCATTCTGAACCTGCCCCTGGAATAGCGAGCCAGGTTGATTCCTCCTGTTCAAGGGCTGTACACCAATCCACAAATGTACTGAAATACAACATCACTCAGAAGGGCCAATAACCAGGCAATATCAGACAGTACATAGCACAAGAAACAATCAAGCAATTAATATCTCTGTAGAAGGATCTCGAAATATAGGAGCCCCAAATAGTCAACACTGTGGTCAAAGATCTCCTGGTCCCTTACGCTCTAATTTACACTTACCCCCAGAAGCAACACCATATATTGCGGTGCTGTCCAATGTTCCAACATTAGCATTAGGAGTTATGGAGCACTGGTCAACCCTGAGGAACAAATCCATTCACTTCCTGAGTGCTAGAACAGGCATCAGCAATAGGTTGCTATTTGCAGAATTCAAAATGGCCCGTCCTATAGGATGGGTGGGGAGATCTAACAAATCTCTTCAAGGGATTGCATTGTTTTGACCTTTAGTTCTCCAGGTTTTGTTAGGACCATAATAAATAGGGTGGAGAATTGCTTTGAAAGCATGGAGGGGATAACTATTCTGCCCTTGGGATTCTACTACCAACCATTGAGAGCTAGCTGGCATACTGTTGAAGAAGGTAGACCTGTAGCGGCACAATTACATTTTCCTCCTCCTCCCTGGTTTCACCCTAACCGTTATGAGGCTTTGATTGACCTTGCGAACATAGACTGACTAACCACAGCCAGAAATAATTCAGGGGAAATTGCTATTACAGTAGCTGTTCCAGAGATGATTTGAAAGGAATCAGGTTGTATAGCTGCCACATTAACTATAAATTCTCAAGACACTAGTTCTTATTCTCATCAGCACCTGCATTCTGAGAACGCAGTTGATATAAGGATAGATTCTAATATTGAAATAGATGATCTAAATGTTAATAACATTGCTGGAGAAGAGCCTTTGACTAGGAGCTCTAATAATAATGATATTGTCCATGAAATACCTGGGGTTCAGAATACCACTATATGTCCTCTAAGGTTTATATCATGGAACATCGCGGGTATCTCCTCAAAATTAACAGATGAGGCCTGTTGCAATACATGAAGACTTTTGATATTCTCTGTCTCCAAGAAACCTGGAGTCGGGTCAATATAACTATTGATGGATACCATTCGTTAAATAAACAAGCAAATCCATCCCCTGCAGGGAGGGCTAAGAGAGGCTTAGTGATTTTTATCTCACTTATGTATGACTCAATTAGGACAGAGAGGATAATAGATTCCCAATAGTATTAGCTTTTTTTTAATTTTAATTGATGTGACAATTTTACTAATCAATTGGTATTATAATATTTTTGACCCTAATATTGCTGAGGGTATTAACACATTAAAAGAGGAGATCGATAAAGTGGCCTCAGAACACCAACCTTTGTGTTTAATCTGGCTGGGAGACTTCAACTACACTGTTTGTCCATATAGCTCACACAAAGTTTGTGGGGTAGTGGATGTAGAAAATCAACTTGTGTCACATTTTAAACATACACCACAGGGCAACGCACTGAATGCCATAATTTTGGTGAATGATCTTTGTATGATGAATATTGTAGTTAGTAATCCCTCTGCACAGTTTCCAACCTATCAGTGGGGAGATAGTGCGAGTACAATAGATTCTATGCTAATATCCAGTAAACACACATGGTTCGTAGATAGTTTCTCTGTTGAACCACATCCTGCTAGCGATCATAATCCTCTTACCTTATCCATGTATGTTACAGCACAGAAAGCTAGAGGGGATGAATGCCCGATAAAGCACAACCGTAATCAAGGGGTAAAGCTGAAATGGAGCTCGGTAGACTCAAAGCAGTTTAAGGAGACCATTTTTAAAAGAAAATCAAAGTAATTTTATGGTTTGCCTACCGTTTGATTCCCCCTCGGACATGGTAATACAGTCGTTTGAAAGTTAACCCCTTCGCTGCTGCCGTCGGCCGTTGGATGTCGCACGAGCTACCTCCCTGGTGCTGCGCACGTCCTCGGCCAACGCGGCCGCACTCGTTTCTTCGAACGTTCAGCACTGGTGCTGAACGTTCGAAGCAGCAAACGGGTTAAATAGGACAATTAGTAAGCGGGTTCTACCTGAAATCAGATGGTTCAACGCTGAGTGTTCAAAGGCTCAAAGAGATCCTAGGAAAGCCCTGCAAGCAGTCCACCTGGATATGGTCCTATAACTTTAAGTAGGACTCCAGAAGCATGTTCCGTCGATTTTCTATTAATACACAATTTCGCTTGGACTAGTTTCTTAAATGTATCCTCAGTGTTAGAAGAAAAATGGGCATGCTCCAGTTGCCTAATGGAGGCTAAGAAGGAAACTGAGTCTCTGATACATTGTTTCTTTTTAGCAGCAACATAATCAATAATCAAACCTCTGGTTGTAGCCTTAAAAGCATCCCAAATAGTGTGGATAGGGATGTCGAGAGTAACATTCCTGAGGAGGAAGTCCGACAAAAACTCTTTGAAATACTCCAAAAAAGCGAGATCTTTAAGTAAATAATTGTTAAAAAGCAATCTGCGAGGCTTAGAAGGCTCAGAAGGAAGATCTAAATTAATCAGAATGGGGCATGATCAGAAAAAAGAGTAGACCCAATTTTAGCATTAGTTAGATTAGGAATGAGGACTTGAAAAAATATAATCTATTGTGGGTGAAGATTTATGGGTCGGGGGAAAAAAAGTGTGTTCTAAGGTGTCCGGGTGAAATATCCTCCAAGCATCCACCAAACCCCTTTAGCAAATCATGTTCATAAAGGTTTTTTGCATTTTGTTGGGGATATATTTAGCAGTAGGTTTTCTATCCGTAAAGGGATCCATGACCTAATTACAATCCCCACCCACCAATAAGTTAGTGTCAAGACATGAATGAAGAGTGTGAGTCATGGACTGACAGAATTGTTAGTTAACACTCGTGCTGCTGGTTTGTTTGCCCTTGATCATCCAGTCCATGTTTTGAGGTCAGCCGAGCTTGTTTGCGAAGAGCGAGCAGGCAGAGCAGGCAGTGTGCAGTCGTGAGCACTGAGAAATGCCGAGAAAAGCCGCCCTAGCGGGAAAAAATGCAGGAAATCTGCTGAGTTTTGAGCTGGGACTAGATTGGCCCCTACTTGGTCCCCTCGCTACTAAGGTCGCTGAGGTTGGTGGTGACAATGGGTGATGGGCGAGGCAATCCATGGAGGAAGCTGGGGAGAGTGCCACAGCTGAGGCCCTACAGCTCCCCTTTGTCTAGTGCTGCAAGAATTAAACCTTCCGAAGATTAGCATTAGAGTGTGTGCCTGATCTGAGGTGTTTGGCAACAAAATCTGTTTATAAATATAAGGGCCTGGATCTCCACTCTGTGTAGTACTGCACACATTAGCCTATTCAGTCAGTTAGGTAGCAATACAAGTGTTCTTCATCTGAAGTGTTTAGAAAATAAAAAAAAAGGTGTTCATGTACTTTATGAAAGCTCGGGAGAGCCCGGATTGAACCTTGACTGAGAAACGGAAGGAAGGAGGGTCACCGCACGCTGCTCATTTTCTTCTACCTTCCTGCTACCTGCTATTTGCTACTCCTACCTGCTGCAAACCATTGCAACCCCGCCGACGCCCAACCAGCAGTGGGGGCGGGGTCAGCAGCAGCTAAATCAAGGCAGCCCTTGGTCGGGCACAACAACAATGGTAGAATCTTAAGGAACTACAACGGAACGCCAGGAACAAAGAGACTGCACCTGTGAAGGGAAAGGCCAATTTTCCACTTACCAGCCGTGAGGGGAACGGCCATCCTCTCTACATTCCCGCTGTGAAGAGAGCAGCCGGTGCTGCCAGATACAGCTGTGAGGGGAACACCTAAAAAAAAAAAAAGACTAAACCATCTAAAACAGTTGACATTGGCAGTTCAAAAGCATGGACACAAAAAGGTTTCACAAACTGCAACCGCGAGAATCTTATTTATCTGATTACCTCTCCTTGTGAATATCGTTACGTGGGGATGACCACACGCAAGGTCAAACTCCGCACGATGGAACAATAGAGCACCTTTTGGTGCAAGAAAACAATAACAAAGTTAACCAAACACTTTGTTGAGAAAGAGCACAAGCCTGAAGACTTTGGGTGGATAGTGTAGAAAAACCTTTTATTCCACCACATGTTACAGACGTCTCTTCCTACCTATTCAAACGTGAACAGAGATGGGTCTTCAGACTGTCCAGTGACACCCTGGGTCTCAATTATGCGATCCCCTGGATGTCACTTTGGCATAAATAACATCGTTCTATCTGGCCCTAGTAGGGATATTTTTAGAACTATTAGAGTATGTTGACCACAGTAACATTTACTATAGAGACCTTTGAAGTATCTTCAATGATTGAATCAGGACGCAGGAATAACTTAAAAGGAAGATTAATCCTAGGAGCATAAAAGATCCCATCCATGCACAAGCAAACAAGAAATTCACTGACACCAAATAGAATGTTATCATGTAACCCTCAACCATTACATACTTAAGATTCTACATTAGAAACATTAAAGCTACAGTACAGCAAATACTACACCTTTATATAGACAGGTTGATATAGAGCCCTTTGTGTCTACACTTTAGGAGTTGTTTACTTGCTGAACAAATCTGAACTGTGCCTGTATAATCATAGAATTTCAATCTAAGAAACTGTAGTGTACACCTTAAGACGATATGGTGAGCCTCATACTAACTAACATGGGACCATAATACTGGCTACGAATGATGGTAGCTTATTTGCCCTCACTTGCTTATATAGAAGCGATCTAGAGTATCTATGCACTACCAAAATGCATTTGGGCATTATGGAACTCGTCATGACACACTCAACATAATGGATTAATATAGTTTTTCACAGTACCCGCTCTTTGGACATGTTCGAACTACATATCCCAGCAGGCTTGCGGGATTAACGTAGTTCTAAAACAAGCTGTAATTCTTTAGGGTATCGTGTTATAATTAAATGTTAGCCCTTTTTATACAACACGATTCCTATTTTTGACAGGCAGAAACATTGCACGATCCTGGTTGACCGTCTAAACAAATTGGTCCATGACAGTCTAGAACTACGTATCCCTGCAGGCTTGGGAGATTTCGTAGTTCCATTCGGGCCACTTTTTCGAGTATTTTGGTATTTGCGTATTGTTTTTGTATTTGCAGCGTAACTGTGGAATTTGTGAATCTTTATAAATGTTGGGTGCCTTTATAAGAGTGATTGTTTTACCTAGTGTATAGATAAACTGTACATAAAGATATTGAGAATAGCAGAAATGGCGGAGACTACATCTCCCATCAGCCTAGGAATCCGTTTGTAGTTTTACACTCAACGTCATCATATTGCGTGCGGTGTCCGACAAAGCCTCAACACCTGTGCGGTCCAGTATTTAAACAGGTTGGCTTCTCTGTCGGATTAACTTCACCCCAGCAAGAGTCTTCGCCGAGAGGTACCTACTACCGACGGAGAGGTAAGTTTTTGGGAGTAGATTTGCTGCTGCTTCGAATTCTAATGTCACTATATGATTGGTGTCTGCCCGCTCTCACTTCGAGTCTCAGAAACTATAGTTGTGTTCTGTTTGACACCTTAGCGTGATCGCTAGAACTGAACGAGGGTCCTGTTTAAGAAATCTTTTTTTCTCTTTCTTCTTCTTTTGATGCTGTGACCTAAATTGCTAATAAGAATTTTCCTACTTAGAGATAGTTAATATGCCCAATTGGACGTAAAATATGAAATTAAGTCAAGGGCATGCGAATTTTTGTGAGTTGTGGCTAACTTTTAAGGACATTAAAGAAATAAGGATTGGAAAAAGTTTGATGTCATCTAGAGGATGGATTAATACATCTTTTGTCAGAGATTCTCTAATAGCAGGCTGTTTCTTTCCTGTCTGAATGGAGGTTAAGTTTTGAGTTTTTTGAAGGATAATTTTTTTAAGTTAACATAGCTAGCTTATATTTGACAGCTGCGATAGTCTGAATGATTTAGCAACATTAGACTTTTGAGCTAATAATTATGATTACCTTGTAGTGCGGGGCCTCATTGATCGATACTCGAGCTGGTTTCGAGTGAGGTGAGATCCAGACCTGGACAAGTAGTGGTAAGCATTGGGTTTATTTACCACACATTGTTTGAAACTTAATTCAATACATTGGCAATAACCTTATGATGCAGAGTCTATTTACACATTTTTCTCAATTCCTTTTTAGATACCACTAAGCATCATGCTTGTCTTGAGGATTTGAAACAGGATGTACACTGTATGTATTTATCCTATATTTTCTTGCAGTGGCAAAAGATCTTTAGAGGTCCTGACGAAAGCCAGGGAGAATCATCCCCAAGGCTGAAACATGTTGACCACATCGACAGTGAATAACATCTAACTGTCTTTCCTTTCACCTGCACTTTGGTTATTAAATGGGAAAACTTAAATGAGTATACATCAAACTAATGGTTAGATTGTGTATCTCGGGGTTTATCCTACTTTATCTCTCCGTTGTTTCAGTATATGCACTGCTGTTCTTCACTGAAAAACTTTTGAAAAAAACTTTGGAAAACTTTCCCTGTCTGCACCTTCCTCTTGTGAGCACCCACAAGTGGATACAACTATACCTTCTGTTTTTTTCCTAATGCTCTAAGGAAAAATGGAGGGATGTTGTTTGGTAATACCCAGATGATTACACTGGGCACACTTATACATGTGCAATGATGGGATAAGAAAATATTCAAGAGTGGTTCTGGTTCACTTCTTTATATGCAAATTTAGTTCTCTGCATCATTGGTGTATATTTTTCCACTTTTTTCCAATTTCTTGACATAGAGTAGGGAGTGGGAATAGAAGTGCATACACTAAGATGGCACCTCTGTAGTGCACAGACCGCCATCCATTCTTTGTTTTGGAAAGAGGAATTACACCTCCCAGCCGCCCTGAGAAGACGCCCGCCCCTGACACTGCGTCCCGCGCCCGAAGGCGCGATTAAACCTACACAGTCCTCCCGCAGCGGGCCAAGGGCGGCCCGTCTGTGTCCAGACGAGGCAGGGCAGGGTCCCTTATTAACATCTGGATCTAATATTCTTCAATAAGGTATTGTGAAATCGACCTTCCTTTGCCCAAATTTGATATTGTACTACACTGTGTCGACAAGGCTGTTTAGACTTACAGGATGAACAGATCCAAACATGGACAAGGGATAGTGGGGACACTGGATGCCTTCCTGTTAAGGGCCAGGTCGGCTCTTATACATGAAATTCAGTTGACCGAATGCAGATTGTCCCTGGACCCACAACATTTCTCACAACGCACAGTCCCGTGACATGGGCTTCATCTGCCCCCCTGTATCCCCTGTAACCCATTTGTCACAATCTAACTTGCTACACCACAAGCAGAGGGCAGAGGGTTTTGATAATCATTATGGTCTGGGTGAAGGGGAAAAATCTGGCATTCCATTGGGGCCAAGTGTGGTCACATGAGGACAAAAAGAGAAAAACAATCATGGGACCAGTATTTCACCTCCCCCCCAAAAAAGGAAGGGGCACGCATCAAAGAAACAAAACAAGCCAAACAAGCATGCCCTCTCTTTTTCTAAACCTCTGGGTATTAGGAGTAAACATGTTGAGATAGATTGCAACCAAGGGGCCTACCAAGGACAAGCACCAGATGATGCAGTACATACGAAATCTCCAGCCACTTGAGAGTTGGAAGACTTTATATTAAAAAAATGAGAACATGTGATTTTAGCTCACTTAGACCCTACATTAAAAAACCTAACTGAAATTGAGGAACGGATAAATTGTCTGGTTAAATCTTTGCCTAATACTCATGTATCCCTTATAGCCGGTGGATCAGATGTGGCTGGGGGTGTTGCCAGGGATGGGGGTGTTGCCAAGGATGGTGAGGCACAGCATTCTGAACCTGCCCCTGGATTGGCGAGCCAGGTTGATTCCTCCTGTTCAAGGGCTGTACACCAATCCACAAATGGTACTGATATACGACATCACCCAGAAGGGCCAATAACCAGGCAATATCAGACAGTACATAGCACAAGAAACAATCAAGCAATTAATATCTCTGTAGAAGGATCTCGAAATATAGGAGCCCCAAATAGTCAACACTGTGGTCAAAGATCTCCTGGTCCCTTACGCTCTAATTTACACTTACCCCCAGAAGCAACACCATATATTGCGGTGCTGTCCAATGTTCCAACATTAGCATTAGGAGTTATGGAGCACTGGTCAACCCTGAGGAACAAATCCATTCACTTCCTGAGTGCTAGAACAGGCATCAGCAATAGGTTGCTATTTGCAGAATTCAAAATGGCCCGTCCTATAGGATGGGTGGGGAGATCTAACAAATCTCTTCAAGGGATTGCATTGTTTTGACCTTTAGTTCTCCAGGTTTTGTTAGGACCATAATAAATAGGGTGGAGAATTGCTTTGAAAGCATGGAGGGGATAACTATTCTGCCCTTGGGATTCTACTACCAACCATTGAGAGCTAGCTGGCATACTGTTGAAGAAGGTAGACCTGTAGCGGCACAATTACATTTTCCTCCTCCTCCCTGGTTTCACCCTAACCGTTATGAGGCTTCGAGTGACCTTGCGAACATAGACTGACTAACCACAGCCAGAAATAATTCAGGGGAAATTGCTATTACAGTAGCTGTTCCAGAGATGATTTGAAAGGAATCAGGTTGTATAGCTGCCACATTAACTATAAATTCTCAAGACACTAGTTCTTATTCTCATCAGCACCTGCATTCTGAGAATGCAGTTGATATAAGGATAGATTCTAATATTGAAATAGATGATTTAAATGTTAATAACATTGCTGGGGAAGAGCCTTTGACTAGGAGCTCTAATAATAATGATATTGTCCATGAAATACCTGGGGTTCAGAATACCACTATATGACCTCTAAGGTTTATATCATGGAACATCGCGGGTATCTCCTCAAAATTAACAGATGAGGCCTGTTGCAATACATGAAGACTTTTGATATTCTCTGTCTCCAAGAAACCTGGAGTCGGGTCAATTTAACTATTGATGGATACCATTCTTTAAATAAACAAGCAAATCCATCCCCAGCAGGGAGGGCTTAGTGATTTTTATCTCACTTATGTATGACTCAATGAGGACAGAGAGGATAATAGATTCCCAATAGTATTAGCTTATTTTAATTTTAATTTTAATTGATGTGACAATTTTACTAATCAATTGGTATTATAATATTTTTTACCCTAATATTGCTGAGGGTATTAACACATTAAAAGAGGAGATCGATAAAGTGGCCTTAGAACACCAACCTTTGTGTTTAATCTGGGTGGGAGACTTCAACTACACTGTTTGTCCATATAGCTCACACAAAGTGTGTGGGGTAGTGGATGTAGAAAACCAACTTGTGTCGCATTTTAAACATACACCACAGGGCGACGCACTGAATGCCATAATTTTGGTGAATGATCTTTGTATGATGAATATTGTAGTTAGTAATCCCTCTGCACAGTTTCCAACCTATCAGTGGGGAGATAGTGCGAGTACAATAGATTTTATGCTAATATCCAGTAAACACACATGGTTCATAGATAGTTTCTCTGTTGAACCACATCCTGCTAGCGATCATAATCCTCTTACCTCATCCATGTATGTTACAGCAAAGAAAGCTAGAGGCGATGAACGTCCGATAAAGCACAACCGTATTCAAGGGGTAAAGCTGAAATGGAGCTCGGTAGACTCAAAGCAGTTTAAGGAGACCATTTTAAAAGAAAATCAAAGTAATTTTTTGATTTGCCTAACGTTTGATTCCCCCTCGGACATGGTAATACAGACTTTTGAAAGTTAACCCCTTCGCTGCTGCCGTCGGCCGTTGGATGTCGCGCGAGCTACCTCCCTGGTGCTGCGCACGTCCTCGGCCGACGCGGCCGCACTCATTTCTTCGAACGTTCAGCACTGGTGCTGAGCGTTCGAAGCAGCAAACTGGTTAAATAGGACAATTAGTAAGCGGGTTCTACCTGAAATCAGATGGTTCAACGCTGAGTGTTCAAAGGCTCAAAGAGATCCTAGGAAAGCCCTGCAAGCGGTCCACCTGGATATGGTCCTATAACTTTAAGTAGGACTCCAGAAGCATGTTCCGTCAATTTTCTATTAATACACAATTTCGCTTGGACTAGTTTCTTAAATGTATCCTCAGTGTTAGAAGAAAAATGGGCATGCTCCATTTGCTTAATGGAGGCTAAGAAGGAAACTGAGTCTCTGATACATTGTTTCTTTTTAGCAGCAACATAATCAATAATCAAACCTCTGGTTGTAGTTTTAAAAGCATCCCAAATAGTGTGTATAGGGATGTCGAGAGTAACATTCCTGAGGAGGAAGTCCGACAAAAACTCTTTGAAATACTCCAAAAAAGCGAGATCTTTAAGTAAATAATTGTTAAAAAGCAATCTGCGAGGCTTAGAAGGCTCAGAAGGAAGATCTAAATTAATCAGAATGGGGCATGATCAGAAATAAGAGTAGACCCAATTTTAGCATTAGTTAGATTAGGAATGAGGACTTGAAAAAATATAATCTATTGTGGGTGAAGATTTATGGGTCGGGGGAAAAAAAGTGTGTTCTAAGGTGTCCGGGAGAAATATCCTCCAAGCATCCACCAAACCCCTTTAGCAAATCATATTCATAAAGGTTTTTTGCATTTTGTTGGGGATATATTTAGCAGTAGATTTTCTATCCGTAAAGGGATCCATGACCTGATTACAATCCCCACCCACCAATAAGTTAGTGTCAAGACATGAATGAAGAGTGTGAGTCATGGACTGACAGAATTGTTAGTTAACACTCGAGCTGCTGGTTTGTTTGCCCTTGATCATCCAGTCCATGTTTTGAGGTCAGCCGAGCTTGTTTGCGAAGAGCGAGCAGGCAGAGCAGGCAGTGTGCAGTCGTGAGCACTGAGAAATGCCGAGAAAAGCCGCCCCAGCTGGAAAAAACGCAGGAAATCTGCTGAGTTTTGAGCTGGGACTTTCTTGGCCCCCGCTTGGTCCCCTCGCTACTATGGTCCCTGAGGTTGGTGGTGACAATGGGTGATGGACGAGGCAATCCATGGAGGAAGCTGGGGAGAGTGCCACAGCTGAGGCCCTACAGCTCCCTTTTGTCTAGTGCCGCAAGAATTAAACCTTCCGAAGATTAGCATTAGAGTGTGTGCCTGATCTGAGGTGTTTGGCAGCAAAATCTGTTTATAAATATAAGGGCCTGGATCTCCACTCTGTGTAGTACTGCACACATTAGCCTATTCAGTCAGTTAGTTAGCAGTACAAGTGTTCTTCATCTGAAGTGTTTAGAAACATTTTTAAAAAGCTGTTCATGTACTTTATGAAAGCTCGGGAGAGCCCGGATTGAACCTGGACTGAGAAACGGAAGGAAGGAAGGTCACCGCATGTTGCTCATTTTCTTCTACCTTCTACCTTCCTGCTACCTGCTATTTGCTACTCCTACCTGCTGCAAACCATTGCAACCCTGCCGACGCCCAACCAGCAGTGGGGGCGGGGTCAGCAGCAGCTAAATTAAGGCAGCCCTTGGTCGGGCACAACAACAATGGCAGAATCTTAAGGAACCACAACGGAACGCCAGGAACAAAGAGACTGGACCTGTGAGGGGAACGGCCAATTTTCCACTTACCAGCCATGAGGGGAACGGCCATCCTCTCTACATTCCCGCTGTGAAGAGGGCAGCCGGTGCTGCCAGATACAGCGGTGAGGGGAACACAAAAAAAAAAAAGACTAAACCATCTAAAACAGTTGACATTGGCAGTTCAAAAGCATGGACACAAAAAGGTTTCACGAACTGCAACAGCGAGAATCATATTTATCTGATTACCTCTCCTTGTGAATATCGTTACGTGGGGATGACCACACGCAAGGTCAAACTCCGCACGATGGAACAATAGAGCACCTTTTGGTGCAAGAAAACCATAACAAAGTTAACCAAACACTTTGTTGAGAAAGAGCACAAGCCTGAAGACTTTGGGTGGATAGTGCTAGAAAAACCTTTTATTCCACCACATGTTACAGACGTCACTTCCTACTTATTCAAACGTGAACAGAGATGGGTCTTCAGACTGTCCAGTGACACCCTGGGTCTCAAATATGCGATCCCCTGGATGTCACTTTGGCATAAATAACATCGTTCTATCTGGCCCTAGTAGGGATATTTTTAGAACTATTAGAGTATGTTGAGCACAGTAACATTTACTATAGAGCCTTTTGAAGTATCTTCAATGATTGAATCAGGACGCAGGAATAACTTAAAAGGAAGATTAATCCTAGGAGCATAAAAGATCCCATCCATGCACAAGCAAACAAGAAATTCACTGACACCAAATAGAATGTTATCATGTAACCCTCAACCATTACATACTTAAGATTCTACATTAGAAACATTAAAGCTACAGTACAGCAAATACTACACCTTTATATAGACAGGTTGATATAGAGCCCTTTGTGTCTACACTTTAGGAGTTGTTTACTTGCTGAACAAATCTGAATTGTGCCTGTATAATCAAAGAATTTCAATCTAAGAAACTCTATTGTATACCTTCAGACGATATGGTGAGCCTCATACTAACTAACATGGGACCATAATACTGGCTACGAATGATGGTAGCTTATTTGCCCTCACTTGCTTATATAGAAGCGATCTAGAGTATCTATGCACTACCAAAATGCATTTGGGCATTATGGAACTCGTCATGACACACTCAACATAATGGATTAATATAGTTTTTCACAGTACCCGCTCTTTGGACATGTTCGAACTACATATCCCAGCAGGCTTGCGGGATTATCGTAGTTCTAAAACAAGCTGTAATTCTTTAGGGTATCGTGTTATAATTAAATGTTAGCCCTTTTCATACAACACGATTCCTATTTTTGACAGGCAGAAACATTGCACGATCCTGGTTGACCGTCTAAACAAATTGGTCCATTACAGTCTAGAACTACGTATCCCTGCAGGCTTGGGAGATTTCGTAGTTCCATTCGGGCCACTTTTTCGAGTATTTTGGTATTTGCGTATTGTTTTTGTATTTGCAGCGTAACTGTGGAATTTGTGAATCTTTATAAATGTTGGGTGCCTTTATAAGAGTGATTGTTTTACCTAGTGTATAGATAAACTGTACATGAAGATATTGAGAATAGCAGAAATGGCTGAGACTACATCTCCCATCAGCCTAGGAATCCGTTTGTAGTTTTACACTCAACGTCATCATATTGCGTGCGGTGTCCGACAAAGCCTCAACACCTGTGCGGTCCAGTATTTAAACAGGTTGGCTTCTCTGTCGGATTAACTTCACCCCAGCAAGAGTCTTCGCCGAGAGGTACCTACTACCGACGGAGAGGTACGTTTTTGGGAGTAGATTTGCTGCTGCTTCGAATTCTAATGTCACTATATGATTGGTGTCTGCCCGCTCTCACTTCAAGTCTCAGAAACTATAGTTGTGTTCTGTTTGACACCTTAGCGTGATCGCTAGAACTGAAAGAGGGTCCTGTTTAAGAAATCGTTTTTTCTCTTTCTTCTTCTTTTGATGCTGTGACCTAAATTGCTAATAAGAATTTTCCTACTTAGAGATAGTTAATATGCCCAATTGGACGTAAAATATGAAATTAAGTCAAGGGCATACAAATTTTTGTGAGTTGTGGCTAACTTTTAAGGACATTAAAGAAATAAGGATTGGAAAAAGTTTGATGTCATCTAGAGGATTAATACATCTTTTGTCTGAGATTCTCTAATAGCAGGCTGTTTCTTTCCTGTCTGAATGGAGGTAAAGTTTTGAGTTTTTTGAAGGATAATTTTTTTAAGTTAACATAGCTAGCTTATATTTGACAGCTGCGATAGTCTAAATGATTTAGCAACATTAGACGTTTGAGCTAATAATTATGATTACCTTGTAGTGCGGGGCCTCATTGATCGATACTCGAGCTGGTTTCGAGTGAGGTGAGATCCAGACCTGGACAAGTAGTGGTAAGCATTGGATTTATTTACCACACATTGTTTGAAACTTAATTCAATACATTGGCAATAACCTTATGATGCAGAGTCTGTTTAAACATTTTTCTCAATTCCTTTTTAGATACCACAAAGCATCATGCTTGTCTTGAGGATTTGAAACAGGATGTACACTGTATGTATTTATCCTATATTTTCTTGCAGTGGCAAAACATCTTTAGAGGTCCTGACGAAAGCCAGGGAGAATCATCCCCAAGGCTGAAACATGTTGACCATATCGACAGTGAATAACATCTAACTGTCTTTCCTTTCACCTGCACTTTGGTTATTAAATGGGAAAACTTAAATGAGTATACATCAAACTAATGGTTAGATTGTGTATCTCGGGGTTTATCCTACTTTATCTCTCCGTTGTTTCAGTATATGCACTGCTGTTCTTCACTGAAAAACTTTGGAAAAAAACTTTGGAAAACTTTCCCTGTCTGCACCTTCCTCTTGTGAGCACCCACAAGTGGATAAAACTATACCTTCTGTTTTTTCCTAATGCTCTAAGGAAAAATGGAGGGATGTTGTTTGGTAATACCCAGATGATTACACTGGGCACACTTATATATGTGCAATGATGGGATAAGAAAATATCCAAGAGTGGTTCTGGTTCACTTCTTTATTTGTAAATTTAGTTCTCTGCATCATTGGTGTATATTTTTTCCACTTTTTTCCAATTTCTTGACATAGAGTAGGGAGTGGGAATAGAAGTGCATACACTAAGATGGCACCTCTGTAGTGCACAGACCACCATCCATTCTTTGTTTTGTAAGGAGGAATTACACCTCCCAGCCTCCCTGAGAAGACGCCCGCCCTGACACTGCGTCCCACGCCCGGAGGCGCGATTAAACCTACACAGTCCTCCCGCAGCGGGTCAAGATCGGCCCGTCTGCGCCCGGACGAGGCAGGGCAGGGATCCTTATTAACATCTGGATCTAATATTCTTCAATAAGGTATTGTGAAATCGACCTTCCTTTGCCCAAATTTGATATTGTACTACACTGTGTCGACAAGGCTGTTTAGACTTACAGGATGAGCAGATCCAAACATGGACAAGGGGTAGTGGGGACACTGGATGCCTTCCTGTTAAGGGCCAAGTCGGCTCTTATACATGAAATTCAGTTGACCCAATGCAGATTGTCCCTGGACCCACAACATTTCTCACAACGCACAGTCCCGTGACATGGGCTTCATCTGCCCCCCTGTATCTCCTGTAACACATTTATCACAATCTAACTTGCTACACCACACGCAGAGGGCAGAGGGTTTTGATAATCATTATGGTCTGGGTGAAGGGGAAAAATCTGACATTCCATTGGGGCCAAATGTGGTCACATGAGGACAAAAAGTGAAAAACAACCATGGAAACAGTATTTCACCTCCCCCCAAAAAAGGAAGGGGCACGCATCAAACAAACAAAACAAGCCAAACAAGCATGCCCTCTCTTTTTCTAAACCTCTGGGTTTTAGGGGTAAACATGTTGAGATAGATTGCAACCAGGGGGCCTACCAAGGACAAGCACCGGATGATGCAGTACATACGAAATCTCCAGCCACTTGAGAGTTGGAAGACTTTTTATTAAAAAAATGAGAACATGTGATTTTAGCTCACTTAGAGCCAACTTTAAAAAACCTAACTGAAATTGAGGAACGGATAAATTGTCTGGTTAAATCTTTGCCTAATACTCATGTATCCCTTATAGCCAGTGGATCAGATGTGGCTGGGGGTGTTGCCAGGGATGGGGGTGTTGCCAAGGATGCTGAGGCACAGCATTCTGAACCTGCCCCTGGAATAGCGAGCCAGGTTGATTCCTCCTGTTCAAGGGCTGTACACCAATCCACAAATGGTACTGAAATACAACATCACCCAGAAGGGCCAATAACCAGGCAATATCAGACAGTACATAGCACAAGAAACAATCAAGCAATTAAGGCTGGTAATATCTGTGTAGAAGGATCTCAAAATACAGGAACCCCAAAAAGTCAACTCTGTGGTCAAAGATCTCCTGGTCCCTAATGCTCTTATTTACACTTACCCCCAGAAGCAACACCATATATTGTGGTGTTGGCCAATGTTCCAACATTAGCATTAGGAGTTATGGAGCACTGGCCAACCCTGAGGAACAAATCCATTCACTTCCTGAGTACCAGCACAGGCATCAGCAACAGGTTGCTATTTGCAGAATTCAAAATGGCCCGTCCTATAGGATGGGTGGGGACATCTAACAAATCTAACAAATCTCTTCAGGGGATTGCATTGTTTTGACCTTTAGTTCTCCAGGTTTTGTTAGGACCATAATAAATAGGGTGATTTGCCTAACCTTTGATTCCCCCTCGGATATGGTAATACAGTCTTTTGAAACTTAAATAGGACAATTAGTAAGCGGGTTCTACCAGATGGTTCAACGTTGAGTGTTCAAAGGCTCAAAGAGATCTTAGTAAAGCCCTGCAAGTGGTCCCTCAGGATATTGTCCTATAACTTTGAGTAGGACTCCAGAAGCATCTTCCGTCGATTTTCTATTAATACACTATTTCGCTTGGACTAGTTTCTTAAATGTATCCTCAGTGTTAGAAGAAAAATAGGCATGCTCCAGTTGCTTAATGAAGGCTAAGAAGGAAACTGAGTCTCTGATACATTGTTTCTTTTTAGCAGCAACATAATCAATAATCAAACCTCTGGTTGTAGCCTTAAAGGCATCCCAAATAGTGTGGATAGGGATGTCAGGAGTAACATTCCTGAGGAAGAAGTCAGACACAAACTCTTTGAAATGCTCCAAAAAAGTGAGATCTTTAAGTAAATAATTGTTAAAAAGCCATCTGTGAGGTTTAGAAGGCTCAGAAGGAAGATCTAAATTAATCAGAATGGGGTCATGATCAGAAATACGATTAGACCCCATTTTAGCATTAATTAGATTAGGAAGGAGAAGAGGACTTAATAAAATATAATCTACTGTGGGTGAAGATTTGTGGGTGGGGGGAAAGTGTGTTCTAAGGTGTCTGGGTGAAATATCCTCCAAGCATCCACCAAACCCCTTGAGCAAATCATATTCATAAAGTTTTTTTGCATTTTGTTGGGGATATATCTAGCGATTTTCTATCCGTAAAGGGATCCATGACCTGATTACAATCCCCACCCACCAATAAGTTAGTGTCAAGACATGAATGAAGAGTGTGAGTCATGGACTAACAGAATTTTTAGTTAACACTCGTGCTGCTGGTTTGTTTTCCCTTGATCGTCCAGTCCACGTTTTGAGGTGAGCCGAGCTTGTTTGTGAGGAGCGAGCAGGCAGAGCAGGCTGTGTGCAGTCGTGAGCACTGAGAAATTCAGAGAAACGCTGCCCCAGCTGGAAAAGCCGCAGGAAATCTGCTGAGTTTTAAGCCAGAACTGGCCTGGTCCCCTCGCTCCTATGGTCCCTGAGGTTGGTGGTGACAATGGGTGATGGGTGAGGCAATCCATGGAGGAAGCTGAGGAGAGTGCCACTGCTGAGGCCCTGCAGCTCCCCTTTGTCTAGTGCTGCAAGAATTAAACCTTCCGAAGATTAGCATGAGAGTGTGTGCCTAATCTGAGGTGTTTGGCAACAAAATCTGTTTATAAATATAAGGGCCTGGATCTCCACTCTGTGTAGTACTGCACACATTAGCCCATTCAGTCAGTTAGTTAGCAGTACAAGTGTGCTTCATCTGAAGTGTTTAGTAAAATTTAAAAAAAGCTATTCATGTACTTTATGAAAGCTTGGGAGAGAACGGATGGAACCTCGACTGAAAAGCAGAAGGCAGGAAGGTCACCGCACGCTGCTCATTTTCTTCTACCTTCTACCTTCCTGCTACATGGTATTTGCTACTCTTACCTGCTGCAACCCAATGCAATCCCGCCAACGCCCAAACAGCAGTGGGGGCGTGGTCAGCAGCAGCTAAATCAAGGCAGCCCTTGGTCAGGCACAACAACAATGGCAGAATCTTAAGGAACTACAACGGAATGCCGGGAACAAAGAGACTGCAGCTGTGAGGGGAACGGCCAATTTTCCACTTACCAGCCGGGAGGGGAACGGCCATCTTCTCTACTTTCTCTACCTTCCCGCTGTGAAGAGGGCAGCCGGTGCTACCAGATACAGTCGTGAGGGGAACACCTAAAAAAAATAAAAATAAGCCTAAACCATCTAAAACAGTTGACATTGGCAGTTCGAAATCATGGACACAAAAAGGTTTCACGAACTGCAACAGCGTGAATCATATTTATCTGATTACCTCTCCTTGTGAAAATCATTACGTGGGGATGACCAAACGCAAGGTCAAACTCCGCATGATGTAACATAAGAGCACCTTTTGGTGCATGAAAACAATACCAAAGTTAACCAAACACATTGTTGAGAAAGAGCACAAGCCTGAAGCCTTTGGGTGGATAGTGCTAGAAAAACCTTTTATTCCACCACATGTTACAGACGTCTCTTCCTACCTATTCAAACGTGAACAGAGATGGGTCTTCAGACTGTCCAGTGACACCCTGGGTCTCAATTATGCGATCCCCTGGATGTCACTTTGGCATAAATAACATCGTTCTATCTGGCCGTAGTAGGGATATTTTTAGAACTATTAGAGTATCTTGAGCACAGTAACATTTACTATAGAGACCTTTGAAGTATCTTCAATGATTGAATCAGGACGCAGGAATAACTCAAAAGGAAGATTAATCCTAGGAGCATAAAAGATCCCATCCATGCACAAGCAAACAAGAAATTCACTGACACCAAATAGAATGTTATCATGTAAGCCTCAACCATTACATACTTAAGATTCTACATTAGAAACATTAAAGCTACAGTACAGCAAATACTACACCTTTATATAGACAGGTTGATATAGAGCCCTTTGTGTCTACACTTTAGGAGTTGTTTACTTGCTGAACAAATCTGAATTGTGCCTGTATAATCAAAGAATTTCAATCTAAGAAACTCTATTGTATACCTTCAGACGATATGGTGAGCCTCATACTAACTAACATGGGACCATAATACTGGCTACGAAGGATGTTGGCTTATTTGCCCTCACTTGCTTATATAGAAGCGATCTAGAGTATCTATGCACTACCAAAATGCATTTGGGCATTATGGAACTCGTCATGACACACTCAACATAATGGATTAATATAGTTTTTCACAGTACCCGCTCTTTGGACATGTTCGAACTATATATCCCAGCAGGCTTGCAGGATTATCGTAGTTCTAAAACAAGCTGTAATTCTTTAGGGCATCCTGTTTAAATTAAATGTTAGCCCTTTTTATACAACACAATTCCGATTTTTGACAGAAAGAAACATTGCACGATCCTGGTTGACCGTCTAAACAAATTGGTCCATGACAATCTGGAACTACGTATCCCTGCAGGCTTGGGAGATTTCGTAGTTCCATTCGAGCCACTTTTTCAAGTATTTTGGTATTTGCGTATTTGTTTTTGTATTTGCAGCGTAACTGTGTAATTTGTGAATCTTCATAAATGTTGGGTGCCTTTATAAGAGTGATTGTTTTACCAAGTGTATAGATAAACTGTATATGAAGATATTGAGAATAGCAGAAATGGCTGAGACTACATCTCCCATCAGCCTAGGAATCGCTTTGCAGTTTTACACACAACGTCATCATATTGCGTTCGGTGTCCGACAAAGCCTCAACACCTGTGCGGTCCAGTATTTAAACAGGTTGGCTTCTCTGTCGGATTACCTTCATCCCAGCGAGAGTCTTCGCCGAGAGGTACCTACTACCGACGGAGAGGTGCGTTTTTGGGAGTAGATTTGCTGCTGCTTTGAATTCTGGTGTCACTATATGATTAGTGTCTTCCCGCTCTCAGTTTGAGTCTCAGAAACAATAGTTGTGTTCTGTTTGACACCTTAGCGTGATCGCTAGAACTGAAAGAGGGTCCTGTTTAAGAAATCGTTTTTTCTCTTTCTTCTTCTTTTGATGCTGTGACCTAAACTGCTAGTAAGAATTTTCCTACTTAGAGATAGTTAATATGCCCACTTGGACATAAAATATTAAATTAAGTCAAGGGCATACGGATTTTTGTGAGTTGTGGCTAACTTTTAAGGACATTAAAGAAATAAGGATTGGAAAAAGTTTGATGTCATCTAGAGGATTAATACATCTTTTGTCGGAGAATCTCTAATAGCAGGCCGTTTCTTTCCTGTCTGAATGGAGGTTAAGTTTTGAGTTTTTAGAAGGATAATTTTTTTAAGTTAACATAGCTAGCTTATATTTGACAGCTGTGATATTCTGAATGATTTAGCAACATTAGACTGTTTGAGCTAATAATTATGATTACCTTGTAGTGCGGGGCCTCATTGATCGATACTTGAGCTGGTTTCGAGTGAGGTGAGATCCAGACCTGTACAAGTAGTGGTAAGCATTGGGTTTATTTAGCACACATTGTTTGAAACTTAATTCAATACATTGGCAATAACCTTATGATGCAGAGTCTATTTACACATTTTTCTCAATTCCTTTTTAGATACCACTAAGCATCATGCTTGTCTTGAGGATTTGAAATATGATATACACTGTATGTATTTATCCTACATTTTCTTGCAGTGGCAGAACATCTTTAGAGGTCCTGACGAAAGCCAGGGAGAATCATCCCCAAGGCTGAAAAATTGTTGACCACATAGACAGTGATTAACATCTAACTGTCTTTCCTTTCACCTGGTCTTTGGTTATTAAATGGGAAAACTTAAATGAGTATACATCAAACTAATAGTTAGATTGCATATCTCAAGGTGTATCCTATTTTATCTCACCGGTGTTTCACTATATGCACTGCTGTTCTTCACTGAAAAACTTTTGAAAAAAAACTTTGGAATGCTTTCCCTGTCTGCACCTTCCTCTTGTGAGCACCCACAAGTGAATACAACTTTACCTTCTGTTTTTTACTAATGATCTAAGGAAAAATGGAGGGATGTTGTTTGGTAATACACAGATGATGACACTGGGCACACTTATATATGTGCAATGATGGGATACCAAATACCCAAGAGTGGTTCTGGTTCACTTCTTTATTTGTAAATTTAGTTCTCTGCTTCATTGTTGTATATTTTTTCACTTTTTTTCCAATTTGTTTGACATAGAGTCGGTGTGGGAATAGAAGTGCATACACTAAGATGGCACCTCTGTAGTACACAGACCGCCATCTTTTCTTTGTTTTGGAAAGAGGAATCACACCTCCCTACCACCCTGAGAAGAGGCCCACCCCTGATACTGCGTCCCGCTCGGAGGCGCGATTAAACCTACACAGTCCTCCCGCAGTGGGCCAAGGGCGGCCCGTCTGTGCCCTACGAGGCAGGGCAGGGCCCTTTATTAACATCTGGATCTAATATTCTTCAATAAGGTATTGTGAAATCGACCTTTCTTTGCCCAAATTTGATATTGTACTACACTGTGTCGAGAAGGCTGTTTAGGCTTACAGGATGAACAGATCCAAACATGGACAAGGGGTAGTGGGGGCACTGGATGCCTTCCTGTTAAGGGCCAGGTCGGCTCTTATACATGAAATTCAATTGACCGAACGCAGATTGTCCCTGGACCAACTAAATCTCTCACAACGCACAGTCTCGTGACATGGGCTTCATCTGTCCCCCCTGTATCTGCTGTAACCCATGTGTCACAATCTAACTTGCTACACCGCAAGCAGAGGGCCTACAGTCTCCGGGTTTTGATAATCGTTATGGGCTGGGTGAAGTGGAAAAATATGACACTCCATTGGGGCCAAATGTGGTCACATGAGGACAAAAAGTGAAAAACAATCATGGGAACAGTATTTCACCTCCCCCCTAAAAAAGGAAGGGGCACGCATCAAAGAAACAAAACAAGCCAAACAAGCATGCCCTCTCTTTTTCTAAACCTCTGGGCATTAGGAGTAAACATGTTGAGATAGATTGCAACCAAGGGGCCTACCAAGGACAAGCACCGGATGATGCGGTACATACGAAAGCTCCAGCCACTCGAGAGTTGGAAGACTTTTTATGAAAAAATTAGAACCTGCCCCTAGATTGGCAAGCCAGGTTGATTCCTCCTGTTCAAGGGCTGTACACCAATCCACAAATGGTACTGATATACGACATCACCCAGAAGGGCCAATAACAAGGCAATATCAGACAGTACATAGCACAAGAAACAATCAAGCAATTAATATCTCTGTAGAAGGATCTCGAAATATAGGAGCCCCAAATAGTCAACACTGTGGTCAAAGATCTCCTGGTCCCTTACGCTCTAATTTACACTTACCCCCAGAAGCAACACCATATATTGCGGTGCTGTCCAATGTTCAAACATTAGCATTAGGAGTTATGGAGCACTGGTCAACCCTGAGGAACAAATCCATTCACTTCCTGAGTGCTAGAACAGGCATCAGCAATAGGTTGCTATTTGCAGAATTCAAAATGGCCCGTCCTATAGGATGGGTGGGGAGATCTAACAAATCTCTTCAGGGGATTGCATTGTTTTGACCTTTAGTTCTCCAGGTTTTGTTAGGACCATAATAAATAGGGTGGAGAATTGCTTTGAAAGCATGGAGGGGATAACTATTCTGCCCTTGGGATTCTACTACCAACCATTGAGAGCTAGCTGGCATACTGGTGAAGAAGGTAGACCTGTAGCGGCACAATTACATTTTCCTCCTCCTCCCTGGTTTCACCCTAACCGTTATGAGGCTTCGAGTGACCTTGCGAACATAGACTGACTAACCACGGCCAGAAATAATTCAGGGGAAATTGCTACTACAGTAGGTGTTCCAGAGATGGTTTGAAAGGAATCAGGTTGTATAGCTGCCACATTAACTATAAAGTCTCATGACGCTAGTTCTTATTCTCATCAGCACCTGCACTCTGAGAATGCAGTTGATATAGGATAGATTCTAATATTGAAATAGATGATTTAAATGTTAATAACATTGCTGGAGAAGAGCCTTTGACTAGGAGCTCTAATAATAAAGATATTGTCCATGAAATACCTGGGGTTCAGAATACCGCTATATGTTCTCTAAGGTTTATATTATGAAACATCGTGGGTATCTCCTCAAAACTAACAGATGAGGTCTGTTGCAATACATGAAGACTTTTGATATTCTCTGTCTCCAAGAAACCTGGAGTCGGGTCGATATAACTATTGATGGATACCGTTTGTTAAATAAACAAGAAAATCCATCCCCAGCAGGGAGGGCTAAGAGAGGCTTAGTGATTTTTATCTCACTTATGTATGACTCAATTAGGACAGAGAGGATAATAGATTCCCAATAGTATTAGCTTATTTTTATTTTTATTGATGTGACAATTTTACTAATCAATTGGTATTACAATATTGTTTACCCTAATATTACTGAGGTTATTAAAACATTAAAAGAGGAGATCGATAAAGTGGCCTCAGAACACCAACCTTTGTGTTCAATCTGGGTGGGAGACTTCAAGTACACTGTTTGTCCATATAGCTCACACAAAGTTTGTGGGGTAGTGGATGTAGAAAACCAACTTGTGTCGCATTTTAAACATACACCACAGGGCGACGCACTGAATACCATCATTTTGGTGAATGATCTTTGTATGATGAAGTAATCCCTCTGCGCAGTTTCCAACCTATCATGGGGGAGATAGTGCGAGTACAATAGATTTTATGCTAATATCTAGTAAACACACATGGTTCGTAGATAGTTTCTCTGTTGAACCACATCCTGCTAGCGATCATAATCCTCTTACCTTATCCATGTATGTTACAGCACAGAAAGCTAGAGGCGATGAACGTCCGATAAAGTACAACCGTAATCAAGGGGCAAAGCTGAAATGGAGCTCGGTTGACTCAAAGCAGTTTAAGGAGACCATTTTAAAAGAAAATCAAAGTAATTTTTTGATTTGCCTAACCTTTGATTTCCCCTCGGACATGGTAAGCGGGTTCTACCTGAAATCAGATGGTTCACCGCTGAGTGTTCATAGGCGCAAAGAGATCTTAGGAAAGCCCTGCAAGCGGTCCCTCGGGATATGGTCCAGGTAAAGTTAGCGAGACAGAATTGCAAAAAAGTAATGAATTCCAGGAAAAATGAATTAAGAAGAACAGCCTGGGAGAACCTGGAGAGAGCCAGCTCCCTTAAGGACTCTAAAGGTTTTTGGCAGGTCATAAACCGTCCACTCTTCTCTACTGATGCTAGAAGCATGGACTCGACCATCACGGGTGAAGCCTGGGAAGCCCACTTTCTAAAAATGTTTAATCCTCTGTGAATACCAATACAAGAACAAAGCGACGAGACAGTAATTAATCTACAATCTGCCAACGAATTAAGTTTATCCCTTTCCCTAAGTGAGGTCAAAGATGCGATAGCTAAGGGCATATCTCGAAAAGTGCCAGGACCAGAAGGGGTTCCCCGTGATTTACTTAATATTCAATTATGGGCACCCCTACTACTTAATGTTTTTAAAGCGGTAATAGTTGGACATATTCCATCATCATGGAAAGAAGAAGTGGTAGTACCAATTTTTAAACAAGCATTTACAATGCAATGGTCTCAGCTTTGTTAAAGTTAGAGCTATTGGCATTGCAAATGGCATTTATTTCTTTTTTTTAAACAGAAATAAATGGTATTGTCTTTTACAATGGCAATAGGTGAGCATTAGAGAGTAGTAGAGAGTATTAGCGGACACAGAGCCACACACACACACACACACAAACACACACACAGAGCCACACACACACACACACACAGAGCCACACACAGAGCCACACACACACAGACAGAGATACACAGAGCCACACACACACAGACAGAGCTACACACACACACAGACAGAGATACACACACAGACAGAGCCACACACAGACAGAGCCACACACAGAGACAGAGCCACACACACACACACAGCCACACACAGACAGACCCACACACACACAGACAGAGCCACACACACACAGACAGAGCCACAAAAACACAGAAAGAGCCCCACACAGACAGAGCCACACACAGACAGAGCCACACACAGACTGCCACACACACACACACACACACAGAGCCACACACACACACACAGCTCTCTGCCCAGTAACGCCCTAGGATACAGAGGCACGAAAAAACAGATCACAAGCAGGGAACGGAGGCACAAGCAGGGAACAGAGGCACAAGCAGGGAACAGAGGTATGAACAGGGAACAGAGGCACGAACAGGGAACAGAGGCACAAAAACCGGATCACAAGCAGGGAACAGGCACAAGCAGGGAACAGAGGCACAAGCAGGGAACAGAGGCACAAAAACCGGATCACAAGCAGGGAACAGAGGCACAAAAACCGGATCACAAGCAGGGAACAGAGGCACGAGCAGGTAAGAGAGGCACGAGCAGGTAACAGAGGCACAAGCAGGGAACAGAGGCACGAGCAGGGAACAGAGGCACAAGCATGGAACAGAGGCACAAGCAGGGAACAGAGGCACACGCAGGGAACAGAGGCACAAAAACCGTATCACAAGCAGGGAACAGAGGCACAAGCAGGGAACAGAGGCACAAGCAGGGAACAGAGGCACAAAAACCGGATCACAAGCAGGGAACAGAGGCACAAGCAGGGGACAGAGGCACAAGCAGGGAACAGAGGCACGAACAGGGAACAGAGGTACAAAAACCGATCACAAGAAGGGAACAAAGGCACAAGCAGGGAACAGAGGCACGAAAATCAGATCACAAGCAGGGAACAGAGGCACGAAAACTGAATCACAAGCAGGGAACAGAGGCATGAGCAGGGAACAGAGGCACAAGCAGGGGACAGAGGCACAAGCAGGGAACAGAGGCACGAAAACCGATCACAAGAAGGGAACAGAGGCACAAGCAGGGAACAGAGGCATGAAAACCAGATCACAAGCAGGGAACAGAGGCACGAAAACTGGATCACAAGCAGGGAACAGAGGCATGAGCAGGGAACAGAGGCACAACCAGGGAACAGAGGCACAAGCAGGGAACAGAGGCACAAGCAGGGAACAGAGACACACCAGCAGGGAACAGAGGCACGAACAGGGAACAGAGGCACGAAAACCGGATCACAAGCAGGGAACAGAGGCACGAAAACCGGATCACAAGCAGGGAACAGAGGCACAAGCAGGGAACAGAGGCAAAAGCAGGGAACAGAGGCACAAAAACCGGATCACAAGCAGAGAACAAAGGCACAACCAGGGAACAGGCACAAAAACCGTATCACAAGCAGGAAACAGAGGCACAAGCAGGGAACAGAGGCACAAGCAGGGAACAGAGGCACGAACAGGGAACAGAGGCACGAAAACCGGATCACAAGCAGGGAACAGAGGCACAAGCAGGGAACAGAGGCACGAGCAGGGAACAGAGGCACAAGCAGGGAACAGAGGCACAAGCAGGGAACAGGCACAAACAGGGAACAGAGGCACGAAAACCAGATCACAAGCAGGGAACAGAGGCACTAAGACTGGATCACAAGCAGGGAACAGAGGCACGAAAACCGGATCACAAGCAGGGAACAGAGGCACGAAAACCGATCACAAGCAGGGAAAAGAGGCACGGCGAAGGAGTCGTAAATGGGGTGCGGTTTTTATACAACGAGACTACCAAACAAAATTTCTTTAAAAAACATCAAATGTTTGGCCAGTATATAAATATGTCCACATAACATGGCATTTGAGTACATTAAGGAGAAGGAAAAATTACACGAGGATGGAAATCGCTGTGGCAAAAAAACAAGTATTTTCGATTACACCTACCAAGGAATAGCACATACATACTCTGAGAAACATTTGGTCCTGATTTCCTTTTTTATGTCCAGCACAGATTTGAGTTGTGTTTGAATCCTTTAAAGAGTTAAGAGCGGAAAAAAAGCTGTTGATTTGTGTCTGTAGGAATCAAACATAGCGCCATCTATCTGCGTATTACCCTAACACTATTTTTAAACTGTTCATCAGTCTCAAACAGGAAAAAATCTTAGAAAGACAGGATAACATGATAAGAATAAACAACCCACCAGCGAAATCATCTGGCGCGATTCAGAATCAGGGAAAGAAAAGTTGTGAAAAAGAATCGTGCCCCCTTTCCTGCTGGACTCCAGCCAGTCCCCGGAGATCATCTCGCTCACCTCGGGCGTGCAGTAGTCGGGGAACTCGAAGTGCGAGCCGGCACCCGCCTCCAGGCTAAAGTCCAGGTCCCGGTCGAGCGCCGAGGAACCCAGGCACATGCTCTCGAAGCCCGGGCTCGGGTTCAGCTCCAGCAGCTCGTCTTCCAGCTCCTCATCGGACGAGGACGACGAGTAGTGCGTGAAGGCGGACGACAAGCAGGAGGTTGTGGAGAAGGAGGTGGAAGGCGCCGGGGACGGGGCGCGGAGGCTGCTGGTGTAACTGTGCGGCGAATCCGCGCCAAGAAACACTAGTTCTCCCTCTGTACCTGGGCCGGGATGTGTGCTGTGTGGAGAGGAGGCAGCGTCTGCTCACACTGCCTGCACGCGTCAGTCGGCCCTCTGATTGGTTAATAAGGAACACCAATCAGAGAGCTGACTTGGGCGTGCAGGCCGCGTGATGAGGGGCTGCTCTCTGCTGATGACGTCAGGGAGAGAAAGAACACCAAAAACACACCCCGAATCCCGTCTTGAATGGTGCGACACCCCTCTCCTCCAATGGCTGGCCTCCATTTAGGAAGCCAGCCAATGGAGAAGAGGGGCGGGTTCAAGCCCCCATACCTAAAAAACATAAAATCCCGCCAGCGCGACTGCGCAAGTGCAGCCATCGCTAGGCCGAGACCTAAAAAAGAAACAGGAATTACCCCACGTGCGTAAGGCCAATTTCCCTAATAGATGCTACTTGTAAAGTCATGAGGAGGGTGGTTTTGGCATGATTGGAGTTGTGGGCAAATGCCTCGGGATTTATAGCCAATACCCAATATGGTTTTAGAAAAGGGATGGGAGCAAATGAACAATACCTTAATTTATCCGTGATTATGGGCAAGTACAGGAGAGCCAGGAGGGTCTCGATTCACTGGCCTTCATGATCTTGTCCAGCACTTTCGACACTGTTAGTTGGGGGAAGTTATGGACGTTGATGGGGGAAATGGGTTTTGAAGAACCTCTCATCACCCTCCTACGTAGGTTGCATGAGTCTATTTCTGTAGCGGTTCGTTTTGGGCCAGGAGGTGAGAAGACCAGGCCGATTGCCTCTATGGAGGGGGTTCACCAGGGATGTATCCTAACCCCCTTCCTATTCTTATTTACACAAATGGCTTAGAGGCATTCCTGCTTAAATAACAACTGGATTTTCCAAAGATAAATGGCAAACTGGTACCCCTGCTATGATATGCTGAAGATACAGTCTTAATGACCATGACAGCCAATAGCCTTCAAAAAGCCCTGACTGTTTTCACTGATTTTATGTTAACCCTGGACCTTAAATTACATTTTAGTAAATCATTTGTTATGGTCTGTGGTCCAAAGAAGACTAAAACTAGGAAATTTATGGTAAAGGGAAAAACTATCGAGAAGGTGTCCAGTTTTACTTACTTAGGTAATGTTTTTAACAGTAAATTAAACTGGGATGACCTTGTTATGATAAGGACCCAACAGAATAATAGAGGGGCTCTTCCGTTTTGCTTGCAAATTGGGACACAAGCCGGTAGCAGAGATAATAACTCTACACAGATCAAAATATCTATCTGTAGCTACCTGTGGGGCCGGAGTATGGGGTTATCATAAGAGCTACCAGATCCAGATTTTGGAGACTTTTAAAAGAAAAAGATTATTAATGATCCCTCGTAGCTCGCTAACATTATTTTGCCATTCTGAGGTGGGCCTGGAATTTGTGAAAGACAGGATAAATATTGTCCCACTCATTCTATGGGGGAAAATCTGGTCCTCAGAAGGCCTAATAGTCTCTAGGAGTATACTTAGGAATTGTACGAACTTGGACAATGCAATGTCACTCCGTTGGTTATTATATGTAAGGAACATGTTCTGTAAGATTGGACTACAATATTATAATAACCCACAAATCATGCACAATAACTTGAAAATGGTTATTAAAAATGCATACCGTATTGAACTAAGTATGTCTAACCAGGATCGGGGGATGTTGGATGGTGGGATGCCAAATCATCCGCAATTTTACCTGTCTTTTGCCCTGCATGTACAATCGCGTTTTCTGATGACTAGATTAAGACTTGGCTCATTGCACTTTTTAGCGGCCTATCCTAAGCAGGCTGGTTGGTGTGAGAGACTAACCCCCTGCCCATGTAATAATTTGGCCAAACAGAGCACAATGCACTTTATGTTGTTATGTTCATTGTATGCAGTCCCTAGAGCACGCTTTATAAAGCCCTTATTGAAAACCGTTCGGCCTTGCTCTTATATGGAGGGCTTTGCTCATTTGGATGAAATCTTTAGTGCAGTGCTTAGTTTTATTGGAATAGCACTTTCAATTCGACAACGCTATGAATTGTGAAAGTAAATTAAATTTTATATTTATTGTAGGTCCTTTTATGAATCAGTTAAATGTATAAATTGTGATGCCGAAGGCTGGGAGAATTATTTTTAAACTGATTGAGTTTTGCTGGTATATTAATAATTACTGCAGAGAATATGTTCATTCCTCATAAAGGTTTTTAATTGTATTTTTATATTTGTAGATATGCATAATTTTATGATTCACAAGAATCGAATAAAGTTATTTGAACTGAACTAGTCAACACTAGTGGGGCCGTATATGTTAAGAAGACAGATAGGGGAACCATTTAAAGTGAGATGTAGAAGAAGCCATATACCATCAACATCCCTCTCCTCTAGAACAAGAGAAAGGACTTGTGAAATAAGGTCACCACTCCCTTTTTTCTATCCTTGACCTACCTATTGCTTTTGAGAGAATTGATATAATTTTCATTCAGCTGAGTCTCTTGGAGCATAGCAATTTTATACTTCAACCTAGATAAGCGAGTAAGTACCCTCTGCTTCTTAACAGGATTGCGCAGACCCTTCACGTTCCAGGAAACTAAATGAACATTATCAGTCATATTAACAAAAAAAGAACATTAAGTACAACAAATGCAATTTAAAACATGTAAAAACTGGTATAAGTGAAATGAAAACATGCAAAAACTTGCAAATTGAATAGGTAAAACTGTAAGCAGGAAAGTGAATAGTTGAAAACCAATAGGAAGAAGAATTATAGAGTAGTAATAAACTAAAGAGAAAAGCAAGTTGGAAATAATCTGAGACAATATGCTGAAGAAATTAAGAGAATATAAAGAGAAACAGAAAAGAGGAAAGAAAGGAGTAAAAGAAAAGGAAAGATACCAGAAGGAATAAATGCTAGAAGAAGAAGGGTTTACCAGAAACCGAGAAAAGGAAGGAAAAGGGACCGAGATCAGAGAGGAAGAAACAGAAATAGGAACAAACAAAAGAAAAAGAAAAGGGAAGAAAAGAAGGGAGAGAGAGCAGATGATAGACAGAGAGAGGTTGACAAGTAGTCGAAGGACTTCAGTCAAGAACGACGGAACATATATCCAGAGGAAAAAGAGCATCATGTGGAGGCGGGGAGCCGCAAAAGAAAGACAGACAGCAAAGTCCACAAGACATCAGGAAGCAACTGGAATCAATATATATAAGAAAATAAGAAGAGCAGAGAGCTAAGTAGGAGATAGCACAGAAGGGGGAACTGACAACATATAACAGAAAAAAACAGAAAATAATGCAAGGAAAACAAGCCAACAGCTGAACAAGGGTATCTGGTGGATATGCTGACACTTACCAACCATCGGGAGTAACTGTAAACAGGGGGACATTAATGGGAATGTAGGAGCTAATGGTGCATCAGGAAAATGATTTGAAAAGGGGAAAGATAAGTCTGTGGAGAAAAACATAAGAAATGGTAAGAAATAGACTCCAAGACGGGGGACATAATCCAGTAACCTGCAAGAAAAACAACAAGACTCTACTAATGACAGAGAAAAGAGGGCAAATGACTTCAGAACATTAGAATGTAAAAAGGATTGCACAGAAAAATTAAAAAGACATTACTATAGCACAGAAAAATTAAAAAGACATTCCTCGGGAGCATCTAAAGTCCATCTCATCGCCTTTATGGTGAGAGATAAATTGGCTTAGACCTTCTGGACGATCAAAGGAATAGGCCCGTTCTTTATATGTAACCTTAAAAAAACAGGGATGTACAAGGCTGTATGTAGTGTTCATTGATCAAAAAGCCGGGAGGAGAGACAGGAATTCTTTGCGACGAGCAGCAGTTGCGCGGGCCACATCCTGAGAAATTAACACTTTTTGATCAGACCACAACATCTGCTTTCTGAGTTTGGCCTCCGAGAGAACCATTAACAGCTCGGTATATTCCAAGAATAAAACAATTATCCCTCTAGGACGAGCGACAATTGAGGTGGAAGATTGTCCTTGGAGATTGGGCTGATGCGGTGTGCACATATTTGTTGGGGTACTCTTCTGACCCAGGGAGGAAGAGGTCTCCATAAGAAGGAGAAGACAGATGCAGCCCAGAGGGTATCACGGTTGCTAAGGGACACTGAGGAGAGGGCTGTGCTGGTTGCATGTAAAATCGTCCTGAGGCGGAAAGCCGGGACTGTGTTAATTTACCCTGCTATTTTTTTTAATAATCGCCGAATTTTAAAACTTGCTTGAATTTTTTTATAATTGGCCCCTACCTGCCCTCATAACCACCGCACCTTCAGCGGTTGTATTGTCTCCCTAAAACCGGAACTTTTGCAGTCATTTCAGGGCCGATTCAGCTGCCAGTCCCTGCCTGACCTCACCTCCAGCAGCCGATTGGACGCTGCCTGGGGGGTCGCCATCTTAGGTGAGGAGCTGGCCCAGGGACACCAGGCTAGTGCTAGGACCCTCCCACCCTCCCGCCCTCGGCCACTACAAAATGGAGCACTTACCCCGGAGGCGCAGCGGACGGGCGCAGCGGGCGCGCCGGCGGCGCGCCGAAGGCGCGCCAAAGGCGAGCCCGTCTGCGCCCGTCCGCGCCAGGATCGCGCCTGGCGCAGGGCATGCTGGACAATCTCCGCCCAACACTAGGTATGATAGCGGTGAATTGTTGGCACTTCGTCCTAAGACAGGTGATGCATATAAGGGCTGTTTCCCCACCGACCAACTGTGGGGCCCCTTTTCATGTTCACTTTGAAAATGGACATCCCTCTCTACATCCATAGAGATGCCCAAAAGCACCGCTCCCCCTAAGCATAGTGGCAACAACTTCAAGGGAGGTCTCATCAATGCTCGCTCACTGTGCTGTCACAGCCAAGATATACACGACTTAATTATGTGCCATGACCTCGACGCCCTTTTCATAACTGAAACATGGCTCAACGACTCCTCTAATCCCGACTTGGCTTCTGCCCTTCCCCCTGATTTTACCATCTTCAGACAGGACAGACCAATCGGGCGAGGAGGTGGGGTCGCATTCATCTTAAAAAAGTCTTTCTCGTGCCACACATTCGATCTAGGCCATCTTAAAGGAAGCGAGAGTATCGGTTTCTCTATTGGGCTAAATCCCTCCACCTCTTTCACGGGAGGCTTAATTTATCGCCCTCCAGGCAATGCCACCTCCTTTTTGGATTCCCTAGGTGAAATACTGGGGTCACTTATGCTACGCTACCCTCATTTCACTATAATGGGAGACATGAATTTGCAACTGGAGTCATGTGATGACCCACACGCCACATGCTTTCAACATACCCTCAACATCTTTGGACTGGCCCAATTAGTGACCGCACCCACCCACCTAGCCGGTCACACGTTGGACGGTATCTGTACCAACCTAGGTACTATGTCCATATCCCCTCCCATCCCGCAAATATGGACTGATCATAGTCTCATCCCCTTCGCAATTGAACAAAGAGTCCAAGCTCCATCAACTATAAAGCGTTCTCAACCCTCCTTCCCCATAAATTGGAAAAAGGTGACCGACCATATCAAGCAGAACTCCCAGCCACTAGCACAGGCACCTAAGTTGGTGGGTGATGTGTCGGTCGACTCATGTAACTTTCATCTCTGGATAAATCAAATTATCTCAGACGATTCCAATCCTAAAGGTGACCGTGTGAAGTGTTCCAGAAGGAAGCTGAACGCCCCTTGGTATACCCAGGCCTTAACCGAGAGCCACCTACTTTGCAGGATAAAAGAAAGGAAGTGGAGGAAAACATATGATGAGGCATCCAGAGCCCTCTATGTTCAACAGAGGAAACTATACCTCTCTAGTATAAAATCCGCTAAAAAAGAGTATTACACTAAAGCCATCAACGATGCCCACCAGAAACAAAAAACGGTTTTCTCAATCGTAAAATCCTTCACCCACCCCAAAGCCCTACAGCCTGAAATCCCTCCCTCTGAAACCCTGTGCAACAATATTGCAAATTTCTTCGGGGAAAAAATTGCCAACATTCAAAAGGATTTCCCGCCCCCCCTGACCACCCCCATTCTACAACCCCAGAAGCAGGTAGCCGATAACCATCATTCTCTCTGCAGGTTTCAACCCGTCTCCCTACAGCAGACCCGTAAGGCGATCATGGCCTGCAAATCAGGTGCACCCACTGACTCCTGTCCCCCTCGTATACTGCATCACTTAATTGAGGCAGTCAATCCTAACATCAACGCCATCATAAATGCTTCTTTAGACTCAGGGGTAGTGCCCAACGAATGGAAGAAGGCCATCGTGAAACCCTTGATGAAAAAACAAAATAAATCCCCCACAGATCTGACCAACATGCGCCCTATCTCACTCCTGCCTGCCTTAGGAAAGATCACGGAGCAGATAGTGTACTGGGAGCTGAAAGCCTTTGTGGAGGACCAGAACATTCTGCATCCACAGCAATCTGGCTTTCGCCCCAGCCACTCCACTGAAACAGCCCTTATAGAACTCTCCGACTCCATCAAGTTCCTGCAGGATGAGGGGAGGAAAGCCATCCTCATCCTGCTCGATCTCACAGCAGCGTTCGATACAATTTCTCATGCCATCCTGATTGACAGGATGCGTGAGATTGGCGTGACAGACACAGCTTTGGCATGGGTAACATCTTTCCTGACCAATAGGTCCCAATCTGTGTCACTGGGCCCCCATCTATCCAGCGTAAAAACAATTACAACGGGAGTACCGCAGGGGTCCATACTAAGTCCATTATTGTTTAACATCTACATGGCACCCCTCCTAGCTGTGATAGAGTCCCATGGGATCCTAGTCACGTCTTACGCTGACGACACACAACTTGTCGTCTCTATCGACAAAAACTGCACGGATACAGAGCTGCGCTTCCAGAATTGTCTCACGGATGTATTTCAGTGGTTGAACAAAAACCACTTGAAGTGCAACAGTGGGAAAACTGAAATCATACCACTAGGTAAAGATCTGCCCTTCTGCCCTAAGGATTGGTGGCCCAAAGACTCAGAGGCCCCGCCTAGTGCAGTGACCTCTGCACGTAATCTTGGCGTGCAATTCGATACAGCCCTTTCCTTTGATGATCACGTCAGGATCACGGCAGGCTGCTGTTTCGGACTTATCAAATCTTTAAAAAAATTCTTTGACTTCCTCCCCATCGCATCCAGGAAATCGGTCGCGGTCGCATTAATACTCTCCCGACTCGACTATTGCAATGGGTTGATGGCTGGAGTGAAAAAGTCCACACTGAAGAAGTTGCAAAGTGTACAGCACGCAGCTGCAAGATTAGTGTTAAAACTTCCCAGGAAATCCTCAGCCTCAGCAGCATTAAATCGTCTTCACTGGTTGCCCCTGCGCAAGAGGATCCTCTTCAAGCTTCTACTAACAGTTTTCAAAGCACTTAAAAACATCGGTCCGAAATACCTTGTCAACCGCTTTGTTCACTATGACCCCGTACGAAGTTTGAGATCCTCCGGTGGTAACCTTACCAAGATTCCGAGGTATAAATATAAAACCAGGGGCGGAAAAACTTTCACAGTCCTAGCAGCAAGGGCCTGGAACAACTTGCCTTTACACCTCAGACTGGTTGAGACTGAGAGTCTTTTCAGGAAACAACTGAAGACCTGGGTCTATCAACAATCTGATGCTTATGTTATGGCCGCTATTTAGAGCTTCCATCATCCAATCCCATCCACACACAATCTCTCAGCGCCAAGATGCTCCTTCCGGAGCGATAGGCTGCGCTTAATAAATACTCACAAATACAAATACAAATACAAGGGCTAAAAACCTCTAATAATGATCACCACCAGTTAGAAAAAGAGCACCTTCCTCAGCAAAACAGAAATCAGAGGAACGCTGAATGTGAGATGCCTCACGTATGGCTTAATTACAGGCAGAGCAAAAGAGTCTCCTCAAAATTATAAACGTGACAGAGGCTCCACAACCTGCTAATGACAAAAAGCCAACTTTATCAGCATACTGTTGAGGAGAGCATTTGAAGTGCAATGAGCAGACCTGCTTACAACTGACCCTTATGAAGAGATAACAGTTGAATGTACAGACCCTCATATGCAGTGCATTAGCCAAGAGAAATGAAAAGTTAGTCACACAGAAGACTAAGGTATAGTTGCAGGAAGAATTGCCAGTGTTGTGACATAACCATAGTAAAGAGTCTCCTCACAGTCATGCATGTGGGTAAAATTCCTCAGCATGAAGAGATTCCTTCAAAAAGCGGAATTTCCATTTGTCCACAGCATCGTGCATAGTGTTTCTTCAGTAGCACACAGAGGAAAAAAGGATTGCTGCACAACCTCGCAGGGGAGTTCAAAAGACAAAGCAGCGTCCCACCATGAACAATATGGCGGCCGCTGCCGGCATTCCTGACAGGGGCATGGCACGGAGGAAACAGGGCGAAAGGTAGCACTAAGAAGAAAAAGAAAAACAGCTACCTTAGCCCCCGCGCTCACTCCACAAAAGCAGCTGGTCCATTGTCCCTAAGAGTCAGTGAGTCCGCTCCGGTGAACGAAGAGGTTCCACACGCAACGCAGGGCCTCAGCCGGACTCGGCCATCTTGTGGCAGCTCAAGCCACGCCCCCAAGAGGGAGCATCTTGAATATTTCTTTATGTATTTGTTTGCAGCCTTGAGATTAAGAATGGATTTGAGTTAGTGACTTGCTCCTTCCTTTTGCACCAAAAAGTAGAAGGAATACGATCCCTTCTCTTTTTGGGAAGGAGGGGCCCTCTCTATGGCCAGCCTCTAAAAAAGGGGGTTGACTTCTTGGTGCAGACAGGCCTCTTTAGACTTTGCTCACTTCTTCCGCTGTATCACCATGGGAGGGAAAGGAGCTATTTACATATTCAGTTCTCATCTGTCTTTTGATGTCTTCACCCACTCTTATTTAATTTATTTATTTATTTATTTAAAAGTTTTGTATAGCGCGAACAAGACCCTTGGGTATCAGAGCGCTTTACATTATAAGAGGTAGAATAGATACACGTTTAGTACATAGTATGAGGTAGCATAGATACAAGTTTAGCATAGTGCAACTATATCCGAATCAATTTTGAACTAAGAGTGCAAACAATACGAAAGGCAAATTACAATGTTAACACTATTATGTAGTGCACTAGTAAGATATGCGAAGAGACTCATTATGTTGGAAGATTCGAATTCCTCCTTGCAGTCCCTTTTAGATGACCTTTTCCTAATCATTCTATATTCATCTAGAAACTGTGACCAGGAATTTGTATAGTACTCTTTGAGCGGCTATCTCCCAATGAGTTATGTCCTAAAAATAATAGGTTAATCAGACTCCCATACAGTGGCCCATACAGTATTCTAACTACAATACAGTGGCCAGAGGTATGTTCGGGAGATGTCTTCACACACATGACTATTAGTTGATTAGAGTAAGAGTTTTGGACATGACTATAACATGGTGCTACAGCAGAGCCATCTTGGCTATGGTAGGAACTTGTTATAAATCAACAGAAGAGTGACTAAAAAACTGAAAAGATAGTCAATGGCTACCACCAAACTGAAGGAAGGGTAACAGACAGAGAGCAGTCAGACAGAAAGGATTACATACAGAGTGCCACAGAAAGAACCCTCAGGCACCAACAAGACAGTTGGTTGCCATTTGTCTTCATTGGGTTCTGTATTGAAAGTAGTGATTGAAAAGTTAAAAGAAGTACTTCTTTTAACTTTTCAATCACTACTTTCAATACAGAACCCAATGAAGACAAATGGCAACCAACTGTCTTGTTGGTGCCTGAGGGTTCTTTCTGTGGCACTCTGTATGTAATCCTTTCTGTCTGACTGCTCTCTGTCTGTTACCCTTCCTTCAGTTTGGTGGTAGCCATTGACTATCTTTTCAGTTTTTTAGTCACTCTTCTGTTGATTTATATCTATTGCTCATAAGGGGTACAAGAGTGGCCTTACAAGCCCTTTCTCTCCTGTGGATTATATATATGGTAGGAACTTGCTCATTAGAAATGTTTTTGTTTCCCTCTTGAAAGTCACTGTGTTTGTTATTTTCCTAATGTTTGGCGGAAGAGAGTTCCAGATTCTGGGTGCTGCTCCCAAGAAAGCTCTATCATATGTTCTTTTCTTCTTGAATAAGGGTGGTCTCAGAACCCGCTCCTTGGCACTCCTAGCCGGTCTATTTCCTTCAGATATTTCAATTTTCTGGGCAAGGTATCTTGGTGTATTGTGGTGAAGCGCTTTGTGTGTGATGCATGCCATTTTTAGTTGAATTCTGGCTTCATACGGTAGCCAGTTTAGTGCTTTCAGATGTGGAGAGATATGGTCAAACTTTCTTGAGCCGGTGATAATTCTTGCAGCTGCATTGAGGCATGCTTTTAAAGGTGCTGTGGAAATTTTAGGAAGACCTGCCAAAGTAGAGCAACCATATTCAATCCTCGAAATGACCAATGATTGAACTGCTAGTTTGAGATCCGCTTGAGAGAGGAAAGGTTTCACTTTTCTAATGTAGTTTGTAGGAAGGGGGAGTCTCTAGTTGGCGCAGTGCAACACTAGCGACAAGCAGGGACTCTCCTCTTCCTCGTCAGGGCTGGGGGTTACCTTCCAGACAACCTCTGCTTACCCTCTAGGTAGTGTGGCTTAAGCAGTCGCAGGCTAATCTTTGGGACATATAGGTTAAACACTTGTAATAGTACACCTTTACAACCAACCCACCACACAACGAGACCAGACTGTATTCGGTAAAAATATATATCTTTATATAGATTTTAAGCAGGCTTGGGAATACAGTCAATGTACTTTATGATAACGGTTGCAAGTTACTCAGTTCAGGTTACCACAGTTCTTATAGCAGTTCTCTTGGGGCCCGTAGGGCGGTGTTAACCAAAGTTCTTGTGGAGCCGGCGGCTTCCAGGGGATCTGTCCCACGTCGCGTTGCCTTCCCGGGGTCGCTGATCGTTGCGGCTCTTCAGCCGAGCAGGTCACTGGTCATCCGGGGCAGCGGTGCTCTGTGGCGGCAGGGTCCTCTCCTCGTCGTCCGCTCCGACCCTGGCGGCGGCGGCTGTGCGGTGGTGGCAAGTGGCAGTACGGTCCCCAAGTGCAGGACGTACCCAGCCAAGTGCCGGTGCAGCTGTGCGCTCACAGCTGGGCTGTCGGGCAGGTTACCGACTTTGCGGATTCTCACAGGGCAACTGTCCGTCTTTGCAGGTGAGTGGTTGCTCGTATCGCAGCCTACTCGAGAGCTTGGACCGGACGGGTCCTCCTTCGCTTTGCTCTCGGGCTCCCGGTGCAGTTGTGGTCACGGTGCTTGGGCCAGCGGCGGCTGGTCCTCACTTTGCTTCCGCTGTTGCTTTGGGCCCCGGTCACGGTGGTCAGGTAGGGGTTGTCGCCTTGGAGGAGATTCCTCCGTCAGTACTGCAGCGATGGTCAGCACCCGCAGTCGCTTTCCTTCAGGGGGTAGCGTCCACTGGTCCTGGGACGCTGGTCAGGGGGCAAGTTCACAGCAAGCCCTTGGAGATCTCTTTAGCAGAGTTTGGCACAAAGTAAAGCAAAAGTCTTCTCGTAGTCTTTTCTTCTTCCTCTCCTTCAGCAGCAAGGCACCAGACACAGGCAAGAGTCAGCACCCTTCCTTGTCTCTCACGGTCCTTCTCGTAGGGCAGAGTCCTTCTGTGGCCCAAACAGGATCTAATTTTCAAGGAGCAGGGCTCCTTCTTTTATAGGCCAATTCTTTTGTTCTCGCAGGCCAGGGGGGCCTTTGCATAGCCACTCTCAGTCCTTGAGTACCCCGGCGGGTGTACTCCGGCTTCTGCTTTCAGTGTGAGGGGCAGGCGCATCAGACGCCCCACAGGGGGTGGAGCCAGCATTGTGCGGACAGGGGCGGCCAGAGTACCTTGTTGATGGGGGCTTCGCCCTTCCTGGGCCAGGTTCGGCAGAGTCATCCGCCGCTCCCCAGGAGGGTGGAGCCAGCATTGTGGTGGCCGAGCACAGCTACAGTTCGAGTCAAGAGGCACTCCTACCTCCCACTAAGGTGTAATCTGCGCATTCACCACCTGTCATCCCTCCAGCCCTGTCACTCACACATCCCAGACAGTCAGATACACATACCAGCAGAGGCGGGCTGAAATGGTTAGGCAAGCAAATGCTAACTTTCTAAAAGTAGCATTTGCAAACCCAGGATACTAAAATAAACTTGACTACAAGAAATATTTTATCATCCTGAGTTCAGGCATACTAAACATGACTCGCTACCATGCTCCTTGAGCCTGCGGGAATTATAGGGTGTAATAATTCTCGCAGCTCAGTCTGGCCTAATGGGGCAGGTAGCCTTCAATAGTGAAATACGGTCTTGGTTGTAAGTCACTACTAGGACAGGCCACGCACATCAGGGCTTGTCCTACCTTACACCTACAACGCACCCTGCCCGCAGGCCTACCATAGGGGTGACTAATATGTAGTCAAGGGAAGGGTCGAGGCTGGCAAGTGGGTGCACTTGCCCAGCTAGCGTGACAGTACGAGACCGCACGCGGGTTCTGCGGTCGCAGTTCCCAGACACAACTTTACGGCTGCTTCGGTGGGTGGCGCAACCAGCGCTGCAGGCCCACCAGCAGTATTGGCATCTACAAGCCCCGGCACTCTCTAGTGCGTTTTACTAGGGACTGACAGTAAATCCAATGCACCAATCATGGATACCAATCGTATGTACAGGTTTACAGTAGGGAGCACTTGCACTGCGGCACGGATCAGCCGTGGCGCAGTGCCCTGAGTATCGGAAAACCAGCAAAACATCGGAGGCACATCAGCAAAAAGTGGAAGGGAGACTCACGCCAAGGTGCCAGGTCTAACATGTGTCCCCTCCAGCTGAAATGTGGGGGGAACTACCCTTCCCCAGGGGGTTCCACATCACTAAGCCGGAAAAATCTGGACAGACCGTCAGCGTTGGCGTGATCGGTGCCAGGGCGGTGTTCCACCGTAAAGTCCATACTCTGTAGAGAAATGGACCACCTCAACAGTTTCGGGTTCTCACCCCTCATTTGCATCAACCATCTGAGGGGCCTGTGGTCCGTCTGAACTCGGAAGTGAGACCCGAACAAGTAGGGTCTTAGCTTCTTCAGCGCCCAGACCACAGCAAATGCTTCACGCTCTATTGCACTCCACCTACTTTCCCGTGGAAGTAACCTCCTACTTATGAAGGCTACGGGTTGGTCAAAGCCCTCCTCAGTCATCTGTGAAAGAACAGCCCCTACACCATGCTCTGAAGCGTCTTTTTGCACTATGAATTCCTTGGAGAAATCAGGAGCCAGGAGCACGGGCGCCGTGCACATGGCAGTCTTCAGGGTGTCAAAAGCCTTCTGACAGGTGTCAGTCCAAATCACATTCCTGGGCTGCTTCTTCGAAGTCAGCTCTGTCAAGGGGGTCACGATCGTGCCATAGCCCTTGACAAACCTCCTGTAATACCCAGTGAGCCCCAGGAAGGCTCTCACTGCGGTCCGGGTCTTAGGGGGTTCCCAAGCCAGGATGGTCTCGATTTTGGGCTGCAAGGGTGCTACCTTGCCACTCCCAACTTGGTGTCCCAAGTACACCACTGAACCCTGCCCAATCTGGCACTTGCTGGCCTTGATTGTGAGGCCTGCTCTGCGCAGGGCCATCAACACTTCCCAGAGGTGTCGCAGGTGTTCTGGCCAGGTGCCACTGAACACCGCGATGTCATCCAGGTAGGCGGCACTGAACTCGTCTAGTCCAGCCAACACCTGGTTGACCAATCTCTGAAAGGTGGCAGGGGCATTCTTCATTCCAAATGGCATAACCCGGAACTGGAAATGCCCATCTGGTGTAGAGAATGCCGACCTCTCCTTTGCCCCATCGGTCAAGGCGATCTGCCAGTACACAGACGTTAAATCAAACGTACTAAGGAACTTAGCAGCCCCTAGCCGATCAATGAGCTCATCAGCTCTGGGGATGGGGTGCGCGTCAGTCTTCGTGACTGAATTGAGTCCTCTGTAGTCCACACAGAACCGGAGTTCGGGTGTGGCTCCCGGCGCAGCAGCCTTCGGAACCAAGACCACGGGGCTGGACCAAGGACTGCTGGAAGACTCAACCACCCCGAGGGCAAGCATCTTGGAGACCTCCTCCTTGATGCAGGCCCGGACCCTGTCAGTCACCCTGTAAGCCTTATGCTTCACAGGTAAGCTGTCTCCAGTGTCCACATCATGGACGCACCAATCTGTGACACTCGGAACCAGGGAGAACAGATCTGGAAACTGCCCCAGCAACTGGCGGCAGTCTTCCTGTTGTTCGGCGGTCAGGGTGGGTGAGAGGTTAACTCCATCCACTGACCCATCTTTCTCACAGGCCACCAAGAGGTCAGGAAGAGGCTCCGACTCCTCCTCCATTCCGTCATCAGTTGCCAACAACATGCCCACTTCGGACCTTCGCAAGTGGGGCTTGAGGCGGTTGACATGTAGGACCCGCAAAGGGTTCCTGGGCGTCTTCATGTCCACCAAGTATGTCACGGGGCTCTTGCGCTCCACAACCTCAAATGGGCCTGTCCACTTATCTTGAAGGGCACAGGGCTCCACTGGGGCTAGGACATACACCTCTTGTCCAGGCTGAAGCTCGACCAGAGTGGCATTCTGATCGTACCACCGCTTCATTTCCTCCTGGCTCGCTTCCAGATTTGCCTCGGCAAGTTGTCTGAAGCGTCTGGTCTGGTTTCTGAAGGCCAGCATGTAGCTATATACATTCTGGGGAGGTTTCCTGGGAGATTGCTCCCAGCCTTCCTTTACCAAACTCAGCGGTCCTCTCACGGGGTGACCGTACAGTAGTTCAAAGGGGCTGAACCCTAGGGACTTCTGTGGCACCTCGCGATATGCAAAGAGCAGGCATGGTAAGAGGACGTCCCACTTACGCCTCATCGGACCTTCCAGGCCCATGATCATGCCTTTTAGGGTTCGGTTGAATCTTTCAACCAACCCGTTACCTTGGGGATGGTAGGGCGTGGTGAACTTATACGTCACGCCACACTCCTGCCAAAGGGACTTCATATACTTCGATATGAAATTGGTCCCCCTGTCGCTCACCACCTCTAGAGGGAATCCTACTCGTGAGAAAATTCCCATCAGTGCACGCCCCACCACGGGAGCCGTCACTGTCCTCAGAGGTATGGCTTCAGGGTACCGGGTGGCATGGTCCACCAAGACCAGGATGAACCTGTTTCCCATGGCTGTCTTGGGGTCCAGAGGCCCAACAATGTCAATACCCACTCGCTGGAATGGCGTACCGACCACAGGGAAGGGTTGGAGGGGAGCCTTGTTCTTCCCTCCCGTCTTCCCACTTGCCTGGCAAGTCGGACAGGTTCTGCAATAAGCATCTGAACTCTTATGCATTTGGGGCCAGTAAAAGTGGGTGACAAGCCTGTCATAGGTCTTGTCCATCCCCAAATGTCCTGCTAAAGGCACATCATGAGCCAGACCCAGTAGGAAGGCTCTGAACTTCTGGGGTACCACCAGCACACGGGCTGACCCAGGTTCAGCAGCCTTAGGCTCCGAATACAGGAGGTCGTTCTCCCAGTACACGTAATGTGTTTTGGCCTGAACACCATTGGCCTGGTCTGCAGCCTGCTGCCGCATACCCACGAGAGAAGGGCATTCTTTCTGCTCCCTGCAGAATTCCTCCCTGGAGGGTCCTCCTTCTTGCTGCCAATGGGTCAGCTCAGGCAGGTCCCCCAGTTCGGCGATCTGTTCACCTGTAGGCTCCAGGGCATCCCCCTCAAGGTCTGCTTCCTCCTGGACCGTGGGAACTTCAGGAGCCGGTTTCCCGTGCCCCCTGCGCCTTCTCCCTAAGGCCGGTTCCTGGGCCTCTCCTTCAGGCCCCAGGACCTCTCGAACACCCCTACTGGCTGCCATTGACCGGGTGGTCACGCACGCCCAGTCAGGCAGACCCACCATCCACAGGTGAGTCGTCTTCTCCACCTTTTCCCAAGGGGAGTGCTCCAAGTCGTTCCCTAGCAAACAGTCAACAGGCATGGTTTTTCTCACACAGACCTGCAGAGTACCAGAGACCCCCCCCCACTTGAAGGGAACTTGAGCCATCGGACACTGACTCTCTGAATTATCAGCGTTGATAACCCTACAGTAGTCATGGGGTACAACCTGCTCTTGAGACACCAGGTGCTGCCTCACTGCAGTCACACTGGCTCCTGTGTCTCTAAGAGCCTCAGCTTCCTTACCATTGATGATCACCACCTGCCCATATTTCTTAGTGTTAGAGGGCAGGTAGTTCGTAGGGATCATCTCGCTGTCTCCTAGCGAGACCAGGGTCATGTGAACGGGATCTCCACCCCCCGGGACCATTATTTCTTCTCCCAGGTGAACGCTAGTCACTTGACGGGGCGGAGCACCAGTGGGTGCGGGTTTTCCAAACAGGCGACACTTGGGGTCACTGGATATGTGCCCAGGCTCGCCACATTTGAAACAATTGAAGGGCCCCTTTGGAACAGGTTTACCTGTCGGGGCCCCATTCTGCTTCGGAGGTGGGGGAGGCTGAGAACCCTGCTGCAGGCTCCCTTGGGAACTACTTTGGGGGCCTTTTTGGAACCCTTTCTGTTTTCCCCCTTTGTCCCCCCCACTCTTCTGCTGGGGACCCTGCCCACTCTTGGCGGAGTCTCCCACGGGACCCTTGTGGACCCTGGTGCTGAGCCAGCGGTCCGCCTCCTCAGCAAGCTTCCTCTGGTTGGACAGCTTGCTATCGATCAGGTGTTGGCGTAACTCAGGAAAACAGTGATCAGACAAGTGCTCCCATGCAATTAAATCAAAGAGACCTTGAAAATCATTAACTTTGTTACCTTTCACCCAACCATCCAGTGCTCTGCAAAAGTAAGTCACATACTCCACATACGTATTCCCAGGCCGCTTAGTACATCCCCTAAACTTCTGTCTATACATTTCAGGGGTAGGCCCGTACCTGTTCATTAAAGCTTCTTTCATGTGGGCATAGGATCTCTGATTTTCAACGGGCAAATCTAGCAAGGTATCTCTCCCTTCGCTAAGGAACCTTCCCCACAACCCCGCTCCCCAATCCTTGTCAGGGACCCGGTGGGAGGACATGGCTACCTCGTATGCCCTAAACCACTGCCCTATGTCATCCCCTTTAAAGAACTCCTTAACTACGTCCTTCGGGATGTGCACTCTTGACTCTACCTGCACTGGCGATGTGCTGCCACCAGAGGGAGGACGATCCAAGTCTCTCTCCTTGAGACTTATCTCCCTCATTTTTACTTCATAATCCATTTGGTGCTTTCGCTCTTCCAGCGCCATTCTTTTTGTTTCAAGCTCCAGTTGGATTTTCAATTCTGCCAGCTTTCTTTCGTGATTCCTTGTTTCCTTCCTGTCCGCCAGCTCCTCCGGCGACAGGCCTTTACCAAAGCTGTGCACGCTGTCTTGCCTCTCGAGGTCGATCAGATCTCCAAGTGCATTCTGCTCCTCAGTTGCAACTTGCTCCGCGAGGGCGTCTTGATCCTCCGGGGCCTTTCTGGACTCTATCCAGGCTTTCAGGGCCTTGTAGAGCTCTGGCTTATTCTTGCAACCAGCGTGCGGAACCTTGAGTTTCCTGCAAAAGAACTTCAGTTCATCCTTGGTGTATTTATCCAGCTTCGCGGCGTCCCACTCGACCTCCAACACTTCCGAGGTCGTGGACTCCGCTCCATCCAGGCTCTTCGCGCCCGGCATGGTCTCTGCACTCGGAATCTTCCTTTCGGCAAAACTCAAAAGCAAAGTCTGTGGCTAAGTAACTGGACCGTAATCCTTGTGTAGTGGTCAGAAGCTCAGGTATAGATATCGCAAGTGTAAATTCGAAAATCCTCACCGCTGCGTCCAATGTAGGAAGGGGGAGTCTCTAGTTGGCGCAGTGCAACACTAGCGACAAGCAGGGACTCTCCTCTTCCTCGTCAGGGCTGGGGGTTACCTTCCAGACAACCTCTGCTTACCCTCTAGGTAGTGTGGCTTAAGCAGTCGCAGGCTAATCTTTGGGGCATATAGGTTAAACACTTGCAATAGTACACCTTTACAACCAACCCACCACACAACGAGACCAGACTGTATTCGGTAAAAATATATATCTTTATATAGATTTTAACCAGGCTTGGGAATACAGTCAACGTACTTTATGATAACGGTTGCAAGTTACTCAGTTCAGGTTACCACAGTTCTTATAGCAGTTCTCTTGGGGCCCGTAGGCCGGTGTTAACCAAAGTTCTTGTGGAGCCGGCGGCTTCCAGGGGATCTGTCCCACGTCGCGTTGCCTTCCCGGGTTCGCTGATCGTTGCGGCTCTTCAGCCGAGCAGGTCACTGGTCATCCGGGGCAGCGGTGCTCTGTGGCGGCAGGGTCCTCTCCTCGTCGTCCGCTCCGACCCTGGCGGCGGCGGCTGTGCGGTGGTGGCAAGTGGCAGTACGGTCCCCAAGTGCAGGACGTACCCAGCCAAGTGCCGGTGCAGCTGTGCGCTCACAGCTGGGCTGTCGGGCAGGTTACCGACTTTGCGGATTCTCACAGGGCAACTGTCCGTCTTTGCAGGTGAGTGGTTGCTCGTATCGCAGCCTACTCGAGAGCTTGGACCGGACGGGTCCTCCTTCGCTTTGCTCTCGGGCTCCCGGTGCAGTTGTGGTCACGGTGCTTGGGCCAGCGGCGGCTGGTCCTCACTTTGCTTCCGCTGTTGCTTTGGGCCCCGGTCACGGTGGTCAGGTAGGGGTTGTCGCCTTGGAGGAGATTCCTCCGTCAGTACTGCAGCGATGGTCAGCACCCGCAGTCGCTTTCCTTCAGGGGGTAGCGTCCACTGGTCCTGGGACGCTGGTCAGGGGGCAAGTTCACAGCAAGCCCTTGGAGATCTCTTTAGCAGAGTTTGGCACAAAGTAAAGCAAAAGTCTTCTCGTAGTCTTTTCTTCTTCCTCTCCTTCAGCAGCAAGGCACCAGACACAGGCAAGAGTCAGCACCCTTCCTTGTCTCTCACGGTCCTTCTCGTAGGGCAGAGTCCTTCTGTGGCCCAAACAGGATCTAATTTTCAAGGAGCAGGGCTCCTTCTTTTATAGGCCAATTCTTTTGTTCTCGCAGGCCAGGGGGGCCTTTGCATAGCCACTCTCAGTCCTTGAGTACCCCGGCGGGTGTACTCCGGCTTCTGCTTTCAGTGTGAGGGGCAGGCACATCAGACGCCCCACAGGGGGTGGAGCCAGCATTGTGCGGACAGGGGCGGCCAGAGTACCTTGTTGATGGGGGCTTCGCCCTTCCTGGGCCAGGTGCCGGCAGAGTCATCCGCTGCTCCCCAGGAGGGTGGAGCCAGCATTGTGGTGGCCGAGCACAGCTACAGTTCGAGTCAAGAGGCACTCCTACCTCCCACTAAGGTGTAATCTGCGCATTCACCACCTGTCATCCCTCCAGCCCTGTCACTCACACATCCCAGACAGTCAGATACACATACCAGCAGAGGCGGGCTGAAATGGTTAGGCAAGCAAATGCTAACTTTCTAAAAGTAGCATTTGCAAACCCAGGATACTAAAATAAACTTGACTACAAGAAATATTTTATCATCCTGAGTTCAGGCATACTAAACATGACTCGCTACCATGCTACTTGAGCCTGCGGGAATTATAGGGTGTAATAATTCTCGCAGCTCAGTCTGGCCTAATGGGGCAGGTAGCCTTCAATAGTGAAATACGGTCTTGGTTGTAAGTCACTACTAGGACATGCCACGCACATCAGGGCTTGTCCTACCTTACACCTACAACGCACCCTGCCCGCAGGCCTACCATAGGGGTGACTAATATGTAGTCAAGGGAAGGGTCGAGGCTGGCAAGTGGGTGCACTTGCCCAGCTAGCGTGACAGTACGAGACCGCACGCGGGTTCTGCGGTCGCAGTTCCCAGACACAACTTTACGGCTGCTTCGGTGGGTGGCGCAACCAGCGCTGCAGGCCCACCAGCAGTATTGGCATCTACAAGCCCCGGCACTCTCTAGTGCGTTTTACTAGGGACTGACAGTAAATCCAATGCACCAATCATGGATACCAATCGTATGTACAGGTTTACAGTAGGGAGCACTTGCACTGCGGCACGGATCAGCCGTGGCGCAGTGCCCTGAGTATCGGAAAACCAGCAAAACATCGGAGGCACATCAGCAAAAAGTGGAAGGGAGACTCACGCCAAGGTGCCAGGTCTAACATAGTTCAAGTGAAAACTGGCCCTTTTGGCCATTACTTTGATGTGAGCTTTCATGTCAAGGTTCATGTCGAGTGTGATTCCAAGTGATTTAGCCGATTCAATTAACGTGGGGGTACAGTTAAGAGCTGTGATCATTTTACACCATTCCTTGACCTCAGAGTTGTTCTTTGGTGGAGAAATTAGTAGGAATTCTGTTTTCTGGGTGTTTAGCTTCAGGTGATTGATTGTTAACCACTGTAATGTCAAATGTAGCGCCTCGTTCATTAATCTGATGTCTTCTAGGGACGCGATCTTGATGTAAATCTGAATGTCATCCGCGTACATATGAAAGGATATTTTGGACTTTCGAAGAATTTCCGTCAGAGGTTCGACATACAGGTTAAACAATGAAGGTGATAATGTAGATCCTTGCGGGACTCCAATCGTATTAGGGCATGAAGGTGATAGCGCTTGGTTGACCAGGAATCTTTGCGTTCTATTTTTGAGGAAGGATTAAAACCACTTCAGCACATTACCAGAAATTCCCATCCTGACCTGGAGACTGGTCAGTAATTTTGCATGATTTACCGTGTCAAATGCGGATGACAGGTCTAGGAGGATGAATAGACATGATCTATTTTGGTCTAAGGCCTGGAGGGAATCATCGACTATATGTAGAATTGCTGTTTCCGTGCTGTGCCCAGGTCTGAAACCCGACTGACAATCATCTAGTAGAGAGAATGTGTCTATGTGTTCGCTCAGTTGTTTTTGTACACACTTCTCTATAAGTTTGGCAAGTACAGGAATGTTGGTTACCAGTCTAAAGTTATTTGGATCAGCCGGATCCGCTGTCGTTTTTTTGATAATGGGGACAACGTGTCCACTTTTTAGGCAATCTGGGAGTATCCCTTGTGAGAGAGAGGCGTTAATAATTCTTGCCCAAATTGGAATCACGATATGGCTGATTTCTTTCAAGTATTTTGCTGGGAGCGGGTCGTTATAGTGGTTATTAGGTTTGATATCTAGAAGTGTTTTGGTGATGTTATTCTGGTCTAGCAACTTGAACGTATCCCAATGTGCGTTATTTTTTGTCCTATCCTCCTTAATCATTGATTTGGTAGAGCAGGTTTCACTCGTTGTGGGTTCTTGTTTGTCTATATGTTATCCGCTGCACTCCTGAGCTCATTTTCCAGCCTGTTAGATTTATTGTTGAAGAATGTGAAGAATTCCTCGCAGCTTAGTTGTATTTTTGTGGTTTCAGGGGCCGATTTTGCCAACTTGTTGGATTGTTGTTTTAATATTTCGAATAGTTTCCGGGGTCTATTTTTGGCGAGATCTAGTTCAGATCTAATATATTCCTTTTTGGAGTTGAGGATCTTCTTATTGTATTCATTTCTAGTTTTTTTGAGGGATTTCAGTTCAGGAGATGAGGGGTGTTGTCTCCATTTTCTCTCTGATAGTCTCAGTTTCCTTCTTTCCTCATTCAGAGGTCCATTAAACCATGGATTTTTGTCCTTCTCTGTAACTCTTTTCAGTTTCAGAGGCATAGTGGTGTTAACTATATCCGTTATTGAGGTATTTTAGTGGTTTGTTAGATCATTCACGTTCTTCAAGTTGTTAGGTGGATAAAGTTCCATCTCGCAGCCTTCTATTAGTCGTTCAATGTTCGGTTCTTCAGTGTCCCACATCCATTTTTTTACTTTACCTGGTTGCGCATGCTTGTTCTTTTTCCATGTGGGAATCAGAAAGGTTATGGCATGGTGATCAGACCAATTGCACTTCTCTATTGATAGGACTGAAGTATTCTCTTTTTTTTAAATTATCCAATCCAATGTAGCTCCTTTCGTATGGGTTGGCTGTGTGCATACTTGGGAGAGATTTAGCTCGGCTAGGAAATCTTTAATAGTGTTGACCGGTTTGTCATTGTTGTTGTTCCAGTGTAGGTTAAAATCCCCTAGGAAAATATTATTCGCGTCAGGATTAGCATTTGCCGTGATGATCTCCATTAGTTGTTCAATGAAGGATATATTGTTACCTGGTGGGTGATAGATCGCATGTAGGTTGCAGCTTTGGTTGTGTGCCGATCTTATATTGAGACCCAGGTATTCGTATGTTTTGATTGGATCTGGTTGTATTTGGCTTACTTCTATGTCCGATCTGTGTAAGCAGGCTACACCACCCCCTGAATTTTTTTTTCTGTCCAGTCTCACAATGCTATAGAGGGGGGCACTAGTAGGTCCATGACCGGAGATGATGACTCTGAGAGCCAAGTTTCTGTGAAGATTGTTATATCAATTTCTTTGTTAATGATGAGGTCAGCTATGTCTGATGCATGTTTAGCTGCGGACCTACAGTTGATCAGAAGGCAATTCGGTGTCTTCCCCGCGTTGTTAGGGTCCAGATTATATGGTTCGGTGATTATCTGGACTTGTTGTAAGTTATTATGGTTGGGTTTCCTATCATTCTTACTTGAAGTTCTAATGTTATTGATCCGGACTGTTCTGATTTCCTTTCCTCTCCTATGTTCCGTCGCCTCATACTCCCGGAGAAGGGACAGTGTTTCTTCTTCTGTTAAGTATTTTTGTTTCCTGTCAGGTCAATTATTCCTGTTTGTTAAAGGCATCGCAGTCTTCTTGTTCTTTTTTTGAGGGTTGTATATTAGATCTATGAGGTGCTCAACTTTCTCGTGGGTGCCATCTATAGCTTCACGTAACTCTTCCATCGCTTGTATAGAGCTAATCATGTCCAGCGCCAAGCTGTCCATTTTTGTTTGAAGCTCTTTAAATTCTCTCAGGGTCTGGGGTGGAGTTTTGGGTGTGTTCCCTCGTGTTTTTCTGGATTCCCATTTTGTTTTCCTGTTTTTTTGTTCTGTTCTCTTCATCAGGTTCCTTTTCTTTTTGATTTTCGTTCGGAGGACTGCTCCCCTTATATTAGCGGTCTTGGATGCGCTTTCCAAACTTAGTGCCCTTAATCTCGTGTTTGGTTGAGATACATTTCTTGTCGTTATAGACGCCCTTTGATCAGGTGAGGACTTAGGTATAACTGAAAGATGGTTTGCCTTCTCTTGGTGGGTGGGTGTTTCCCTTTGCTGATGACCTTCTGTACCTCTTGGCAGACGCCTCTGTTGTTGGTATTTCTGCCTCTGCTTATGTTGTTGCTGCCGGGGCCACTGAGGGACTCGAACATTCTGAGGGGAGTAGCAATGTTTATAAGTCTTGTATATGTGTTTCCTTGTTCTTCTCTAGTTCAACAGCCTTTACTATGTTTGTCTACAAAGGCTGAAAAGTTTAAAGAAGCAAAACAAGGCGGCAACCCTCATCCATCTTTATACCCAGGGCCAGATTGATCAAACTTCCATGCAACACAGCAAGACAACTGGCTGTGCTGCCGTGCGTGAAAGGGGGAGGGCAGGAATGAACTATTCATGCAACACATCAAGACAACTGACTGTGCTGCAATGCGTGAACGCAAGAGGGCAGGAATGAACTATTCAAGCAACACAGCAAGACAACGGGCTGCGCTGCCGTGCGTGAACAGGAGAGGTCAGGAATAAACTATTCATGCAACACATCAATATAACGGGCTGCGCTGCCGTGCGTGAACGCAAGAGGGAAGGAATGAACTATTCATGCAACACAGCAAGACAACTGACTGTGCTGCAATGCGTGAACGCAAGAGGGCAGGAATGAACTATTCAAGCAACACAGCAAGACAACTGACTGTGCTGCAATGCGTGAACGCAAGAGGGCAGGAATGAACTATTCAAGCAACACAGCAAGACAACGGGCTGCGCTGCCGTGCGTGAACAGGAGAGGTCAGGAATAAACTATTCATGCAACACATCAATATAACGGGCTGCGCTGCCATGCGTGAACGCAAGAGGGAAGGAATGAACTATTCATGCAACACAGCAAGACAACTGGCTGCGTTGCCGTGCGAGAACGGGAGAGGGCAGAAATGAACTATTCATGCAACACAGCAAGACAACGGGCTGCGCTGCCGTGCGTGAACAGGAGAGGTCAGGAATAAACTATTCATGCAACACATCAATATAACGGGCTGCGCTGCCGTGCGTGAACGCAAGAGGGAAGGAATGAACTATTCATGCAACACAGCAAGACAACTGGCTGCGTTGCCGTGCGAGAACGGGAGAGGGCAGAAATGAACTATTCATGCAACACAGCAAGACAACTGACTGCGCTGCAGTGAACGGGAGAGGGCAGGAATGAACTATTCAAGCAACACAGCAAGACAACTGACTGTGCTGCAATGCGTGAACGCAAGAGGGCAGGAATGAACTATTCAAGCAACACAGCAAGACAACGGGCTGCGCTGCCGTGCGTGAACAGGAGAGGTCAGGAATAAACTATTCATGCAACACATCAATATACCGGGCTGCGCTGCCGTGCGTGAACGCAAGAGGGAAGGAATGAACTATTCATGCAACACAGCAAGACAACTGGCTGCGTTGCCGTGCGAGAACGGGAGAGGGCAGAAATGAACTATTCATGCAACACAGCAAGACAACGGGCTGCGCTGCCGTGCGTGAACAGGAGAGGTCAGGAATAAACTATTCATGCAACACATCAATATAACGGGCTGCGCTGCCGTGCGTGAACGCAAGAGGGAAGGAATGAACTATTCATGCAACACAGCAAGACAACTGGCTGCGTTGCAGTGAACGGGAGAGGGCAGAAATGAACTATTCATGCAACACAGCAAGACAACTGACTGCGCTGCAGTGAACGGGAGAGGGCAGGAATTAACTCTTCATAATGTGGTAAATTCTAATTACCGGTGCTTAATTTCTATGCGATAAAATTAATAAGAATAACTCATAATAAATAAGAGGCAAAATCCGTGATATTTGAGGTTTCTCAAAAGGGTTTTATTCCTATAAAAGGAATTGGGTGATTAGCATATTGGCTCGAGCCAAGGTGGCATACCATTCCGTCACCACATAGGATCGGGAAGGGACAGACTGACAGAGTCAATGGTAATATGCGAATATGCAAGTATGCGACAATACATTATTGACAGGCATTCATATATATAGTCAATGCATTACAGTAAAGGCATATGCAGGAGGCGTAACAGCTGAGAAGAGAGATAAGAGTGCATGTACGTAATACAAAAGGCGTTACAATAGGCGTGCATGAAGGCGTGTACTAGAACGTCATTTAACATGATGTCACAGATAGGCGGATCCATGAGTGAATCCGGCAGTGTCAGCAGAAATACATGGCAGAGATGCGCGCGCAGCAGTATGACGTGTAATGTACGTGTAACTTGAGGGGTGAAGGGGGACTTGACATTTAGCCCTACAAGTGTAGACGGATGTCTGGATGTCAGATCAACCTAATCCCAAATCGTATCTAATATCTCATGTTTAAGGAACTGTATTATCTGGAGGGAAAAGGTCTCTCGGACGAGAGGCTATTCTATACTGGCTGTGAGTGCGTGTATGAGCGTCTACGTGTCTGCATGAGACGCGAGGGGTGCGAGGGAGGGCATGGGCCTACCATGGAAACAGAGTCATGAATTACTTGCATAGAGACAGTGAGGACAAACCCTTTGCTCTGCAGCTGGAAGGATGTTGACATGAATCTACCAGACAGGAATGTATTTTCGAGGAGTGGAGCAGATAATTCGAAGGTTGAATACAGTCTTTGCAGGCAGCGGGCTGAGCCGAGCACCGTTAGCCGCGCAAGAAGTAAGGCAGGGGTCACTGGTACAGAGGCAGCCTGGGCTGAGGCTTTCAAAGTCAGAAGGCAGGAAAAAGAGGCTCGATGGCAGAATTCAGGCCTACTTCGCCAGAGCTGAAAAACGTGTAAGGTATACCACAAAAAGACGTTGGCATAGCATATTCAGAAACTGAATATTCAATCCGTTCATGGCGGATCTGAAAGAGAACATGTTAACGTTGGACGCAAATGTATTTGCGTCTTCATAGCTAGCCCAGGAGGGAAGTTACATGCACTTCAAGCTAGTACATGGAGTCGGTGGGGTCTAAGATAGGGGACACAATCGATCATAAAATTTATATTACCTCATTCCCTCCTTGTCCCCTACGGACCCTTCATGATATATCGATCTGCATGAATCGATCAATCTGTTCATGTAACATCATTTGCTCTTCTTTCTTCTTTTGACGTTTTGAATGGGAATTTGAATGCGGAATACATGATGTGGCGCACAAGCCGCAAATCGCTGGCCCACATTGTAGACACAGGCAGCAACTGAATACTATGAGAAGGCTAATGCCTAGGAAGGATAGGATCTTCCATCCCCAAGCGGTTAACGTTGTCCAGAACCAACCGGACCAAGTCCAGGTGCCTGGATTCTGATGTATCAGACTTGCAATTTTATGGAGACGTGTTATAGCTTTATATACCGTTGGCGCGTTTTCTGGAATGAAAACACAGCAACTTGACCCGATGACCTTACAAGCTCCACCCCTATCAGCTAGGATGACGTCAATAACGAGACGATTTTGAAGAACAACAACCCGCATGGCGGACTGCTCCTCTGTTAAGTTACCTAAAGCGGAGGTAGTTTAGTTCACTACTGCTTCAAGGGTTCTAGTTAATTTGCGTATTAGTTTACTATTGAAAACAGCACCTAAGTAGGGGAAGAAACCTTTATTGAAGTCTGTGTATTGCTCCCATGCCGTTTCGGTGTAGTCGACAATCGGGAGGTCTCTTCGGAGTCTATTGTTTACTAGATTGGTATTTCTGTGATAATCAGGAGGAGCTAGGAAAACAAGTGGCAAAAGGAATGCAATGTAACAGGTACCATCCCAATCTGGAGGCAAACGTATGTATGCGATATGACCACAAACAAAGTAGGAATGACGTGTAGCTCTAAACGTGGATTTGCCTTGATCACTGAATTCGATCACAGTAGTACATTTACTATGACCTAAGTGTATGGAACCATTCTTTCTGATACATAATTCACCTTTGACTGGTAACACTGACATAGCAGGCAATACTGGTGCAGTTTCGGATTCAACAGTAAGAATCATGAGGTTGATTGTGTAATTACCTAATCCATATACTTCATTTTCTAGATCAGTTCCTGTTCTATTGGGAAGTCCCTTCTTGTCAGGGTAACAGACTTTAAGTAGAACTGAGTTCAGGTTTCCCCAAACCCAATTCCCATCGTAAACAGCAATGTCAGAATCTAAGGAATTAATCAATCTAAACCATGCCCCACAGGAGCCATTGTGAGTGAACGGGTAAAGAAAAAGGGGCAGAACTCCCTTGTATTTCTGGTAGGGAGGGAGTCGGCCACATATCCAACAGTTTGTAGCATTGTTAGTCTGATGGGAGTGATGTAACATACTAATGAATGTGTTGTTGCGCAGCGCAAGTCTGTAAGAAAGTTCGTGTGGAGGTAACTCGCTAAAGGAATGTTCGGCAGTGACATTATAAGCAGATTGTACATGCTTGAAAATAGGGTAGTAGATGTGCAGCAAGATACTAGCAGCAATAATCAGAAGACTTAGAAAAAACATGATTAATAGTGTCACTATACAGTGACTACGGAGTGATTTACGATATGCACGTTTCTTGAGTATTCTCTGTCTATCTCTCTCTCTGTCTCGATCTAGGGGATACATGTCAGAAACTAATTTAACCGATTCACCTAGGGGAGGACTTAAACAATTAAACTGTCTGACTTGCTAGATCGTAATTTCAGTCTATATTCTTCAGAGGCTGTTTTCTCAACCAAAGGGAGTTTTGAGTCAGTTTGTGTAGGAGGGCAGGGCTTAGAGTCCAAGTCCGAAGGGAGTCCGTGAAACTTCTTGACGTGGCTGGAATGCAGCCACCCTTTCCTGCCCTCAACCTTGACAGCTGTCCTCGTTGTTAGAAGAACCAATTTCGGGGTTTGCCAGCGGGGCTCCAACGGACTTCTCCGATCGAAGTTGCGCACAAAGACATAATCCCCCGGGACCACCTCGTGGGGCTTCACATCGGTGTTGTCGGGAAAGGCTGCAGCTACCTGTGAACGACAAGATTGTAGTGCAGACATCAAGGAGGCAAGGTAATCTGTCAGCATAATACAGTCAACATCTGTAATTTTTCGCGGAATAGGCGTCCCCCCCATATTCGGAGGCCTACCAAAGACCACCTCATACGGGGATAGCCCGGTTCGAGAATGTGCAACCATCCTCATATAGAAGAGGGCTACCGGTAAAGCAACTATCCAGTCAACGCCCTTCTCTCTACAGATTTTGGAAAGTCGGATTTTTAGGGTCTGATTATGGCGCTCCACGAGACCTGCTGCCTCGGGATGCCGGACACAGTGGAACTTCCACTGATAGCCTAACAGGAGTGTAATGTGTTTCACAAGCTCGGATGAGAATGGCTGACCGTTATCTGAGTACACGATACGGGGCAAACCGTACCGCGGGAAGAACTCGCGGACCAGTTGCTTGGCTGTTGTCGGAGCAGTATAATCTGGAACTGGGTATGCTTCTGTCCATCGGGAAAGTGCACATACGACTACGAGGACATACTTGAATCCTCGGCAGCGGTCCATCTGGATATAATCCATCTGGAGGACTTCAAAAGGGTGATCGGGAGGCTGAAATCCACCTTGCTCTACAGGGATGCTTTTACCTGGATTAAACTGACAACAAATCATGCAAGTACGCACTTTTTGTTTGGCTGCTGCTCGTAAGTTCTTATTGTACCATATGTGTTGAATGCTATCTAGCATTGCCTTTTCTCCTAGGTGTGCTGGACTATGTACTGTGTTAATGATGACCTGAACCATAGAGTCGGGGAGAAACCATGTAGATTTTCCCTTCGTCATCCATCCCTGATCTGTTTGGATCCCTCCTAGTTCAGTCCACGTCTTGATTTCGTCTGGTGTGGCATGTGTCTGTATGTCGATTACATCATGGGCGGGATCCTTGACTGTCATGCAGTGTGATGGTGTCGGAACTATTGTCTTTGTCAAGTCGGTTGCATGCATTCGATTCTGAGCAGTTTGCTTAGCTGTTCGGTCTGCCAGGTCGTTACCCTGGGAGATCGTGTCGGTAACCTTTGTATGTGCCTTACATTTCATGATAGAGATTGCAGTAGGTAGATGTATTGCATCTAATAAACCTTGAATGAGAGGACCGTGTTGAATGTTGGCACCGTGAGAAGTTAAGTAACCTCTCTCTCGCCAGAGCACTCCAAAGTCGTGAACGACTCCGAATGCATAACGTGAATCAGTGTATATGTTGACTCTCTTATTTTTGGCTTGAATACAGGCTTGTGTCAGAGCGATGAGCTCTGCTGCTTGAGCTGACAGGGTGTCAATACAATTTGTTTCTATGATTTCGGTGTCTGTAGTGACTGCGTAGGCTGCCACTAATTCTCCTGTACCTGTTCTCATACATGAACCGTCCACATAAAGTGTCAGGTCTGGATCTGATAGTGGAACATCTGTCAAGTCTTGTCTGGGTTTTGTTGTAATAGTAATGACTTCAATACAATCATGTGCCAATGGATCTACTCCATTTAATGGCAACAGCGTGGCGGGATTCAATGTGCTGCAGCGTCTGATTTCTATGTGTGGTTGAAACAATGTCAATTCATAACCTGTCAGTCTTGCTATGGTCAGATGTTGGGTCTGGGTACGGTTTAAAAGGACTTCCACGGAATGTGGAACTTGTACTGTCAATTGATGCCCTAATACTATGGCATCGCTCTGTCTGATTGCTAAAGCTGTCGCTGCAACTGATTTCAAACACGCAGGTAAAGCTTGGGCTACTGGATCTAATGTGCTAGAAAAGTAAGCACACGGTTTGTGTGAACCTGCTTGTTCCTGAGTGAGGACTGACAAGGCAGTACCTTCACGTTCTGTGACAAAAAGTGTAAAAGGTTTACTGTAACATGGTGTTGCTAAAACTGGTGCTTGGCATAAGGCTTTCTTTAAGTTTTCAAAAGCTTGTGTATGTTCCTGAGTCCATGGGAGGACAGTCGATATCGCTGCCTCCTGAGTTGTCAACTGGATGAGTGGCTTTGCTAGAAATGCATATTGGGGAATCCATTGTCTACAGTACGAGGTGAGGCCTATGAAGGCCCGCACCTCCTTTTGTGTTTTTGGTGGTGACATGTTTACAATTAACTGAATGCGATCTGGAGTGAGCTGTCTCCCCACTTTGGACAGCAAGTGACCCAGGTACACAACTTGCTGAACACAGAATTGCAGCTTCGAAGGGGACACCTTGTGCCCCTTGTCGGCCAGGAAATTCAGAACTGTCAGTGATGCTTTTTCACATTCGGGTTCGCTCCGCGCGGTGATCAGCAGATCATCGACATACTGGAGTAGGGCAGTGTTAACTGGCATGTGAATACTGTCGAGTTGTCTTTTCAATGCTTGACTATAGATGCTGGGGCTTTCTGTGAATCCTTGAGGTGCGCGTGCAAATTTGAAAGATCGTCCATTTAAACTGAATCCGAACAAGTATTGGCTTTCTGGATCAATTGGGACACTGAAGAAGGCGTTCTTGAGGTCAATTACAGTAAAGAACGTCGCTTCTGAATCAATAGCTGTCAGTAATGAAGAGATATCTGGGACCACAGGATACTGTGGTACAATGCATTTATTCAATTCGCGCAGATCAATAACTAATCGATAAACTGGTGGTGTATTTGGATCAGTACGTTTAAGAACTGGGATGATAGGGGAATTGCATACATTGGAGTCGGTTTCAACAACCACTCCTTGTGCAATGAGCTCGTCAATAATTCTCAGTAAAGCCACTACAGCATCTGGAGGTAACTTGTATTGTCGAATCCGTGGTAATACCACTCCTGCTTTGAGTGTGACTCGATATGGTGTAATGTGCATACAACCTACATCAGTGGGGCCTTGTGCCCACAAGTGTGTAGGTACATTCTGTAACCGGGGATCCATGTCTCTTAATACATAATGGCCTTTAAAATCTCGCAAAAATAAGCGTACTCCTTCCGGAGAACAGCATATAATAGCTCCTAGAGCTTTCAGTGTCTTTATTCCTAATAAGTTTTCTGGGCATGATTTTGTGAGCAATAAATCTGTAGTCCGTGTCAGAGGACCTACTGCAAGGGGAAGTGGCTGTGATACTTCATTAATAATAGGCTTTCCTGAAAATCCAAGGGAAACATTCTGTGAGCCTGAGAGGGGTGCCCCTGGAACCTCATTGTGACTGATTGTGGTCCTGCTTGCCCCCGTGTCAATCAAAAACTTTCTGTCTTTTCCTAATACTTGACTGTGTACATAAGGACCCTCTTGATCTACAGGAACTTCAATAAGGGGCAAGCCAAACTCCCTCTCTAGGCTGTTTCATGTGTATCGTTGATAATCGGGATAATCATTTTGTGCGTACTGGTACATCTGTTGTGTTGTGTTCTGTGTTGCAGTAATAGGCTGTTGCTGTGGCACGGCTACAGTTTGTGATGAAGCTGGCATAGGCGGAATATGTTGTATATTCTGTGGTACTTGTTGCTGGGCCTGATCTTGTCTAGGTACGCGCGGTCTCTCCTTGGTCTTACCCGTGGAGATATTGTGTTTCAGAACGGCACAATCGTTTACATAATGACCTGGCTGTTTACAATAGTTACATGTCCCTTTAACAGGAGCCGTTGCATTACTAGACTGGGTCACACCCTTTTTGTGACCATCGGCGGGAACTGACTGAGCAACTAACATTTTCATTTTCGTGTCTTTCATACGTCTTTGTTCGTGTTCTTGTTCTTCTCTAAGTCTATTCTGATGGTACTGTAACATTTGTAACATTTGTGAAGGGGTGTTAGCTTGCCAGGTGCTTTCGACTTTCAGTACTCTGTTCTTAACCTGGGGCAGTGAATTCTCAACTAATTTTGTTACAAAAAGATGTGGATATGAGTCGCTACTTGCTTTCAGACCACTATTAATACCAAAACATTTTTCAAATCGGGTATAGAAATCACTAGTGTCTTCATCGGGTTTCTGTTTACAAGCTGAAATTGCACCCCAATCTTCCTTTTTAGTACTTAATAAACGTGGCAACACTTGTACTAACATTCCTGGTAATGCTTTAACTTTATCCCCGAGCCCTTGGCCCGGAATTCTAGTACTTTCTTCGTTTTCTAATGCAGCCCAATCAATCTTTGTGTCTCCCACCTCCCACTCTTTTTCTTTGAGTTTCTCGTATATACCGGGAGGCAGTAATACTTTCAATATTTTCATAATATCGGGATAAGTATAGTCACCCATAAGTATCATGTCTTTTATTTCACGGTGGAAACCTGCGGGATCTTTGTCATGACTGGGTACTAATTTTTTCATCTCTAATAATTCTATTTTTGTTATGGGTGTGTACACAAACACGCGTCTAAATGTATTGTCTGCGTTCTGTACTGGGTGCACTTCTCGCAACGGATTCTGTCCGTCCATGTAATACATCTTTCTTTCCATGACATGTGCTGAGTCAGTCTGTGGACATAGGAAGGCGCTATATCTGTGTCGGTGTTCTAGAATTACTTTAATTAGATCGGTACCTAGACCTCTCCATTTGTTCATGAGCAGTTCTATTAATATATCAGGCAAGGGACCTGGATCAGAATGTTGGCTTCTATACAATAAGAGCAGGTGTTGTATCATGTATGTACCAGCTAAACGCTGTTCACTCGGTGTCAGGTTCAAAAACGTATGCGCTAACGCATCATCACCATATTTCTCAGAATTGTCAGCCCATTGCACGGCTGACCTGGCTAATTCTTGTTCGTCCATAGAATCGAGTACATGGTACCCCATTCGTTCTCGAAGTCTGTTATCAGTAGCTTGGAATAAGTGTTCAGGAGTTCTTGGATTACACATGGCTTCTTGGAATATTCTTTTACTTTCTGGACGCACTGGGCGCATTGAATTATTGAAGGGTCTTCCCTTACCTACATATGCTATCGTTTCTCTAACTGGTAATTGTGTCTGCTCTGGGGTCTGTTCTTGCTCGTCCTCCTCCTCTGAGGATTCAACTTTGTCTGAATCTATTTCCGGTGGTGGCTGTCTTTTCTCATGCATCTTCTTTATTGCATTTCTGATTCTTCGGTACATATTTTCTACACAGGCCTCTTTATCGTGATTCCCAGCTGCTATATTCTGGCCCCACCGGTGGAGCGCTTTTACGTCTTCCGGGTTCATACCCGGCCTATCCACTTCCCTTATAAAACAGTTTATAAGAAACCGTAATATCTTGGCTTTCGTGTCCACTTTCTGATAGGCCATGGCCTCCTTAATACTTTCAGGCCCTACTCCTGTCTGTACAAACTGATATATTCGATCTAGATGATCTACCATTCCAGGTAGTGTTAATAAGAAGTTCGTGACTCGTCGCAAGCGTATTGATGCGAGCAACATTCTTTCGTCATTCTTTTTACCAGGTACTGGATCATATCTACAGTCTCCAAGATTATCTCCATATAGTGTAATATCGCCTGTTCTAGGTGTACGTTGCTGTGCTAGGTCTCTATAGGTCAGCCGATGGGCGGATGGCGGAGTCTGGAAACCTGTCGCTCCTCCGGACGCGCCTCCTGAGGCGCCCGCTCCGAAGGGGTTCGTTGAGTGAAAAGCGGGGGGAGCAGGCCCAGGAATGGGTGGAAGGACAGCTGGAAGACCAGGAGGAACAGGAGGAGGAGTAGCTTGTCGGGGAGGAAGGAGCTGACCATCTTGGCCGGCAGGAGGAGGTGTGCGTGGCGGTGCGGTATTTACATATGCGGGGGCCACATCATCTAGATAGGAAGAAAGGAAAATGTCCTTCGCTGTTTTGGGATGCATTTTGGTCGGGAGCATGGGAGGTGGTAGATCTTTCAGTACTTCTGGGGTGGCTTTAGGCAAACCTTCAGTCAAGAGGGGATACATGCCGTTCATGAGTGTGTTTCGCTGTCTGTCTACCTGTTCTAATTTTACTCGGGTACCTTCCTCAACTAATACGTTTTCCTGGGCTTTCTCTGGATCCTCCCTCCTTTTCTCTTCTTTTCTGAGTGCTTTTTCTGTACGCCTATGTGATTCTTTACGCCATAATTCAATGGCATCTTTCTGTGACTGTCTGGCTTTCTTTTTCCACAATGCTTCTTCTACTCTCATGATGCAATCTGCATCCCATGTCCCAGCAGCGGGCCATCTCTGATTCTCGGATAGTTCTTTAGTGTAGTCCACCCATAAATCGAGGAATAAAACGGCATCTAGGCCATGTTTGTGGTACATAAAGTACCCTGGAGTGTCCGTAGGTGGAATGGGAACAGCTTCTTCTAATACCCCTTTTCTAGTTTTTATTTGTCTTAATTTGGAGAACAACGGCATCCTGAAATCTGGCTACTTGGTTCTTACTCAGATATGAACACACTGAACACAATAATCACAATAATGACGATCGAACAATCACTCATACCACGATATTTTCAGACACATTAAAACATTTTGACCTGAATGATAACAATTAGAAGGTAACTTGCTAACTGCATAATACTAGATACACTGCTCAACAGTGCAGACTGGATATACTGCTAAACAGTACAGATACACTATCTAAAACAGTGCAGACCAGGTCTGTGTACCCACACCTGTCTTGACCGGCACAAACTAATGCGCACGTCTAGATGCGTCCCCAGCAACGGTACTCACCGGGAAGCACGGAAACAGAAGGCCTCGGAAACCCTGGACTGGATTCGGACTGGATTCGGACTCGACTCGTGACCCAGATACTTCGGAACTTCGGAACCTGGTGGGCCTCCGTATACCTCGGATCTTGCTCTCTCAGCTAGGCTCTGGTCGGGATCCTCCGCACTTCTCACCGCCTCGTCTGGGTGTCGATCGCAGCCTCAGTCACCTCCGTTGGCCTGAGGGAGGTACAGGAAATCCTGCGGGTACGCGTAGTTGTCCGTCCGGCTGTGGCAGGGGGCCAGGCCTGCAACGCACCACCGGCGCGTGAGATGGGGGAGGGGTCCCTATTCGGGCGCCAAAATGTGGTAAATTCTAATTACCGGTGCTTAATTTCTATGCGATAAAATTAATAAGAATAACTCATAATAAATAAGAGGCAAAATCCGTGATATTTGAGGTTTCTCAAAAGGGTTTTATTCCTATAAAAGGAATTGGGTGATTAGCATATTGGCTCGAGCCAAGGTGGCATACCATTCCGTCACCACATAGGTTCGGGAAGGGACAGACTGACAGAGTCAATGGTAATATGCGAATATGCAAGTATGCGACAATACATTATTGACAGGCATTCATATATATAGTCAATGCATTACAGTAAAGGCATATGCAGGAGGCGTAACAGCTGAGAAGAGAGATAAGAGTGCATGTACGTAATACAAAAGGCGTTACAATAGGCGTGCATGAAGGCGTGTACTAGAACGTCATTTAACATGATGTCACAGATAGGCGGATCCATGAGTGAATCCGGCAGTGTCAGCAGAAATATATGGCAGAGATGCGCGCGCAGCAGTATGACGTGTAATGTACGTGTAACTTGAGGGGTGAAGGGGGACTTGACATTTAGCCCTACAAGTGTAGACGGATGTCTGGATGTCAGATCAACCTAATCCCAAATCGTATCTAATATCTCATGTTTAAGGAACTGTATTATCTGGAGGGAAAAGGTCTCTCGGACGAGAGGCTATTCTATACTGGCTGTGAGTGCGTGTATGAGCGTCTACGTGTCTGCATGAGACGCGAGGGGTGCGAGGGAGGGCATGGGCCTACCATGGAAACAGAGTCATGAATTACTTGCATAGAGACAGTGAGGCCAAACCCTTTGCTCTGCAGCTGGAAGGATGTTGACATGAATCTACCAGACAGGAATGTATTTTCGAGGAGTGGAGCAGATAATTCGAAGGTTGAATACAGTCTTGGCAGGCAGCGGGCTGAGCCGAGCACCGTTAGCCGCGCAAGAAGTAAGGCAGGGGTCACTGGTACAGAGGCAGCCTGGGCTGAGGCTTTCAAAGTCAGAAGGCAGGAAAAAGAGGCTCGATGGCAGAATTCAGGCCTACTTCGCCAGAGCTGAAAAACGTGTAAGGTATACCACAAAAAGACGTTGGCATAGCATATTCAGAAACTGAATATTCAATCCGTTCATGGCGGATCTGAAAGAGAACATGTTAACGTTGGACGCAAATGTATTTGCGTCTTCATAGCTAGCACAGGAGGGAAGTTACATGCACTTCAAGCTAGTACATGGAGTCGGTGGGGTCTAAGATAGGGGACACAATCGATCATAAAATTTATATTACCTCAATGCAACACAGCAAGACAACTGGCTGCGCTGCAGTGCGTGAAAGGGGGAGGGCAGGAATGCGCTATGTTTACCAAGATGTGACAAATTCCTGCTCTCTGCCTTCGCTGGTGCACAATTTTCCGCCTAGCACCAATGCAGACACCCTTGTGCCACAGGGCAAGAGTGTCTGCTTTGTTGGCAGGTTTTTTTTTGTGCAGGAAGTGACACCCTCCTGCACAAAAAGATCTCCTCTCCCTATACTCATTAATCTCCCTTCAATGTATTTAAGCCTTAGTACACGAGATGCTTGGTCTAGGGCAAGGCAATCTTTAAAAATCACTTTTTTTAACGTGGTCCTCTTGCCTGCCCAAATTTCTAGCAATAAGGCCACTGGGCAAAAGACTACTAGATCAATGATATAGGTCATGCCGAGCTCCTCGTGTACCGTGAAGGAGGGAGTACCCTGGGGGACCATTATAAGTCGTTTCAAGAATTTATTTTCAATCTTTTTTTTTTATAAACAAATATTGATTTAAGGCAAAGTAAAAATAAATTTTAAAAAAAGAGCAATACAGTATAGTTCAATGATAGTAAGGTCCCACATTTGATTAGGTGATAAATTAGGATGTATCATGACCCCGAGAACTCCCAACTGGTCCATACAGTCAATCAAGCAACAACATTGTCAAGCTATCTGGCCCAACCATTTGCCCCAGAGCTTATGCTATTTCTTTGAACAGCCCTGTGCCTCGTGTAGGGGCTTCTCTTGTGTGGCACACCAGTCTACCCCCATGCACCACTTCTTGATTCTTGGCGGCTATGTCATGCTTGGCTATAATCATCGCTGTATTAAAGAACAGCTTTTCAATCCTGGACCTGTTCAGCTCATCCATGATCCCCAGGAACGTGTGTAGTGGGTTATGTGGGACCTCCCAACCCAAGATCTCAGTGAGTTTTTGCTCAATACACCCCCAGAATTGCGCCAAGTGGATAAATGTCCAAACTATGTGGTAAAAGTCTGCCTGGAATTGGCCGCAGCGTGTACAGGAAGCATTTGGGTATAGACAAGGCCCTGTTGAGGTGAGCAGGGGTTAAGTAGGCTGTGTGCAAATAGTACAGTTGGATCAGGCGGAACCTGGCTGATGCAGTAACCATCTTAGGCGCCATCAGACCGCGATGAGAAACTATCAGTCCGCATTGAGAAAACTGCCGCTTGAGTAGAAATCTACTCGAGCGGCAGAAATTGACCGCTTGCACTGTGCAAGATGCGGTTTGCACTGATTGCACAATGCAGACAAACATCCGGCACTGTGCAATCAGTGCAAACAGCATTTTGCACAGTGCACTATGCAGTTCGCATGGCTACGAGTAGCTCGCGTATTGTGAAGTGCACTTCTCGTAGCTACGCGTAGCGCTACTACGCAAACTACACCCAGGTTTAATCCTGATAAGATCCCAAGACTGAAATCCTTTTAGCTCGCTGACCTCCCTTAGCCATGCACCTTGCCAGAGTGGTGTGTGTTGGGGACATTTATTTGTCCATTGGGTGTGGCGCAATGAGGTCCACCAGACCATGTAGACCTAGTTCACCCAGTTCGAGCCTGTAGGCTGGGTCCGACCAACCCCCATGAAACCAATCGTGCAATGTGAGTAGGCGGGTCACCAAGTAGGATAGGTCAGTCCCATTCCCCCATCAGAGAGTGGGATCCAGCAGCATGCTAAAGCTATACGGGGTGTTCGACCACCCCAGAGAAACTTAGAGACTAGGCTATCCAGATCTCTGAACCAGGCCAATGGGACGCAGAAGGGGGTGTTCTGAATGATATAGAGGAATCATGGGAGGATCATCATTTTAAACAGGGAAACCCTACCCAGTGGATTCAGCAGCAGCTTCTGCCATTTGCAGAGGTACTCCTTAGCTCGTTTCACCAGCAGGGTTATGCTAAGGGACCAGGCGAGATCAGGGAGTAATGCGATCCAAAATCTCCAAATATTTAAAGAACTGTCGCCTAATGGGTATTGTGCTTTGCCAATTGAAGCAATCCACAGTTAAGTGCAGGGGAAACAAGACCGACTTGTTTGAGTTTAGTCGCAAACCGGAGGCCTGCCCAAAGTAGTGCAGCACCCGGTGCAGTGGGGGCCGGATTGTGCCGGTTCCGCAAGGAAGAGCAAGACGTCGTCTGCGTACAGAGCAATTTTATCTTCCTCTGAGTTGGGCCATCTCCAACCCTGAATGCGGTCGTCCAACTAAATGAGACACAATAGGGGTTCCATCGTCTAGGTGAAAAGAAGGGGTGAGAGGGAGCATACCTGTATCATTCCCCTCCTAATGGAAAACACCTCCGATAGCACCCCATTGATTAACACACGCGCATTAGGTCGAGAGTAGACCCTCATCAGCTTGTGAAACCGTGGACCAAGACACATCGGTCCAGGTACCACCAGTCCACAGAATCAAAGCCTTCTCAAAGTCAATGAGAAGAAGTGCCAGATAAGGAGTTAGTAAATGGCAGTTCACTAGGGCAGAATGGAGACGATGGATACAGTGTCTGGTCCCCTGCAAAGGCATGAATCTGCACTGGTTGGAATGGACCAGTTTGGTGATGTAGGGCCTCAATCGCTGAGCGAAGACTGCTGCAAATATTTTAACCTCCATTTTTATAAGGGAGATTGGGTGGTAAGCCACACAGTTGGGTGACGGCGGCTGCGTTTTAGGGAGAACAACAATGGTGGCTACATCTGTCTCAGAAGGAAGGAGCCCTTCTCGAGGGCTTCAGCGAAGAGATCAGAGAAGTGCAGGATGAGGATCTCAAGGTATGCAGCATAGTACTCCTATGGGAGACCATCCGGACACGGGGTTTCGCCCTGTGAGGTATGTGCTATGGCATCATTGATCTCTTCACAGGTGATGGGGAGGTCTAAGTCATCAGATTCGGCTGTGCTGAGGCGAGGGAGGTGGAGGTGACCTGAGCTGAGCAATTCCAAAAGAGAGGTGTCCGGACGCCGCATTACATATAGTTCGCGGTAGTAAATGGCAAAGGCCCGGGGGGACAGTGTACCGACCCTTCCAGGTCCGCGACCTCTAGAATTATTCGATTGGCCATAGAGTATGCAGCTAGTCTGTGAAGGATCTTCTTGTTCTTGTCACCCCAGCCATATACCCTTGCTACGGAGGATCTCCCTAGGAGTTTGGCGGCATCCAGGAAGAGTTGCTTGATTTCGCCCCTCAGGTGTATGAGTTGTCTTTCTTGAGTCTCGTCTTGGTCCTTGGGAGAACATCGCTCGAGAAGCAGTGCTTGGGCTTCTCGCAGGGTGATTTGGTGTGTCTGGGCTTGTCGCTTGAGTTTAAGTTGGCCCTAGGCGAAGCCACGAATGGTAGCTTTGCTCTCCTCCCAGAGAGTACCCTGAGAGGTGAGGAAATATTTCTGAAGTTCGGTCCCAATCGCTTTTTTAAACTCTTTGTCCTAGAGGAACCACACATTCATCCACCAGGTTGGACGTGCTGAGGTAGAAGGTTCCCCAGTACTTAGAAGTATAGGTGAGTGGTCCGAGATGTACCTGGAAAGGATATGGATATCTCTGATCATCTGGCAATCAGTAGGGGAGACACATATGAGGTCTATCCTTGCATGGGTACGGTGTGCAGCTTATGTATGGGTGAAGTGTCTACTCTTGGGGTGCTAGATTCTCCAGGCATCTCACAAGCCCAGGAATCCGCCCAGTTTGCCAAGCGCTTGGCATGTGCGGGTCTTGCAGTTGACGGTGAGCTGGTAGTGTCGAAGTGGGGAGTGAGAACTGCATTGAAGTTGCCCCCAACTATTGTTGCGCCCAGAGATTGAGATGCAACGAGGTCGGTGGTGTGTTCAAGAGTTGCTGTGAGCATCAATGGGGGTGAGTATATAGAGACAAGGTTGAGGGGGTTACCTGCTAGCGTTCCACTCAGAGCTATAAAGCCACCCTGGCGGTCATGAGTGGCGTGCATGAGCACAAAGGGGAGATTACGCTGTATGAGGATTGCCACCCCCAACAGCCCTGGGCATACTCAGACGGCATGACTCTATTGTACCCGTACCTTGCTAGAAAGGGAAAGTGGTTACCCTTAAGGTCAGTTTCTTGGAGTAAGAGAATGTCAGCTGCATGGCGTTGGGTAAAGCATAGGACTGCTGTCCATTTGACCCTGTCGAGAAGCCTATTAACGTTCCAGGATAGTACGAGTCCGCTATCACTTGTACATGTCATGGTGGGCACCAGTTGGTCCAGGGGGATCATAAGACCCGGGTGAGCTGTGGGTGCAACTAGGGTCTGTTTTGAGTGCAAGACAGTAAGCGTGACTATAGATCGTGACCGATATGTGGGACTATCATAATGTCCAGTAGGAAAGCTGGTGCAGTGACACAATAATATAACATCAACAATAGGACAGTGGTCCCAACCCCCCTACCTACCCCCTCCCTCTGCCCTTTACTTCAGGAACAGAAGCGTCTATCGTCCCAATTAAACAGAAAGGTAACCAAACTAAAACGTTCGGGTTGGAAGGCGTGGCGGACCCCTCCTTACATACGTGATACGCATCACGGTCTTTAAAGTTGAGGATCCAGGCTATTATGGGACATTGCGGGCTCAAGGTGCAAGGGACCGATGGGCTCTCTAGACCGCGAACCATGTTGAGAGGGTGTCCTTGGGCATCCAAGAGGAGAGACAAGTTTGTATGAATGTTGCTTAGTGTTGGATTGTAAGTGGGTCACAGGTTTCTTCAATTGATGAACTTCATCCCCCACGGTGGAGAGGCGAGATTCGGCAGCCGTGATTCGGGCTGTGGCATTGCGCAGTTCCTGCCGGATAAGGGACATGTCAACCCTGACCTCTCCGATCTTCCCCTCCAGTGAAACTTGGGACACATTGATTGTCTGCAGGATAGAAGACAAGTCCTTGCCCTGGAGAGAAGGACCGCTCTCGATTTGCCCCGGGGGATCCTGGTTGGCTGTGGTAAATTGGTCGATCTTTGTTTGCATGTGGTTGGTGGAGGACTTAGTGCCCCGGTCCTTCCCCATGGTGAGTATTGGAAAGAGTACCAGCAGGGGGTCAGGAGTGGGGTGATTCCGGTGCCGGTCCTTGCAGGCCGCAGGAAGGTGAGCGCCCCTGGCTTCAATGGAAAAGTCTGTAAGGGTCTGCGACCTGGGGCCCTGGATAGCGCATCTTCCCAAGATCCTCAGAAGTCTGCAGAGGTGAACGTCAGCAGCTTGCGGGAACCCCCAGGGCGAGCGCTGATGTCTAGAGCCAACTGGGATCGGGGGGAAAAACCACACTGCCTCTAGGCGCCGGGTTGTGGGCTGGGGGGTTATCCACTACACTTCGCACAAGATCCTGCTTCCGTCCAGGGGCACAACTGATTCAGTGGAGGAGGGGAGGGCGAGATGTGGGTCCAGTACGCCGGCTACGGAGGACGTGGTCCGCAGGCGCCCAGGTGCAAACAGGAGGCCCCAGTTCCTTGTACGGTCAGTGCTACGGGGCAGAGCCTCAAGTAAGCACCACTACAGGAGTCACAACATGGGGCTCAAGTCACACAGTATGCGGGGCACCAATCAGGCAGCCCCCCTCCTCCCCAGGAGGATACCCAGATTGGTCTTGCTGTGGTCTATGATCCCAATGGATGGTGGGGGAGCACCCCCTTGGTGGCTCCCACAGGGTGTTCAGGGGCAAGTCACCCCCCAGCAATAGGGTCGGGACTATGGGCCACACAAAACGGGGGGAAGACCTTCAAGGGCCGCAGCCGTGCAATCCTGCAGCCGACCCTCTCACTGCCTGCCGCCTCGCAGTTCTCACTGCACCAAGCCGCCAGGGTACCCAAGCCGATGCGCCCCTGCTGCAGATCCCACGGTCTAGAGGCCAGGCTGCCCAGCATGTCTGCAGTCCCCACCGCCCGCCGGACCGAGGAAACGTGAGGCTGGGCGTTTCTCAGGTCCTCCAGGCCCTAGATCGCAGAGTGATGCAGCAGAGTAAAGCAGACCTATGAGTCTCACCGCTCTGAGAGGGAGTGGGAAACTCCCCGCAGCCCCCTGCTGCTGGAGCGCAACAGCTTAAATACCACAGTGGCTCACCCGGTCCCGGGGTCAATTGGTTGCAGAGTCTCAGGACCTATGCCATTTCAGCGCCAAGGTGGGAGTCTCCAAGCAGGACAGGCTCCCCTCCCCTCGCATACTGCCTTCCACCTGACTCACCAGGCCAAGGGATGTGCAGGCGCCAGTTGCTCCTCTGTGCCAGCGGCCCGAAGTCCCACTGCTGCTGGAGGCAAAGGGCGGCTGCTACAAGAACACTCAGCGTGAGTCCCCGGTGAATGCTGTCGGGGTTCACAGGTGTTAGACGGGGACGAGGCCACGGGGCCTGGTCGTAGAGGGTCCAAGATGGCGGCTGGGATGGGGCCGGAGGTTCGGGAGGGGACCTGGGCCAGCCGAGGAGGTTGCGATCCTGAGCCAATGTTCTGTCGGAGAAGAGCGGGGTGTTGGCCCGGCGGCCTGTAAGGGTCGCTCCCGTCCGAGGGACAGGGGTAGCCGGGGTCCGCGACCCGCCATGCGGGGAGGGGTCGGGCATGTCACAAGGCCTGTCCAACATGCGTCCCCCCCAGCTGAAGGCAGGGAGAGTCACCCATCCTCTTGGGTAATCTCCTTGCCGAGGCGGAAGAAGCGGGACAGGCCGTCTGCGTTGGCGTGGTCTTGGCCAGGGCGATGCTCCACAGTGAAGTCCATCCCTTGCAGGGAGAAGGACCAACGTAACAGCTTCGGATTTTCCCCCCGCATCTGCATCAGCCATTGCAGTGGTCGGTGATCCGTTTGCACCCGGAAGTGGGTACCGAAGAGATAGGGCCGGAGCTTCTTGAGGGCCCACACCACTGCAAAGGCCTCTCTCTCTATAGTGCTCCAGCGCTGTTCCCGGGCCAACAGGCGGCGGCTGATGAAGGCCACTGGCTGGTCAACTCCCTCGGTGTTGAGTTGGGAGAGGACGGCCCCTATGCCATGATCGGAGGCATCCGTCTGCACTACGAATTCTCGGCTGTAGTCGGGGGCTTGGAGCACGGGGGCAGAGCACATGGCGGATTTGAGTTTCTCAAAGGCAGTCTGACACTCAGGAGTCCAGTGTACTTTTGTGGGTTCTTCTTGGATGTGAGTTCTGTGAGAGGCCCCACAATGCTGCCATAGTCTTTTACAAAGCGCCGGTAGTATCCGGTGAGCCCCAGGAAGGCTCGGACCTCGGTTTGGGTTACCGGTGGCTCCCAGGTCTGAATGGCGGCAATCTTGAGTTGGAGAGGGGCCACCAGGCCACTTCCCACCTGGTTCCCCAGGTAGGTCACGGACCCTTGGCCGATTTGGCACTTGCTGGCCTTGATTGTTAGCCCTGCCCGCCGGAGGTGTTGGAGGTGTTCTGCCCATTGGCGGCTGTACACGGCGATATCGCCTAGATAGGCAGCGCTGAACTCCTCCAGTCCCGCCAAGACTTTGTTTACGAGCCTCTGGAAGGTGGCGGGGGCGTTTTTCATTCCGAAGGGCTTCATCTTGAAGTGGTAGTGGCCATCCGGGGTGGAGAAGGCGGATCGCTCCTGGGCCCCGGGGGTGAGGCCGATCTACCAATAACCCGCTGTTAAATCAAAGGTGCTCAGGTAGCGGGCGGCCCCCAGGCGGTCGATTAGTTCATCTGCTCGGGGAATGGGGTGAGCGTCGGTCCAGGTGACGGCGTTCAGACCCCGATAGTCCACACAAAACCGGAGCTCTGGGGCGACGCCAGAGGCAGCGGCCTTGGGGACCAGCACGTCTGGGCTAGCCCAGGGGCTGTCGGAGGGCTCAAACACCCCTAGAGCCAGCATCTTGGAGACTTCCGACTGGATGCAGGCGCGTACTCGATCCGGTACCCTGTACGCCCTGTGCCGGATAGGGGGGCTATCCCCGGTGTCGACATCGTGGAGGCACCAGGGGGTAGCCCCAGGGATGAGGGAGAATAGGTCGGCAAATTATTGAAGCAAGTCTTGGCAATCTTGGCGTTGCTCCGGGGACAAGGCAGCGGAGAGGTGGACTCCTTCTACGGAGCCGTCTGTCTCGATGTTCTTCAGGAGATCGGGGAGGGGCTCGGAGTCCTCCTCAGCCCCACTGTCGGTAGCCATCAGGAGGCTAAGTTCAGAGCGTACAAAGTGGGGCTTAAGTCTATTGGCATGGAGAACCCGGAGAGGGTTTCGGGGGATTCCAGGTCCACCAGGTAGGTGACGGGGCCCTTGCGCTCCACCACTTTGAAGGGTCCCGTCCATTTGTCCTGGAGGGCGCAGGGTTCGACCGGGGACATCACCCAGACCTGTTGTCCTGGCTCGAACTCAATGGAGGAGGCATTTTGGTCATACCAGCGCTTCATGTCTTCTTGGCTGGCTTCAAGGTTTGCTTTGGCGAGATCCCTGAATCGCCGGGTCTGGTTCCGGAGGGCCAAGAGGTATTTGTACACATCTGGGGGAGTCTTCTGGGGGGTCACCTCCCACCCCTCTTTGATCAGGCTGAGGGGGCCCCGGACGGGGTGCCCATACAGGAGCTCGAAGGGGCTGAAGCCCAGGGATTTCTGGGGGACCTCCCTGTAGGCAAACAGGAGGCATGGGAGCAGCACGTCCCATTGGCGGCGTAGGGGCTCCTCGAGGCCCATGATCATACCCTTGAGGGTGCGATTGAATCGTTCTACTAGTCCGTTTACTTGCGGGTGATAGGGGGTCGTAAATTTGTAGGTGACCCCGCACTGTTGCCATAGGGACTTCATGTACCTGGAGATAAAGTTCGTGCCCCGATCACTGACGACCTCCCGGGGGAAGCCCACCCGCGAGAAGATCCCCATCAAGGCTCGGCCCACCACGGGTGCTGTCACGGTCCGGAGAGGAATAGCTTCGGGATAGCGGGTGGCATGGTCCACCAGGACGAGTATGAACCGGTGACCTTGTGTTGTCCGGGGCTCCAGGGGCCCCACAATGTCAATCCCCACCCGCTCAAAGGGGGTGGTGACGATGGGAAAGGGTTGCAGGGGGACCTTCAGTTTCCGGCCGCTCTTCCCGCTGGCCTGGCAGGTGGGGCAGGCCCGGCAGTGGTTCATTACATCGTTCCGCATTTTTGGCCAGTAGAAATGGGTCACCAGGCGGCTGTACGTCTTGTCCTGCCCCAGGTGCCCGGCAAGTGGCACATCGTGTGCCAGGTTCAAGAGGAAGTCTCTGAATCGGAGGGGGACCACCAGCACCCGGCTGGCTCCCAGTTTGGCAATCTTTTGCTCGCTGTAGAGCAGCCCGTTGTCCCAGTAGATCCAGTGGGCCCCCGAGGCATCCCCTGCGCTTTGGGCTATGGCTTGCTGTCGGAGCCCCTCGAGGGAGGGACACGCCCTTTGCTCTTGGCGGAACTGTTCTTGAGTGGGGCCACCTTCTTGGCGCCACTGGGCCAGCTCCGGGAGGTCCTGGGGCTGGTCAGGTTCTTCGTTGTTGAGCCCCGGAGGACCAGGCTCAGGTGTGGTTTCTTCTGCGACGATCGGCGGAGGAGGTTCGGGCCACTCTGGTTCCTCCGCGAGGGGGATGGCGCGGGCCGCCATGGATCGGGTCGTTGCACAGACCCATTCAGGGAGGCCAAGCATCCCCAGGTGCTCTCTTCGCTCAACTGCTGCCCAGGGAGAGCTCTCTAGATCGTTTCCCAGGAAGCAGTCCACGGGGGAATCATCTCGGACGGTCACCTTCAGCATGCCTGACACCCCCCCCCCCCCCCACTCGAAGGGGATGCGGGCCATCTGGCACAGGCTTTCGGAGTTGTCCGCAGACCGCACGGGACAAAGTACATTAGGTAGTATTTGATCCGGGGTAACCAGATGGCAGCGGACGGCAGTCACACTGGCCCCGGTGTCACGGAGGGCTTCCGCCTGGCATCCATTTATGGTGACCCACTGGCTGTATTTCTGTGTGTTGGCAGGGATGGGGGCCCGCGGGACCATGTCCCTTTCGCCTAGACATACCAGGGACATGGCGGCAGGCTCCCACTCGGGCTGGTATTGTTCGCACTCCTCTTGCTCTTCGTCGCCCTGCTCTTCTCCTAGGGCGACGGCGGTGATCTGGCGGTTCACTGGACTCTGGTTTCTCGGGCAGTTGGGATCATTGGCGTAGTGGCCGGGTCGCTGGCATTTGTGGCAGACAATGTTGGCGCAGAATCCTGGTCGCGCCGGAGGGTTTCCTCTTCCGCCGGGGGCAGGGTGTTGCTACTGGGGCGCACCGTGACGGTGTCCCGACCCCGACCCTGACCTCCTCCTCCCCCCCGGGGGGCGATGGGGCCCTTGGGAGGCTCTGTTCTGTTCGCCTGGCCAACTCCGAGGGACCCGTGTGCTTTCCCATCGATCCGCTTCGATGGCAAGTTTCCGAGGTTCGGCCAGTTTGCTATCGAGGAGATGCTGCCTGAGTTCCACGAAACAATTATTGGAGAGGTGCTCCCACACAATAAGGTCAAATAATTGTTCGTAAGTAGTGACCTGGCTGCCTTTGATCCATCCCTCGGCTAAAAAAGTTCACGTATTCCACCCAGGTAGTACCAGGGATTCTCTTACAGTCTCGAAATCGTTGCCGGTACATTTCGGGCGTGAGCCCATAGCGAGCGAGAAGGGCGGCCTTCATGTGTTCGTAGGACGTCATCTCGTGGTCGGGGAGCTGTAGCAGGGCATCTCTTCCTTCGTTGACGAATCTTCCCCATAACCCGGCTCCCCAGTCTTTTCGCTGTATTCGGTGGGAGATCATGGCTACCTCGTAGGCCTTAAACCATTGTTGGATATCGTCGTTCCTGTGGTATTCTCGAACGACGTCCTTGGGAATGTGGACCTTGGGGTCCGCAGGGGGAGCGGAGTTCTGGTTCTCGGGGACGCCGAGTTCTTTGTCTTGTCGTCGAATTTCTAGCTCTTTTAAGTTGCGCTCATGTTCGTACGCTAGTCTTTTTTTTTCTAGCTCCCTCGGGTTCTTCTTTTCTTCTCGTTCTTCCCGGAGCCGTAAGTGTTCGAGAGTTATCTTTTGTTCTGCCAGTTTTAGTTCTCCATCTAAGCGGAGTCGAGCCAGCTCCAACTCGTGGAGTCGGCTTCTCTCCCGTTCTCGGGCCTCTTCGGACGAGAGGCCCGCTCTCTGCTCTTCTACGGGGGTGGTCGGCGTTTCTGTGGCCTCAATGTTTTCATTTTGGGGTGGGGACGCTTCTGTCTCCACCCAGGACTCCAATGCGCGCTTGAGGTCATCTTTAGTGCTCAGTCCTGTGGTAGCGATGCCCAACTCTAGGCAGAATTGCTTTAGTTCTTTGTGGCTGTAGTCTTCCAGCTGCTCTATCTGAAATTTCGCGGTTGTTCCACTCTCCTTTGTGGTCATTGCTGCTGTGTGTCGTGGGGTGAGTTACTCTCTGTATGATTATGCGTAGGCTCGGATCGCGCCACTGGCCACCAATGTTAGACGGGTACCCGGAGGGTCGGCCGAGCAAGGGGGGAGAGGCCTCCTGGCGAGGGCCCTCTCCTTCAATCGTACGGACGAGCACTTCCCCACCACAGATAGACACCACACAGAGATGAGTTCTGCACACTTTTATATCTTTAGGTAAGGCAGCTGACGGTACAGTAGGAGCAGGATACGAGGATCCCGTCAATTCTAGTCTCTTTTGGGAAAGGGTAGCGGGACAGTCTCAGTACCGGACAGGTACGGGGGTAGCGGGTGTGGAGCTCACAATCCTCGAGCTGGTGGGTTCGCAAGTAGGGGCCGCGGCAGCGCCAGCAGGCCTTCAAGATGGTTCACGGAAGGATGAGCCGCGGCAGCGCCAGCAGGCCTTCAAGATGGTTCACGAAGAGGATGGGCCGCGGCGGCGCCAGCAGGCCTTCGAGATGGTTCACGGAAAGGATGGGCCGCGGCAGCGCCAGCAGGCCTTCGAGATGGTTCACGGAAGGATGAGCCGCGGCAGCGCCAGCAGGCTTTCATGATGGTTCATGAAAGGAGGAGCCGCGGCAGCGCCAGCAGGCCTTCAAGAGCGTTTACGAAGAGGAGACGCGGCAGCGCCAGCAGGCCTTCAAGATGGTTCACGAAGAGGATGAGCCGCGGCAGCGCCAGCAGGCCTTCAAAGCTAGTTCACGAAGAGGAGCCGCGGCAGCGCCAGCAGGCCTTCAAAGATGAGTTCGTCTTGGTGTCTCTCGACTCCAGGATACAACTGCCTTCCTGCTCTGAAGCTGCCCCAGTTATAGGTCTGGTGCCCTTTGATGTCCGGACCCTCGCACTTGGAGGTCGGGAGGTCCGGGATGAGGGAGTCCAGACACCCAGCAGGGGGGTGGAGCCAGCGCCCAGGGAGGCTGGGGGCGATCGAAACCTGGCGGAGGGGAGCCAACGACACTCCTTCTCCCATTGACCTGCCAAGTGGTCTCTTTACCCCCTGGGTGGATGGTGGTGCCTCGATGTCGGGCTGGGCCAGGCCGGAGGCTGAGGTCGACCCGAGGCCACGGGGCCTGGTCGTAGAGGGTCCAAGATGGCGGCTGGGATGGGGCCGGAGGTTCGGGAGGGGACCTGGGCCAGCCGAGGAGGTTGCGATCCTGAGCCAATGTTCTGTCAGGGAAGAGCGGGGTGTTGGCCCGGCGGCCTGTAGGGGTCGCTCCCGTCTGGGGGACAGGGGTAGCCGGGGTCCGCGACCCGCCATGCGGGGAGGGGTCGGGCATGTCACAAGGCCTGTCCAACAACAGGGTTCAGGATTTCTGCCACCAGGCCATGGGAGGCAAATGCACCAGGTGCCCCTCTGTGCCGGCGGGCCCGGATTCTTACTGCTGTCAGATGCGAGGACGGCCACCGCACGGGACACACAGCATAAGTCCCTGGTCAAAGCTGTCGGGTTTCGCAGGGTTCTGGAGTTTTCACCACAGGAGGGGGGGCATGCTCAGAGGGCCCTGCCTTGTGGAGTCATGGCCGATCCACCTCCCTCTTCCTGCGGTTCAGCCGACAAAGCCACACTGACGCCAAGGGTCTGGTCGAAGGGAGGGGGGAAAGCCAATGCCTCAGTGCCGGGCCGCTTCTCTCCCCTTTAAGCCACAGGGACACCGGACAACCACAGGCCCGTGGCTCAGAAAGCAACCCACCCCGGCACCCCGATCCTGCAGCGGAGCTTAGACCAGGAGGGCCACGATCCGCCACACAGATGCTCACAGGAGCCAACTCTGGAGCCAGGCACGGGCCTGGTTATATGCGTCCCGCCATGATGGAAGCTGGGTTGCTCAGAGACCTAGGAGCAAAGTCCGGAAATGCACTCAGATGCATGATGCCACTGCAGTATCGGGTGGCCAGGTGTAGTATGGCTGCTGGCAATGAGGCACAGCGAGAGGATGCTTTAGATTTGGGGGTCTCTAGTTGGCACAGGTAGGTCCTTGTGACAAATAGGGAACCATGCCTCTAGTCAGGGTAATGGGGTACACTCCTAAATTAACCCCTGCTCACCCCCTTGGTAGCTTGGCACGAGCAGACAGGCTTATCTTAGAGGCAGTGTGAAAAGCCTTTGTGACCACATACTGTAAGCCAGTGAAAACACTACACATGAATACCACACAAGGTGTATATAAAAAATTTGTATTCTTTATATAAACTTAACACAAGACCATTAAACGACAGAAATCCACAATACTATACTTAAAAAGGGTAGTTTTAGCTTAGTTCAGTTCAGTTCTTAAGATGCTACACTTTGCTTCAATGTACCTTACGATGCGTTGCACTTCCACAACAAGCAATGTCGCAGCGAGGGAAATGCGGCAAAGTTCCTGTGCAAAGAAATAAAGACATGAAGATCTTCCAGATGCAGCACGCTTCTCCGGGGATGTGAGAAGTTCTCGGTTCGATGTGTGGACTGCAGCTGCAACACCCTTGTTCAGCGATGCGACGGCAACAGCTTCGGCTGCGATACTCTTCTCCAACGATGCGTGAAGCTTCCGCGCAATGCGACAAATACACAGGCAACATTCGCAATGCTACGGCAGCAGCTATGACAGCGGCGTGCTTCTCGGGGATGCAAGACGCTTTTCTTCGATGCGGTGGAGTGCGACAGTTCCAGCGGCGACACACTTGCTCAGAAGTGCGACGGCAGGCACAGCGATACGCTCTGACCTCGTTGCGAGACTCTTCTCCCGATGCAGTGCAGTGCGGCAACTCCAGCAGCGACACCCTTGTTCAGAAGTGCAACTGCAGGCAGCAGTGACGGCGACGCGCTTTCTCTTCATTGCAGCACACTTCTCTCGATGCGGTGCAGTGCGACAACTCCAGCGGCAACACCCTTGCTCAGAAGTGCAATGGCAGCAGCAACGACGGTGACAGGATTCGATTTTGTTGCGTCGTGCTTCCAGCTCCTTGCAACACGCAGTTCCTAAGTAGGCCCAAAACAGCAGCAGGCACTTCCACAAGAACTCCGGGAAGCTGAGGTTTGAAGTCTGTTGTCCCTGAGACTTCAGCAGGAGGCAAGCTCTTTTCAAAGCCCTTGGAGATCCTTCAGAAGTTGAAAGCAAAGTACACAAAGTTCCTTTCTCCTTCCTTTGGCAGAAAGGCAACCACTGCAGGCCAATCCCCCAAGCAGCAGTTCAGCCTGGGAATAGTCTCTCCTCAGTTTCTTCAGGTTTCTCTCCTCAGTAAAGTTTCTTCTTGTAGTCCAAAAGTGATCTAATTTTATGGGATCAGGGTCCCAATATTTATACCCCCAAATCCTTTGTTCTCTGAGGGGAGAGGGGCCTTTGACCAGTCCAAACCAGTTCTGAAGCACTTTGTTTACCAGGCTTCTCCTTTACTTTCGCAGTGCAGAGCAGAACCATCGGACGCCCCACAGGAGGTGGAGCAAGCATTGTGGAAGGCAAGTACAGTCCTGGAGTACTCCGTTGAAGGTCTTCCTTCTCTTCTTTCAGTGTGCAGGGCGGAGACATCAGACGCCTCACAGGAGGTGGAGCCAGCATTATGGAAGGCAAGTACATTCCTGGAGCACTTTGTTGACAGGACTCCTTCTCTTCTTTCAGTGTGCAGGGCAGGGACATCAGCTGCTCCCCAGGAGGTGGAGCCAGCATTGTGGAAGGCAGGCACAGCCCTATTCAAGGTTCAGGTGCAACTCCTCCCTCCCATCTAGATGCAGATCTCTCTAATCACCACTGGGCTGACTCACCCTGTCTCTTGGAATCCCCCAGCCCTGTCACTCACAAAACCAGACAAAGGAATACACAACCTAGCAGAGGCAGGCTTGAAAGGTTAGACAAACAAATACCTACTTTCTAAAGGTGGTATTTGCAAACACAGAATGTTAAAACAGACTTCACTAAAAGTGCATTTTATCATTTTGAGTCCAGGCATACTAAACTCGAATTTCTACCATGTTCTCTGAGTCAGTTAGGGTTATAAACTGTAATAATTCTAGCAGCCCATTCTGGCCATTGGAGAACAGGTAGCTTTGCAACAGTGAAAAACTAAAATGGGTGTAATTCACTATTAGGACATGCCACACACATTAGGGCTTGTCCTGCCTTATACTTACAATGCACCCTGCCCTTGGCCCTACCATAGGGGTGACTGATATGAAGAAAAGGGAAGGTTTAGGGACTGGCAAGTGGGTGCACTTGCCCAGTCAGCATAACAGTACCAGACTGCATGCAGGTTCTGCAAAGGCAGACCTTTAGACACATTTTACAAGGCTGCTTCTGTGGGTGGCACAACCAGTGCTGCAGGCCCACCAGCAGCATTTGGATTTACACCGCCTGGGCACACTCAGTGCACTAGACTAGGGTCTGACAAGTAAACCAAATAGCCAAATATGGAACTACTCATTAATATATTAATTTAAAATAGGGAGCACTTGCACTGTGGCACTGGACATCGGTGACACCGTGCCCAAAGCATCTAACACCTGCAAAAATACATGAGGCAACAGCAAAAATGGAAGGGAGACCCACGCCAATGGTGCCAGGACTAACAGGATCGCTGCCAATGGCGATAGAGGTTGGAGCGGATGACGGAGGGGTCCGGAGCACTCTTAGAGTGTGACCGCCATCTTGACGCTCCAAGTCACGCCCCCTATTTTCTACAATTTGAAGATCAACAGAGTTAATATACCCCCAGATTTTGCTGCCATTAAGTGCCTTGGAGATGCACTTGTCCCTATAAAGCTTTAGTAGGGCCCCTACTAGTTTTCTCCATATTCCAGAGGCAAATTTATGGCTGCAGTGTCCTAGGCCAGGTCATTTTTCTTACTAGTGAGTTGGGTCCCCATTTCAATTTGGCATCTATCAAAACCCCCAAGTAGGAAAAGACACTCGACGTTGGGATCGGTGTCGACCATACCTCAATGGTGTAAGCTAGTACAGGCCCCCACTTGCATAATATAGGACTTGGAATTGTTAACCGTCAAGTCCTGTTCCCTCATGAAATGGACAAAAGAATTTAAAAGGGTTTGCAGGCCCCATTTAGTCCTGGCCATTAAAACAGCATTGTCTGTGTACAGCAGAACTGGGAGACCTCACCGTCCCACCTGAGGAAAATCCACCTTGGTCTCCAGTAAGGTCTTTTCCACGTTATTGATGTAGATGTTAAATAAAAAAGGGGCCAAGATGCAACCCTGATGGACCTCTCTCCATATGGGGAAGGCATGTGAGACCTTCAGATCACCTGAATATCGCACGGTGTCCCTGGGTAGATGTTGAAAAAAGAAAACTATGTCTCTATCAACACCCATAGAGAGCAGAATCCACCACAGCTTGCATCTATTTACGCAATCAAATGCGGAACAGAGGTCCAGAAAGGCCAGGAAGATTGTACTGGGGCGCTCGACTGTGTATTTGTTCCTTAACATGAAAAGATTCAGGCATTGGTCTAACGTTGAATGATCGGGGCAGAAGCCATAATGTGCATCCAACAAAGTGTTATTCTCTCTGGCCCATGTAGACAGCCTGTCCAGCACAATCCTTCCAACAACTTTACCCACTGAGTCCAGTAAGGAATTCAGCCTGCAACAATGTGTGCTGTCTCTATTCCCCTTTTAAAACACTTGAACGATAATGGAGGTAGCCCATGAGGCCGTGGGGGCGGACCTAACAGCCGCATTTATAACAGGTGTGAGTACTGACCCCCAGAAATCTATATGGGACATAAAGAGGTTGGGGGATTCTATCCGGGCCAGGAGCCTCGTTGGGGTCATACCACGTATTCCCTGCCTCACTTCACCCTCTGAGACTATCAGAGCTGATTTTGCATTACCTGTCTCAGAAGTGCACTGAACGGTCAGACCCCCAGACATACCCTTGAAATGGCTGACCCCGTCATTTTCAGTAATGTGGGTGTCCAATGCATTGGCTGTTTCCATCCCCCAGTAGTGGACTGTTGACGATACTCCAGACCTTGGTGCTGCTCTTGATAGCGCTGGCTTCCAAGCGCTTGCTGCAGGCGTCCTCCTTCAGGGCTTCCTTGCTGGTATGAAGGGCCACTTTGTACTGGTTTCTGTATATTCTAATTAAGACATTATTTCTAGGGGTAGCATGCAGTGCGTTTTTAAGCGTCCTGGCCTCTAAAGAACCACCTGAGTCAAACCACCTCGGTACCCGGGCATGTCAACTTTTGGACAATGGGACCGACAATGGATCAGCGATTGCATGGGAGATAGATTCAAAAGCTTTAACAATTACCTCACCCGACTGAGACTGAGCAGCCAGGCAGATCTGAATCCCGTTCGGGCATTTAGCTTGGAGAGATGCAAAAAAGGAGTCAGAAACGATTTGTGCCCATTTCAGTCTTATTTCCCCTTCGATTGTCTGCAGTGCGGGCCACCTCGTTCCCCTTCTTCATGCTCAATAGAGGCCAACTGCCTTTAAGACACAGCAGGTTGTGGTCACTAAAATGCTTGCTTTGATACTAAAAATCAGCTATCAAATAAAAAAGAGGGGTAGAGACAAAGATATAATGTATAAAGGTGTTACCACCTTGAACCTTGAAAGAGGGAAGGTTGACCCTCTTTTCTGGGTCCAGTTTACCCATAGTTGATTGGAGGTCAAAATCACATGTAATAGGGTTCAAAGTCCCCCCCCTGACCACTATGTTCAAAGTGTGCTGAGGAATAACGAGGACAATTAGGACTGCCCATGCTTTGCAATCTTGGGTCGCCACATGGATGAATGTTGAAGTCTCCCAACAGAACGATGTTAGAGGTGTGGCGGGGAGAGCTATTGTAGTTAGTCAAAAAAGGTGCCCTGACGTGTTATATTACACACTTCAGGAAGAGACGAGGTAGCATTATAAAAATTCAGGAGAAATAAACTGGGAGGCCCTACAGAAATTAACAAGGCCTGCAGGCAAGGGATATTTGTGTTCTTTTCAACTATGTCACCTTTTAACCTTAGAGAAACAAACGGTGAGACCCCCCTCTGTAAAAAATAAACGTAAATCCGTATTTGTAAAGCGCAAGCTACTCACCCTTACGGGTCTCAAGGCTCTGAGGGCCGTTGTGGAAATTAAGTGAGCTGTTGCCCAGAGTCACATGGTGCTGAGCTGCCCCCGGAGCCGGGGATCGAACCGTGAGCTCTGTGCTTTGAATTCAGCTGCCCTGGCCGCTGCACCACACCTTTCCACTGCCCACCCTTGAAGGAATTGCGGGAACTGAAAAATACGTATACCCTTCCAAAAAGGGGGAATTATCAATAACCCAGGTATTTTACAAACAAATAAAACATTTTAACAAAACAGCACCACTCTGTAACTGTGATCTTGCTAGCCAGGCCAGCTATGTTTGAGGAAATGAGATTACAAAATCAAATGGTGCAGAGGGGCTGATGGCGAAGATAAAGCTATGGGGGTCGTGGTTACAGGTTCTGCAAGTCAATCACAGTTATCAAGATGCCTTAGGGATGCAAAAGCATTGAAGACTTGGACCTGTGCAGGGGGCTGAAACCGCTCCTGTGGGGCTGTACGTGAAGATTTCATAGTGCATCATGGGGTTGGAGTAAAAGCCAGGGGCGGGGGCCAATAAAAGAAGCCCATGAGCCATGATGGAAGACACAGGGCCCATTGTGGAACAGTCCCTGGCCGAATGAAGGATTCCTGTGCCAAATGCGGCTGGTTAAAGTTGATTATTACACAGTCTTCGCTGCAGCTCTTTTTGACCCTTCTATCCAGGCCCCCCACCGGGCCATAATGATGTGCTTCTCCACTCTAGTTCCCAGACATGTATTTTATTTCAACCAGTGCAAGACTTTCTTTTTAGCTGGTAAAAGTCTTTCGTGGAACCGGGCTTGAGCACTGGTGTGTTACCAAGGACAACGTACAGTGTTGCTTCTGGTGGTAAATGAATAATAATTGAGCTCTGGGACTGCGCCCTTGAGGCCCTGATTGAGGGGGGGTGACCCCACCTAATCCACACTCTCTCCTAGGGGGCAAGTTCCTACTTTGGCAACACTTTATCCCAGCAGCCTCCATAGAGGGCGCCCCGCCTGTGGTCCTTCCTTTGATGGCAGGGGGAGGCAGGCCGTGACAGGGGGAGGGCAGGCGGAATAATAGTCTCCTTCAGTTGGGGTGAGGCAAATATACCCTGCCTTGTACTGGCACGGTGATGATCTGACCTGGACCCTTGTGCCTCCCATTGATCGATAAGGATTAAGTTGCTGGTCCTCTCATTGTGTTGAAACCAGTAAGAGAAGTCCCTTTCAATTGCGGTCAGACGTTGCTTAATTGGGTCCAATGTGGAGTCCAGCCCCTCAATGAGGGAAGCCATTCGGGGGTCCAGCATAATTGCTATCTTATCTTTCGAGGGTGGGGCTTCTCCCAAGCTAGGGAAAATAGAGTTATCCACTCTGGGCCGTGTAGTCTTCCTCCCAAATAAATGCACTTGCACTTGGTCTCAGGTCCTGACCCCCCGCTAGGCACCCCCTCTCCAACAATCTGACGAGAGACGGACAATCAATGAGCTGTTGAAATCACTGGTGCAGAGGGACTCCTACCCCCCCCCCTGCTACTCTTGGGTTTGTTGCCCCTAACAAGCTCCAGACCCAGACAGGAGGAGGGTGCAAAAGGTACTTGGGGATCTATCGGCTGTGCGAAGTTGGCCTGGTGTATGCTGTCCACTAATTAAAGTGGGCATCTTGCACAAGTCCAGAAGACCTTTATGATGTATGAGGTCAAAGATAACCTGTATTTAAAGCTATCCTATTGGTAGCTATGGCGAGCAGCCTTAAGGCTTAATCTTGAAGAAATGTAAAGCAGCTTGATTTACCAGAATATCACCTCCTTAATGATCAAATAACTTAGAACCACAAAGTGTTTGTATAAAAATGGATTTATTTCTAAAACACTCTTTACTATTCCCAAAGTGAGAATAGACACAAAAAGCTCTCAATACGTTTCAATAGAACAATGCAAGTAGCACAATACACAGCGGGCTCCAGGGGGAGACCGAACCATATACTAAAAAAATGATACAACCGTATTGACCTTTCTAGACACACTGCCTAGAGCACGTAGAATCGCTGGGACCCCAAGGAACCACCCCAGGTGAGAAGATTGGGACCCCACAGAGGACGGGTGCAGTGTGTGAACACGGACGCGGGCTCCGTACAACTCTATTGGAAAGTCACAGTTAAAGTTTTATAGTTTAAGGACACTTCGGAGAGGACTTCAAGCAAGATAATCGAGAACTAGAGGTTCTAAAGCTAACCCACCCTTGGATACCAAGGTACACGGGTTACCTAACCCAGAGGAGCCGGATGCATAGGGGACAAGTGGTGTCGGAAACCTTCATCGTTTTCAATGGCGTGCTGAGAAGAAGTGCTGCTGCTGTGGAAGTGAAAAATGTCCGGAGGAACCCAAGCCTGGATTCGAGGTGAGAAGAACCTGAAAGCAGAGGGGACAGAGTCTGGGTCACTTCACGTGACCAGGGGCTCAGTAGGCCAATGCCCACTGATGTTGGGTGCTTTAGGTGAGATGAGGTGCAGCTTGATTCTTCAGCCACGAGGACCAGGAGACGTTGAGGATTACCAAAGTCCAGAGGTGAGCTGTCCCATGAAGGATGTCGAGTGCTGAGGGGTCGATGTCCAGATGGGACACCAACTAGCCTTAGCCAAGGCAACCCAAACAGAAAAAGGAAACAGGTTACGGTGGGGACCAGCAAGGTCCAGGGAACTCCCCAAGAACTGGAGAGTCAGGGCACATCTGGAGCAACCAGGCGAGGCCACAAAATTAAGAGATGACCCTTGCCAAGACCCACAGGTCAACGGACAAGGGATCGCAAGGAGACCCCAAGCAGGATTACAAAGCACAGGCCCACGGAGCACACGGTGGGCTCCGTGAGATCTTTGGAGGAAATGATGCTCGGGTTAAGGACTACTCAGAGTTCAAAGCACTACTTCAGGAAATGCTGGTAAGTACGTGCCTTGGCAAAAGAACCCAGTGCACAGGGGTATGGGTCACGTGGTCCCCACAAGGGATACTGGCCTCAACTTTGCTGGAAGGGCAGATTGATCTCGAAGACCTTCAAGGACCCACCTCTTGTGTTGCAGAAATCTTCGGAGTGCTCAGGAGCTCGGGAGATGCAAACCGGTCAGTCGCAGTTAAGGTGCCTGCTTTTGCAGTGGAGTAACTCCTTTACTCCAAGGGAGATTCTTCAGTCATCCAGCGGTGCAGACAGTCAAAGTACTTGGGGGCATATTATCAAGGACCGGTGTTAAAATTATCGCCATTTTATCGGCAGGAAACTGCAGATAAAACGGCGATAATGGACTTGATAATACGCCCTTGTTAATTCCCATAGAAGCCCATGTTAACATCAGAACATGGGCTTCTATGGGAATTAACAAGTGAGTATTATCAAGCCCATTATCGCCGTTTTATCTGCAGTTTCCTGCCGATAAAACAGTGATAATTTTAACACCGGTCCTTGATAATATGCTCCTGAGTTACCTCTTTGTAGAATCTTGTCCAGGTATAGTCTAAAGTCCTGTAGCCAGGTATCCAATTTTATACCCACAGGAAGGGGTAGGACAGATTCAGGGGTCCCTCCTATGGGAGGGGCAGGACAGAGGGATGGCTACCCCCATGTCCTTTGTCCAGTTTTGCACCAGAGCCGGAGCCAAATGGCTCCTTTGAGCAGGTCTATGCACAGGGACAGCAAATGTGCCCCCAGTGCAGACTTTCTGGCACCCCAAGAGTGCGCCCACCCAGCCCCAATACACTAAAGCCTGTGTCTGGGAGGTGGTCACACCTCCCTGTGACAGGAAACCTATTGTCATGCTGTCCCCTGTTCGAGCTTGGCTCAGCAGCAGGAGAGCTGACGCGTGTCTGTGGCTGGCAACATCCGTTTTGTGCTGCCCGCTTTAGGAAAACTGGTACCGGGTAGACCGGTGACCTAGGCATGTCTTCGTGGAAGGGAGGAACCAGTTACTGGTGTGGAGGTATGATTCCAAGGTGTTTGACAGCAAACACAACATGTTTCTGCGCAACAGTTTCAAAGTTGCATTTTACCGCAAGGTCATAATGCACTTCAACATATATGTCTGGCTGCATCACAGGCAGCCCCGGAGCATGGACTCCGAGCAGTGCAGAGGGGCCCTACTCATGCAGGGGAACCCACTCACCAGAAATCCAGCACCCTGCCTCATGATTGATAAGGCCTCCCATAGGGATTACTGATAGGTTTTAGGTGTAGTGATATATGAATCAATATAGGGATACTATATTGAAGAAAGTGGTGCAAGCACCATCTTACACAATTTGCAGTAGCAGACCTGTGGTGTCAGTTTGAATGGTCTCTCATGGGTGGCATAATACATGCTACAGCATTGTGAGGCCTCTGGGGTACCTATGCCCTTGGTACCTGTGTACCATAAACTAGGGACTGATAAGGGTACCCCAGAATCCAATCTGGAGTTTACCTAAAGTACAGACTTACCAGTTTATGGGAGAAAGCAGATAGACCGGAGTCCTGATTAGCAGGATCCCAGTCAGACTAGTGAAAAACCAGCAAAACACCAGAAAAAAAGTCAGAGCCTACCTTCCTACATCGGCTCCATCACGTCAAAAGTACACAATGCGGGGCCTATCCAGATTCCAAACTGGAAATACGAGGGTCAGGATGACTAACGGGGGATTGTGATAGCCTGCGGGTCACCACCTCAATCTACTTGTTGAGACCTCCCGCAGCTTTCTGCAGAAAGCAGTCCATGGTCGTAATTGCCGGTGCCGCATGCTGCTGTCTTGCGTTTCCCCATAGCGCCAAACTGGGTAAAAGGAGCCCTCTAAGAGAACAGTGGACTCTACGGCACAGTAGAAACAGTAGGAACAGGTGGAATCCTTATAACACAATGACCTTCAAACAGACAGCATACGTCAGAAGGTAAAGAGATCAGCATGTGCACACAAACTGGCTAGGTGGTTGGGTACCATGTGTACGCCTGGCCCCAAAGTAGATAGAAAAGCCACGTACCGTCCTTAGGTAACCAGGATCTCCCCTCTCACATGGATGACTGCGCAAGGATATGCTGAGGGGGGTCCTGGGACTCTTTGTGGCACAAAACCAGGAGGGGGGCCCAGCCCCCTCTGGGTTCTGACGATCCCGGACTTTTGCCCTGATGCGTCCCGCACCGTGGGAGTCTGCCGCTGAATTTAGGCGCTCCTGCGCCGGAACTGACATTGCTGCGGCCCCTCCTGCAGACAGGTGCTGGCTGGGAGTAGGAGTCTCCCCTACTGCGATGCCACAAAACAATGTCTCCTGTCCCTCGCTGCCTTTACATTGTCTTTGACCCTGTACAGCGCTCCGCTGCCTCGTGTCTAGATCTGCTATAGAAATACCATGTACATACATGCATTTATCACTTCTCTCACTTGTGTCTCTGAGTACCTAATGAGCATTTACTACAGAATTTAGTCGATTCTGTCTATATTTTAAGAAACTAACCTTGTGTGAGAACAGGCAGCTCTGCTGTTTCAGGGCTCACGGAGACAGGCGAGCGAAGAGAGGAGCGCCTAATTAAAGTTATCTTCTTTAACATAAGACGTTCCCTCAGTCATGATGGCGATACCTACAGCTCGAGACTCTGGCCCAGATGAACAAACGTGCCACGAGTGCAGCGCAGCAGCCACGTGTGTGTCGCGTGACAGGGAGAGAGCAGGACAGGCCACACCGGATGCAAATCCTCTGTGAATCTTGGCCTGGGGCTTCACTCCGCCTCCTCTCCTAAGAGCCAAGTCTTTAAAGCTCGCCCAAGATACTTCAGAGACTCAAAGGGACCCTTGAGAGCAACTTTCGAACTTAAAGCTAAAACCAGGATTTTTGATCTGCAAGGAGCACGTGCAATGTGATCTCTGACAGTGCTGGTGGTCGATACCACTTCATGGATGTGTGAAAAGGAGTGACAGGGCCTTGGTGGGGGGGGCCCTTTTGCAACTGTTCACATTGGATTGCTTGAGCTTACTCCACGCTTCTCACTCTACTATCAGTAGTTAGCTCATGCGCCTGCTCAGAGTAGTTAGTGGTGGTGCAGAGGGGCAGCTGCAGCAAACAAGCACTGAAAAAACAACAAAATGCAGGATACAAGGAAGAGTCTTGGAGGGGCTAACAGATGACATCAGACCAAATATGTTTTCAAGGTGTTCCAAAGTGGAATTCTCAAAATGTTTTGGCTAAGAAAAATACTTTGTACTATACTCTAAAGGAGAAACCTGTGAATGTGCTTTTAATTTGTCCCAACAAGGCTGACCCTGGGGTGTGATCTTGAAAGAACTCACCCACTTACCTTGCTGTTGCTTCTTTCTAAGTCTGGCTGCCGCCTCCATCAGGCTGACCATAGAGAAGGCTTTGATGGTCACATCAATCGCTGAGTCCGAGCCGTAGTATTGTACAAGAAGGTTCTTGGTGTCAGCCCAGTCTGCTTTCTCCAGCTTCCCTCGTGGGATGTTTTCCCGCCCTTCGATGACTATTTCTGATAATTTATCCTTAAACCTTTTGAAGTCAGCTTCTAAGAGGTCCTGTAGAGCGTGGAGCAGGATGTCTCCAGGTGAGCTCCCCCCGTCCTCCATGGCTCACGTGAGGCTCTGTCTGAAAAACATGTTGGGACATGAAAAAAAAGGGCAGGTCAGAAAGCCAAGAGTCACAGAAGTCAGATACATGATAACAAACTCCTCGCACCTGCACAATGTGTTTCAATTAATGGATGAAATCCACTTAATATAGCGCTACTGTTGGCCCAGTAGGGCGTCTTGGAGCTGTAGTAGTTGCCCTACTCTTAGATGTACCAATTTTCCACTCTAATGTAGAGCAGGGGAGCACAATGTAACTTCAGACAGACTGGATCAGTGCTAGATTTTTAGGATATCCAGATAAGAGAAATAGTTTCAATTACAAGGAAATTATTTACAGAGTAATTCTAAAAATATGTCTTTACCCACACATGTTGACCTGCGTTGAACACCCTTAGATTCCCTTACAGACACTTAAAAACTATGCAGGTAACCCCGAGACATTACATTTAAAGACTGAAACTTCCATGTAAAAGGAGGTTGGGGCATAAAGTGTGACTCTTCTCTTCACAAGGTGTCTCGAAGCCCCGGCTTAAATCAGGCCAGCAGTCTGACACCGCGACAGACGACAGACATCTATTTGTATTTTAAGGTTTGACTGTTTTCTGTTTGGTGAGAGGAGGGAAGAGTGTTCAAGTCTGGAGCAGGGAGGAAGGAGAAGGACAAACAGGCCCCTGCCTGAGAAGGCTCAGTGACAAATACAAAGAATATTTGAACCCGCCTTAAAACAATCAGGATCCAGCCTGACCGGCATGTGCTGAGACAAGAATTAGTTGTCAAGGCTAGGCCATCACCAGCAGCTGCTCACAGTGACCTGCAGTGGTTTATTTCATCAGGAGAACAGCAGAGTCCACATCTCTTGCAGTTCAGGTCATAAGGAAGAGACCGATCATCAGGACAGCAGCATCCCACTCTCTCACCAGGGGTAGGAGAGTGAGATCTGCGCCCTGGTATACATCCGAGCTGAGGACACTGAGGAAGGGCTGCAAGAGGCTGGAGCGGACCTGGAGGAAAGATTGAAGCGAAACGAGCCGGAGAGAATATCGGGCGGCTCTTAGTACCTACAAATCCGCTATTCGGGTAGCTAAATCTGGGTTCTTTGAGGAAAGAATAGGCTCTGCGGCCAACTCCTCGAAAGAATCGTTTAGGGTCATTAAAGAACTACTGAAAACCCCCGAACCTCAGGTCATTCATGAGGACCCACGTGAGAAATGTTCAGAACTCGCCTCCTTCTTTAAAACCAAAATAGATAACATCTTGGCATCTCTCCCCCGGCCAGCCGAGGAGATCCCCTCGGGTGGTAACTCAGGGTCTCAGCACAGGGTGCGATCAGCGGAGTTGGTATCTCTCGGTCCTGTCAGTGTGGAAGAAGTTCTCACAGTCCTGACGGCCATGAAAAGTGGTTCTCCGACAGATCCTGCACCTATGAAGTATTTGAAGCAGGTAGCCCCTACCATCGGCGGCCCAGTGACGGACCTTATAACCCTGTCTCTCACCCAAGGAGTGGTGCCCCCAAGTTGGAAAGGAGCGGTTGTTAAGGCTCTCTTGAAGAAGCCTAACCTGGACCCAGCCGACCTTGCCAACTTCAGGCCTATTTCCCTGCTCCCCGGCCTCAGCAAGGTGGCGGAGAAGCTGGTGAATAGTCGCCTATTGGGCTTCCTGGAGTCCAATTCCCTTCTGGGCGACTCCCAAACGGGCTTTCGCCCTGGTCAGAGGACCGATACTGCCCTGCTGGCAGTCGTGGAGAATGCCAGGAGCATTCTGGATTCAGGGGGATCGGTGGCAGTGATCCTCCTGGACCTCAGTGCGGCGTTTGACACCGTAGACCATCAGGTGCTTCTCCAACAGCTGTCGGGGGTGGGGGTCTCCGGGATGGCCCTCAAGTGGTTTGCTTCCTTTTTGGAAGGCCGGACATTCGAGGTGTGGGAAGGCCACGAGAAATCATCCTCGTTACCTCTCCAGTGTGGTGTGCCACAGGGCTCATCGCTGAGCCCTACCTTATTTAACATTTACATGGCCCCACTGGAGAGTATAGTACTGCCTCTGGGTATCAAGATCATCAGCTACGCTGATGATACTCAGTTGATGGTAGGGCTTTCCCAGGCGGCTCACCATCCCGACCGGCTGCACACGTGTTTGGATAAGATCTTCACGTGGATGTGTAGCTCAGCACTCAAGCTTAACGGCTCCAAAACGGAACTGATGCTGCTGGGGAATTCCCCTCCCTCCTTATCACCTAGCAGTTGGTCTAGCTGCCTGGGAGCCGCACCCACCCCCAAGCAGGAGATCAAGAGCTTGGGGGTGTGGTTGGAGCAGGACCTTTCCATCAAGACACACGCTAAAAAGACCGTAGGCGTGTGTTTCGGTCTGCTCCGATCAGCCCAGAAGATTTTACCTCTCCTCCCAGTGGCCTCTAGGAGATTACTCATTCAGGGGCTTATCATCTCGCGGCTGGACTTCAGTAACGCATTGTTTCTGGGTACCCCAGAATTCACCCTGAACAAACTGCAGCAAGTGCAGAATGCGGTCGCCAGGCTCCTGACGGACCTTCCTAGGCGTCAGTCAGCTCGCCCTGCGCTGAAGGCGCTGCACTGGCTTCCTGTCAGAGAGAGGGTGAAATTCAAGGCACTCTGTATGGCCCACAAAATTCTGCAGGGGAAAGGCCCACCTATCCTACGGGATAGGGTTCAATCTTATAAGGCCTCCCGCTCTCTCCGTTCTGACTATCAACACCTGCTGCAGGTTATGAGGGTAAGGAAGGCAAGAACCGGTGGCAGAAGATTCTCCATAAACGTGGCCACCCTGTGGAACTCTCTCCCTCTGTACTTGCGCTCGGAAACGAGCTTCTTACGGTTCCGCAAACTTTTAAAAACTCATCTGTTCCCTGCCTAATTCCTGTGCCTAGTGTTGTGGCGTCTTTTCTCTGGATGAGCGCGGGGATGCCCAAGGGTAACCAGGCGCTATATAAAACTCATTATTAATAATAATAATAATAATAATAATCTTGGCTTTTTGTTGAGATTCTGTGGCCAGGATGAAGACTCAGATCACTCCTTCCTCCTTTAAAAGTCCAGTCAAACACTGAATACAGCAGGTGCAGTGACCACTCCTCCCCAGTCAGTGAACAGTGTCTCCTGTCACATCCTCCTGTTCTGCAGCTCTGCAGTCTTTCACAGCCCTCTGGCGGCCAACTGCACATCGCTGATAGTAGCACTGGCCTGTCATTGGGCCTGTGTTAGCCAAAACCTTTTACTCTCACTAAAATTACAAATGTAACATACTAAAAAAGTCATTGATCCAGACCTCTCTATCCATTGGTCTATTGAGTAAATTACCTCCTTCCACAGTACATATAGCATACAGCAGGAGGCATTGGGTCCACCCACTTCAGTCATTGGCTAACTTCACTGTGAGTGACAGCATTCTGCTCTTTCACCAGGAGCACGTTCATATGCAGAGTAACTCCCTTCAGTGTCAGTGACTACTCCAGCAAACTGCATTTTGAGACAAAAAAATCTCTTCTTTTAGCAAATTTTGTTCTTTGATTGACAGGGCCCAGCATCTTTCCCAGTGAGACAACTTTGCAAAACTCTATAAAAACAAGATTCAGCAATCCATCTTTCCACTTTCATTCCCTCCAGCTGCTCTGTAATTTCAAAAGATCTGACAAAGAAGCTGGTCAGCAGAGAGGGTAGAACAGTGATGTTACGGTGTAAACCAGGTTACACAAGACTAACCTGTCGCTGTGCAGAACTGTCTCTGATAAAACCCTGGAACGCGCTCAAACTCTGGTTTCCTTCTTCACAAAGGACAATTTGCCATGAAATATTGGGGCATATTTACAAGGACTTGATGCTGCCACAGCGTCAATTTTTTGACGTTACGACTGCTCTTTTATTACCTTATTTACAAGTTGCCACTAACTGCAGTTAGCTGCACTTTTCCAGCGTAAACAATAATTTTCAAGATCGCGACTTTTGTTAGCTAGACGTAATGAAAATGAGATGCAAGGTAGGTGTTCCAATGATAAAACTACTGCTAACAGGAAATACTGCCTCTAAGTCCAGCTATAGGCAGTTTTTTTAAGACCAAAAAATAGCTGGTCTTAGAATTGGTGCAAAAGCTTGGGTCCACATAGTAGATGTTTGGGTGCTGAAGAGCACTGCAAGGAATCTTGCCGTGCTGCGCCAAAACAAAAGGTCAGGAATGAGCCCTATCAATAAGATAGGACACATTCATGGGCCTCAATCATGAAAAGTGTTGCACCGCTGCGACAAAACAGTTTTGCAACACTTTTTACTGCACCCTCCTTGCGACACCATGGATGCGCCATACTTTTCAAAGTACGGCGCTTCATGTCACAATCAATGACAGATACGACTAGAATCCTGACGTATCTGTAGGCGCTAAAGTCACGCATTGCTGCAGTGGTGTTGCAAGCATGACGCAAATCTAGCAATGCATTGGGGCAGGCCTATCCCTATGGCACTGTGCCACCCTTACGCTCGCCATGAGGCAGGTGTAAGGTTTTGACGCAGTGGCATACTAGAATTATCGGAGTGAAAACTGATTGTTGTGTGGGTATGCCCTCTCTGCGTACATCATACCTGACGCAGGCAAAAAGTACGGACTTTACAAGGTCACACATATGCCTAGATGCTCCACTTTGTAAATAAAGCCTAACGTGGTGCAAAATTAACGCTGAAAGTATGTCAAGAAAATGACGCACCAGTGGCTTCAAACTTGTGAAAGGAGCTCATGAGTAAGCCCTTTTTATTTTTCCCCTATTGACGCACAATAGCTGCCATGCGCCAACGCAGGCGCTCTTGCGCCAAGATGTTGCGGAGTTGACTGATGTTGTGCAGGGAAGGACACCTACCTGCACAAAACCAATCAATCCAGGGTATTTCCTCTTCCTCTGTGTAATGTGCTTGGACGGTGAATTTGAAGTTTGTGTGAGTTTCAGGGGTATTGTTGTGACTCCACCTCTTCTTGAGAACTCTGCAGGTGCCCCATCAACTAGTGGAGGGCGGGAGTGACCCAGTTGGCCTTCTTAGAGTGTTGTTTGCCTGGTCTTTTCTTAAGGGGTGCCAGGGTGTCTGCGCAGTTGGAGATCCATCAGTGGAGGCTGCATGCTGTGGTGTTGGCATCTGAAAGCGTTGGCTGAGTGGTGGTGCTGAGGGAGTTGACAAGAATTTCTTCAGTGGCCTTGATCCAGCTGCGACGGGGGGGGGGCATTGATGGCAGTGGTGTATGGTGCGTGTGGTGAAGGCGTGATGTATACAATGATGGTTGGTCCAGGAGAGTTCGGTGGTGTGGCTGTAGTTGAAGTTCCCGCTGGCAGAGAAGATGGTCTCCAGTGTGTGTCCCACTATGTTGGTTGGTGCGGTGACTAGCTGCTTGAGTCCAATGTTGGTGAGGTTCCCCATGAGGGGGGTGGTGTTCTGGTCACTGAGGTTATCCAGGTGGAACTTGAGTTCTCCGAATAGGATGTAGTCGGTGGATGGGAGAGCCTGAGGTGCAATTAGGTCTATAATGCCATTGGTGAATGGGGGTTCATGGTCCGGGGGGGCCTGTAGATGAGTGTGCTGCAGAGGGTGGTGTTGGGGCTAGTCCAGATCTGGAAATGGAGGTGTTCCATGGTCACCGTTGGGTCATTAGAGTGCGTGGTCAGTCGTAGTGTGCTTTTGTAGACGATGGCAATGCCTCCTTGTGGATGGTCGGGGTAGTCCTTGCGGGTGATTTTGTGGCCATCGGGGATGGCGATGGTGATGTACGGTCTGGAGCAGAGGTTGCTCCAGGTTTCTGTGAAGAAGGCGATGTCTGAAGAGGTGGTGTCGAGGAGGTCCTAGAATTCTGTGGCGTATTTGTAGAGGGACCGCACGTTGAGGAGGATGCAGTTGAGCCGGTTGTGTGCACTGGTGGTCGGCTGGGTGGCAAGAGGCGCTGGTGTGCTGCTGTGGCAGAAGGTGCTTTTGCAGTTTCTGCAGTCTCAGGGTGCAAGGGTATTCTTTGGTGATGCTAGATGGCAGGCAGCGTGGCATCCAGGGTTGAGAGCGAGGATGGTGCTGACGTTGTAGCGGTGGAATGTCCAAGAGGCATGGTCCCTGGTGCTGGCCGCAGTACAGGGGTGGACGGACATAGATGGGCTGCCTTCTGCACATCAGTGTCACGCCCGCTGCGCATGGCCGCACAGCGTCCACCAATAAGTAGATCTGCTGCAAGGTGGGAAACGCAGGAGCGGACATTGGAGGGGCAAGGACGTGGGGCATCACAGCAGCAACGAGGGAGAGGACAGGGAAAAGGAAATGATAAAAAGCGCATGAAAACAAATCCAAATAAAGGAAAGATAAAACAAACAAAGGTAGAAAAGCAACAGTGAAGAGCAGAAAGATGGACAGGAACAGCAGAAAAGAGAGATAGGAGGGCAGTCAAACTTCAGAGCATTGACGCTCTACCACTGGACCACCAGGGATGAGGAGGGACTAAAAACACCTGATTTCTTGGTCAGAGGAACCAGCAGCAGCAGATGGGAAGAGCAGTAGCAGCAACCAGACGACGCAGCGCTGTGGGAAGAGGAAGTCCATTAAGGGATAGTTCCCCGTACACACAAAAGCAAACTGACAGGGGGCAAGGAAAGGCAGCACCACCTAGTTGCCTCTTCCGATTTAACAATGGCAACCAGATTCCGTGTTTCTCAGTTCCACAGTGAGTAACGGCGGATAAAATTGCATATCCAAGGGCCTGGGCCCGAATTGGCCCTGTGCCCCTGGCACCCACTGCCACCAATGGCTGATCTAATCAACTTGAGCCAGTTAGTAGAGTCCCTCACCAGTCTTGTGCGGTGCCCTCCGTGATGTAGGTCAGCCGTAGTGCAGGGATTGCTCAGGGCACAGTATGCGTCATCCAAAGGTGCTGGACATGGGCCCGACTCGACCCCCAGGCCTACTCCGCTAAGCGTCCCACCTTCTCCTCACCTGGACAATGACACAGCGGCTCAATGTGCTGCACTCTCTTCAAAGGTGTGACTCAGCCAGCGGGAGGCTCAGCCAGGAGGGATTTCACAAGCCTGGGTACAGCAGTCACCGCCAAGTCTGCTGGGGAACCTCCCGATGCAGGTGATTCAACAGGGCCCCCTTAAGCGTGAAGTTACAGCTCTCCCACCTCACAAGTTCAGCCCAGCTCAGGGGCCTCACCCTCCACAGCATCCGGCAAGCGCAACATCCACGGCCTGTGATGCAGAGAGGCGCGGCCCACCATTGGGAATCTCCTGCGTGCACTCCGGCGTAGTGGTGGCATGTGGTATGCGATGCAGACCTCCCTACGTTGCTGTGCAGGAGCACCTCTACCGTCCAAGGGGCACCAGGCGGTCTTCTAACAAAGGTCAGCAACGTGTCTCCATGCGACCTGCCAGACTATACCACCAGGTAAGGGCGATCACTGATGCCTCAATGTCTACCACCATGACCCAAGGGCTTGGTCCCAATGCAGCCCGCCTCCACCATCAGGCTGCAGCAACCCCACTGCACCTCCGCCTCCCACTCTGCTTCTCAGACGCAGGTTCGCCGAAACCTCCGGGCACCAGGGCTGTCCCGGTGTCACAAGTTAAGCGCTATGTAATGTGATGCATCATTGTTTTTACCAGCGATGCACCATTTTACATAAATGGAGCCCTGAATCTGAATTTCCTCTACCCCTGGGACTCTGGCTGGTCATTCTGGCTATTGGGGTGTTTGGAGGGGACTCCTTACCTATACTGAACTTGGTCCTGGCTGCTCCATTCTGCATTCCATTGATTTTATTTTATTGTTATCATTGGTGGTGGACTTAGAGGCTAATTTTGACTCTAGAGTCAGAAAAGTGACTTTGGGCTGACTAGTGTGAGTTTTTTAGCCTCTAATTGGTCTTTTATCACTTTTCTCTTACTAGCGGCAAAAGTTTTATTGCCTTGACGCAAGTGTTAGTGGCAGTTTTCGCCACAGGTAGCTGATGCTATTGCCCTGTAGCAAAGTATTGTACAAACGTTGGTAACAGGCTAATAGTTTTTGGTGATAGGCCACGTTAAGAAAATTGCCGCCAACTAACGCTAACGCTAATTAGCATCAGTTCTTGTAAATATACCCCACTGTGTCTTGGGTTTGGGCCTCGCAGTTGAAGTGACTGTTTCAGGTTCACTCACAGCAGAGAGAAGGGGGGACTAGCAGCCAATAAAGGTCTAGTAACTAGGCTCCGAAAGCAGTAACTATACCAACTAGGGAGGTACTGTTCCTGTCAAAAGAGATAGGAGTGGAGGCATAAACAGGTGGACATATCTAAAGAGGGGAATCCTACGGACTGTTTCTTGTTGCCCTCACACACCCCTAGGGATGTCATGCATCATCATTGAGCATTGCTCCTTGTCAGGCCAGTGCTGCATTGCCCTAGGGACATCAGGGCCTTATGATAATCTACCATCGAGACAATGTGAAACTATCACCTTCACGACTGAGGAGCCCGCAATCATAATCAAACCAGCGGACAAAGGCAGCGTGATTGTTGTTATGAACTCTATGTATTACAACCAAGAATGTCTATGTCAACTAGAGTATGCAAGACATTACCACTTCATGGACTTGGACCGAACCAACACCTTGATGAAATGCATTCAATGCCCGATCACAATGGCAGAAGCACAAGACTGGATCATTTCATCAAGGACTCAATATTTTTACATATTGCCAAAGATACACAAGGGCATCAATCCCCCTCCAGGAAGACCTATCGTCTCTGGCATTGGTTCCATACTAGAACCTCTAAGCAAATTCTGCAACCATCACCTCCAACCTCTGGTCCAGAACCCCCTCATTCCTCAAGGACACCAGGGAGGTGCTAAATATGCTGTCGGACGTCAACAATCAACAAGAAATTGACCTCCTGATAATACTGGTTGTGGAGGTTTTCTATGCAAATATCCCACAGGACGGCACCATCGTGGTCATCGAAGGTTGCCAAAGACCAGAGACATGGACTACTGCAACACCCATCTATTTCATTATCGAATGTGCCGTGATGGTGTTAAAGAATAACTTCTTCAAGTTCAAGACCCAGGTATACCATCAGATACAAGGGACATCTATGGGCAACACACTTGCCCCTAGCCTGGCCTGCCTCTATATGGCACACTATCAGGAGCAGCTCCTTTCAAAGAGAATATACTTACGTGGCCATGATCCATCAGCGATGTTCTGATCCTTTGGAAGGGGGTATGACATCAGGTGTCAGGAGTTTGGGAGCTGGATCAACACCCAAACCCCTATCTGAGGTTCACTTAGTCATTCTCCTTGAGGGAAATTCCATTCCTAGACTTTGTTTATCTCTATGGAGAATGGAAAACTTTGTACAAAGACCTTCAAGAAGAGCACCGATTGTAACAGCCTCCTGTTATTTGACAGTCACCACCCAAAAGCTCTACAGTAGAATCTGGCATATGGATAGTTCCTCTGACTTCGTAGGACCTGGACTTTATAGGAACTGTAACTTACTAAAGGATTACAATGCTCAATCAAAATCACTCAGTAGCAACCTATCTGACAGACACTACCCCACGAAAATCATCAAACCAGCTGAGAAGAGAGCTCAGAACAACAACTGAGAAGCCCTCCTGGAGACCAGTTCAAGAATACAGATTTCATGACTTGTGTTACCACCTTTACCCCAAATATGATCAAACACATCATTTTGAAGAAATGGGGCATTCTGAACACTGACTCCATGCTGATTCCATGACCACAGTTTGCCTTCAGGCGGACACAAAAAATTGAAAGATCTCCTGGCACATACCGGACCACGTACGAGACAGACCCACACACAGAACCAACTGTGATCCTGTTAGACGGACCGGGAGGGTCGGCCGAGGATAAGGGGAGAGGTCTCCGGGGAGAGCCGTCTCCAGCGATCGTACAGACAAGTAACTCCCCTCCCCACAGACGGACACCACACAAGGGTAAAGTTCAACAAGACTTTATAGGCAATTCTTTAAGTACGATGGAATGGTACAAGGAGGTCTGGACTCAGGGGTCCCCTCGATTCTGGTCTCTGGTTTGGGAAAAGGGTAGCGGGACAGTCTTGTTACCAAAAGGTGGAAATAGCTCTCAATCCTCGAGCTCGGCGTTCTAGATGATCGGGCCGCGGCGGAGCCAGCAGGTCCCGAGATGGACGAAGGAAACGACGGTCCGCGGCGGAGCCAGCAGGTCCCGATGAGATGATGGTTGCAAACGGTCCGCGGCCACGCCAGCAGGTCCCGACGACGATGAAGGATTGGAAGGTTACGAAGGTTGCGGCAGCGCCGGCAGGCAAGACGAAGGTGCACGAGGCAGAGCTACGGCAGCGCCAGTAGTCCGTCAAGGATGAGTTCTTCTTTGCGTCTCTCGACTCCAAGATACAACTGCCCTCCTGCTCTGGAGCTGCCCCAGTTATAGGGCTGATGTTCTTTGATGTCCGGACCCTCGCACCTGGAGGTCGGGAGGTCCGGGATGAGGGTGTCCCGACACCCAGCAGGGGGGTGGAGCCAGCGCCCGGGGAGGCGATGGCCGAGCGGCACTTGGCGGGGGAGAGCCATCGACACCTCTTTCTCCCATTGACTTGCCAAGTAGCCCGCTCACCTCCTGGGTGGATGGTGGTGCCGGGATGTCTGAGGCCTGGCTAGGCCCAGGGTTGAGGTCGATCGGGGGCCAGGCGGCCACGTGGTGGAGTGTCCAAGATGGCGTCCCGGATGGGCGCGCGGGCCAGCAGTGGATCGGGCCCACGAGGTCGATATGTTCGAAGGCAGGGGTCCCTGAGGGGACGGAGGACGTACAATGGTGGTGTGTGGTACTTGCGTGACCGGGCTCGGGCCTGGTCGGGCCGGGGGAGAGCGGCCCTTCATGTGGCCTGTCCAACATGCGTCCCCCCCAGCTGAAGGCGGGGAGAGTTACCCATCCTCTTGGGGACTCTCCTCGTCGAGGCGGAAAAACCGGGACAGGCCATCTGCGTTGGCGTGATCTGGCCCAGGCCGGTGTTCAACAGTGAAGTCCATCCCTTGTAGGGAGATGGACCAACGTAGTAACTTCGGGTTTTCCCCCCGCATCTGCATCAGCCACTGCAGGGGTCGGTGGTCGGTCTGCACCCGAAAGTGTGTGCCAAAGAGGTAGGGCCGGAGCTTCTTGAGGGCCCATACCACCGCGAAGGCCTCCCTCTCTATGGTGCTCCAGCGTTGTTCTCGTGGTAGGAGTCGTCTGCTGATGAAGGCCACTGGCTGATCAAGGCCCTCGGTGTTCACTTGAGACAGGACTGCCCCAATGCCATGGTCGGAGGCATCCGTCTGGACGACGAACTCCCTGCTGTAGTCGGGGGCCTGGAGCACAGGGGCGGAACACATGGCGGCTTTCAATTGTTCGAATGCTGTTTGACAATCTGCGGTCCAGTTGACTTTCTTGGGTTGATTTTTGGACGTAAGTTCTGTGAGGGGCCCCACTATAGTACCATAGTCTTTCACAAACCTTCGGTAATAGCCCGTGAGGCCCAGGAAGGCTCGTACCTCGGTCTGGGTGATGGGGGGCTGCCAGGACTGGATGGCGGCAATTTTGAGCTGCAGAGGGGCCACCAGGCCGCTTCCCACCTGGTGTCCGAGGTAGGTTACAGACCCTTGACCAATTTGACATTTGCTGGCCTTGATCGTGAGGCCAGCCTGCTGAAGGGCTTGTAGCACTGCTCGGAGGTGTTGGAGGTGCTCGGGCCAATGGTGGCTGTATACAGCGATGTCGTCTAGGTAGGCGGCGCTGAACCCTTCGAGCCCCGCCAGGACCTGATTGACGAGCCGCTGAAATGTTGCGGGGGCATTCTTCATGCCGAAGGGCATGACCTTGAAATGGTAATGGCCATCGGGGGTGGAAAAGGCAGAACGTTCTTGGGCCCGGGGTGTGAGGCCGATTTGCCAGTAGCCCGCCGTCAGGTCGAAAATACTGAGGTAGCGGGCAGCTCCCATGCGGTCAATTAGTTCATCTGCCCGGGGGAGGGGATGTGCGTCTGTTCGGGTGACCGCATTCAAGCCCCGGTAGTCAACGCAGAACCGGAGTTCCGGTGTGGTGCCTGGGGCGGCCGCTTTGGGGACCAGTACTACAGGGCTGGCCCAGGGGCTGTCTGAGGGCTCGATGACCCCGAGCGTGAGCATTTTTGCTACCTCTTCCTGGACGCAGGCCCGTACCCGATCTGGCACGCGGTAGGCCCGGTGGCGGATAGGGGGGCTGTCCCCCGTGTCCACATCGTGCACACACCAGGAAGTGACACCTGGGGTGAGGGAGAACAGGCTGGCGAACTGTGATAGGAGGGCTCGACACTCCTGGCGTTGCTCTTGGGTGAGGGCCTCTGAGAGTCGGACCCCGTCCACGGAGCCGTCTTTCTCCCGAGTCCGTAGGAGGTCAGGGAGGGGCTCGGAGTCTTCTTCAGCCCCATTGTCTGTGGCCATCAGGAGGCTGAGTTCTGAACGCACAAAGTGGGGCTTCAGTCTGTTAGCGTGGAGGACCCGGAGGGGGTTCCGGGAAGATTCCATGTCGATGAGATAGGTGGCAGGACCCTTGCGCTCGACTACTTTGAAGGGCCCCGTCCACTTGTCTTGCAGGGCGCAGGGTTCGGTGGGGGACATCACCCATACCTGTTGCCCAGGTTCAAATTCGATGGAGGAGGCATTCCGGTCATACCACTTTTTCATGTCCTCTTGACTGGCCTCTAGGTTGGCTTTTGCCAGCTCTCTGAACCGCCGGGTCTGGTTGCGGAGGGTTAGGAGGTACCGGAAGACATCTGGTGGGTTCTTGAGAGGGGGCATCTCCCAGCCTTCCTTGACTAGGCTGAGCGGCCCCCGTACTGGGTGTCCATACAGCAGTTCAAACGGGCTGAAGCCCAGGGACTTCTGGGGGACCTCTCGATATGCGAAGAGGAGGCACGGCAGCAGCACATCCCACTGGCGACGGAGGGGCTCTTCCAACCCCCCGATCATCCCTTTGAGCGTGCGGTTGAACCGCTCAACGAGTCCGTTTCCTTGAGGGTGATAGGGGGTCGTGAATCGGTAGGTAACCCCGCACTGTTGCCAGAGGGACTTCATATATTTAGAAATAAAGTTCGTGCCTCTGTCGCTGACGACTTCTCGGGGGAAGCCCACACGGGAGAAGATCCCCATTAGGGCCCGGCCGACTACCGGGGCTGTCACAGTTCGCAGGGGAACAGCCTCGGGGTAGCGGGTGGCGTGGTCCACTAGCACCAGGATGAATCGATGGCCTTGTTTTGTACGCGGGTCCAGGGGCCCCACGATGTCGATCCCGACCCTCTCGAACGGGGTGGTGACCACGGGAAAAGGTTGCAGGGGGGCTTTTAGTTTGCGGCCGCTCTTTCCACTGGCTTGGCACGTGGGGCAAGATCGGCAATGCTGGTGTACATCGTTCCTCATTTTGGGCCAGAAGAAGTGGGTCACCAGACGACTGTAGGTTTTATCTTGACCCAGGTGTCCCGCCAGGGGGACATCGTGGGCCAGGTTTAGCAGAAAGTCTCTAAAACGGAGGGGCACCACTAGTACTCGGCTGGCCCCCAGCTCCGCGATTCTTTGCTCACTGTAAAGCAGATCATTGTCCCAGTAGATCCAGTGTGTTCCGGAGGTATCCCCTGCGCTTTGGGCGAGCGCTTGCTGGCGGAGTCCCTCGAGGGAGGGACAGGTCTTCTGTTCTTGGCGAAATTGTTCTTGCGTGGGCCCCCCCTCTTGAGGCCACTGGTCGAGGTTAGCGAGGTCTGGAGGTTGAGCTGGTTCTGGGGGGACGTCACGGTCGGTGGTTTCGGCCGGGGCGACCGGAGGCGGCGGCGCCGGCCATTCGGGTTCCTCTGGGCGGGGGTTGGCACGGGCGACCATGGACCGGGTGGTGACACACGCCCAGTCCGGGACGCCTAACATCCCCAGGTGTTCTCTTCGTTCTACGGCTGCCCACGGAGAGCTTTCAAGGTCATTCCCCAGGAGGCAGTCTACGGGGGCATCGTCTCGGACCGTTACCTTCAACATG